>NC_092333.1:239470000-240129000 GCF_046630445.1 Rutidosis leptorrhynchoides | reverse complement strand
TCACTAACACGAGTGACAATGGTCCTAATATGCCAATTAAACCCAAACACAAGTGTTAAACACGTGTCTCACCCAATTTGACACCAAAACCCTAATTTTGACCCATTAAGTCAAAATCTCACCATTTACAAGTCTTGACACCAAAACACATTTAACTCGGGTTTATACTTCAACTTAATCCATTTTAAGTTTATAAACCTTATTAAATCAACGATCGGGTCAAAATCATCATCAAACCCTAATTTTGGCTCTAGTCAAAATTAGTCAACCATAAGAACCCTAAAGGTCTCCAATACATCAATAATCACTAATACTAGTGATTATACACCATTCTTAAGTCTTAGACATGGTTAAATCATTAACAACCCAAAACCCGCCTTTAACACTTATAAACCCGAACCTTGGTGTTAATCTTCAATTAACAACTAAATGGGTTCCATCTATGAATCATACAATCAAAAGCCCCAAATTTGAATGATGAACACAAAGCGAAATTTGGAGTTAGAGCTTACCACTAGTATCACCGTGTAGCTAAGAACGAGGAGAACACACTTGTCAACTACACCAAAGATCAAAACCCGCTTCTTCCTTTCCAAAATCCCACTTGAATCACTTGGGTGTTTGAGTTTTCTTGAGAGAAAATGAAAAGAAAAGATAAAAGAAAATAAGAAAATGAAGGAGTGGATGAGGTTAAAGCCTCAAATCTGGCTCAAACGTGAAATGACCAATTTGCCCCTGAATCTTATATAAAATTACAAGAATCCGGCACCAGTTTGCCCAGTATGCCGCGCCGCGGCCTTAATGGTCGCGCCGAGACCTATAACTAGGTCTGGGATCAGTCTTTGTCCTACTTCTGATCTCAATTTCAGTTCATTTCCGCGCCGCGGCCTCCTTTGTCGCGCCGCGACACTAAGCGTGACCAGAGTCACTTTCTCGCATACAAGACTTTAATACTAGAAAATGCCCCGAACCTTCCTTACACCATTCGTACATACCCAATACACCTATAAATTATATACGGGGAAAACGGGGTGTTACAGAACTACATATATAAAAACAAGACTACTAACTTAATGATTTCGAAACGAGACATATATGTAACAATTATCGTTGTAACAACATTTAACTGTATATATATCATACTAAGATATATTAATATATCATAATATCATGATAATGTAATAATTTAGCATCTCTTTACAAATAATAAACAATGGGTTAACAACATTTAACAAGATCGTTAACCTAAAGGTTTCAAAACAACATTTACATGTAACGACTAACGATGACTTAACGACTCAGTTAAAATGTATATACATGTAGTGTTTTAATATGTATTCATACACTTTTGAAAGACTTCAAGACACTTATCAAAATACTTCTACTTAACAAAAATGCTTACAATTACATCCTCGTTCAGTTTCATCAACAATTCTACTCGTATGCACCCGTATTCGTACTCGTACAATACACAGCTTTTAGATGTATGTACTATTGGTATATACACTCCAATGATCAGTTCTTAGCAGCCCATGTGAGTCACCTAACACATGTGGGAACCATCATTTGGCAACTAGCATGAAATATCTCATAAAATTACAAAAATATTAGTAATCATTCATGACTTATTTACATGTAAACAAAATTACACATCCTTTATATCTAATCCATTTACCAACGACCAAAAACACCTAAAAATACTTTAATTCTTAAATTTTCTTCATCAAATTGATCTCTCTCAAGTTCTATCTTCAAGTTCTAAGTGTTCTTCATAAATTCTATAAGTTCTAGTTTCATAAAATCAAGAATACTTTCAAGTTTGCTAGCTTACTTCCAATCTTGTAAAGTGATCATTGGAACCTCAAGAAATATTTCTTATTTACAGTAAGATATCTTTCTAATACAAGGTAATACTCATATTCAAACTTTGATTCAATTTCTATAACTATAACAATCTTATTTCGAGTGGAAATCTTACTTGAACTTGTTTTCGTGTCATTATTCTGCTTCAAGAACTTTCAAGCCATCCAAGGATCCTTTGAAGCTAGATCTATTTTTCTCATTTCCAATAGGTTTATCCACAAAACCTGAGGTAGTAATGATGTTCATAACATCATTCAATTCATATATATAAAACTACCTTATTCGAAGGTTTAAACTTGAAATCACTAGAACATAGTTTAGTTAATTCTAAACTTGTTCGCAAACAAAAGTTAATCCTTCTAACTTGACTTTTAAAATCAACTAGACACATGTTCTATATCTATATGATATGCTAACTTAATGATTTAAAACCTGAAAACACGAAAAACACTGTAAAACTGGATATACGCCGTCGTAGTAACACCGCGGGCTGTTTTGGGTTAGTTAATTAAAAACTATGATAAACTTTGATTTAAAAGTTGTTCTTCTGGAAAAATGATTTTTCTTATGAACATGAAACTATATCCAAAAATCATGATTAAACTCAAAGTGGAAGTATGTTTTCCAAAATGGTCATCTAGACGTCGTTCTTTCGACTGAAATGACTACCTTTACAAAAACTACTTGTAATCTGTATTTCTGACTATAAACTTATACTTTTTCTGTATAGATTCATAAACTTAAGTTCAATATGAGACCATAGCAATTGGATTCACTCAATACGAATTTAAAACGAAGAAGTTATGGGTAAAACAAGATTGGATATTTTTACTTGTTGTAGCTACGTGAAAATTGGTAACAAATCTATATTAATCATATCCTAGCTAACTTTTATTGTATAATACATATATTCTAATATATTATGTAATCTTGGGATACCAAAGACACGTATGCAAATGTTTTGACATATCATGTCGACCCATCTATATATATTATTTGGAACAACCATAGACACTCTATATGCAGTAATGTTGGAGTTAGCTATACAGGGTTGAGGTTGATTCCAAAAATATATATACTTTGAGTTATGATCTAGCCTGAGACGTGTATACACTGGGTCGTGGATTGGGTCAAGATAATATATATCAATTTATTTCTCTAACTATGGACAACTAGTTGTAGGTTACTAACGAGGACAGCTGACTTAATAAACTTAAAACATTAAAACGTATTAGAAATGTTCTAAATATATTTTGAACATACTTTGATATATATGTACATATTTGTTATAGGTTCGTGAATCGACCAGTGGCCAAGTCTTACTTCCCGACGAAGTAAAAATCTGTGAAAGTGAGTTATAGTCCCACTTTTAAAATCTAATATTTCTGGGATGAGAATACATGTAGCTTTATAAATGTTTTACAAAATAGACACAAGTACATAAAACTACTTTCTATGGTTGAATGATCGAAGCCGAATATGCCCCTTTTACTTGGTAACCTAAGAATTAGTAAACCAGTCTACTAATTGACGCGAATCCTAAAGATAGATCTATTGGGCCCAACAAACCCCATCCATTGTAGCGGATGCTTTAGTACTTCGAGTTTTTATATCATGTCCGATGGATGTCCCGGAATGATGGGGATATTCTTATATGCATCTTGTTAATGTCGGTTACCAGGTGTTCACCGTATGAATGATTTTTATCTCTATGTATGGGATGTATTGAAATATGAAATCTTGTGGTCTATTATTATGATTTGATAATATATAGGTTAAACCTATAACTCACCAAAATTTTTGTTGACGTTTTAAGCATGTTTATTCTCAGGTGATTATTAAGAGCTTCCGCTGTTGCATACTAAAATAAGGACAAGATTTGGAGTCCATGCTTGTATGATATTATGTAAAACTGCATTCAAGAAACTTATTTTTGATGTAATATATTCATATTGTAAACCATTATGTAATGGTCGTGTGTAAACGGTATATTTTAGATTATCATTATTTGATAATCTACGTAATGCTTTTTAAACCTTTATCGATAAAATAAAGGTTATGGTTGTTTTAAAAATGAATGCAGTCTTTGAAAAACGTCTCATATAGAGGTCAAAACCTCGCGACGAAATCAATTAATATGGAACATTTATAATCAATATGAACGGGACATTTCAGTTGGTATCCAAGCGTTGGTCTTAGAGAACCATATATTTGCATTAGTGTGTCTTATTGAGTTTGTTAGGATACATTAGTGAGTATGGACTTCGACCGTGTTTTCTTTAAAAACGATTGCTTAACACTTTTGTTGGAAACTATATATTATTAACATGTAAATATTATGTGATATATTAACCTTTTAATGTGTTTGATATTGTGTGATAGATGTCTACCACTAGTACAAATCCCATCGACTCACCTAATAATAATGAAGAGTCGAATATAATTTGGGAAGATTCACAAATTCCCGAAGAGGAACCGGAAGAAGAGGAACTGGAAGAAGAGGAATCAGAAGAAGAGGAACCGGAAGAAGAGGAATCAGAAGAGGAGGAACTGGAAGAAGAAGAGGTTCCGGAGGAAGAAATATTGATACCTATAGTAAATCGATTAAATAAAAGAAAATCCTTAACCAACGGACCAAAGTTAATAATGGTCAATGGTGTTTCCACCGAGGAAGCAAAATATTGGGAAGATTATCAATTTTCCGATGAATCGGATCCGATGAGGATTCCGATGATGTTATAGAAATTACCTCGACCCAATTTAATAAAGCGAAAGAAAATAATAAGGGAAAAGGTATAAAAATAGAGAAACCCGATTCCAACCCCGATGAACTTTATATGTATCGGCAACATCCATATTTCCTAAAATGTAACAATGACCCGGGAACCTCTAAACCACCAGGTTTTTCTAAACCACTGTGGAAAACGACGGCTCGTATTAGAGGAACACCATATATTCCTAGAAAATTAGGAAAACGAACCAAGTCCGAAGAAGAAGAAACCAGTGATTCAGATTAGAGGGTTGTAATCATGTTGTGTATTATATGTATTGTAGTGTGCTTGTACTTTTATGTTCTATGTAAAAATTGCTTGTATTGTTTGTTAATTATCTTTTACGAATCTAATCCTTGTCTATTTTACAGTATAGAAACAAAATGGACGTTAAGGGTAGACAACCAAATATTTTAGAAGACCTACCAGAGGATATGATTGAGGAAATCTTGTCTAGAGTCGGTCAGAATGCATCAGCACATTTAGTTATGGCGAAATTAACTTGTCAAACATTTGAAAGACTTTCCAGAAATGCCTTAGTTTATAAAAGGCTTTCCTTTGATAGGTGGGGTATATCACATTGGGGAGACCGTAAGTTACGCCGTGTTTTCTTTAAAGCGTTAAATGCGGGGAACCCAAATGCAATTTTACGCTACGGGTTAAGAACCTATTTTGACTCAACATATCCCAACATAGGATTTCGTGAATTAGAAAGAGCTTCTAACATGCAACATAAAGAAGCATGTTATGCTTACGGGTTAGTGATGTTCGTTTCTTACCAAAGTGAGAAAAAGAACATCGGATTGCAGCTTTTAAATAAAACCTTACACAAGTGACGGATTCAGTAGTTGGGGTGAGAAACAAGGTTTTTAGATTATTGCGGGGTTGTTGGATATTACGAAACCCTCGTCCTTTTGACGATATTACAACATGCTGCCTAGCCAATGGTCATAACGGTTCTTTTCCATAAGATCAAGGATGATAAGTCGTCTTAGTAAAACCTAAATGCATGACTTGTTTATGGACTTATGAATTACGTGTCTTTATTTCTTTTGCTGAACAACTTGCATATTAACTAGAATTGCCTTCATAGCTGCCGAGTAGCAAAGTTATTATGTGCTATATTTCATCCTATATGTATTATAGCGGTATTGTAAGTTTGTAAAATATTGTATAAAGTTTGAATGCGAAATATTATTGTAATAAGTTTTTCATATAGAATCGTAGTAGTTGAATTGTATAATAGCTGCTAAGTATGAACTTAACGGGTAGGTACTACCCGAATTAAAACTATAAAATGCTAATATGAAGAAAAAGCTTTTATAAATAAGTTCATATTATGCTATGAAATACTATTGACTACTCTTAAATTCTATATGATTAACTCAATTCTTTTGGCTATTTTGAAGGAAATGGCACCGGCGACTCGTCAGAACTTGAACATGAGTGAGGAAGACTTTCGTGTTTTCCTTGCTGCGAACATAGCCGCAGTGCAGACTGCAATGAAAAATAACAATAACTCTGGATCTAGCAGTGGAACTAATTCCGCAAGAAATCGTGTAGGATGCTCCTACAAAGAATTCACTACCTGCAAACCTTTGGAATTTTATGGAACCGAAGGACCAATTGGATTGAAACGGTGGACCGAGAAGGTCGAATCGGTGTTTTCCATAAGTAATTGTACTGAAGAGGACAAAGTTAAGTACGCTATGCATACCTTCACAGGTACGGCATTAACGTGGTGGAATACCTATCTCGAGCAGATAGGACAAGATGCTGCTTACGCACTACCATGGTCAGCATTCAAGCAATCGATGAACGAGCAGTATCGTCCCAGGAATGAGGTCAATAAGCTCAAGATAGAGCTTAGAGGATTACGAACACAAGGTTTCGATATCACCACGTACGAACGACGATTCACAGAATTGTGCCTATTGTGTCCCAGAACGTTTGAAGATGAAGAAGAGAATATCGACGCATTTGTAAAAGGGTTACCGAAAAGAATTCAAGAAGATGTGAGTTCACACGAGCCCGCCTCCATACAAAAGGCAAGTCGAATGGCTCACAAATTAGTGAACCAGATCGAAGGAAGGATTAAAGAGCAGGCGACCGAAGAGGCTAACATGAAACAAGTCAAGAGAAAGTGGGAAGAAATCAATGACAAGAGTCACCAATACAACAACAACAGCAGCAACAGTAACAATCCCAACAACAATCTCAATAACAACAATGGCAACAAAAACTAAAAACAGCCATGCCAAAGATGTGAAGAGCATCACCTGGGGTTCTGCACGACATTTTGCAACAGGTGTAAAAGAAATGGTCATAGCGCGAAGAAGTGCGAAATCTACGGACCAATGCATAACAGAACTAAAGGAACAAATAATGTCAGAACAAATAATACCGCCATAGTTTGTTTTGGATGTGGAAAACCGGGCCACTTTAGTAGAAATTTCCCGAATCAGGGGAATACTAATGGGCAGGGCCGGGGAAGAGTTTTCAATATTAATACGCAGAAGTGCAGGAAGACCTGGAGCTTGTTACGGGTACGTTTCTCATTGACAATAAATCTGCTTATGTTTTATTTGATTCGGGTGCGGATAGAAGCTATATGAGTAGAGATTTTTGTGCTTAACTAAGTTGTTCACCAACGCCCTTGGATAATAAATTTTTACTCGAATTAGCAAACGGTAAATTAATTACAGCAGATAATATATGTCGGAATCGAGAAATTAAACTGGTTAGCGAAACATTTAAGATTGACTTGATACCAGTAGAGTTAGGGAGTTTTGATGTGATAATCGGTATGGACTGGTTGAAAGAAGTAAAAGCAGAGATCATTTGTTACAAAAATGCAATTCGCATTATACGAGAAAAAGGAAAACCCTTAATGGTGTACGGAGAAAAGAGCAACGCGAAGTTAAATCTTATTAGTAACCTGAAGGCACAAAAACTAATAATAAAATGTTGCTATGCTGTGCTAGCACACGTCGAGAAAGTCAATTTCGAAGAAAAGAACATCAATAATGTTCCAGTCGCAAAAGAATTTCCCGATGTATTTCCGAAAGAATTACCGGGACTACCTCCACACCGATCCGTTGAATTTCAAATAGACCTTGTACCAGGAGCTGCACCAAAAGCTCGTGCTCCATACAGACTCGCACCTAGCGAAATGAAGGAACTTCAGAGCCAATTACAAGAACTTTTAGAGCGTGGTTTCATTCGACTAAGCACATCACCGTGGGGAGCTCCTGTTTTGTTTGTCAAGAAGAAGGATGGTACATTTAGGTTGTGTATCGACTACTGAGAGTTGAACAAACTTACCATCAAGAACCGCTAACCACTACCGAGAATCGACGACTTATTTGATCAACTACAAGGCTCGTCGGTTTATTTGAAGATTGATTTATGTTCTGGGTATCATCAAATGCGGGTGAAGGAGGATGATATTCCAAAGACTGCTTTTAAGACGCGTTACGGTCATTACGAGTTTATGGTTATGCCGTTTGGATTGACGAACGCACCAGCTGTGTTCATGGACCTCATGAACCGAGTGTGTGGGCCATATCTTGATAATTTTGTCATTGTTTTCATCGATGACATACTTATTTACTCGAAGAATGATCAAGAGCATGAAGAACATTTAAGAAAAGTGCTAGAGTTGCTGAGAAAAGAAAAACTGTACGGTAAGTTTTCAAAGTGTGCATTTTGGTTGGAAGAAGTTCAATTCCTCGGTCACATAGTGAACAAAGAAGGTATTCAGGTGGATCCAGCAAAGATTGAAACCGTTGAAAAATGGGAAACCCCGAAAACTCCGAAGCATATACACCAATTTTTAGGACTAGCTGGTTACTACAGAAGGTTCATCCAAGATTTTTCCAGAATAGCAAAACCCTTGACTGCATTAACGCATAAAGGGAGGAAATTTGAATGGAAGGATGAACAAGAGAAAGCGTTTCAATTGTTAAAGAAAAAGTTAACTACGGCACCTATATTGTCATTACCTAAAGGGAATGATGATTTTGTGATATATTGTGACGCTTCAAAGCAAGGTCTCGATTGTGTATGAATGCAACGAACGAAGGTAATTGCTTATGCGTCTAGACAATTAAAGATTCACGAGCAGAATTATACGACACATGATTTGGAATTAGGCGTGGTTGTTTTTGCATTAAAGACTTGGAGGCACTACTTATATGGGGTCAAAAGTATTATATATACCGACCACAAAATTCTTCAACATATATTTAATCAGAAACAACTGAACATGAGGCAGCGTAGGTGGATTGAATTGTTGAATGATTACGACTTTGAGATTCGTTACCACCCGGGGAAGGCGAATGTGGTAGCCGATGCTTTGAGTAGAAAGGACAGAGAACCCATTCGAGTAAAAGCTATGAATATAATGATTCATAATAACCTTACTACTCAAATAAAGGAGGCGCAACAAGGAGTTTTAAAAGAGGGAAATTTAAAGGATGAAATACCCAAAGGATCGGAGAAGCATCTTAATATTCGGGAAGACAGAATCCGATATTGGGCTGAAAGAATTTGGGTACCAAAATTTGGAGATATGAGAGAAATGGTACTTAAAGAAGCTCATAAAACCAGATACTCAATACATCCTGGAACGGGGAAGATGTACAAAGATCTCAAAAAATATTTTTGGTGGCCAGGTATGAAAGCCGATGTTGCTAAATACGTAGGGGAATGTTTGACGTGTTCTAAGGTCAAAGCTGAGCATCAGAAACCATCAGGTCTACTTCAACAACCCGAAATCCCAGAATGGAAATGGGAAAACATTACCATGGATTTCATCACTAAATTGCCAAGGACTGCAAGTGGTTTTGATACTATTTGGGTAATAGTTGATCGTCTCACCAAATCAGCACACTTCCTACCAATAAGATAAGATGACAAGATGGAGAAGTTAGCACGACTGTGTTTGAAGGAAGTCATCTCCAGGCATGGAATACCAATCTCTATTATCTCTGATAGGGATGGCAGATTTATTTCAAGATTCTGGCAGACATTACAGCAAGCATTAGGAACTCGTCTAGACATGAGTACTGTCTATCATCCACAAACTGATGGGCAGAGCGAAAGGACGATACAAACGCTTGAAGACATGCTACGAGCATGTGTTATTGATTTTGGAAACAGTTGGGATCGACATCTACCGTTAGCAGAATTTTCCTACAACAACAGCTACCATTCAAGCATTGAGATGGCGCTGTTTGAAGCACTTTATGGTAGAAAGTGCAGGTCTCCAATTTGTTGGAGTGAAGTGGGGGATAGACAGATTACGGGTCCGGAGATAATACAAGAAACTACCGAGAAGATCATCCAAATTAAACAACGGTTGAAAATCGCCCAAATTCGACAAAAGAGCTACGCCGACATTAAAAGAAAAGATATAGAATTTGAAATTGGAGAGATGGTCATGCTTAAGGTTGCACCTTGGAAAGGCGTTGTTCGATTTGGTAAATGAGGAAAATTAAATCCAAGGTATATACGACCATTCAAGATTATTGATCGTGTCGGACCAGTAGCTTACCGACTTGAATTACCACAACAACTCGCGGCTGTACATAACACTTTCCACATCTCAAATTTGAAGAAATATTTTACTAAAAAAGATCTCACTATTCAGTTAGACGAAATCCAAATCAACAAAAAACTTCAATTCGTCGAAGAACCAGTCAAAATAATGGATCGTGAGGTTAAAAGACTTAAGCAAAACAAGATACCAATTGTTAAAGTTTGATTGAATGCTCGTAGAGGACCCGAGTTCACCTAGGAACGAGAAGATTAGATGAAGAAGAAATACCCGTACTTATTTCCAGAAGATACGTCAACACCTCCAGCTACTTAAAATTTCGGGACGAAATTTATTTAACGGGTAGGTACTGTAGTGACCTGAACTTTTCCATGTTTATATATATTAAATGAAATTGTTATTTACATGATTAAGTGTTTCCAACATGTTAAGCAATCAAACTTGTTAAGACTTGATTAATTTAAATAGGTTTCATATAGACAATTGACCACCCAAGTTGACCGGTGATTCACGAACGTTAAAACTTGTAAAAACTATATGATGACATATATATGATTATATATATAGTTAACATGATATTATGATAAGTAATTATCTCATTAGGTATTTTAACAATGAGTTATATACATAAACTCGAGTTTATTGAATTAAGAAACTCGAAACGATATATATAACGATTATCGTTATAACAACGTCTTACTAAATACATATGAATCATATTAAGATATTGATACACTATGTTTAATCATGATAAATGATAAGTAAACATGTCATTAAGTTTATTAACAATGAACTACATATGTAAAAACAAGACTACTAACTTAATGATTTCGAAACGAGACATATATGTAACGATTATCGTTGTAACAACATTTAACTGTATATATATAATACTAAGATATATTAATATATCATAATATCATGATAATGTAATAATTTAGCATATCTTTAGAAATAATAAACAATGGGTTAACAACATTTAACAAGATCGTTAACCTAAAGGTTTCAAAACAACATTTACATGTAACGACTAACGATGACTTAACGACTCAGTTAAAATGTATATACATGTAGTGTTTTAATATGTATTCATACACTTTTGAAAGACTTCAAGAAACTTATCAAAATACTTCTACTTAACAAAAATGCTTACAATTACATCCTCGTTTAGTTTCATCAACAATTCTGCTCGTATGCACCCGTATTCGTACTCGTACAATACACAGCTTTTAGATGTATGTACTATTGGTATATACACTCCAATGATCAGCTCTTAACAGCCCATGTGAGTCACCTAACACATGTGGGAACCATCATTTGGCAACTAGCATGAAATATCTCATAAAATTACAAAAATATTAGTAATCATTCATGTCTTATTTACATGTAAACAAAATTACACATCCTTTATATCTAATCCATATACCAACGACCAAAAACACCTACAAACACTTTCATTCTTCAATTTTATTCATCAAATTGATCTCTCTCAAGTTCTATCTTCAAGTTCTAAGTGTTTTTCATAAATTGTATAAGTTCTAGTTTCATAAAATCAAGAATACTTCCAAGTTTGCTAGCTTACTTCCAATCTTGTAAAGTGATCATCCAACCTCAAGAAATCTTTCTTATTTACAGTAAGATATCTTTCTAATACAAGGTAATACTCATATTCAAACTTTGATTAAATTTCTATAACTATAACAATCTTATTTCGGGTGAAAATCTTACTTGAACTTGTTTTCGTGTCATGATTCTGCTTCAAGAACTTTCAAGCCATCCAAGGATCCTTTGAAGCTAGATCTATTTTTCTCATTTCCAGTAGGTTTATCCACAAAACCTGAGGTAGTAATGATGTTCATAACATCATTCAATTCATATATATAAAACTACCTTATTCGAAGGTTTAAACTTGAAATCACTAGAACATAGTTTAGTTAATTCTAAACTTGTTCGCAAACAAAAGTTAATACTTCTAACTTGACTTTTAAAATCAACTAGACACATGTTCTATATCTATATGATATGCTAACTTAATGATTTAAAACCTGAAAACACGAAAAACACCGTAAAACTGGATATACGCCGTCGTAATAACACCCGCGGGCTGTTTTGGGTTTGTTAATTAAAAACTATGATAAACTTTGATTTAAAAGTTGTTCTTCTGGGAAAATGATTTTTCTTATGAACATGAAACTATATCCAAAAATCATGATTAAACTCAAAGTGGAAGTATGTTTTCCAAAATGGTCATCTAGACATCGTTCTTTCGACTGAAATGACTACCTTTACAAAAACGACTTGTAACCTGTATTTCTGACTATAAACTTATACTTTTTCTGTATATATGTAACACCCCGTCAAATCCCTTTAACGGAATGTTAACTCTGGTCCCAGTGCTTGGCTTGACTTCTACGTAACGGCAATATTCTACAGCGGAAGCAATTAATACCTGAGAATAACACACGCAAAACGGGTCAACAATAATGTTGAGTGAATCTACAGGTTTTAGGTAAATAATACAGTATGTTTAAGAAATAACATTTCGAAAAATTTTACTAGTGAAATACCACCAAAGTTTAACGTTAAAGTTTTTAGACAACACCGTTTCTCATTTCAAAAGTTTGTTGATACTACCATGTCAAATTTCAATCATTTGTAGACAACACCCTGTCAAGTTTTATCTCACTTGCTCATAAACCATAGTTTAAATATCATTGTATAGTATCTAAAAAACAGTTATCAGAAAAATAGTTTAGTTTCCTTGACCACGAGATTCTATCGCTTGCATACACCGAGCACCTGAATACTAGCAATGACCCGAGTATAGATGCCACTATACCCGCCTTTACCTCCTAAAATGTTATACACCTGTACGAGTGTATCTAATGTTCAAAATAAATGCACCACTGCTTTTATAGTGGGTGAGGTTGTCAACCTAACGGATCCGTCCATCTAAATTGTGCTTACACCGATGGTATTAAAAGTATTCAAGCTAGAGGCTTTGTGTACAAACTCAGTATGCATATATGTAGTACTCATGTCAATATAAAAGTAATTGAAAATGTAAATGTAACAGCGTGTATTCTCATCCCTGACAACATGTAAAAAGCGGGACTGTAGACTCACCTTTGATTTAAGCTCGGAATGAAAGGCAAATGACTTGTACGGTTTAGACCCGAGTAATGTAACCTAAGTATACGTATGTAGGTTGGTCAATATATGTATCTTATATAAGTGTGGTTTCATAGTGTACGTTGTCTTATTGATCGACTCGACGCGTTTCAAAGTAAAAGTCAACTATATCATGCAAGTCAAACAAAGTCAACTGAAGTCAAACTTGGTCAAAGTAGTCAACTAAAGTCAACATCAGTAGGTTCATGTCAAATATTGGTTAACATGTCAAACCTAAGTCAAACAATACGTTTCAGGTCATGAATGATCATTTTCACAATTTCAGTTTATCGTTATGTACAAAGTTCATGAACACGTAACATATTTAGCACATTATCTCATAGTAAAAAATTCAAGTAATTATTACAAACTCCAGATTATAATTAGACTTAAAATCAATTCTAAAAAGTCCAGCCAGGGACTCATACAACAATTAAAAGTCAGGAATCAGAAGGGATACATTTGGGGTTTGCCAAGTCAGTTTCTGACTGCGTACTGATTTCATTTTGGCTATAACTGGAGTTAGGAACATGCAATTGATACAAGATCAGTGGCCATAGTTTAAGGACAAATCAAAGTAACACATATCAAAAATATAGCCACTTTTGTTTAGCCAATTGGTACAGTTTATTCGTGAAAGTTGAACATTCAGTGTTTCAGCTCAAATCAAAATTCACATAAAGTATGGATCTATTGTGCCCAATGCATAAGGTTTCAGAGATTGAAATAAACTAACAATAAGTCACATATCATATTAAGTTTCATTTTCCAGAAGTATACATGCTCAATCAATATACAAAATTCACAAAGTACAAAACTGTGTTCAATTTACAGATTCGATTCCCATTTCGTTAGTCACATTCGCATACGATTATCCGAAGATATAGATACAATTAACCCATGATATCTACATGAAAGATGAATTACGTTTTGTCTAATTTTCAAATATGCAAATCTTTAATCACAGAAGTTAACACATTTTATCATACAAGGTTATTTTCATGCAAGTGCTGTATAAAACTTCATTTACACTAATTCTAGCATATCTCGGGCTATACATAAGCAAACAACATGATATCCTAGTCTAACTTGAGTGTTTTTAAATTATATTTCCAGTGGTATAAGCTCACATGCTAATTCGTTTTCTATCAATACCAGATTTCTGATCAAGCAACAAAAACACAACGATAATTCAAACTGACATAACTTAATCATACGGAAACGAAATCAAGCGAATCCAAAGCCTAAACTCAATAGTTTTTTTGCAAGGAATCTGATTATAACATAATAATTAACATTTGAAAAACTTAATTTTTCTGATCAAACAATAACAAATTCGTTTTTAAACCCAAGCGCATCAAACAATCAAAATAACGATTACAATTAACACGTACGCGTATAGACTTGAGCAATTGACAACATAACTATGAAACTTAAATAAAAATTCAGATTTTAAGAGTTAGGGTTCATATGATTATACCTTTGATCGCGAAAAGAATTATATCAATGCGTAGAGTACGAAGGGAATTGCGAGATTCGTGTTTAAGGTTTTATCTAACGATCAAGTTTTGATGGTGCTAGATTGGTGGTGGTAGGCGTCGGTTTTGGGGAGAGGGAGGAACAAGGAAATCGACTGGAATAATAAGAGGGATTAGGTTAACTAGCTATTTATATATAGGGCCAAAATTCATATAATGGATCATTAAGCATTCCACATTAGCCCAAACAAGTCCATCAAGGGGAATGGGGGAAGGGGTCGGCTGTGGCCCACATGGGGAGTATTCCTAGGCTCTCGTTTTGCAAAAGCGCATAGTCGTGGTCCGTTTTAAGTGCCGTTTAGTCGTACCGAAGGCTCGGAACGCTAATCCGTTCGTTAAACGCAACCAATCGCTTAATTTATTAAAAACCCAATAAATTAAATATTTTAAAAAGTTAATAATTAATAAAATTAATTATTAAAATAAACCCGAGCGTTTCGATGCTCAAAAAGCTATTATCAAAATCGTATCGTTTTTATCGTATTTCATTATCCGAAATATTTATTTGAATTAATATCAACCCATATCAATTAATGAAACCCTCCAAAGGGCAAGTACGCATTTAATACACTGATGTGCGCAGAGGTGTATATAAAATAGCTTTATTTTTACAACGAAATACTATTAAATACGATACAATTTTACACAAGATATTTATTAATTTATAGAATGGATATACTTAAACCTTGCTACAACAATTATAGGCAGTGTACCTAATCGTACAGTAGTGTAGTTTTTAGTAAGTCCGGTTCGTTCCACAGGGAATCTTTAAACAAAGCTTAACGCTATATTAGTTTAATTTTATAAAAATACAAATATATATAAGTAATATTATTATTATAAAAAGGGGGTTTTTACCGTTTAATGACCGGTTTGTCAATTTTAAAACTTTAGTCGCAGTTAAAACCTAATGTAAAATATTGAAAATAAATATAACTTAATTTAAAGCGTAAAGTAAATAACGATAATGAAATTGCGATAAATAAAAGTGCGAGAAAATAAAATTGCGATAATTAAAAAGTACGATAATTAAAAGTGCAATTAAATACAATAACAATAAATAAAAGTGCGATAATTAAAAGTGCAATTAAATATAAAATAAAGGAAATTAAATATGAAATAAAATAATTATGCTTATTTAAACTTCCGTAATTATGATGTTTGACGTGTTGATTTTAGTTTTATGCCCATGGGTTAATTGTCCTTTGTCCTGGATTATTTAATATGTCCGTCTGGTTTTTGTCCATAACAGTCCATCAGTCATAAATATAAAGTGCGAGTGTCCTCGTCAAATTATCCTTATACCCGAAGTTAAATATTCCAACTAATTGGGGACTTAAACTGTAACAAGGTTTTATTACTTTGTTTAATAATTACACCAGGATATCGACTGTGTGTAACCCAAGGTTTTAATACTTTGTTATCAATTATGCCAAATGTCCTTGTACATAATTTCACCCCTGTTTTAATAATTCTAGTGGCTATTAATCCATTCTCGTTTCCGGTTAAATGAACGATTATTCGTACATATAGCCCATCGTGTCCGATCGAGTGTATATGGTCATTTATAGGGACGTCCAATTGTAAATCTTTATATTGAAATTAACAAACTATCATTTAGTTAAACAAATATAAAGCCCATTAATAGCCCATAGTCTAATTTCCACAAGTGTCGTTCTTTTGTCCAAACCCCAATTATGGTACAAAGCCCAATTACCCAATTTTAGTAATTAGCCCAACATCATAATTACTTCGGTATTAAATAAGCATAATAATAACTTAGCTACGAGATATTAAATTAAAAAGGTTGAACATAACTTACAATGATTAAAAATAGGGTAGCGTTACACGGACAGAATTTCGACTTACACCCTTACAACATTCGCTAACATACCCTTTTTATTAGGATTTAAAATTAAAATTAAAATTAAAATATAAATTATATATATATATATATTTACGTATATAGAAAGAGAGGATGGATATATATGGATATTTAAAACGTCGAATTTCGCTGGCTTTTATAGGTATTTTTGTCCAGGGAGGCTCCGCGAGTCGCGGCCTTTTTGGCCTTCAAACTCCGCAAGTCGCGAAGTTTGTAAATCCAGCTCACATCATTTTGTCTTTTAATTTGCCGACGTTATTTAAATATAAATATAATATATAAATAATTTTTAAGAATTATTTAAATATTATATTATATTTATGTGCATAGTTGACTCGTAATTTTTAGTCCGTTGCGTCGAGCGTTGAGAGTTGACTCTGGCCCGGTTCCGGATTTTTGAACGTCCTTGCGTACAATTTAATATCTTGTACTTTGCGTTTTGAATCTTGTACTCTTGTAAGTTTGAGACGTTTCTTATCAATAATTGGAACCTCTTTGATTGTATTTTGTACTTTTGAGCTTTTTAGTCGTTTGCGTCTTCAATTCGTCGAATCTGTCTTTTGTCTTCACCTTTTATTATTTAAACGAATATCACTTGTAAATAGGACAACTGCAACTAAAAGCTTGTCTTTCTTGAGGGATAATGCTATGAAATATATGTTCGTTTTTAGCATTATCAAATATTCCCACACTTGAGCGTTGCTTGTCCTCAAGCAATATAGTCTTGAAATACTAGAATCACTTCTTTATTCTTCACACTTTGTACATCAGTGATTTCTTTATGGCGGTATAAACAATGGTAGTAACGATGTGGTTTACAGTCCCACATGACTATAAAATTTAGATCCTTTAAGGAAATTGGATCTTTATGAAAACATTTGATCTTTTGAAAATTAAATCTAGTTTTTACCCTAGATAAGTTTTCCGGAATAACCCTTCACCAGTGTTGCAAAATGTTTTTGTGGGTTTGGTGGGTTTCATATTTGAAAATTTTAGCTCAAAACTTGTGGTTTTGTGTCACCCACTTGCTAACCGTGTATTGGGAAAGCAACACATCCAGTATACGTGCTCCGTATATTACTGATGTGCGTAGAGGTGTATACGAAATAGTTATATTTTTACTACGAAATACGACTAAATATGATACAAGTTTTAATTAATTTTTTTACAAATGGGATATACCTAAACCTTGCTACAACACTATAGGCAGTGTACTTAATCGTAGAGTAGTATAGTTTTTAGTAAGTCCGTTTCGTTTCACAGGGAGATGACTTATTTTACACTATATTTTTAAACAATTATATTTGTACAAAATATATATAAATAATATATAATAATATATAAAGGGCAGTTTACCGTTTAATGACCGGTTTGTCGATTTTAAAACTTAAGCGTAAATATAAATGACGATAATTAAAGTGCGTAAAATAAATGACAATAAATAAAAGTACGAGGAAATATAAAATAAAATAATTATGCTTATTTAAACTTCCGTAACCATGATGTTTGACGTGTTGATTTTTAGTTTATTCTCATGGGTTAATTGTTCTTTGTCCTGGATTATTCAATATGTCCGTCTGGTTTTTGTCCATAACAGTCCATCAGTCATAAATATAAAGTGCGAGTGTCCTCGTCAAATTATCCTTATATCCGAAGTCAAATATTCCAACTAATTGGGGACTTAAACTGTAACAAGGTTTTAATACTTTGTTTAATAATTACACCAGGATATCGACTGCGTGTAACCCAAGGTTTAATACTTTGTTAACAATTACGCCAAGTGTCCTTGTACATAATTTCACCCCTGTTTTAATAAGTCTATTAACTATTAATCCATTCCCGTGTCCGGTTAAATGAACGATTATTCGTACATATAAATACCCCACCCATCGTGTCCGATCGAGTGTATATGGTTATTTATAGGTACGTCCAATTGTAAATATTTATATTAAATTAACAAACTATCATTTAGTTAAACAAATATAAAGCCCATTAATAGCCCATAGTCTAATTTCCACAAGTGTCGTTCTTTTGTCCAAACCCCAATTATGGTATAAAGCCCAATTACCTAATTTTAATATTTAGCCCAACATCATGATTACTTCGGCTCAAATAAGCATAATAATAACTTAGCTAGGAGACATTAATTTAAAAAGGAGAACATAACTTACATTGAGTATTTATCGCGTAGTGTTACACGGACAGAACTTCGACTTTAAAACCCGTAAAATAACCGTTACATAACCCAAACTAATCTAATATAAAACTACCCTATACTATATATATATATATATATATATATATATATATATATATATATATATATATATATATATATATATATATATATATATATATATATATATATATATATATATATATATATATATATATATATATATTACAGAGAGTAGAGAGAATGATGGTGTTCATAAACTGGCCGAAAATTGCTGAATTTATAGAGTTGGCCAGATTTTTGGGCTTATGCAATCGCATGGCTTTTGTGCCTTGTGGCCATGCGATCGCATGGACAGCTGGATCAGATCACATGTCTTTTGATTTCTTGCTTGTCGACGTTATTTAATATATTATAAAATATATAAATAATTTATATAATTATTTAAATATTATATTATATTCTTGTGCCTAGTATACTTGTAATTTTTAGTCCGTTGAGTCGGGCGTTGATAGTTGGCTCAGGTCCCGGTTCCAGATTTTTGAACGTCCTTTCGTATAATTTAATATCTTGTACTTTGCGTTCCGCAACTTGTACTTTTGTCATTTTTAGATGTTTCTCATCAATAATTCGAACCACTTGGATTGTATCTTGTACATTTGAGCTTTTTGGTCATTTGCGTCTTCAAATCGTCATTTTCTCCTTTTGTCTTCGCACTTATTTAATATAAACGATTACAATTTAAAATAGGACAATTACAACTAAATAATTTACATATTGGGAGGATATTGCTACTAAATATATGTTCATTTGGAGCACTATCAAATATCCCCACACTTGAACGTTGCTTGTCCTCAAGCAATACATAACTTGAAATAAAATCACACTTCACTCGAATCACTTTTTTTATTCTCACACTTTATACATCAGTGATTTTGATACAGTGGTATAAAAATGATAGTAATGTGATAACCCGGAAATTTCCAACCAAATTTAAACTTTAATCTTTATATGTTTCTGACACAATAAGCAATATTTGTTAAGTTAAATTTCAAGAATTTTAAACTATGTTCATACATTCATTCAACCTCGACCAAGTTCCAACGATTCACGAACCATTAAACGAATATGATTATATATGTATATGTGTATATATATTATAACTTGAAACGTAAATAAAATATTAGATTAAATACTTTATATGATTGTATCTGTTTCAAAATGTTTATCAATGGAATTAGAAGATAAGATCAAATGATTGAATTATCAGATATATTGAATTATGATTACAAGTCTCTGTTGAAAGGCCCACGTTGATTTAAGAAATCTTTCCATTTTAACAATATTCGAAAAATGGTAAAGTGATTTATAAATAAGAACAAATTGTCAATCATTGAGAACTAGACAAAGGATAGTGGAATATTGAATTTCATAAAGACTCGATTGATCTATTTAGTTTCAAACGTACAAAAAACGTTTTTAGTTTAAAAAGAACTTTATTATTAAAACGTATATAACTTTTATAAATATCTAGAACCACTTTTGACAACTCATTACTTAACTAGTATGATAAAGATAACGATATTTATATTTTATTTTATTAAATATATTTAACGATTTAAATTAATATTATATATTATATATATTTATACGCGTATTATACGTACATAGTTTTATACTTTTACTATACTTAAACTTTACATTTACTTTATTTTTACTTTACTTTAACTTTAATAATTCACTTTAATAATTCATACTTTAATAATTCACTTTAATAATTCATACTTTAATAATTCACTTTAATAATTCATACTTTAATAATTCACTTTAATAATTCAAAAATCTATTATAAATAGAATTCAATAGGTTTCATTATTTCATAGAAACTTGAAAATATTTTTCTCTAAACTCTCTCAATCGATATACATATATATATTTACTCCATATTATTTCAAGATATTATTAGTATACATAAAATATTACTACGGAGTGCTGTCCGAGTGATTTCGAAATTGTTTTTCGAGTGGGATATGATTAAGGAAATTATGGGTTATAGCTATAGAGGTGATTGAGTATGGTTCATGGGTATGCTTGTGAGGTTAATATAGTGTTTATCATTTCCGTTGCGTCTACGTACCTTTCCTGCAATATTGAATCTCAATATTGATACGTGAGTACTCATAATTTAACTTTTACATACTAATAGTATATCCCTGACTAGTGCTCGAGTATTTAGGATTATGCATGCTTGTACTTTTGATATTTCCCTTCGACAGATTAGGTTGAATCTTGAATTAGTTACACTTGCGATTGAGATAAGGTATAAGATATGCATGTCCTTGGAAAGCTAGCGAAAAATTTAGAACTTTTCCTTTAGATATCGAATGGTTTCGATGAACGAATTAGAAGTTATAATCAATTGAATTTTTCGATATTTTTATTAAAAATGATTATTATTATCGTCGTTTTTATCGTCGTTCTAGGTTTATCTTATTATTATCATTATTATTATCTTTATCAATAAAAGGGATTTATCATTAAAAATTGTTATTTTTTTTATTATTACTATCGTTATTATCGTTAAAGTTATAATTAGTATTATTATTATTATCCAATTATTATTATTATTATTATTGGTATTATTATTATTATTATCATTATTAATATATATATCATTATTTAAAAATGGTTATTGTTATTGTTATTATTATTATTACTATATTATCATTAAGATAATTAATAGTATTATCGTTAATAATGTTATAGTAACTATCATTATTAATATTAGTGTAATTAAAACAAATATTTGTAACACCTAATTATTTTGATTACTATTATTATCATTATTATGAACACGATATAAAAGACGATTAAAAGCTATTAAACGAAACGATTAGGAAATAATGGGTAAGAGTATCATGATGAAATTAAATATTATAAGATATTGATTTAGATAAAATTATCGTTCTTATTATTTTTATCATTACTATTATTATTAAAGTATCGTTAGTATTTAACAAAAATTATCATTTTAATAGACATGTCATTGTTACTATAAAATATCATTATTATTATTATTATTATTATTATTATTATTATTATTATTATTATTATTATTATTATTTTAAATAGAATTATTATTTTAAAGATAATATTAAAAATTATCGTAAATATTAAAGTTATCATAATTAGAATTATCGTTTTATCATAATGTCATCTTAGTAATTATAAATATTGATATTTTTATAATAATTATTATTATTACAAAATAATACAACTTTTACTTACTATCATTATAGATATTATTTTATCAAATAAATATGTGATACAAACATATTTTACTACGTGTAATAACTTACTTTAATAATACCTATCATATTATCTTTATAATATTAAATGAACCCTATAAATTTTATTACTTAATATATATAAAAGTATATTTTATTATATAAATTTAATATAAAATTTTATTTATTAATAAATAAATTATATTATTTACTCTAATAAATCTTTTAAAAATATTTAAAAATATAAAATGACGATATTTAAACTATATATTAATCATGTATAGATTTTTGAAAATTATTTTGAGTCAAATTTACTTTTGTTGACTTTTACATATTAGTCTCGAGCATTAGGATTGTGGTACACTATGACTTGACCTAATTTGTTAGACAAATATTGACCAACACATAAATATATATAATTAATTTAGGTTCGTGAATCCAAGGCCAACCTTGCACTTGTTCAATGACGTTATATGTATTTTTACTACGAAATACAGTATGGTGAGTTTCATTTGCCTTTTTACCCTTTATATTTTTGGGACTGAGAATACATGCGCTTTTATAAATGTTTGACGAAATAGACACAAGTAATTGAAACTACATTCTATGGTTGAATTATCGAAATTGAATATGCCCCTTTTTATTAAAGTCTGGTAATCTAAGAATTAGGGAACAGACACCCTAATTGACGCGAATCCTAAAGATAGATCTATTGGGCCTAACAAACCCCATCCAAAGTACCAGATGCTTTAGTACTTCGAAATTTATATCATGTCCGAAGGAGGATCCCAGAATGATAGGGGATATTCTTATATGTATCTAGTTAATGTCGGTTACCAGGTGTTCACCATATGAATGATTATTTTTGTCTCTACGCATGGGACGTATATTTATGAGAACTGGAAATGAAATTCTTGTGGTATATTAAAATGATGGAAATAAATGATTATGATAAACTAATGAACTCACCAACCTTTTGGTTGACACTTTAAAGCATGTTTATTCTCAGGTGTTAAAGAAATCTTCCGCTGTGCATTTGCTCATTTTAAAGATATTACTTGGAGTCTTTCATAGCATATTTCGAAGAACGTTGCATTCGAGTCATTGAGTTCATCAAAGATTATTATTAAATCAATTTATAGTTGGATAGTGGATATTATGAAATGGTATGCATGTCTGTCAATTTTCGATGTAAAGAAAGATTGTCTTTTAAAAACGAATGCAAGGTTTGTAAAATGTATCATATAGAGGTCAAATACCTCGCAATGTAATCAACTATTGTGAATCATTTATAATGTATATGAACGAGTCCTTTCAGTTGGTATCAGAGCGGTGGTCTTAGCGAACCAGGTCTGCATTAGTGTGTCTAACTGATAAGTAGATAGGATGCATTAGTGAGTTTGGACTTCGACCGTGTCTGCATGTCAAAAGTTTTGCTTATCATTTTGTGTCGAAAATTAACTAATTATCATCCTCAGGAAATTACCTGCTTATCATTTTTAGTCTAAGACACGTCTTGCTGCATTGATTGCATGAATAGTGTATAGACAAAAATTCATATCTTAGCATATCTGCTAAATAATATCTTATCGTATCTATTACTTTAAACTTTGCCTGACATATCCCGCAAAGTCCTCCATAATCTTGGAAATCTTTTGATCTATATATATATATATATATATATATATATATATATATATATATATATATATATATATATATATTCTATGTAATTAGAATACCATCCGTTAGCCAAAATCATTTCATATAAAAAAAAATCCTTCATCCAATCGTACGAAATGGAATTCGTCATCAGTTCAAGTCACTCAGATTCCGAAATGGAATCCCATTCAAGCTCCGAAAGCAGTGTGACCGGAATAGATCAACCAATCAGTCATCACCTATTCTGGATGAATTGGGGATGGGTTCGTAGCCTCCTCAATCATTGGAGATAAGAAGAAGGTGATCCCTTCCATCCACCACATTGCCCTCTTGACGAAGAACCTGAAGCACTTACCAGCGAACCTGTCCGAAATACCGTGTTATCGCTCATTTCCAGAGTATCTCATCACGATTATATATTACATCAAATTTTAGATTTTATTTATCCACTCGTCCGAACTGACAATCACCCCGGTGTAATAGAAGAAGTCAACGAGCTTCGCGCTCGGGTAGTGGCTTTGGAGAATATGGTGCAGAGATTACAAACACCAGCAGTAGGATCAGCAGCATAACCAGTACCACCATCATCAACGCCAACAGTACCATTACCACCTCCAACCACAACCGCGTCGTAAACCTCAACTTCACAATCTGTCCCACGAGCATCAACGTCATACGCACCATAGATACCAAGGAGTACCAACAACAATAACTGATGAAGTATTAATTCATAACTTCATTGGAGAAAAATTCCGCGGCGATTATGTAATCTCTAAAGTCTTAGAGATTATCTAATCTAGCCCTAACCATAAATCAGTTAAGCGTACCAAAATGATAGAAGGAAGAGTAGAAACCCTGACAAAAATGGTGTGTGATTAACAAGCTAAACTTGCCTTACCAACAGCATCAACAGTACCGTCAGCATTACCAGCATCGTCAGTACAGTCAACATCCGAATCAACAACACCGATAACATCACAAACTCCGTCAGTTCAAGAATCACTGTGGACATCATTACGAATCAATAACGTGTATATTGTATCAACGAGTTATGAAGAATTAAGTCATTCCCTCTGAAGAAATTATATGTATATTATATATATATATATATATATATATATATATATATATATATATATATATATATATATATATATATATATATATATATATATATATATATTGAAATAAATCTTTCCGTGCTAAGCTATTGTGTGTGAATCTTAACTACTCGGTTAATTCATATTACAAATATGCAATAATGTACGTCCTTCGGCCGCAACTTAACCAGCGTTAACTACAATCTCTGTCGCAATTCAACAAATTCCAATTCATAATAAATCAAGTATATATTTGATTTTACACTTTCATCATCGATGTACCCGAAACTTTTCAGATAACATCATTCGTACTTTGCGAAATTCACAAGAATTCCACGAACCGAACATCATACATCAACAAATAACGAAGTATTGATTCATAATTTCAATGTCATTAAAGAAATACTGCGTAAAAGTTATGTACTTTTTAAAGCCTTTAGGGATTATTCAATTCTAGTTTCAACCGTAAATCAAATGAGTTTAATTTAACATTAACTCATTAAATCTATGTTACATCTGAAGAAAATATACATATATATATTTTCATAAAAACTGTAATAAAATTCTTTTGTATAAAATATTAATTGTGAAATTTTTTTTTAACGGGTAGGTAATACCCGAGAGATATATAAATTCACAAATAATATGTTACATTCTTCGAATCTGATTCAGCAAATCATCCATTATACTCCCTACTTTCACAACAGTATACATTCTTTTATAGAAATCAAAACAACCATACTCATTCAAAATTTAATTACATATTCTGATCTTGAAATCTCAAAATTCAACTCGAGATATGACCAAAATCATCACTCTTAGATCCTTACATCTTTCACAAGCTATATTTTGACTTCAAAACTGTGTTAGAACATCAAATGTATGTTAACGATTACAATCTGTGTTCAAACCCTTCGAAAATTTCTGAAGACACTTCGAATGATGAGCAATCGAGATGAGGATCCAACCACATGTTACCCACAGTTATGTACCCGAAAAACTCTTGAAACCAAAGTAAAAGTTTAAACAACGTATCCGCGTCAGATTCTTTGGCATTTATTAGCAAAAATAACTTTGCGACTCCTATTCAAAGTAGCCAGTTTTGTCACAGCTCCAGCAAGTCAACTTCGACTTTTCAGTCAGACTAACCTTATTATAACCTTGAGATATACACCATCGTTACCAGGGAACCTTTTACATTCCACCACATTATTAGCAGATGTACCAACAACTTCATTACCCTTTGACTTTAGCCTCTCCAAAAAGTCATTATAATTATTTATTGAAACCCCATCATTTACTCATTCGCATCTTGTAATGAGAATTGCCATACGAATCATTGGGAATTAGTAATCAGTATTTTGAAATCTCGCAGCATGTCTACGCCAACAGTTATATGTGTATATATAACGTCTATCTTCTGGACTTAATTTGAATGTGAAGTTTCTGAAAAACACTCCAAACTACTAATTGGTTCTCCGAAAATTGAAAAAAAAATACTGATGAAGCAACAAAAACTATAAACGACTTTAAACGGTAAAAGCTGGATGATAATAATGAAGTGTGCTGGCAAAGCCTAGAAAAAGAGAAGTTTTGGAACTGGAAAACGGATTGAGCAAAGTAGGAAGGAGGCTGTGGACAAATTACAAAGACTGAACCTGACTTCAAAGGATCCAAATGATTCAGTACCTGCTGAAGTCATTAACGAATACCTTGCTCCTGACTCTAAACCCCTGCGGACAATATTCTTCATCATCCTCTGATATTAGAAATTCTAAAATATCATCATATCTTTCATTATAAATATCCTCCATATTTCTGAAGATATTTTCTTAATTTTTCTTATTTGAAATCATTTACCTCTTCGCGCTATCTGTATTACATCATAAAAGAAACTATTTTAGTTTCTAAATTCTGAAACATTCAAGTTTAAAATAGGAATATTTTGAAGTAGTGTTGGGAGCTGAAGCATGAATTATTATAATATAATGACACTTGATCAACGTGATTATATTACAGTAAGTCATGCTAAGTTTCTAAATGGAACGTGATGATTCACAGATCATAACATCATCATGTGCCATGTTATACGACTCTTGTATTCTATTTAACCTCTAAAATATCAAGAAAATATTTCTTGATGATTCGGCCTTTTCTAAGGTATTCTAGTAATTTGACAAGTCAAGATCGTGCCATCACAATTTCCTTCCAAGAACATTAACAATGTTCATTCCGAAATTCATATCTGTGAATTCTGGACCATTACAAGCGGTGCTTAATCGCAAGAAGAAGAAACGAAAGGACAAAACTCCGAAATAGAAATTGGGGTATAAATTGCAGCAAATAAAAGAGAGCATTAACTGTGAATGATAATGATTATAGAAGACAGAAGCAGAGACTTTGAAATATAAGGGAACATATAAAGCCCAACGATAAACCAGAAATTATAAACCATATATATCGATGCATATAGCAATATAAAGACACGGGAGAACTAGAAACACTATAAACCCAAGAGTATAGTAGAAGTAAATAGATTCTTCCGGCAGTAGATGAAAAAGAAGAATGACCGATATGAAAGTTAGAAGTATATCGAGAATCAGAACTGGATGGAGCATATTGATGAATACTTTAAAATATGAGTTGAGGGGGAAAGAATAGAAGGTGATGAAACATGACTAGGAACTTAGAAATCAACAGATTTAACTCACACAATGGCGGAATAAGTGAATCAAACCCTCTAGTGAATAGGTTAAGTTTTTTTTTTTTTTTGATTAATTTAGTCAAACCACAACTAAATCAAGTGTGATTAGATCAACACCTAGAGCTATTATTCACCACCTGGGTGATTTGGACTGAGAGAGAATCGAAGGAGCTCACTAGATCTGAGTGTGTGTAACAAATGAGAGGCTTAACCTAAAATGAAGAACATAAGACTTTATATACCCCTGCTGTTGACTCATCCATACGATTCATTCATCACACGTACGAGTTGGCTTCATCAGCCGTACGGGTGATCACTCACTCGTGTGTAACGACCCGAATTTTTCCGAACTTATGAGATTAATATTTACATAAAATAAACCTTACCAATATGATAAGCAATCCAAACTATTGAGACTTATGTTTTTGAAAAGAGTTTCACACAACGTTTGACCGTCCAATTTGACCGATGATATCACGAACTATATAACACACGATAATTATACGATTATGTATATGTACATATCTATACATATTTAACATGATTTAAGGATGGTTTAACATTTCATTGTGAACAAACAACAACGAGTTATAAGTATACTTTGAGACCACTAACTTAAGTTTTTAAAACGATAACTAAATGTAACGTTCTTTGACATATATACTTACAATCTATAATGTGTTGGTGATCTATGTCACCAATATGATTTAAGTGTAATGGGATTAATTTGTAACCAAAATAATCTTGATAAATATCGAACAAGTTTGGGGAAGTGTGGAGTGCACACTTGTTTGAACTTATCTTGATTATGACGGGGGTTCGGGGACAGCGCCCCCGATAAGCGGGGTCCAAGGGGTGGCAACCCCTGGCGGGGTCCAAGGGGCAGAGCCTTAGCCAAGATATGATTAATCCAATTTTGGGCTAACATTGCTTTATTAAAAATGTCTTAAAATTTTATTTTAGCCCGGTTTGACCCAAAAATAAAAGCCCAGTTTTGAGCCTCTTTTACAGTTATAAACCCGTCCATATTTGAATTCTCATTCCGATTCCTCAAAATTTCTACAAGTATATCTAGGGTATATGTAACCGTATCATACCCAGCTTGTTCGCAACCTTATTCGATTCATATTTATATAGCTATCTTATTTTGTGTTGTAAAATTTTAACAACAAGAAAATAGTTTGAGTGATTTCAAACTTGTTCGCAAACTAAATAGATCCTTCTAATTTTATTTTTAAAAACACTTCAAGACCTGTAGTATATCATATTATGACAAAATCGGATTAATCATATCTTGGCTAATTAACATAATATTTAATATATATTTACTTATGATTTGATATATTTCAGGACCATCCGTAAACAACACGAGAAGATTAATCATATGACCTCATGATTGTACGCAACATGTCATTTGACAACACGGTACTTTATGTACGCAACACGTCACTTGACAACATGGTACCATGGGTCGAGATTAATTCTGATCAATACGAATACGATGGGGTCTTTATTTATTTTATTGAGCAACTAATTGTGGACCACTAACATCAGACTGCTAACTACGGACTAAGAAAATATTAAAAGTATTAAAAGTATATATATATATATATATATATATATATATATATATATATATATATATATATATATATATATATATATATATATATATATATATATATATATATATATATATATATATATATATATATATATAACGATTACTTAAAAAGAAAATATGTTGATATATTATATATATGGTTAGGTTCGTGATATCTATCGGAGACCAAGTCGTGATAAATACCTTCAAGGCAAAAGTGAGTATATAGTCCCACTTTTAAACTCTAAATATTTCAGGATGAGAATACATGCATTTTATGATTTACGTTATGGACACAAGTGATTAAAAATATATATTCTACGTTGAGTTGTACCACTGGCATACTTCGCTGTAACTTGGTAACTATTATTTACATGAGGTATTGTAAACGCGAATCCTGTTGATAGATCTATCGGGCCTGACAACCCCAACCGGACTGGACGACCAGTATTCAACGGTTGCACAGTACTTCGTTTCGGTGACTACACTTGGTACGTTGTAGTAAGATTTCATAATAAAGGGAATATGCGACGATGATTAAATGTTAAGTATGGTTATCAAGTGCTCAACAACTTAGAATATTTTTATTAAAACGTTTATATATGAAATCTTGTGGTCTATATTTATAACGCTGCCGGCATTAAACCTATATCTCACCAACTTTATGTTGACGTTTTAAGCATGTTTATTCTCAGGTGATAACTAAAAGCTTCCGCTGCAACATGTTGAATTTAAGCAAGATCTTGAGTATGCATATTTGTGTCAAAAATAAAACTGCATATCGGAGGATTTGTAATGTAAAATATGTTGGAGGTCGTATTGTTATTATCACATGTAAAGTTTGTAAGTCTAAGATTATCACTAAACGATAATCATTATAAAGTTGTTTAAACCTTGTATTTGTAATAAAAGCTATGGTTTGTATTGAAAACGAATGCAATTTTTGAAAAATGTCGCATATAGAGGTCAATACCTCGCGATGAAATCATATGTTATTGTATTCATCCTTATGGTTAAGGTCGGGTTATGGCATCGTGTCTTCTCATTTAGGTTGTAATTATGACTTAGCTCAGCATCAACCGTGCGTATGAGCCTATCAGTCGTACTAGTGAGGCTTCACTCGTACGTCTGACTAAGTCTAATATAGTCAAACATCTAAATCTCATTCCTGCAGTTCTTGTAACCACATACAAACACGGATAAGATAATAACGAGCAATCATGGTGGCCTGTAAACTGTTGTACCTGCAATGGACGTGGGTAGATGTCTAGGGACTTGCATAAAATGCATCAACGGAAGGTGTGAGTTGTAAGGAAACGAAGGAGGTGAATTTATAAGAAAATCTCCGACAGAACAATTAAAATGGACGATCGCATTTAAAGCGGATCCTAATTCCCTTGATTACCGGAGAGTCAAATCTTATTAAGAAGATTTTCTTCAAATCCCTTGAAATCTGGGAATCAATCATATCTACGTCAAATGATAAGATGAATCTACACTTACTCATTTCACTCTTCTATGTTAGCTTCATTCGTACTCTTCATATAAATGGATTGTTTATCCAAATTATTCGCTGATGATAAAACTCTAATTTTCAGCCCGTATGCATCATGAAAACATATTTATTATCATTCACAACCTTTCCACTCAAATTTCGGGACGAAATTTCTTTAACGGGTAGGTACTGTGACAACCCGGAAATTTCCAACCAAATTTAAACTTTAATCTTTATATGTTTCCGACACAATAAGCAATATTTGTTAAGTTAAATTTCAAGAATTTTAAACTATGTTCATACATTCATTCAACCTCGACCATGAAATGTCCTGTTCTTATTGATTAAAAACGTTCCATATTAATTGATTTCGTTGCGAGGTTTTGACCTCTATATGAGACGTTTTTCAAAGACTGCATTCATTTTTAAAACAAATCATAACCTTTAATTCATAAATAAAGGTTTAAAAAGCTTTACGTAGATTATCAAATAATGATAATCTAAAATATTCTGTTTACACACGACCATTACATAATGGTTTACAATACAAATATGTTACATCGAAGTCAGTTTCTTGAATGCAGTTTTTACACAATATCATACAAACATGGACTCCAAATCTTGTCCTTATTTTAGTATGCAACAGCGGAAGCTCTTAATATTCACCTGAGAATAAACATGCTTTAAACGTCAACAAAAATGTTGGTGAGTTATAGGTTTAACCTATATATATCAAATCGTAACAATAGACCACAAGATTTCATATTTCAATACACATCCCATACATAGAGATAAAAATCATTCATATGGTGAACACCTGGTAACCGACATTAACAAGATGCATATATAAGAATATCCCCATCATTCCGGGACACCCTTCGGATATGATATCAATTTCGAAGTACTAAAGCATCCGGTACTTTGGATGGGGTTTGTTAGGCCCAATAGATCTATCTTTAGGATTCGCGTCAATTAGGGTGTCTGTTCCCTAATTCTTAGATTACCAAACTTAATAAAAAGGGGCATATTCGATTTCGATAATTCAACCATAGAATGTAGTTTCACGTACTTGTGTCTATTTTGTAAATCATTTATAAAACCTGCATGTATTCTCATCCCAAAAATATTAGATTTTAAAAGTGGGACTATAACTCACTTTCACAGATTTTTACTTCGTCGAGAAGTAAGACTTGGCCACTGTTGATTCACGAACCTATAACAATATATACATATATATTAAAGTATGTTCAAAATATATTTACAACACTTTTAATATATTTTGATGTTTTAAGTTTATTAAGTCAGTTGTCCTCGTTAGTAACCTACAACTAGTTGTCCACAGTTAGATGTACAGAAATAAATCGATAAATATTATCTTGAATCAATCCACGACCCAGTGTATACGTATCTCAGTATTGATCATAACTCAAACTATATATATTTTGGAATCAACCTCAACCCTGTATAGCTAACTCCAACATTCACATATAGAGTGTCTATGGTTGTTCCGAAATATATATAGATGTGTCGACATGATAGGTCGAAACATTGTATACGTGTCTATGGTATCTCAAGATTACATAATATACAATACAAGTTGATTAAGTTATGGTTGGAATAGATTTGTTACCAATTTTCACGTAGCTAAAATGAGAAAAATTATCCAATCTTGTTTTACCCATAACTTCTTCATTTTAAATCCGTTTTGAGTGAATCAAATTGCTATGGTTTCATATTGAACTCTATTTTATGAATCTAAACAAAAAAAGTATAGGTTTATAGTCGGAAAAATAAGTTACAAGTCGTTTTTGTAAAGGTAGTCATTTCAGTCGAAAGAACGACGTCTAGATTACCATTTTAGAAAACATACTTTCACTTTGAGTTTAACCATAATTTTTGGATATAGTTTCATGTTCATAATAAAAATCATTTTCTCATAATAACAACTTTTAAATCAAATTTTTATCATAGTTTTTAATTAACTAACCCAAAACAGCCCGCGGTGTTACTACGACGGCGTAAATCCGGTTTTACGGTGTTTTTCGTGTTTCCAGGTTTTAAATCATTAAGTTAGCATATTGTATAGATATAGAACATGTGTTTAGTTAATTTTAAAAGTCAAGTTAGAAGGATTAACTTTTGTTTACGAACAAGTTTAGAATTAACTAAACTATGTTCTAGTGATTACGAGTTTAAACCTTCGAATAAGATAGTTTTATATATATAAATCGAATGATGTTATGAACATCATTACTACCTCAAGTTTAGTAGGTAAACCTACTGGAAGTGACAAGAAATGATCTAGCTTCAAAGGATCTTGGATGGCTTGAAAGTTCTTGAAGTAGGATCATGACACAAAAACAAGTTCAAGTAAGATTTTTACTCTAATTAAGATAGTTTATAGTTATAGAAATTGAATCAAAGTTTGAATATGAATATTACCTTGAATAAGAAAGATAACCTACTGTATATAACAAAGGTTTCTTGATCTTAGATGATTACTTGGAATGGATTAGAAAGCTTGGAAGTAAATTAGTAAACTTGAAGGGATTTTTGAAGTGTTCTTGAAGTGTTCTTCCTATGATGATTATAGCTTGATTCTTGAAGTGATTTTTGATGAAGATGATGATTAACTACTAGAAAAATACGTTCATAATAGTGTGTGTGTGTTGAGAGAGAATTAGAAAGAGAATTGGAAGTGAAATGGAGTAAATGATGAGTGGTAATTGGTGAGTGGTGAGTGGGGTTAAAAGGAGTTCTAGTTAGTTGACTAGCTCATGGTAGAAGTTAAAATTGATTAGTCATACATGACATAATCAAGAGTGGAATCCCATGCTAGTTCCTATTGGTATATACCCATAGTAAGTACGTTTTGAAGCTGTGTATAATACGGGTACGAATACGACTAGAATTCTTGATGAAAGAAAAGAATGGGAAAGTAACTGTAACCATTTTCGTTAAGTATGAGTGTTTTGATATATGTCTTGAAGTCTTCCAAAAGTATTTTAATACATCTAAATACACTACATGTATATACATTTTAACTGAGTCGTTAAGTCATCGTTAGTCGTTACATGTAAGTGTTGTTTTGAAACCTTTAAGTTAACGATCTCAATTAATGTTGTTAACCCATTGTTTATTATATCTAATGAGATGTTAAATTATTATATTATCATGATATTATGATATATTAATATATCTTAATATGATATATATACATTTAAATGTCGTTACAACGATAATCGTTACATATATGTCTCGTTTCGAAATCCTTAAGTTAGTAGTCTTGTTTTATATGTATATAACTCATTGTTAATATACTTATGGAGATACTTACTTATCATAATTTCATGTTAACCATATGTATATCCATATATATATCGTCATCTCATTTTTACAAGTTTTAACGTTCGTGAATCGCCGGTCAACTTGGGTGGTCAATTGTCTATATGAAACATATTTCAATTAATCAAGTCTTAACAAGTTTGATTGCTTAACATGTTGGAAACATTTAATCATGTAAATATCAATCTCAATTAATATATATAAACATGGAAAAGTTCGGGTCACTACAGTACCTACCCGTTAAATAAATTTCGTCCCGAAATTTTAAGCTGTTGAAGGTGTTGACGAATCTTCTGGAAATAGATGCGGGTATTTCTTCTTCATCTAATCTTCACGCTCCCAGGTGAACTCGGGTCCTCTACGAGCATTCCATCGAATCTTAACAATTGGTATCTTGTTTTGCTTAAGTCTTTTAACCTCACGATCCATTATTTCGACGGGTTCTTCGATGAATTGAAGTTTTTCGTTGATTTGGATTTCATCTAACGGAATAGTGAGATCTTCTTTAGCAAAACATTTCTTCAAATTCAAGACTTGGAAAGTGTTATGTACAGCCGCGAGTTGTTGAGGTAACTCAAGTCGGTAAGCTACTGGTCCGACACGATCAATAATCTTGAATGGTCCAATATACCTTGGATTTAATTTCCCTCGTTTACCAAATCAAACAACGCCTTTCCAAGGTGCAACTTTAAGCATGACCATCTCTCCAATTTCAAATTCTATATCTTTTCTTTTAATGTCAGCGTAGCTCTTTTGTCGACTTTGGGCGGTTTTCAACCGTTGTTGAATTTGGATGATCTTCTCGGTAGTTTCTTGTATAATCTCCGGACCCGTAATCTGTCTATCCCCCACTTCACTCCAACAAATCGGAGACCTGCACTTTCTACCATAAAGTGCTTCAAACGGCGCCATCTCAATGCTTGAATGGTAGCTATTGTTGTAGGAAAATTCTGCTAACGGTAGATGTCGATCCCAACTGTTTCCGAAATCAATAACACATGCTCGTAGCATGTCTTCAAGTGTTTGTATCGTCCTTTCGCTCTGTCCATCAGTTTGTGGATGATAGGCAGTACTCATGTCTAGACGAGTTCCTAATGCTTGCTGTAATGTCTGCTAGAATCTTGAAATAAATCTACCATTCCTATCAGAGATAATAGAGATTGGTATTCCATGTCTGGAGATGACTTCCTTCAAATACAGTCGTGCTAACTTCTCCATCTTGTCATCTTCTCTTATTGGCAGGAAGTGTGCTGATTTGGTGAGACGATCAACTATTACCCAAATAGTATCAAAACCACTTGCAGTCCTTGGCAATTTAGTGATGAAATCCATGGTAATGTTTTCCCATTTCCATTCCGGGATTTCGGGTTGTTGAAGTAGACCTGATGGTTTCTGATGCTCAGCTTTGACCTTAGAACACGTCAAACATTCTCCTATGTATTTAGCAACATCGGCTTTCATACCCGGCCACCAAAAATGTTTCTTGAGATCCTTGTACATCTTCCCCGTTCCAGGATGTATTGAGTATCTGGTTTTATGAGCTTCTCTAAGTACCATTTCTCTCATATCTCCAAATTTTGGTACCCAAATCCTTTCAGCCCTATACCGGGTTCCGTCTTCCCGAATATTAAGATGCTTCTCCGATCCCTTGGGTATTTCATCCTTTAAATTTCCCTCTTTTAAAACTCCTTGTTGCGCCTCCTTTATTTGAGTAGTAAGGTTATTATGAATCATTATATTCATAGATTTTACTCGAATGGGTTCTCTGTCCTTCCTGCTCAAGGCATCGGCTACCACATTTGCCTTTCCCGGGTGGTAACGAATCTCAAAGTTGTAATCATTCAATAATTCAATCCACCTACGCTGCCTCATATTCAGTTGTTTCTGATTAAATATGTGTTGAAGACTTTTGTGGTCGGTATATATAATACTTTTGACCCCATATAAGTAGTGCCTCCAAGTCTTTAATGCAAAAACAACCGCGCCTAATTCCAAATCATGCGTCGTATAATTTTGTTCGTGAATCTTCAATTGTCTAGACGCATAAGCAATCACCTTCGTTCGTTGCATTAATACACAACCGAGACCTTGCTTTGATGCGTCACAATAAATCACAAAATCATCATTCCCTTTAGGCAATGACAATATAGGTGTCGTAGTTAGCTTTTTCTTCAATAACTGAAACGCTTTCTCTTGTTCATCATTCCATTCAAATTTCTTCCCTTTATGCGTTAATGAAGTCAAGGGTTTTGCTATTCTGGAAAAGTCTTGGATGAACCTTCTGTAGTAACCAGCTAGTCCTAAAAACTGGCGTATGTGTTTCGGAGTTTTCGGGGTTTCCCACTTTTCAACAGTTTCTATCTTTTCCGGATCCACCTTAATACCTTCTTTGTTCACTATGTGACCGAGGAAGTGAACTTCTTCCAACCAAAATGCACACTTTGAAAACTTAGCATACAATTCTTCCTTCCTCAATACTTCTAACACCTTTCTCAAATGTTCACCGTGTTCTTGGTCATTCTTTGAGTAAATAAGTATGTCATCAATGAAAACAATGACAAACTTATCAAGGTATGGTCCACACACTCGGTTCATAAGGTCCATGAACACAGCTGGTGCATTAGTTAAACCAAACGGCATGACCATAAACTCGTAATGACCGTAACGTGTTCTGAAAGCAGTCTTTGGAATATCATCTTCTTTCACCCGCATTTGATGATACCCGGAACGTAAGTCAATCTTTGAATAAACAGACGAGCCTTGTAGTTGATCAAATAAGTCGTCGATTCTCGGTAGTGGGTAGCGGTGCTTGATGGTAAGTTTGTTCAACTCTCGGTAGTCGATACACAACCTGAATGTACCATCTTTCTTCTTGACAAACAAAACAGGAGCTCCCCACGGTGATGTGCTTGGTCGAATGAAACCACGCTCTAAAAGTTCTTGTAATTGGCTTTGCAGTTCTTTCATCTCGCTGGGTGCGAGTCTGTAAGGAGCACGAGCTATTGGTGCAGCTCCTGGTACAAGATCTATTTGAAATTCAACGGATCGATGTGGGGGTAATCCCGGTAATTCTTTCGGAAATACATCGGGAAATTCTTTTGCGACGGGAACATCATTGATGCTCTTTTCTTCAGTTTGTACTTTCTCGACGTGTGCTAGAACAGCATATCAACCTTTTCTTATTAGTTTTTGTGCCTTCAAATTACTAATAAGATGTAGCTTCGTGTTGCCCTTTTCTCCGTACACCATTAAGGGTTTTCCTTTTTCTCGTATAATGCGAATTGCATTTTTGTAACAAACGATCTCTGCTTTCACTTCTTTCAACCAGTCCATACCGATTATCACATCAAAACTCCCTAACTCTACTGGTATCAAGTCAATCTTAAATGTTTCGCTAACCAGTTTAATTTCTCGATTCCGACATATATTATCTGCTGAAATTAATTTACCATTTGCTAATTCAAGTAAAAATTTACTATCTAAAGGCGTCAATGGACAACTTAATTTAGCACAAAAATCTCTACTCATATAGCTTCTATCCGCACCCGAATCAAATAAAACGTAAGCAGATTTATTGTCAATAAGAAATGTACCCGTAACAAGCTCCGGGTCTTCCCGTGCCTCTGCCGCATTAATATTGAAAACTCTTTCGCGGCCTTGTCCATTCGTGTTCTCCTGGTTCGGGCAATTTCTAATAATGTGGCCCGGTTTTCCACATTTATAACAAACTACATTGGCATAACTTGCTCCGACACTACTTGCTCCGCCATTACTCATTCTGACACCATTTGTTCCTTTCGTTCTATTAACCCCTGGTCCGTAGACCTGACACTTCGCCACGCTATTACCATTTCTTTTACACTTGTTGCAAAATTTGGTGCAGAACCCCGAGTGGTACTTTTCACACCTTTGGCATAGCTGCTTCTGATTGTTGTTGTTGTTGTTGCGGTTATTATTGTTGTTGGGATGATTGTTGTAGTTGCTGTTGTTGTTGTTGTTGTTGTTGTTGTTGTTGGGCCGTTTGTTGTAGTTGCGATTGATGTTGCGATTGTTGGGATAATTATTGCGATTATTGTTGTAATTGCTGTTGTTGTTGTATTGGTGATTCTTATCACCGTTTTCCTCCCACTTTCTTTTGACTTGCTTCACATTGGCCTCTTTAGCAGTCTGTTCTTTAATTCTTTCTTCAATCTGGTTCACTAGTTTGTGAGCCATTCTACATGCCTGTTGTATGGAGGCGGGCTCGTGTGAACTTATATCTTCTTGGATTCTTTCCGATAATCCTTTCACAAACGCGTCGATCTTCTCTTCCTCATCTTCGAATGCTCCCGGACACAATAGGCACAATTCTGTGAATCGTCTTTCGTACGTGGTAATATCAAATCCTTGGGTTCGTAACCCTCTAAGTTCTGTCTTGAGCTTATTGACCTCGGTTCTGGGACGGTACTTCTCGTTCATCAAGTGCTTGAATGCTGACCACGGTAGTGCGTACGCATCGTCTTGTCCCACTTGCTCTAGATAGGTATTCCACCATGTTAACGCAGAACCTGTGAAGGTATGCATAGCGTACTTCACTTTTTCCTCTTCAGTACACTTACTTATGGCAAACACCGATTCGACCTTCTCGGTCCACCATTTCAATCCGATCGGTCCTTCGGTTCCATCAAATTTCAAAGGTTTGCAGGCAGTGAATTCTTTGTAGGTGCATCCTACACGATTTCCTGTACTGCTAGATCCAAGATTATTGTTGGTATGTAGCGCAGCCTGTACTGCGGCTATGTTTGAAGCTAGAAAAGTACGGAATTCCTCTTCATTCATATTCACGGTGTGTCGAGTAGTCGGTGCCATTTCCTTCAAAATAGTCAAATGGAACAAGTTAATCATACAGAATATTATGAGTAGTTAATAGTATTTCGTAGCATAATATGAACTCATTTATAAAAGCTTTTTCTTCATATTAGCGTTTTATAAGTTTAAATTCGGGTAGTACCTACCCGTTAAGTTCATACTTAGTAGCTAATATACAATTCAACTACTACAATTCTATATGAAAAACTGATTATAATAATATTTCGCGTTCAAACTTTTACACAATATTTTACAAACTTACAATACTGCTTATTTTACATATAGCATGAAATATAGCACACAATAAATTTGATACAAGATGGTTGTGAAGATAATTCTAGCTAGTACACAAGTCGTTCAGCAAAGGCAATAAAGACACGTAATTCATACGTCCAGAAACAAGTCATGCATTCTGGTTTTACTAGGATTACTTCCCATCCTTGGTCTTGTGGAACATAACCGTTATGGCCGTTGATAAGACAGCGTGTTGTAACGTCGTCAAAGGGACGAGGGTTACGTAATGTCCAACAGTCCCGTAACAATCTAAAAACCTCATTTCTTACCCCAATTACCGACTCCGTCACTTGTGGGAACGTTTTGTTTAATAGTTGTAGCCCGATGTTCTTGTTCTCACTTTGGTGAGAAGCGAACATTACTAATCCGTAAGCATAACATGCTTCTTTATGTTGCATGTTAGCCGCTTTTTCTAAATCACGAAGTCCAATATTCGGATATATTGAGTCAAAATAATTTCTTAACCCATTGCGTAAAATAGCATTTGGGTTCCCCGCAATATATGCGTCAAAGTAAACACATCGTAACTTATGGATTTCCCAATGTGATAACATATCCAATGTGATATTTGTATAATTATCTTCATATTTCAATACTAATATTAAGTCTGGTAATCTAATAATAAACTATATATTAATATTAACATACTTGATATAATTCACATAAATTATGATTTTTAGTGTTGGAATATATATTTTTAATATTGTTGATAAATATTAAAAACATATTATCATTACATGATATAAAAATTTGATTTAAATATATATAACTATTATATTAATTATTATATATATCAAAGTGAATTACTATAATGTATATACTAATTATTAGATTAATGTATATTATGATATATGTAGATTTTAAAAATTATCCAATCTTGTAAAAATATATGTTCTATATCATATAAAAATATATATTTTATTAATGAATATAGTGATTAAGTTCGAGTAAAAATCTTACTTGAACTTGTTTTTGTGTCATGATCCTACTTCAAGAACTTTCAAGCCATCCAAGATCCTTTGAAGCTAGATCATTTCTTGTCACTTCCAGTAGGTTTACCTACTAAACTTGAGGTAGTAATGATGTTCATAACATCATTCGATTCATATATATAAAACTATCTTATTCGAAGGTTTAAACTCGTAATCACTAGAACATAGTTTAGTTAATTCTAAACTTGTTCGTAAACAAAAGTTAATCCTTCTAACTTGACTGGGGGAGGATTGTAACATCCGTGTTACATCCGTCCCACATCGGTTGAAGAGGGGAACGAAGCATGCCTTATAAGGGTGTGGAGACCTTTCCTAGCATGACGCGTTTTGGGACCACAAGCGCAGCAGATCCCATGAGAACTCTGCAGTTAAGCGTGCTCAGACTAGAGCACTACCAGGATGGGTGACCTACTGGGAAAGTGCTCGTCGTGTTTGGTCGCCAAGAAAAATCCGTGAGCAACCTACGGGAGAGACAAGGGTACGTCCCTATCTCTGCAAAGCGGACAATATCATGCTACGTGGAACGTTTTACCTGGGGTGTTACAGAATGGTATCAGAGCCAGGCCCAGGACCAAACGTGCACAGCGAGGACGCTGTGTCCCATTAGGGGGAGGATTGTAACATCCGTGTTACATCCGTCCCACATCGGTTGGAGAGGGGAACGAAGCATGCCTTATAAGGGTGTGGAGACCTTTCCTAGCATGACGCGTTTTGGGACCACAAGCGCAGCAGATCCCATGAGAACTCTGCAGTTAAGCGTGCTCAGACGAGAGCACTACCAGGATGGGTGACCTACTGGGAAAGTGCTCGTCGTGTTTGGTCGCCAAGAAAAATCCGTGAGCAACCTACGGGAGAGACAAGGGTACGTCCCTATCTCTGCAAAGCGGACAATATCATGCTACGGGGAACGTTTTACCTGGGGTGTTACAGACCAAGTTCCAACGATTCACGAACCATTAAACGAATATGATTATATATGTATATGTGTATATATATTATAACTTGAAACGTAAATAAAATATTAGATTAAATACTTTATATGATTGTATCTGTTTCAAAATGTTTATCAATGGAATTAGAAGATAAGATCAAATGATTGAATTATCAGATATATTGAATTATGATTACAAGTCTCTGTTGAAAGGCCCACGTTGATTTGAGAAATCTTTCCATTTTAACAATATTCGAAAAATGGTAAAGTGATTTATAAATAAGAACAAATTGTCAATCATTGAGAACTAGACAAAGGATAGTGGAATATTGAATTTCATAAAGACTCGATTGATCTATTTAGTTTCAAACGTACAAAAAACGTTTTTAGTTTAAAAAGAACTTTATTATTAAAACGTATATAACTTTTATAAATATCTAGAACCACTTTTGACAACTCATTACTTAACTAGTATGATAAAGATAACGATATTTATATTTTATTTTATTAAATATATATAACGATTTAAATTAATATTATATATATTTATACGCGTATTATATGTACATAGTTTTATACTTATACTATACTTAAACTTTACCTTTACTTTATTTTTACTTTACTTTAACTTTAATAATTCACTTTAATAATTCATACTTTAATAATTCACTTTAATAATTCATACTTTAATAATTCACTTTAATAATTCATACTTTAATAATTCACTTTAATAATTCAAAAATCTATTATAAATAGAATTCAATAGGTTTCATTATTTCATAGAAACTTGAAAATATTTTTCTCTAAACTCTCTCAATCGATATACATATATATATTTACTCCATATTATTTCAAGATATTATTAGTATACATAAAATATTACTACGGAGTGCTGTCCGAGTGATTTCGAAATTGTTTTTCGAGTGGGATATGATTAAGGAAATTATGGGTTATAGCTATGGAGGTGATTGAGTATGGTTCATGGGTATGCTTGTGAGGTCAATATAGTGTTTATCATTTCCGTTGCTTCTACGTACCTTTCCTGCAATATTGAATCTCAATATTGATACGTGAGTACTCATAATTTAACTTTTACATACTAATAGTGTATCCCTGACTAGTGCTCGAGTATTTAGGATTATGCATGCTTGTACTTTTGATATTGCCCTTAGACAGATTAGGTTGAATCTTGAATTAGTAACACTTGCGGTTGAGATAAGGTATAAGATATGCATGTCCTTGGAAAGCTAGCGAAAAATTAAGAACTTTTTCTTTAGATATCGAATGGTTTTGATGAACGGATTAGAAGTTATAATCAATTGAATTTTCGATATTTTTATTAAAAATGATTATTATTATCGTCGTTTTTATCGTCGTTCTAGTTTTATCTTATTATTATCATTATTATTATCTTTATCAATAAAAGGGATTTATCATTAAAAATTGTTATTTTTTTATTATTACTATCGTTATTATCGTTAAAGTTATAATTAGTATTATTATTATTATCCAATTATTATTATTAATATTATTATTATTGGTATTATTATTATTATTATTATCATTATTAATATATATATATATCATTATTTAAAAATGGTTATTGTTATTGTTATTATTATTATTACTATATTATCATTAAGATAATTAATAGTATTATCGTTAATAATGTTATAGTAACTATCATTATTAATATTAGTGTAATTAAAACAAATATTTGTAACACCTAATTATTTTGATTACTATTATTATCATTATTATGAACATGATATAAAAGACGATTAAAAGCTATTAAACGAAACGATTAGGAAATAATGGGTAAGAGTATCATGATGAAATTAAATATTATAAGATATTGATTTAGATAAAATTATCGTTCTTATTATTTTTATCATTACTATTATTATTAAAATATCGTTAGTATTAAAACTATCATTTTAACAAAAATTATCATTTTAATAGACATGTCATTGTTACTATAAAATATCATTATTATTATTATTTTAAATAGAATTATTATTTTAAAGATAATATTAAAAATTATCGTAAATATTAAAGTTATCATAATTAGAATTATTGTTTTATCATAATGTCATCTTAGTAATTATAAATATTGATATTTTTATAATAATTATTATTATTACAAAATAATACAACTTTTACTTACTATCATTATAGATATTATTTTATCAAATAAATATGTGATACAAACATATTTTACTACGTGTAATAACTTACTTTAATAATACCTATCATATTATCTTTATAATATTAAATGAACCCTATAAATTTTATTACTTAATATATATAAAAGTATATTTTATTATATAAATTTAATATAAAATTTTATTTATTAATAAATAAATTATATTATTTACTCTAATAAATCTTTTAAAAATATTTAAAAATATAAAATGAAGATATTTAAACTATATATTAATCATGTATAGATTTTTGGAAATTATTTTGAGTCAAATTTACTTTTGTTGACTTTTGCATATTAGTCTCGAGCATTAGGATTGTGGTACACTATGACTTGACCTAATTTGTTAGACAAATATTGACCAACACATAAATATATATAATTAATTTAGGTTCGTGAATCCGAGGCCAACCTTGCACTTGTTCAATGACGTTATATGTATTTTTACTACGAAATACAGTATGGTGAGTTTCATTTGCCTTTTTACCCTTTATATTTTTGGGACTGAGAATACATGCGCTTTTATAAATGTTTGACGAAATAGACACAAGTAATTGAAACTACATTCTATGGTTGAATTATCGAAATCGAATATGCCCCTTTTTATTAAAGTCTGGTAATCTAAGAATTAGGGAATAGACACCCTAATTGACGCGAATCCTAAAGATAGATCTATTGGGCCTAACAAACCCCATCCAAAGTACCGGATGCTTTAGTACTTCAAAATTTATATCATGTCCGAAGGAGGATCCCGGAATGATAGGGGATATTCTTATATGTATCTAGTTAATGTCGGTTACCAGATGTTCACCATATGAATGATTATTTTTGTCTCTACGCATGGGACGTATATTTATGAGAACTGGAAATGAAATTCTTGTGGTCTATTAAAATGATGGAAATAAATGATTATGATAAACTAATGAACTCACCAACCTTTTGGTTGACACTTTAAAACATGTTTATTCTCAGGTGTTAAAGAAATCTTCCGCTGTGCATTTGCTCATTTTAAAGATATTACTTGGAGTCTTTCATAGCATATTTCGAAGAACGTTGCATTCGAGTCATTGAGTTCATCAAAGATTATTATTAAATCAATTTATAATTGGATAGTGGATATTATGAAATGGTATGCATGCCTGTCAATTTTCGATGTAAAGAAAGATTGTCTTTTAAAAACGAATGCAATGTTTGTAAAATGTATCATATAGAGGTCAAATACCTCCCAATGTAATCAACTATTGTGAATCGTTTATAATGTATATGAACGGGTCCTTTCAAGTAACGACGTGGTTTACAGTCCCGCATGACTATGAAAATTTAGATCCTTTAAGGAAATTGGATCTTTATGAAAACATTTGATCTTTTGAAAATTCATTCTAGCTTTTACCCTAGATAAGTTTTCCGGAATAACCCTTCACCGGTGTTTGCAAAATATTTTTGTGGGTTTGGTGGGTTTCAGATTTTAAAATTATAGCTCAAAACTTGCGGTTTTGTGTCACCCACTTGCTAACCTTGTATTAGGAAAGCACACATCCAGTATACTTGCTCCATATATTACCTTTCGGTAAACTACCGTCCGGTTGTAAAGGAAAGCGTTGAACAAGCAACTGATAAGGCAATATCCCCTGACATGCTTTTAATTATGGTCTATAATGTGTCGGATGCAATTACTATCCTTGGTAGGAGCAATAGTAAAGCTCACCCTTATAATTTTTTAGTCTGGCACAAGGTCCTGTCTTCGACCATGCTATGCAACCACCATTCTTACGGTTGACACCCGATTTGGTTCAGGTGACCTAATGAATTCCAGGTGAATTCCTAGGATTTTACGTTCAATAGTAATGAACGCATTGAAAATGGGTTTTTAGAAAACAAATCGGTTTGTATTTTGATCAAAATATTTTCTCGTTGAAGCTCGAGTTTAGATATCATTGAATTCCATGAGTTTGTAATTCTCAATCTTTAAGGTCAATCTCAAGGATTGAGTAATATCAGGCTTAAAAGCTGATTTTTAATCTTTAAGGAGATTATCCTTTCTGGGGGTCTGATTCATTAGTCTTATCAAGCTAATTTGCACGGCGCCCTCCCCATTTTACGAGACAGATCCTCTCATGGTTAGGATAAGTCTGACCACATGGCGACCCTGTTTGATGCTGAGGTCCGTGGATTTCCTGCTGATTTTAGAGATGACTTTTCTAGATTTTTCGTCAACCTACAGCTGGTCTGGACGACAACTTCTTGACCTAAATCAAGAAGCGCGTGTCTTTTTCGGAAGACTTTACTTCCTTTTAATGATGGAATTGATTCATCGTGTAGATCCATCTTTTCTTTCAAATATATTACAGTAAATCGGGTAAAACTGATTAAAATCGTCCAAAACAAAAGTACCTGCAATAACTTTACAGAAACATGTGATAGATAGTTTTTAATTGAATAACTTGGTACATTCTCCCCACACTTAGTTTCTTTCTTTGCCTTTTTATATCCTAATAAATAAATTCAAGCGTTTTAGTTGTTTCTCAATTTATGTCCTTTCCGAGGTAACAATAATTTCGGCATTAACACCTAGTTTTATCGTTCATAAATATGTATAAACATGATTTTGAATTCATTTAGTTGAAATTTTTTTTTAAAATTTTCATAATATTTGGCAAATAAACTAAGTGCAAACCCGAGAGAATTTATAACCCTTCCCCACACTTGAGATCATGCAATGTCCTCATTTGCATGAAATCAGACTCTAATTATAAATTCATGAGGGTGATTAGTGTAGAAAAGTGATTAAAAATACCCGGTTTGTAATTACAAAGCTCGTCGAATGATAGATGGCGTGCCTCATCGTTCATTCCTTCTTGTTTTATCACACATGTTTTTCTTCAAAAACGGTTGCTTTTCTGAACTGTTTGCTAATTTTTTAAAATGCGTCTTTTACCCTTACTCATCATGCATTTTTATTAACGAGTTATGCACTAACCCGAACCCCTAATTTAACATTAAGTGGGGTTAGACTTCCCCACACTTAGCTGACGACATGTGAAGTCGGTAGAATAAGTTCCACGAATTAGAATAGTGAGCCAGTTATTTATATCTCGGGTGGTATAAAATATATCAATGGGTTTAAAGTTTAAACCCACCCGATCGTTACTACTTAATTCTTTTTTAAGTGTAGCTTTTAGTAAATGGATATGTCTCTTTTCTGGTTCTTGGTCAAATGGATCGATATACACCGACATACATACTATAGGGTGGAAAATTCCTAACATTTTCTTCCTTTTATTCTCGGGATCAAAGTCTTCACCTCTATTACCCAATTGGGTGAAATCTGAGGTGTCATTATCTATTACAGCTCGTAGTTCATCTTCGGTAGATGACTCGTCTATTGAGAATATTGGGTTAGAAGGTTGTAGAATGGTGAATTTCGGGATCGAAGTAGATTCTTTTTCATTAACGGTACTTATCGGTCCCACCACTTTGGTCTCGGGGGTAAAGTTTTCAACGTTATCGTTTTCCCAAGAGTACCAATTTGTCACCCTTACTTCTTCTTCTTTTATTGATTGATCGATGATTTCGTTGGTAGAGGCTAATGTGTCGATATGTTGTGAAATTGGTAAGACTGAATAAAAAGTATCATCGGGATAGTTGGTGATTTCGGAGCTCTCGAATTCATCAAAATTCGATGATATGAGATTTTCTTGCACAATATTCCTCAGATCAATAGGTGTGTAATCTGATAGAGTTTCAGCTTGCCTATTTACAAACTCTCTCATTTGGTCATTTTGAGCATCAAGTTCTTCGAGTTTGACTTTCATATTGTCTAAAAGATTTTCAGACACATAATTTTCCTTGTCTTCTGGTTGTTGAGTTTGGATATTTTCTTGGGAATAATCCCAATTTGAATTGTATTCTTCATAATCGTTCCATTCAGGTTCCGTGGGTGAGTAATTTTCCATAGGAACGTAATAATAACATTCCCATGTTGAGTGATAATCTCCACAGATTTCACAACCAGTTATTGTTTCGTCATTCGTGATCCAAGATTGACCGAATGAATTTTTATCAACACTCATTTGAGAGTATTGATTTAATTGATTTCGTATGTCATAAAGAGTTTCCAAAATATTCTCGAGATTTTCCATAATGCGCTTATTACCAAATTTTAGCTACAATGTGGTGCATTTACTTAATTATCCTATTAGTGTAAAAATTATATAAGTTATCAAATTAATAAACTTTTCTGCTTTTGTCCACGTTTCGAATAGCCAATATATGCAGCAGGGAGCCAGAACCCTTTAAATCGGAAGCTCACAACTCAGCCACTAACAAATCCAACTATTACTACGAAGCAGAAAATTTGGATGTCTATCAATTTAACCGCTTAAAATAATTTTTTCGCTTTTGAAATTTTAGAGAAGAAATAGAAAATTCTATGTCCTAAAAACTAGATCGTCGAGAAATAAGAAAGAAAAAGAGCGCGTCGAAAAACGTCGAAAAATAAAAATAAGAAAGAAAAACGTCGAAACTTAAAAGTCTAAAAAGTAAATCTAAAAAGTTGCGCCTAAAGGTCTAAGGGTAAATGCAATTTTATTCGGAAAACGACAATTACTTAAAAAGGTACTAAAATCTATAAACAGCGTCGCAAAATTCTAAAGCACCTAGATCTTAGTTTAAAGAAAAAGCACTTAAGGGATTTTACGGCAAAAGCCTAAAAATCTAGAAATAAAAAATACTATGGCAAAAACTATATCTTAAAAGTAAAAACGAGTGAAAAATACAAATATTACGCTAAAACGAATAAAAAGAGGTACAAAATATAAAAATAAACTAAAAGTTGTAAAAATTACAATTTTTATAAAAATATTATTTTTATATTATTTATTTTATAAAAGTATTAGTTTTATAATTTATTAAAACTAATTAAACTAAAAATACAAATTAATTAAATAAAACTAAAACTAATAATTAAATAAACTAACCTAATTAGGGTTATAATAATAATAATTATAAATTAATTAAAACCCTAAACTGTCGGCTGAGGTTACCAGGCCTATCAACTCAAGCCATGCGATCGCATGGTTTGGAAGTTAAAATCTCATACGATCGCATGAGGTAGGGTTTCGGGCCAGGAGCTGGGCTGCTACAGTGTTCGGGCCCGAGAGTTTTTATTTAACTTTTTTTTCTTTTTCTGTTTTCTAATTTTCTGTTTTTATATAAATACAAAATATTTAAATAAAACTTATATTTTTATAAACTAAAATAAAAATAAAGAAACTTTATAAAACTTTTAACAAACTCTTAAAAATATATAAATTTTTGTTTTTCTTTTTATATTTTTGGTTCTTTTTTTATATTGTTTTTCTAAAAATGATATACAAATATATTTATAAAATATAGTGTTTTGCTGAATTCCCCGGCAGCGGCGCCAAAAACTTGATGTGCGTAGAGGTGTATACGAAATAGTTATATTTTTACTACGAAATACGACTAAATATGTAACGACCCGGAAATTTCCGACCAAATTTAAAACTAAAACTTTATATATTTCCGACACGATAAGCAAAATCTGTAATATTGAGTCTAGAAAGTTTGAAATCTATATTTATGCAATCAATTACCCTTTGACCATGTCTGACGATTCACGAACAATTAATTGTAAATAGATATAAGCGTGTATATAATATTGTTACTTTTATTATTATTATTAATGTTAATATTATTATTAATGTTAATATTATTAACAACATAAATATATAAAAATGAAAGTTAATACATGTAACTTGTTTTGCCTAAATTATTACTTGTGTTATTGCTATTATTAGATATATGATTATTATTTTTATCATTAAAAATTATTAATATCATCATAAAATGTTATTATTACGATTATCATTTAAAAAAAAATCGTCATCTTAGTATTATTTTTATTTACATTTAACTTTACCATAGTTAGTATTTTTAGACTAGTATTATTTTTGTTATTATTATTAGTGTATTTAATATCTAATGATCATTAAAAGTAATTACAATATATAAATATTTATATATATATAAATATAGATATATACAGAAACAGATATATAAACAAATATTTTTTTTAAGCGAATTAGGTGTCTACTTATTTTGTCTTCTTCTTTTATTTAACCCGTGAATCAATTTGTCTCCTATCCACTGTAAACACAATCCTTCAATCCTATATAACAAACGATCACCTTCACACTCTCATTGATCAAACTTCAAAAACCATTATCATTCACACAGCCTTCTTCTACATCTCCCTTTAGATCGTTGGAAACAAGAGTAAGAACCATTTTAATGCTCACCACTTCAATCAACACCTACATGTTAAACCTATCATCATCATTATTCGGCTACAATTGTTTCCATGTGGTATTTCCACTCACCACGACAAGACCACCGGTCACCCTAACCCGAGTCACCTTATCACGATCGTGAGACCACCCGTATCACCCGAACACCACCTCGTTGAATCTACCATCGATCACTTAGTTATCACCCTACACGACCAAGCAATCACAACCATGATCAATGTAACATCCCGCGTTTTTCCGTTAAATTTAATTTTAACACCGTCTTTTTTATTAAAAACATAATCTTTCGTATTTAAATTAATAGTTTCCGTGAGTAACGTTCATTATATTCCCGCTATTTAATTTTGACATCACCCGTTTACTCGAGCGTTTTAAAAATATTCGTTTGGTTAATTCCCGCACCCGACTACAAACATGAGGGACTTAAGTTGACAAGTGGGCAAAGTGGTGACTAGGTCAACTAGTCAACCACTTCACCTCCTCCATCCATTTCCATCCATCTCCCTCATCTCTCTTTCTCTCTAGCAAGAACACACACACACAACACCCAATTCAATCATTCATCATCTAAATTCGATTTAGGAGGCTTACAACAAAACAAATTACATATTTGGAATCCTCTCTTCATCCTCTACAATTTGATACCAACTTCATCTCGTTTGGGTAACATTTCTAAAACTCTAGATTTCTCTAAATTCGTGTTTTCGATTTGAAATGGTGTTAGTTAGTGTCTATGGCTCAAGTCTAACATGAATATATGTTTGGTTTGCTCGATTTGTTGTTTTTGGAGTAACTAGCATGAACTTGAAATGGGTTTGCTTAATCCTTGATTTTGGATGAGTTAATGTTGTTAGATTGTTAAAGTGCATGTTTTAATTGTGTTACTAGTATCACTAGCTTCGTTTTGATGCGTAGGTTGATTAAGAAAACTTCAAAAACATGAATATTGATTTTGTGATGTTTGACTAGGGTTTGATAGTTCTTGACATGAACTTTTGATGCTTGAATGCCATGGAATGTTAATTGTTAGTGATTAGTTGTAATGTATGCTTAATTACCTTCGAAACGGCATATCGTATGTGTAAATTGGATTCCCGAAACTTAAAATGCAATTGATGAACTTGAAACTTTGAAAATGGACTTTTAAACGATCACTTGACGAGAAATCGGTTATGGAAAATGTTGTTTTTGTTTGATGAAACATGTTTAGTTGTGTTCCTTGTCAAAAGAGCTTTCCAACGGTATAAGATACGCTTCCTAATTGTTTGCGGTTTGAGTTTTGCGTTTGTTTGAAATTTTACCAAGCCTTGAACAAGTGAAACAGGCCAGGGACCAGGCCACGGCCATTGTCGTGCCGCGGAGCAATTTGTCGCGCCGTGGCCCAAAGGGTGATTTTAGAACATGTTTTTCAAGCTTTCTGACCTTCAACATAGGCATTTGTCGCGCCGCGGAGCAATTTGTCGCGCCGTGACAATTGCCTGTTTCATCCGAACTTCAGCAAACTTGTTTTGGCCATAACTTTTTGACCGTAACTCCGTTTTCGATGAATCAAATATCGTTGGAAACGTAATAAGATTTCCTTTCTAATGGTAAGGTTTTGAAATGTCAACTCAAACTTTATTACAATCGTTCTAACATGCTTTTATACTTGATTCTTGCATGAAACTTGACAACGTGATTCACATGCTATACTATTCGAGTCGTAACGAGCCATAGGACTAATTGAACACATTTCACCCGACCTTGTGTCGTAACCGGTTAATTGATATAACTTACTTGTTTAGGTCAAGGCTAAGCAACTTTCATGCACACGTTTACTTGTTGAAGTACTTTTATACTCGTGCACTCGAGGTGAGATCATAGTCCCACTTTTACTCTTTTTGAACTTATATTGGGATGAGAAAACATAAACGATTCTTTTGAACTAAGTGAACACAAGAACGGGAAAACAAACATTCTACATACGAGTTTAGAACAAAATCCTCAATTCGATTATCATTAATTACACTTGCCGGGTGTAAGCGAGAACTTATGTTATATGGCCATATGGGTTGACAACCCTCATCCTTGAAGGTTCGCTACCGTCTACGGATGAAATATAATTTCGAGAATCAGTGTTTGTTCTAGCACTAAGTGATGGGGTATACAATGGAAGGAATGTTAAGCTTTGATAATTGGGTGCTCGTGAAACAAACTTTTGGAATGTATTACTATTATTTCATTGATGCAAATCTTGTGGTTCACTTGTACTTACTTACTTAAACCTATGATTTCACCAACGTTTTCGTTGACAGATTTCTATGTTTTTCTCAGGTCTTGCACGATATGTGAAACATGCTTCCGCTCATTATTTGATACTTGCATCCGATGTCGAGTATACATGCATTTCATGGAGCGTCTTTTGACTTTACTTTAAACCGTGTCGCCTAGATTTCAATCGTACTTATAACGTTGTAACTTAACTTTTGGTTGAACAATTCTTGTAAACTTTGAAACAATCTTTATTTTGAAATGAAGGCGACATATTTTGGTCAAACGTTATCTTAAAGACTTATAATCAGGTAATGGGACCCACGTAGCCGACGCCGTCACTTGACGATTTGTCGGGGTCGCTACAGTTGGTATCAGAGCCCTAACTGACTCGTTCAAACATATCTTAAGAGATTCTATTCCAACACGGTGTATCTTTGTTAATTATCCCGTATCGAAATACTCGTTTCACTTCTAGTTTTACAAGAAGCCTCGGGACCGCGTTTAGACATGAGTACCGCGTACCATCCACAACCCGACGGACCGAACAAACATGTGATTTAAACCTTGGAAACCATAATACAAGTTTGTATTACCAACTTCAAATTTACTTGAGAAAAGTATTTTCCTTTAACCGAATCCTCGTACTACAATGATTTTCATTCAAGTTTTAACGTCACTCCTTTTGAAACCACATGTGACTGGAAACGTCATTCTCCCTTGTCGAACCAAGTAAACGATGATCAATTCACCGGGGCCGAGGTTGTTCATGAGCAACCGAGAAAATTTATTCATATTCAGGTAAAACCCTACGCGACTCGTAATCACCAAGAGCTACGCCGATGTTAGACGTAAACATTTCAAATTCCACGTGGGAAACCGCGTCACGTTAAGAGTCGCACCTTGGAAAGGTGCAATCCGTTTCGGGAAACGTTGGAAGCTAAATCCGCGATATTTTGATCCTTTAAATTCTTGGGGTGTTTTGGACCCGTCGCTAGCCGTTTAGACTTTTCCGACTCATTTTGGGTCTCCGTTTATCCTACATTCGATGTATCAACTCAAAGACGTGTTTTGCGAAACGAGAACTTGTTATCTCCTTTGATGAACTCACTATCGACGATAACCCTCACTTCCTAGGAGGACCGGTCGAAACCATAAATCGTGAAGCCAAACCTTAAAACATCGTATGATCCCGACCGTCAAAATTCGTTGAAATACCCTAGAACGTACTTCTCCCTCACTCGTAGAATTGGCAACGCAAGATCTCGAGGAAGATTCAACAACTACTACTTCCAACTAAATTTCGGGACGAAATTTCTTTTGAGTTGTGGATAATGTAACATCCCGCGTTTTTCCGTTAAATTTAATTTTAACACCGTCTTTTTTATTAAAAACATAATCTTTCGTATTTAAATTAATAGTTTCCGTGAGTAACGTTCATTATATTCCCGCTATTTAATTTTGACATCACCCGTTTACTCGAGCGTTTTAAAAATATTCGTTTGGTTAATTCCCGCACCCGACTACAAACATGAGGGACTTAAGTTGACAAGTGGGCAAAGTGGTGACTAGGTCAACTAGTCAACCACTTCACCTCCTCCATCCATTTCCATCCATCTCCCTCATCTCTCTTTCTCTCTAGCAAGAACACACACACACAACACCCAATTCAATCATTCATCATCTAAATTCGATTTAGGAGGCTTACAACAAAACAAATTACATATTTGGAATCCTCTCTTCATCCTCTACAATTTGATACCAACTTCATCTCGTTTGGGTAACATTTCTAAAACTCTAGATTTCTCTAAATTCGTGTTTTCGATTTGAAATGGTGTTAGTTAGTGTCTATGGCTCAAGTCTAACATGAATATATGTTTGGTTTGCTCGATTTGTTGTTTTTGGAGTAACTAGCATGAACTTGAAATGGGTTTGCTTAATCCTTGATTTTGGATGAGTTAATGTTGTTAGATTGTTAAAGTGCATGTTTTAATTGTGTTACTAGTATCACTAGCTTCGTTTTGATGCGTAGGTTGATTAAGAAAACTTCAAAAACATGAATATTGATTTTGTGATGTTTGACTAGGGTTTGATAGTTCTTGACATGAACTTTTGATGCTTGAATGCCATGGAATGTTAATTGTTAGTGATTAGTTGTAATGTATGCTTAATTACCTTCGAAACGGCATATCGTATGTGTAAATTGGATTCCCGAAACTTAAAATGCAATTGATGAACTTGAAACTTTGAAAATGGACTTTTAAACGATCACTTGACGAGAAATCGGTTATGGAAAATGTTGTTTTTGTTTGATGAAACATGTTTAGTTGTGTTCCTTGTCAAAAGAGCTTTCCAACGGTATAAGATACGCTTCCTAATTGTTTGCGGTTTGAGTTTTGCGTTTGTTTGAAATTTTACCAAGCCTTGAACAAGTGAAACAGGCCAGGGACCAGGCCACGGCCATTGTCGCGCCGCGGAGCAATTTGTCGCGCCGTGGCCCAAAGGGTGATTTTAGAACATGTTTTTCAAGCTTTCTGACCTTCAACATAGGCATTTGTCGCGCCGCGGAGCAATTTGTCGCGCCGTGACAATTGCCTGTTTCATCCGAACTTCAGCAAACTTGTTTTGGATATAACTTTTTGACCGTAACTCCGTTTTCGATGAATCAAATATCGTTGGAAACGTAATAAGATTTCCTTTCTAATGGTAAGGTTTTGAAATGTCAACTCAAACTTTATTACAATCGTTCTAACATGCTTTTATACTTGATTCTTGCATGAAACTTGACAACGTGATTCACATGCTATACTATTCGAGTCGTAACGAGCCATAGGACTAATTGAACACATTTCACCCGACCTTGTGTCGTAACCGGTTAATTGATATAACTTACTTGTTTAGGTCAAGGCTAAGCAACTTTCATGCACACGTTTACTTGTTGAAGTACTTTTATACTCGTGCACTCGAGGTGAGATCATAGTCCCACTTTTACTCTTTTTGAACTTATATTGGGATGAGAAAACATAAACGATTCTTTTGAACTAAGTGAACACAAGAACGGGAAAACAAACATTCTACATACGAGTTTAGAACAAAATCCTCAATTCGATTATCATTAATTACACTTGCCGGGTGTAAGCGAGAACTTATGTTATATGGCCATATGGGTTGACAACCCTCATCCTTGACGGTTCGCTACCGTCTACGGATGAAATATAATTTCGAGAATCAGTGTTTGTTCTAGCACTAAGTGATGGGGTATACAATGGAAGGAATGTTAAGCTTTGATAATTGGGTGCTCGTGAAACAAACTTTTGGAATGTATTACTATTATTTCATTGATGCAAATCTTGTGGTTCACTTGTACTTACTTACTTAAACCTATGATTTCACCAACGTTTTCGTTGACAGATTTCTATGTTTTTCTCAGGTCTTGCACGATATGTGAAACATGCTTCCGCTCATTATTTGATACTTGCATCCGATGTCGAGTATACATGCATTTCATGGAGCGTCTTTTGACTTTACTTTAAACCGTGTCGCCTAGATTTCAATCGTACTTATAACGTTGTAACTTAACTTTTGGTTGAACAATTCTTGTAAACTTTGAAACAATCTTTATTTTGAAATGAAGGCGACATATTTTGGTCAAACGTTATCTTAAAGACTTATAATCAGGTAATGGGACCCACGTAGCCGACGCCGTCACTTGACGATTTGTCGGGGTCGCTACAATCAATCCTAATCACCATCGACCCGCCTTTGACAACACCTATCAACTTCGACACCCTCACCATGTACAACCATCTTTAACCTCAAACCTCCACCACCACCTTTCATCATGAACATCACTGCCATCAATACCGGATATCACCACCCCCCCTAACCCACTTTACATCGAGTCACCTCTAGAACCACCATACCTCCGTCATTTAACAACACCATCGACAAACTTCTATAAATACTTCTGTTTTCAGACGTGAACTACCATCACCACCCATCACCAATTCAAGCTCAACAAAATCTTAATTTTCCTACCACAATCAACTTCATCTGTTTCTGTTTTAAAATAATCACAATCACCACCAAACCCATTTAATTATCATCACTGCTGCAAATTATTTTTTTCCGGTTTTATTGATAACGATAAAAGAAACCCACGATTTTGTCTTGGATTAAAACTGTTTTGAACTTTTGATGATGCCATTTACGCGTTCCTTTTTCCTCTGTGGCCGACAAAAAGATAGACCTAATTGATATATTTTATTAAAGGCATAATATACTGATAAAGGGGAATATGAGTGGCGGTTATTTTTTTTTTTTTACCTAAATTCGATTGCAGTAGGATTTAGAAACCAACTTTGGGACATGCTCTTCTAAATGTAACGGACTGATCTTTTAATCTGTGCGCCGATGGGTCTGTTGGGCCTAGGTGTGTTACGTGTTGATACCTGATATATATGAAGATGATGAAATAGAAACGGGTTTATACATAAATGAAACCATACTATATCAGAAAGTGGAAACAGATAAATGGTTGGGTGTTGGTTGTAGAAACGAGGTGTCCTAGGATCAATCCTAGCTGGTGACAAATTTTTTTTGTAAAATCCATTTCCTTTGAGGTAGAATTTCTATAATTATTAATTTTATTATCATTATTATTGTTAATTGTGTTATTATTATTATTATTACCAAAAATTATTATTATTATTATTATCATTATTATTATTATTTTTATTACTAAAATAAGTATTATTATTAATAATATTATGATTATTACTGATATAAATATTATTATCATTATTATTAGTAAAATTAATATTTTTATTATTAATATTCATTATTAGTAAAAGTAACATTTTATTATTATCATTAAGAGTATCATTTTTATAAGAATTATCATTTTTTTAATACTATTATTAAAACTAAACTATTATTATTATCGAAATTATTATCATTATTATTACAATAAAAACTAGTTATACAAACATATATTTAATAAAAACTATATTCTATAAATTACTATTTAGGGTACGTAAAATAGATATATTTAAATTATTATGAAGCATATAATGTACTAAGATAACAATTATAATAAATAAATCTATTCAATTACAATGTGTTAATATATATATATACAAATGATATAGGTTCGTGAATCGAAGGCCAACCTTATACTCGATCAATGATGTTATATGTATTTTTACTACAAAATACATTAGGTGAGTATATAGTCCCTTTTTTTTAAACTCTAAATATTTTTGGGCTGAGAATACATGCGCTGTTTTTATAAATGATTTACGTTATGGACACAAGTGATCAAAAATAAAATCTACGTTGAGTTGTACCATGGCATATTTCTTTATACTTGGTAGCTAATATTTACGTGAGGAGCGTAAACGCGAATCCTGTTGATAGATCTATCGGGCCTGACAACCCCAACCGGGCTGGACGACCAGTTTTAAACGGTTGCACAGTACTTCGTTTCGTTACTACACTTGGTACGGTGTAGGGTTTATTTAAGAATATGCTGCTGTGATTTAAATGTTAAGTATGGTTACCAAGTGCTCAACGACTTTTCCATACACTTGCGAGTGTATTATGTATGTATATGAAATCTTGGGGTCCATAGTTATAACGCTGTTAGCATCAAATCTATATCTCACCAACTTTATGTTGACATTTTAAAGCATGTTATTCTCAGGTACGAATTAAGTCTTCCGCTGTGCATTTGCTCATGTTAAGGACAATACTTGGAGTCGATCATCGCAAAGGAACCAAATGTTGAAGACTTCGTCCGGATGGATTAGGACGGGTCCTTTCAGTTGGTATCAGAGCGGTGGTCTTAGTGAACCAGGTCTTGCATTAGTGTGTCTAACTAGTAGCTGTTAGGATACATTAATGAGTCTGGACTTCGACCGTGCCTGCATGTCAAAAGTTTTTCTTATCATTTCTAGTCGTAAATTATTTGCTTATCATCCTTAGGGAATTGCCTGCTTATCATTCATAAGTCTAGACACGTCTTACTGCATTTAGTGCATCGATAGTGTATAGACAAAATTCATATCTTAGCATATCTGTTACTTTGGACTTTAGTTGACATCTTTTCAAAGATTCTCCGTAATTTACGGGATTTTGGTATTATATATACATATGTAAAGTATGTATTGAAGAGTACCAAATCTAACTTCTATAATCTATTTCATACCAAAAATTCATTTTCCGATTATACAAGATGGATTCCGCATCTAGTTCGAATTCCTCAGATTATGACAGCTATGCCGATATGGATTTTCATTCAAGCTCCGAAGGCAGCGTCACCGGAATGGATCAACCAATCTCCCATCATCTATTCTGGATGAATTGGGGGTGGGTTCGTAATATACTAAGTCACTGGAGACATGAAGAGGGTGATCCCTTCCATCCACCAAATTGCCCTCTTGGCGATGAACCTGAAGCACTTACCGGCAAACCTGTTCGAGAAACCATTTTCTCTCTCATTTCTAGAGTATCTCGTCACGATTATATATTATCCCATATTTCAGATCTTGTTCATTCGCTCACTCCAACCACCAATCATCCCGGTGTACTAGCAGAAGTTAACGAACTTCGCGCTCGCGTGACGGCTTTGGAGAATATGGTGCAAAGGTTACAAACACCAGCAGCAGCACCAGCAGCATAATCCGTACCACCATCATCAACACCGACAGTACCCATATCATCCTCAACCACAACCGCGTCTTAAACCTCAACATCACAATTTGTACCTCGGATATCAACATTACACACCTCAATAACCCCATCTGTACTTTGAGTATGATCTTCGTTCTACATATCGTTCTACATTGATTATCTTCGCTTTACATATCGTTCTACCTCATTTATCTTCGTTCGTCATGACGATTATGTAATTTCTAAAGTTTTATTATTAGCGATAAATCAAATGAGTTTAATATCTTATTGACTCATTAGATCCATGATTACATTCGAAGAAAATATATATGCAAGTATATTTTCATAAAGATTATAAAAAAAAAAAAATCTTTCGTACAAACTATTAATGGTGAAAAATATTTTAACGGGTAGTTAGTACCCGAGGAATATTTAGATTTCACATTAATAGGTTACACTGTACATTCTTCGAATCCGATTCAACGGTCATTTGCTATTCTACTTACAACTACCGATATACGCATCTGTTCACCACAGAACAACCATTTTCATTCAAATTTCATATTTGGATTTTTACCTATCAAAATCCAACAAGTGGCATAATGAAGAAAACATTGGACAAATAAAATTTGTTAGAAACAAACGAACTAATTAATTGAAATATTATTAAGAATCCACGCTAACTGTTCCTAGCTAACTGTTCCCAGCTAACTGTTAATTCCGTGTTACATTTTATTTATCGCAATTTACATTCTCGCAATTTTATTTATCGTCATTTAATTTTTGTTATTTACTTTTACGCACTTTAAATCGGGACACATGTACACAATACGTCGGATTAATTCTGAGACAATACATTGTACACGGGTCATGATATATATTTATTTATTTTACGCACTTTAAATAACGGGACACGTATACAAGGTTTCGACCTATCATATCGACCCATCTATATATATATTTCGGAACAACCGTAGACACTCTATATGTGAAGATGGGAGTTGGCTATACAGGGTCGGAGTTGATTCCAAAATATATATATACTTTGAGTTGTGATCGACACTGAGACCGGTACACAGGTCACGATACGTATTAAGTAATTCGAATATTATATATATAAGTTATATATTAATTTATTGGACCATTGGACAATCGGATTATTGGACTGCTAACTTTGGACAATTAAAATGAGTTAAAATGCTGATTATAACATATGAAACTACACAATTCTTCAAGTTTGCCACTTGATTCTATTTTAAACCTCATTCGTATCTTGACGATTACAATACGCATTCACAACTTTTCATGATTCTTGAAAACACCTCGATCGGAAAGATGAACCAACCGCACTTCATCTACGGAAGAAAAGATTTATGCACCTGAAAAACTCTCAAATCCAAATTCATAGTTTAACACATATCGTGTTGAATCCTGTGCCATTTATTAGCAAAAACAACCCTACAATTCCTTTTCAAGAAGCTAATTTTGTTACAGCTCCACTTCGACTTCTCAGTGAGACTACTCCTATTATAACCTCGATAATTATACCTTGTCCATTTGCCGTCGTTACCGGAGAACCTTTTATATTTCACAACATCATCAGCAGATATACCAGCAGCTCATTATCTCTTTGGCGGAATCCGCACTTAGTATTTTGAAAATCTTGTAGCACTTCTCCAGTTATACCAAAAACGTCTATCTCTAAGAGTTACATATTTCGAATGTGAAGTTTCTGAAAAACACCCTGGACCATGAACTAGATCTCAAAATGCTGATGAAGCAGCAAAAACTGTAAACAACTTTAACGGTCAAAAGTGTGATGATAAAGTACAGTGTGTTGGTAAAACCTCGAAAAAGAGAAGGTTGAGAACTGGAAAAAAAAAAAAAAAGTTTGAGCAAAGTATGAAGGAGGCCGTGAACAAATCGTGAAAACTAAACCTGACTTCAAAGGATCTAAATGATTCCGTACCTGTTGAAATCATTAGCAAACACCTTACTCCTTATTCCAAACCTTCGCAGACAAATCTTTCTCGTTATCCATCAATGATAGAAGATTTACAATATCATCGTGCCTTTTCATTATAAATATCCTCAATACTTCTGAAGATATTTTCATAAGTATTCTTATCTGAGAATATTTATCTCTCCGTAACATCTGCGTTACAACATAAAAGAAACTGTGTTAGTTTCTAAATTCTGAAATCTCTGAGTTTAAAATATGAATGTTTTGAAGTAATGTTGGGAACTGATGCATGAATTAGTATAATATAATGAAACTTGATCAACTTCATTATATTACAGTAAGTCATGTTACGTTTCTAATGGAATGTGATGATTCATAGTACCATCATCATGTGCCATGTTACACGGCTCTTACATTCTATCAAATATCTAAACATATCAAGAAAAATATTTTTCTTGGTGATTCGGTCTTCTCCAGGATATTCTAGTAATTTTACAAGTCAAAAATCGTGCCATTACCATTTCTTTCTTAGAACATTAACTATGTTCATTCCAAAATTCATACCTACGAATTCCGGATCATTGTTCGCTTGACTCGAGGACGGGAAGAAGAAACAAAGGGACAAGACCTCAAAATAGAAATTGGAGTAAAAATCGCAGCAAATAGGAGGAGATATTAACTGTGGATGACAATGATTATGTAAGAAAGAAGCAAGGACATCGAGGTATAAGGGAAGATATAAAACCCAACAACCACCCCGAAACTACAAACCGTGTATATCAATACATATTGCAACGTAGAGACACGGAAGAACTAGAAACACTATAAATCCAAGAGTATAGTAGAAGTAAATAGATTCTTCCGGTGGTAGATAAAAGAGAAGGATGACAGATGTGAAAGTTAAGAGTATATCAAGAATAAGAATGGGATGGAGCATATTGACGAATGTTTAAAAGTAGGAATTAAGGAGAAAGGATAGAAGATGTGGAAAGTAAGGAAGAGAATGAGGTGGATTTATAGTGAAATATTCGACAAAGAAATCGAAACAGATTACCGCATTAAATCAAAGGAGATCCTGTTTCCTAAATCGTCGAAGAACCAAATCTTATTACATAAGATTTTCTTTAAATCCCTTAAATTTTGGAAATCAATCCTAATCACGTCATCGGTTAAAACAATTCCATATTCACTCATTTCATTCTTTTGTGATAGCTTCACTCGTGCGCTTCACATGATCGAATCGTTTTATCCATATCTTCCAATAATGATAAAACCCTATTATTACCTCATATTCGTCATAAAAACATTCCTATTGTTATTTATGACAACCTCTACCAAATTTCGGGGACGAAATTTCTTTAACGGGTGGGTACTGTAACGACCCGAAAATTTCCGACCAAATTTAAACCTTAAACTTTATATATTTCCGACACGATAAGCAAAATCTGTAATATTGAGTCTAGAAAGTTTGAAATCTATATTTATGCAATCAATTACCCTTTGACCATGTCTGACGATTCACGAACAATTAATTGTAAATAGATATAAGCGTGTATATAATATTGTTACTTTTATTATTATTATTAATGTTAATATTATTATTAATGTTAATATTATTAACAACATAAATATATAAAAATGAAAGTTAATACATGTAACTTGTTTTGCCTAAATTATTACTTGTGTTATTACTATTATTAGATATATGATTATTATTTTTATCATTAAAAATTATTAATATCATCATAAAATGTTATTATTACGATTATCATTTAAAAAAAAATCGTCATCTTAGTATTATTTTTATTTACAATTAACTTTACCATAGTTAGTATTTTTAGACTAGTATTATTTTTGTTATTATTATTAGTGTATTTAATATCTAATGATCATTAAAAGTAATTACAATATATAAATATTTATATATATATAAATATAGATATATACAGAAACAGATATATAAATAAATATTTTTTTTAAGCGAATTAGGTGTCTACTTATTTTGTCTTCTTCTTTTATTTAACCCGTGAATCAATTTGTCTCCTATCCACTGTAAACACAATCCTTCAATCCTATATAACAAACGATCACCTTCACACTCTCATTGATCAAACTTCAAAAACCATTATCATTCACACAGCCTTCTTCTACATCTCCCTTTAGATCATTGGAAACAAGAGTAAGAACCATTTTAATGCTCACCACTTCAATCAACACCTACATGTTAAACCTATCATCATCATTATTCGGCTACAATTGTTTCCATGTGGTATTTCCACTCACCACGACAAGACCACCGGTCACCCTAACCCGAGTCACCTTATCACGATCGTGAGACCACCCGTATCACCCGAACACCACCTCGTTGAATCTACCATCGATCACTTAGTTATCACCCTACACGACCAAGCAATCACAACCATGATCAATCCTAATCACCATCGACCCACCTTTGACAACACCTATCAACTTCGACACCCTCACCATGTACAACCATCTTTAACCTCAAACCTCCACCACCACCTTTCATCATGAACATCACTGCCATCAATACCGGATATCACCACCCCCTAACCCACTTTACATCGAGTCACCTCTAGAACCACCATACCTCCGTCATTTAACAACACCATCGACAAACTTCTATAAATACTTCTGTTTTCAGACGTGAACTACCATCACCACCCATCACCAATTCAAGCTCAACAAAATCTTAATTTTCCTACCACAATCAACTTCGTCTGTTTCTGTTTTAAAATAATCACAATCACCACCAAACCCATTTAATTATCATCACTGCTGCAAATTATTTTTTTCCGGTTTTATTGATAACGATAAAAGAAACCCACGATTTTGTCTTGGATTAAAACTGTTTTGAACTTTTGATGATGCCATTTACGCGTTCCTTTTTCCTCTGTGGCCGACAAAAAGATAGACCTAATTGATATATTTTATTAAAGGCAAAATATACTGATAAAGGGGAATATGAGTGGCGGTTATTTTTTTTTTACCTAAATTCGATTGCAGTAGGATTTAGAAACCAACTTTGGGACATGCTCTTCTAAATGTAACGGACTGATCTTTTAATCTGTGCGCCGATGGGTCTGTTGGGCCTAGGTGTGTTACGTGTTGATACCTGATATATATGAAGATGATGAAATAGAAACGGGTTTATACATAAATGAAACCATACTATATCAGAAAGTGGAAACAGATAAATGGTTGGGTGTTGGTTGTAGAAACGAGGTGTCCTAGGATCAATCCTAGCTGGTGACAAATTTTTTTTGTAAAATCCATTTCCTTTGAGGTAGAATTTCTATAATTATTAATTTTATTATCATTATTATTGTTAATTGTGTTATTATTATTATTATTACCAAAAATTATTATTATTATTATTATCATTATTATTTTTATTTTTATTACTAAAATAAGTATTATTATTAATAATATTATGATTATTACTGATATAAATATTATTATCATTATTATTAGTAAAATTAATATTTTTATTATTAATATTCATTATTAGTAAAAGTTACATTTTATTATTATCATTAAAAGTATCATTTTTATAAGAATTATCATTTTTTAATACTATTATTAAAACTAAACTATTATTATTATCGAAATTATTATCATTATTATTACAATAAAAACTAGTTATACAAACATATATTTAATAAAAACTATATTCTATAAATTACTATTTAGGGTACGTAAAATAGATATATTTAAATTATTATGAAGCATATAATGTACTAAGATAACAATTATAATAAATAAATCTATTCAATTACAATGTGTTAATATATATATACAAATGATATAGGTTCGTGAATCGAAGGCCAACCTTATACTCGATCAATGATGTTATATGTATTTTTACTACAAAATACATTAGGTGAGTATATAGTCCCTTTTTTTTAAACTCTAAATATTTTTGGGCTGAGAATACATGCGCTGTTTTTATAAATGATTTACGTTATGGACACAAGTGATCAAAAATAAAATCTACGTTGAGTTGTACCATGGCATATTTCTTTATACTTGGTAGCTAATATTTACGTGAGGAGCGTAAACGCGAATCCTGTTGATAGATCTATCGGGCCTGACAACCCCAACCGGGCTGGACGACCAGTTTTAAACGGTTGCACAGTACTTCGTTTCGTTACTACACTTGGTACGGTGTAGGGTTTATTTAAGAATATGCTGCTGTGATTTAAATGTTAAGTATGGTTACCAAGTGCTCAACGACTTTTCCATACACTTGCGAGTGTATTATGTATGTATATGAAATCTTAGGGTCCATAGTTATAACGCTGTTAGCATCAAATCTATATCTCACCAACTTTATGTTGACATTTTAAAGCATGTTATTCTCAGGTACGAATTAAGTCTTTCGCTGTGCATTTGCTCATGTTAAGGATAATACTTGGAGTCGATCATCGCAAAGGAACCAAATGTTGATGACTTCGTCCGGATGGATTAGGACGGGTCCTTTCAAAATATGATACAAGTTTTAATTAATTTATTTACAAATGGGATATACCTAAACCTTGCTACAACACTATAGGCAGTGTACCTAATCGTAGAGTAGTATAGTTTTTAGTAAGTTCGGTTCGTTCCACAGGGAGACGACTTATTTTACACTATATTTTTAAACAATTATATTTGTACAAAATATATATAAATAATATATAATAATATATAAAGGGGGTTTACCGTTTATTGACCGGTTTGTCGATTTTAAAACTTAAGCGTAAATATAAATGACGATAATTAAAGTGCGTAAAATAAATGACAATAAATAAAAGTACGAGGAAATATAAAATAAAATAATTATGCTTATTTAAACTTCCGTAACCATGATGTTTGACGTGTTGATTTTTAGTTTATTCCCATGGGTTAATTGTTCTTTGTCCTGGATTATTCAATATGTCCGTCTGGTTATTGTCCATAACAGTCCATCAGTCATAAATATAAAGTGCGAGTGTCCTCGTCAAATTATCCTTATATCCGAAGTCAAATATTCCAACTAATTGGGGACTTAAACTGTAACAAGGTTTTAATACTTTGTTTAATAATTACACCAGGATATCGACTGCGTGTAACCCAAGGTTTAATACTTTGTTAACAATTACGCCAAGTGTCCTTGTACATAATTTCACCCCTGTTTTAATAAGTCTATTAACTATTAATCCATTCCCGTGTCCGGTTAAATGAACGATTATTCGTACATATAAATACCCCGCCCATCGTGTCCGATCGAGTGTATATGGTTATTTATAGGTACGTCCAATTGTAAATATTTATATTAAATTAACAAACTATCATTTAGTTAAACAAATATAAAGCCCATTAATAGCCCATAGTCTAATTTCCACAAGTGTCGTTCTTTTGTCCAAACCCCAATTATGGTACAAAGCCCAATTACCTAATTTTAATATTTAGCCCAACATCATGATTACTTCGGCTCAAATAAGCATAATAATAACTTAGCTACGAGACATTAATTTAAAAAGGAGAACATAACTTACATTGAGTATTTATCGCGTAGTGTTACACGGACAGAACTTCGACTTTAAAACCCGTAAAATAACCGTTACATAACCCAAACTAATCTAATATATATATATATATATATATATATATATATATATATATATATATATATATATATATATATATATATATATATATATATATATTTATATTACAGAGAGTAGAGAGAATGATGGTGTTCATAAACTGGCCGAAAATTGCTGAATTTATAGAGTTGGCCAGATTTTTGGGCTCATGCGATCGCATGGCTTTTGTGCCTTGTGGCCATGCGATCGCATGGACAGCTGGATCAGATCACATGTCTTTTGATTTCTTGCTTGTCGACGTTATTTATGTAGTGACCCGAACTTTTCCATGTTTATATATATTAATTGAGATTGATATTTACATGATTAAATGTTTCCAACATGTTAAGCAATCAAACTTGTTAAGACTTGATTAATTGAAATATGTTTCATATAGACAATTGACCACCCAAGTTGACCGGCGATTCACGAATGTTAAAACTTGTAAAAACGACATGATGATATATATATGGATATACATATGGTTAACATGAGATTATGATAAGTAAGTATCTCCATAAGTATATTAACAATGAGTTATATACATATAAACAAGACTACTAACTTAAGGATTTCGAAACGAGACATATATGTAACGATTATCGTTGTAACGACATTTAAATGTATATATATCATATTAAGATATATTAATATATCATAATATCATGATAATATAATAATTTAACATCTCATTAGATATAATAAACAATGGGTTAACAACATTAATTGAGATCGTTAACTTAAAGGTTTCAAAACAACACTTACATGTAACGACTAACAATGACTTAACGACTCAGTTAAAATGTATATACATGTAGTGTATTTAGATGTATTAAAATACTTTTGGAAGACTTCAAGACATATATCAAAACAATCATACTTAATGAAAATGGTTACAGTTACTTTCCCATTCTTTTCTTTCATCAAGAATTCTAGTCGTATTCTTACCCGTATTATACACAGCTTCAAAACGTACTTACTATGGGTATATACCAATAGGAACTAGCATGGGATTCCACTCTTGATTATGTCATGTATGACTAATCAATTTTAACTTCTACCATGAGCTAGTCAACTAACTAGAACTCCTTTTAACCCCACTCACCACTCACCAATTACCACTCATCATTCACTCCATTTCACTTCCAATTCTCTTTCTAATTCTCTCTCAACACACACCCACTATTATGAACGTATTTTTCCAGTAGTTAATCATCATATTCATCAAAAATCACTTCAAGAATCAAGCTATAATCATCATAGGAAGAACACTTCAAGAACACTTCAAAAATCCCTTCAAGTTTACTAATTTACTTCCAAGCTTTCTAATCCATTCCAAGTAATCATCTAAGATCAAGAAACCTTTGTTATATACAGTAGATTATCTTTCTTATTCAAGGTAATATTCATATTCAAACTTTGATTCAATTTCTATAACTATAAACTATCTTAATTCGAGTAAAAATCTTATTTGAACTTGTTTTTGTGTCATGATCCTACTTCAAGAACTTTCAAGCCATCCAAGATCCTTTGAAGCTAGATCATTTCTTGTCACTTCCAGTAAGTTTACCTACTAAACTTGAGGTAGTAATGATGTTCATAACATCATTCGATTCATATATATAAAACTATCTTATTCGAAGGTTTAAACTCGAAATCACTAGAACATAGTTTAGTTAATTCTAAACTTGTTCGCAAACAAAAGTTAATCCTTCTAACTTGACTTTTAAAATTAACTAAACACATGTTCTATATCTATATGATATGCTAACTTAATGATTTAAAACCTGGAAACACGAAAAACACCGTAAAACCGGATTTACGCCGTCGTAGTAACACCGCGGGCTGTTTTGGGTTAGTTAATTAAAAACTATGATAAACTTTGATTTAAAAGTTGTTATTCTGAGAAAATGATTTTTATTATGAACATGAAACTATATCCAAAAATTATGGTTAAACTCAAAGTGGAAGTATGTTTTCTAAAATGGTCATCTAGACGTCGTTATTTCGACTGAAATGACTACCTTTACAAAAACGACTTGTAACTTATTTTTCCGACTATAAACCTATACTTTTTATGTTTAGATTCATAAAATAGAGTTCAATATGAAACCATAGCAATTTGATTCACTCAAAACGGATTTAAAATGAAGAAGTTATGGGTAAAACAAGATTGGATAATTTTTCTCATTTTAGCTACGTGAAAATTGGTAACAAATCTATTCCAACCATAACTTAATCAACTTGATTGTATATTATGTAATCTTGAGATACCATAGACACGTATACAATGTTTCAACCTATCATGTCGACACATCTATATATATTTCGGAACAACCATAGACACTCTATATGTGAATGTTGGAGTTAGCTATACTGGGTTGAGGTTGATTCCAAAATATATATAGTTTGAGTTGTGATCAATACTGAGATACGTATACACTGGGTCGTGGATTGATTCAAGATAATATTTATCGATTTATTTCTGTACATCTAACTGTGGACAACTAGTTGTAGGTTACTAACGAGGACAGCTGACTTAATAAACTTAAAACATCAAAATATATTAAAAGTGTTGTAAATATATTTTGAACATACTTTAATATATATGTATATATTGTTATACGTTCGTGAATCAACAGTGGCCAAGTCTTACTTCTCGACGAAGTAAAAAATCTGTGAAAGTGAGTTATAGTCCCACTTTTAAAATCTAATATTTTTGGGATGAGAATACATGCAGGTTTTATAAATGATTTACCAAATAGACACAAGTACGTGAAACTACATTCTATAGTTGAATTATCGAAATCGAATATGCCCCTTTTTATTAAGTCTGGTAATCTAAGAATTAGGGAACAGACACCCTAATTGACGCGAATCCTAAAGATAGATCTATTGGGCCTAACAAACCCCATCCAAAGTACCGGATGCTTTAGTACTTCGAAATTTATATCATATCCGAAGGGTGTCCCGGAATGATGGGGATATTCTTATATATGCATCTTGTTAATGTCGGTTACCAGGTGTTCACCATATGAATGATTTTTATCTCTATGTATGGGATGTGTATTGAAATATGAAATCTTGTGGTCTATTGTTACGATTTGATATATATAGGTTAAACCTATAACTCACCAACATTTTTGTTGACGTTTAAAGCATGTTTATTCTCAGGTGATTATTAAGAGCTTCCGCTGTCGCATACTTAAATAAGGACGAGATTTGGAGTCCATGCTTGTATGATATTGTGTAAAAACTGCATTCTGGAAACTTATTTTGTTGTAACATATTTGTATTGTAAACCATTATGTAATGGTCGTGTGTAAACAGGATATTTTAGATTATCATTATTTGATAATCTACGTAAAGCTTTTTAAACCTTTATTGATGAAATAAAGGTTATAGTTTGTTTTAAAATGAATGCAGTCTTTGAAAAACGTCTCATATAGAGGTCAAAACCTCGCAACGAAATCAATTAATATGGAACGTTTTTAATCAATAAGAACGGGACATTTCAGTTGGTATCCGCGCGTTGGTCTTAGAGAACCAGAATTTTGCATTAGTGTGTCTTATCGAGTTTGTTAGGATGCATTAGTGAGTCTGGACTTCGACCGTGTTTACTTGAAAAATGATTGCTTAACAAATTTTGTTGGAAACTATATATTTTTAACATGTGAATATTATTTGATATATTAATCTCTTAACGCGTTTGATATTATGTGATAGATGTCTACCTCTAGAACAAGTCCCATTGACTCACCTAATAATAATGAAGAGTCAAATGTAAATTGGAATGATTCGTGGACTGATTCACAAGTTCACGAAGAGGAACCGGAAGAAGAGTCGGAACCGGAAGAAGAATCGGAACCGGAAGAAGAATCGGAACCGGATGAAGAAATAGAACCGGTGGGGGAAATAATAAAACGGTTAAGTAAAAGAAAATCCTCAACCAACCGACCAAGGTTAATTATGGTCAATGGTGTTTCCGCCAAGGAAGCAAAATATTGGGAGGATTACCAATTCTCCGATGAATCGGATTCCGACGAGAATTCCGATGATGTTATAGAAATTACCCCAACTGAATTTAAAAAGGCAAAAGAAAATAATAAGGGAAAGGGCATAAAAATAGAGAAATCTAATTCCAACCCCGATGAACTTTATATGTATCGTCAACCCCCGAAGTCCTTAAGTTGTAACAATGACCCGGGAACCTCTAAACCACCAGGTTTTTCTAAACCATTGTGGATAACGACGGCTCGTATTAGGGGAACATCATATATCCCTAGAAACTTGGCAAAACGAACCAAAACCGAAGAAGAAAAAACAAGCGAGTCGGAATAAGATAGTTGTATTCGTGTGGTGTAATATATGTAATATAGTGTGCTTATGCTTTATGATATATGTAAAAATTGCTTGTATTAATAAGTATTTTTTTTATGAATCTAACTCTTGTCTATTTTACAGTCTAAAAACACAAAATGGATAGACAACCCAATATTTTAAGAGACCTACCCGGAGACATGATTGATGAAATCTTGTCTAGAGTCGGTCAGAATTCTTCGGCACAACTATTTAAGGCGAGATCAGTTTGTAAGACATTCGAAGAACGTTCCAAGAATGCCTTAGTTTATAAAAGGCTTTTTTTCGAAAGATGGGGGATATCACATTGGGAAATCCATAAGTTACGATGTGTTTACTTTGACGCATATATTGCGGGGAACCCAAATGCTATTTTACGCAATGGGTTAAGAAATTATTTTGACTCAATATATCCGAATATTGGACTTCGTGATTTAGAAAAAGCGGCTAACATGCAACATAAAGAAGCATGTTATGCTTACGGATTAGTAATGTTCGCTTCTCACCAAAGTGAGAACAAGAACATATGGCTACAACTATTAAACAAAACGTTCCCACAAGTGACGGAGTCGGTAATTAGGGTAAGAAATGAGGTTTTTAGATTGTTACGGGACTGTTGGACATTACGTAACCCTCGTCCCTTTGACGACGTTACAACACGCTGTCTTATCAACGGCCATAACGGTTATGTTCCACAAGACCAAGGATGGGAAGTAATCCTAGTAAAACCATAATGCATGACTTGTTTCTGGACGTATGAATTACGTGTCTTTATTGCCTTTGCTGAGCGACTTGTGTACTAGCTAGAATTATCTTCACAACCATCTTGTATCAAATTTATTGTGTGCTATATTTCATGCTATATGTAAAATAAGCGGTATTGTAAGTTTGTAAAATATTGTGTAAAAGTTTGAACGCGAAATATTATTATAATCAGTTTTTCATATAGAATTGTAGTAGTTGAATTGTATATATTAGCTACTAAGTATGAACTTAACGGGTAGGTACTACCCGAATTTAAACTTATAAAACGCTAATATGAAGAAAAAGCTTTTATAAATGAGTTCATATTATGCTACGAAATACTATTAACTACTCTTAATATTCTGTATGATAAACTTGTTCCATTTGACTATTTTGAAGGAAATGGCACCGACTACTCGACACACCGTGAATATGAATGAAGAGGAATTCCGTACTTTTCTAGCTTCAAACATAGCCGCAGTACAGGCTGCGCTACATACCAACAATAACCTTGGATCTAGCAGTACAGGAAATCGTGTAGGATGCACCTACAAAGAATTCACTGCCTGCAAACCTTTGGAATTTGATGGAACCGAAGGACCGATCGGATTGAAACGGTGGACCGAGAAGGTCGAATCGGTGTTTGCCATAAGTAAGTGTACCGAAGAGGACAAAGTAAAGTACGCTACGCATACCTTCACAGGTTCTGCGTTAACATGGTGGAATACCTATCTAGAGCAAGTGGGACAAGATGATGCGTACGCACTACCGTGGTCAGCATTCAAGCACTTGATGAACGAGAAGTACCGTCCCAGAACCGAGGTCAATAAGCTCAAGACAGAACTTAGAGGGTTACGAACCCAAGGATTTGATATTACCACGTACGAAAGACGATTCACAGAATTGTGCCTATTGTGTCCGGGAGCATTCGAAGATGAGGAAGAGAAGATCGACGCGTTTGTGAAAGGATTACCAGAAAGAATCCAAGAAGATATAATTTCACACGAGCCCGCCTCCATACAACAGGCATGTAGAATGGCTCACAAACTAGTGAACCAGATTGAAGAAAGAATTAAAGAACAGACTGCTGAAGATGCCAATGTGAAGCAAGTCAAAAGAAAGTGGGAGGAAAACGGTGATAAGAATCACCAATACAACAACGACAGCAATTACAACGATAATCGCAACAATTATCCCAACAATCGCAACATCAATCGCAACTACAACAAACGGCCCAACAACAACAACAACAACAACAACAGCAACTACAACAATCATTTCAACAACAATAATAACCGCAACAACAACAACAATCAGAAGCAGCTATGCCAAAGGTGTGAAAAGTATCACTCGGGGTTCTGCACCAAATTTTGCAACAAGTGTAAAAGAAATGGTCATAGCCCGGCGAAGTGTGAGGTCTACGGACCAGGGGTTAATAGAACGAAAGGAACAAATGGTGTCGGAACGAGTAATGGCGGAGCAAGTAGTGTCGGAGCAAGTTATGCCAATGTAGTTTGTTATAAATGTGGAAAACCGGGCCACATTATTAGAAATTGCCCGAACCAGGAGAACACGAATGGACAAGGCCGCTGAAGAGTTTTCAATATTAATGCAGCAGAGGCACAGGAAGACCCGGAGCTTGTTACGGGTACGTTTCTTATTGACAATAAATCTGCTTACGTTTTATTTGATTCGGGTGCGGATAGAAGCTATATGAGTAGAGATTTTTGTACTAAATTAAGTTGTCCATTGACGCCTTTGGATAGTAAATTTTTACTCGAATTAGCAAATGGTAAATTAATTTCAGCAGATAATATATGTCGGAATCGAGAAATTAAACTGGTTAGCGAAACATTTAAGATTGATTTGATACTAGTAGAGTTAGGGAGTTTTGATGTGATAATCGGTATGGACTGGTTGAAAGAAGTGAAAGCAGAGATCGTTTGTTACAAAAATGCAATTCGCATTATACGAGAAAAAGGAAAACCCTTAATGGTGTACGGAGAAAAGGGCAACACGAAGCTACATCTTATTAGTAATTGAAGGCACAAAAACTAATAAGAAAAGGTTGCTATGCTATTCTAGCACACGTCGAGAAAGTACAAACTGAAGAAAAGAGCATCAATGATGTTCCCGTCGCAAAAGAATTTCCCGATGTATTTCCGAAAGAATTACCGGGATTACCCCCACATTGATCCGTTGAATTTCAAATAGATCTTGTACCAGGAGCTGCACCAATAGCTCGTGCTCCTTACAGACTCGCACCCAGCGAGATGAAAGAACTGCAAAGCCAATTACAAGAACTTTTAGAGTGTGGTTTCATTCGACCAAGCACATCACCGTGGGGAGCTCCTGTTTTGTTTGTCAAGAAGAAAGATGGTACATTCAGGTTGTGTATCGACTACCGAGAGTTGAACAAACTTACCATCAAGAACCGCTACCCACTACCGAGAATCGACGACTTATTTGATCAACTACAAGGCTCGTCTGTTTATTCAAAGATTGACTTACGTTCCGGGTATCATCAAATGCGGGTGAAAGAAGATGATATTCCAAAGACTGCTTTCAGAACACGTTACGGTCATTACGAGTTTATGGTCATGCCATTTGGTTTAACTAATGCACCAGCTGTGTTCATGGACCTTATGAACCGAGTGTGTGGACCATACCTTGACAAGTTTGTCATTGTTTTCATTGATGACATACTTATTTACTCAAAGAATGACCAAGAACACGGTGAACATTTGAGAAAGGTGTTAGAAGTATTGATGAAGGAAGAATTGTACGCTAAGTTTTCAAAGTGTGCATTTTGGTTGGAAGAAGTTCAATTCCTCGGTCACATAGTGAACAAAGAAGGTATTAAGGTGGATCCGGCAAAGATAGAAACTGTTGAAAAGTGGGAAACCCCGAAAACTCCGAAACACATACGCCAGTTTTTAGGACTAGCTGGTTACTACAGAAGGTTCATCCAAGACTTTTCCAGAATAGCAAAACCCTTGACTGCATTAACGCATAAAGGGAAAAAATTTGAATGGAATGATGAACAAGAGAAAGCGTTTCAGTTATTGAAAAAAAAGCTAACTACGGCACCTATATTGTCATTGCCTGAAGGGAATGATGATTTTGTGATTTATTGTGACGCATCAAAGCAAGGTCTCGGTTGTGTATTAATGCAACGAACGAAGGTGATTGCTTATGCGTCTAGACAATTGAAGATTCACGAACAAAATTATACGAAGCATGATTTGGAATTAGGCGCGGTTGTTTTTGCATTAAAGACTTGGAGGCACTACTTATATGGGGTCAAAAGTATTATATATACCGACCACAAAAGTCTTCAACACATATTTAATCAGAAACAACTGAATATGAGGCAGCGTAGGTGGATTGAATTATTGAATGATTACGACTTTGAGATTCGTTACCACCCGGGGAAGGCAAATGTGGTAGCCGATGCCTTGAGCAGGAAGGACAGAGAACCCATTCGAGTAAAATCTATGAATATAATGATTCATAATAACCTTACTACTCAAATAAAGGAGGCGCAACAAGGAGTTTTAAAAGAGGGAAATTTAAAGGATGAAATACCCAAAGGATCGGAGAAGCATCTTAATATTCGGGAAGACGGAACCCGGTATAGGGCTGAAAGGATTTGGGTACCAAAATTTGGAGATATGAGAGAAATGGTACTTAGAGAAGCTCATAAAACCAGATACTCAATACATCCTGGAACGGGGAAGATGTACAAGGATCTCAAGAAACATTTTTGGTGGCCGGGTATGAAAGCCGATGTTACTAAATACGTAGGAGAATGTTTGACGTGTTCTAAGGTCAAAGCTGAGCATCAGAAACCATCAGGTCTACTTCAACAACCCGAAATCCCGGAATGGAAATGGGAAAACATTACCATGGATTTCATCACTAAATTGCCAAGGACTGCAAGTGGTTTTGATACTATTTGGGTAATAGTTGATCGTCTCACCAAATCAGCACACTTCCTACCAATAAGAGAAGATGACAAGATGGAGAAGTTAGCACGACTGTATTTGAAGGAAGTAGTCTCCAGACATGGAATACCAATCTCTATTATCTCTGATAGGGATGGCAGATTTATTTCAAGATTCTGGCAGACATTACAGCAAGCATTAGGAACTCGTCTAGACATGAGTACTGCCTATCATCCACAAACTGATGGGCAGAGCGAAAGGACGATACAAACGCTTGAATACATGCTACGAGCATGTGTTATTGATTTCGGAAACAGTTGGGATCGACATCTACCGTTAGCAGAATTTTCCTACAACAACAACTACCATTCAAGCATTGAGATGGCGCCGTTTGAAGCACTTTATGGTAGAAAGTGCAGGTCTCCGATTTGTTGGAGTGAAGTGGGGGATAGACAGATTACAGGTCCGGAGATTATATAAGAAACTACCGAGAAGATCATCCAAATTCAACAACGGTTGAAAACCGCCCAAAGTCGACAAAAGAGCTACGCTGACATTAAAAGAAAAGATATAGAATTTGAAATTGGAGAGATGGTCATGCTTAAAGTTGCACCTTGGAAAGGCGTTGTTCGATTTGATAAACGAGGGAAATTAAATCCAAGGTATATTGGACCATTCAAGATTATTGATCGTGTCGGACCAGTAGCTTACCGACTTGAGTTACCTCAAAAACTCGCGGCTGTACATAACACTTTCCACGTCTCGAATTTGAAGAAATGTTTTGCTAAAGAAGATCTCACTATTCCGTTAGATGAAATCCAAATCAACGAAAAACTTCAATTCATCGAAGAACCCGTCGAAATAATGGATCGTGAGGTTAAAAGACTTAAGCAAAACAAGATACCAATTGTTAAGGTTCGATGGAATGCTCGTAGAGGACCCGAGTTCACCTGGGAGCGTGAAGATCAGATGAAGAAGAAATACCCGCATCTATTTCCAGAAGATTCGTCAACACCTTCAACAGCTTAAAATTTCGGGACGAAATTTATTTAACGGGTAGGTACTGTAGTGACCCGAACTTTTCCATGTTTATATATATTAATTGAGATTGATATTTACATGATTAAATGTTTCCAACATGTTAAGCAATCAAACTTGTTAAGACTTGATTAATTGAAATATGTTTCATATAGACAATTGACCACCCAAGTTGACCGGCGATTCACGAACGTTAAAACTTGTAAAAATGACATGATGATATATATATGGATATACATATGGTTAACATGAGATTATGATAAGTAATTATCTCCATAAGTATATTAACAATGAGTTATATACATATAAACAAGACTACTAACTTAAGGATTTCGAAACGAGACATATATGTAACGATTATCGTTGTAACGACATTTAAATGTATATATATCATATTAAGATATATTAATATATCATAATATCATGATAATATAATAATTTAACATCTCATTAGATATAATAAACAATGGGTTAACAACATTAATTGAGATCGTTAACTTAAAGGTTTCAAAACAACACTTACATGTAACGACTAACAATGACTTAACGACTCAGTTAAAATGTATATACATGTAGTGTATTTAGATCTATTAAAATACTTTTGGAAGACTTCAAGACATATATCAAAACAATCATACTTAATGAAAATGGTTACAGTTACTTTCCCATTCTTTTCTTTCATCAAGAATTCTAGTCGTATTCTTACCCGTATTATACACAACTTCAAAACGTACTTACTATGGGTATATACCAATAGGAACTAGCATGGGATTCCACTCTTGATTATGTCATGTATGACTAATCAATTTTAACTTCTACCATGAGCTAGTCAACTAACTAGAACTCCTTTTAACCCCACTCACCACTCACCAATTACCACTCATCATTCACTCCATTTCACTTCCAATTCTCTTTCTAATTCTCTCTCAACACACACCCACTATTATGAACGTATTTTTCCAGTAGTTAATCATCATATTCATCAAAAATCACTTCAAGAATCAAGCTATAATCATCATAGGAAGAACACTTCAAGAACACTTCAAAAATCCCTTCAAGTTTACTAATTTACTTCCAAGCTTTCTAATCCATTCCAAGTAATCATCTAAGATCAAGAAACCTTTGTTATATACAGTAGGTTATCTTTCTTATTCAAGGTAATATTCATATTAAAACTTTGATTCAATTTCTATAACTATAAACTATCTTAATTCGAGTAAAAATCTTATTTGAACTTGTTTTTGTGTCATGATCCTACTTCAAGAACTTTCAAGCCATCCAAGATCCTTTGAAGCTAGATCATTTCTTGTCACTTCCAGTAAGTTTACCTACTAAACTTGAGGTAGTAATGATGTTCATAACATCATTCGATTCATATATATAAAACTATCTTATTCGAAGGTTTAAACTCGAAATCACTAGAACATAGTTTAGTTAATTCTAAACTTGTTCGCAAACAAAAGTTAATCCTTCTAACTTGACTTTTAAAATTAACTAAACACATGTTCTATATCTATATGATATGCTAACTTAATGATTTAAAACCTGGAAACACGAAAAACACCGTAAAACCGGATTTACGCCGTCGTAGTAACACCGCGGGCTGTTTTGGGTTAGTTAATTAAAAACTATGATAAACTTTGATTTAAAAGTTGTTATTCTGAGAAAATTATTTTTATTATGAACATGAAACTATATCCAAAAATTATGGTTAAACTCAAAGTGGAAGTATGTTTTCTAAAATGGTCATCTAGACGTCGTTATTTCGACTGAAATGACTACCTTTACAAAAACGACTTGTAACTTATTTTTCCGACTATAAACCTATACTTTTTCTGTTTAGATTCATAAAATAGAGTTCAATATGAAACCATAGCAATTTGATTCACTCAAAACGGATTTAAAATGAAGAAGTTATGGGTAAAACAAGATTGGATAACTTTTCTCATTTTAGCTACGTGAAAATTGGTAACAAATCTATTCCAACCATAACTTAATCAACTTGTATTGTATATTATGTAATCTTGAGATACCATAGACACGTATACAATGTTTTGACCTATCATGTCGACACATCTATATATATTTCGGAACAACCATAGACACTCTATATGTGAATGTTGGAGTTAGCTATACAGGGTTGAGGTTGATTCCAAAATATATATAGTTTGAGTTGTGATCAATACTGAGATACGTATACACTGGGTCGTGGATTGATTCAAGATAATATTTATCGATTTATTTCTGTACATCTAACTGTGGACAACTAGTTGTAGGTTACTAACGAGGACAGCTGACTTAATAAACTTAAAACATCAAAATATATTAAAAGTGTTGTAAATATATTTTGAACATACTTTAATATATATGTATATATTGTTATAGGTTCGTGAATCAACAGTGGCCAAGTCTTACTTCTCGACGAAGTAAAAAATCTGTGAAAGTGAGTTATAGTCCCACTTTTAAAATCTAATATTTTTGGGATGAGAATACATGCAGGTTTTATAAATGATTTACCAAATAGACACAAGTACGTGAAACTACATTCTATGGTTGAATTATCGAAATCGAATATGCCCCTTTTTATTAAGTCTGGTAATCTAAGAATTAGGGAACAGACACCCTAATTGACGCGAATCCTAAAGATAGATCTATTGGGCCTAACAAACCCCATCCAAAGTACCGGATGCTTTAGTACTTCGAAATTTATATCATATCCGAAGGGTGTCCCGGAATGATGGGGATATTCTTATATATGCATCTTGTTAATGTCGGTTACCAGGTGTTCACCATATGAATGATTTTTATCTCTATGTATGGGATGTGTATTGAAATATGAAATCTTGTGGTCTATTGTTACGATTTGATATATATAGGTTAAACCTATAACTCACCAACATTTTTGTTGACGTTTAAAGCATGTTTATTCTCAGGTGATTATTAAGAGCTTCCGCTGTCGCATACTTAAATAAGGACGAGATTTGGAGTCCATGCTTGTATGATATTGTGTAAAAACTGCATTCAAGAAACTTATTTTGTTGTAACATATTTGTATTGTAAACCATTATGTAATGGTCGTGTGTAAACAGGATATTTTAGATTATCATTATTTGATAATCTACGTAAAGCTTTTTAAACCTTTATTGATGAAATAAAGGTTATAGTTTGTTTTAAAATGAATGCAGTCTTTGAAAAACGTCTCATATAGAGGTCAAAACCTCGCAACGAAATCAATTAATATGGAACGTTTTTAATCAATAAGAACGGGACATTTCAATTTAATATATTATAAAATATATAAATAATTTATATAATTATTTAAATATTATATTATATTCTTGTGCCTAGTATACTTGTAATTTTTAGTCCGTTGAGTCGGGCGTTGATAGTTGGCTCAGGTCCCGGTTCCGGATTTTTGAACGTCCTTTCGTATAATTTAATATCTTGTACTTTGCGTTCCGCAACTTGTACTTTTGTCATTTTTAGACGTTTCTCATCAATAATTCGAACCACTTGGATTGTATCTTGTACATTTGAGCTTTTTGGTCATTTGCGTCTTCAAATCGTCGTTTTCGCCTTTTGTCTTCGCACTTATTTAATATAAACGATTACAATTTAAAATAGGATAATTACAACTAAATAATTTACATATTGGGAGGATATTGCTACTAAATATATGTTCATTTGGAGCACTATCAATTACCTTTCGGTAAACTACCGTTTGGTTGTAAAGGAAAGCGTTGAACAAGCAACTGTTAAGGCAATGTCCCCTGACATGCTTTTAATTATGGTCTATAACGTGTCGGATGCAATTACTATCCTTGGTAGGAGCAATAGTAAAGCTCACCCTTATAATTTTCCGGTCTGGCACAAGGTCCTGTCTTTGACCATGCTATGCAACCACCGTTCTTACGGTTGACACCCGATTTGGTTCAGGTGACCTAATGAATTCTAGGTGAATTCCTAGGATTTTACGTTCAATGGTAATGAACGTATTGAAAATGGGTTTTCAGAAAACAAATCGATTTGTAATTTTGATCAAAATATTTTCTCGTTCAAGCTCGAGTTTAGATATCATTGAATTCCATGAGTTTGAATTCTCAATCTTTAACGTCAATGTCATAACCCGACCTTAACCATAAGGACGATTACAATAACATATGATTTCATCGCGAGGTATTGACCTCTATATGCGACATTTTTCAAAAACTGCATTCGTTTTTACAATACAAACCATAGCTTTTATTACAAATACAAGGTTTAAACAACTTAATAATGATTATCGTTTAGCGATAATCTTAGACTTACAAACTTTACATGTGATAATAACAATACGACTTCCAACATATTTTACATTACAAATCCTCCGATATGCAGTTTTATTTTTGACACAAATATGCATACTCAAGATCTTGCTTAAATTCAACATGTTGCAGCGGAAGCTTTTAGTTATCACCTGAGAATAAACATGCTTAAAACGTCAACATAAAGTTGATGAGATATAGGTTTAATGCCGGAAGCGTTATAAATATAGACCACAAGATTTCATATATAAACGTTTTAATAAAAATATTCTAAGTTCAAAAAGGTTTATTCTGGCAGAGAAACCCTGACTCCGTGTGACTATGTCACCCATACCGCCCACCCCGCAAGGGCTAAGTAAGCCGTGTAAGACACCTCCCCCTAATACCCAACAGGAAGTTGCAAGCCGAGATTCGAACCTGCACCTTTCAGTATTCAATAAGGCCCTCCTGCGGGCCCAGGGATCATAAGCGACGGGTACCACTGAAGCACTGCTTCGTTGGTAGTTGAGCACTTGATAACCATACTTAACATTTAATCAACGTCGCATATTCCCTTTATTATGAAATCTTACTACACCGTACCAAGTGTAGTCACCGAAACGAAGTACTGTGCAACCGTTGAATACTGGTCGTCCAGTCCGGTTGGGGTTGTCAGGCCCGATAGATCTATCAACAGGATTCACGTTTACAATACCTCATGTAAATAATAGTTACCAAGTTACAGGGAAGTATGCCAGTGGTACAACTCAACGTAGAATATATATTTTTAATCACTTGTGTCCATAACGTAAATCATAAAATGCATGTATTCTCATCCCGAAATATTTAGAGTTTAAAAGTGGGACTATATACTCACGTTTTGCCTTGAAGGTTGATAATGCTAAAAACGAACATATATTTCATAGCATTATTCCTCAAGAAAGACAAGCTTTTAGTTGCAATTGTTCTATTTACAAGTGATATTCGTTTAAATAATAAAAGGTGAAGACAAAAGACAGATTCGACGAATTGAAGACGCAAACGACCAAAAAGCTCAAAAGTACAAAATACAATCAAAGAGGTTCCAATTATTGATAAGAAACGTCTCGAAATTACAAGAGTACAAGATTCAAAACGCAAAGTACAAGATATTAAATTGTACGCAAGGACGTTCGAAAATCCGGAACCGGGACCAGAGTCAACTCTCAACGCTCGACGCAACGGACAAAAAATTACAAGTCAACTATGCACATAAATATAATATAATATTTAAATAATTCTTATAATTATTTAATATATTATATTTATTTATAAAACCGTCGGTAAACAAAGAGCCAAACTTGTGTGAGCTGTAAAAGCAAACTCCGCGACTCGCGGAGTTTGAAGGCCAAAAGGGCCGCGAGTCGCGGAGCCCCAAAGTTTGAAACTCCCTATAAAAGCAACCAAATTCTGAGCATTTTTAATCCATCAGATATCCATCTCTCTATCTATATCGTATATATTTATATTTATATTATAATTTTAATTTTAATTTTAATTCTAATAATAAGGGTATGTTAGCGAATGTTGTAAGGGTGTAAGTCGAAATTCTGTCCGTGTAACGCTACACTATTTTTAATCATTGTAAGTTATGTTCAACCTTTTTTTTAATGTCTCGTAGCTAAGTTATTATTATGCTTATTTAATCCGAAGTAATCATGATGTTGGGCTAATTACTAAAATTGGGTAATTGGGCTTTGTACCATAATTGGGGTTTGGACAAAAGAACGACACTTGTGGAAATTAGACTATGGGCTGTTAATGGGCTTTATATTTGTTTAACTAAATGATAGTTTGTTAATGTTAATATAAAGATTTACAATTGGGCGTCCCTATAAATTACCATATACACTCGATCAGACACGATGGGCGGGGTATTTATATGTACGAATAATCGTTCATTTAACCGGACACGGGAATGGATTAATAGCCACTAGAATAATTAAAACAGGGGTGAAATTATGTACAATGATACTTGGTATAATTGATAACAAAATATTAAAACCTTGGGTTACACTCAGTCGACATCCTGGTGTAATTATTAAACAAAGTATTAAAATCTTGTTACAGATTAAGTCCCCAATTAGTTGGAATATTTAACTTCGGGTATAAGGATAATTTGACGAGGACACTCGCACTTTATATTTATGACTGATGGACTGTTATGGACAAAAACCAGACGGACATATTAAATAATCCAGGACAAAGGACAATTAACCCATGGGCATAAAACTAAAATCAACACGTCAAACATCATGATTACGGAAGTTTAAATAAGCATAATTCTTTTATTTCGTATTTAATTTCCTTTATTTTATATTTAATTGCACTTCTAATTATCGCATTTTTATTTATTGTTATTGTATTTAATTGCACTTTTAATTATCGTACTTTTTAATTATCGCAAGTTTATTTTATCGCACTTTTATTATTCGCAATTTCATTATCGTTATTTACTTTACGCTTTAATTTAAGTCTTGTATTTATATTTATTATTTTACATTTAGTTTTAACTGCGACTAAAGTTTTAAATCGACAAACCGGTCATTAAACGGTAAAAACCCCCCTTTATAATAATAATATTACTTATATATATATTTGTATTTTTATAAAAGTAAACTAATATAGCGTTAAGCTTTGTTTAAAAAGATTCCCTGTGGAACGAACCGGACTTACTAAAAACTATACTACTGTACGATTAGGTACACTGCCTATAAGTGTTGTAGAAAGGTTTAAGTATATCCATTCTCTAAATAAATAAATATCTTGTGTAAAATTGTATCGTATTTAATAGTATTTCCTTGTAAAATTTAATAGTATTTTATACCCCTTAGCTTTAACATCAAGTATTTTTGGCGCCGCTGCCGGGGAAAACTCTTAAACGCCGGAAGCGCAACGCTAATATAAAAAAAAACAAGATTTTTAGTTTACTTTTATTAAAATTCGTTTTTATAAAAATACGTTTTTGTAAAAAAATTTACGTTTTTTTTTAAATATTCGAAAATATAAAAAGAAAAACAAAAATATAAATATTTTTAGAATATTGATAAATATTTAAGTTTTATAAAGTTTCTTTAGTTTGTAAAAATATAAGTTTTATTTAATTTATTTTATAAATATATTTTATAAATATAAAAAACTGAAAAAAAATATAAATATATATAAATCTATTTTTTTTAGATTGTTATAAAGTATTTTATTTTTATCTTAGTTATTAAAGATAAGTTTTATTTAAATTATATAAATATTTTAATTAGATTTTAAAAACAGAAAAAAAAAAGGAAAAACGCGTCGAATATTTAATAACCTGTCAGTTGAATTTTGGAACCCCGCGACTCGCGGGGTTTGCAGCTTCGGGAACCGCAACTCGCGGAGCCACTCTGACACGGGTACACAGAAACCCTAATCGCATTTAATACGGTGTAATAATTATTATTATTAATTAATTAAGATTTAGGTTTTAATTAAATTAATATTTAATTTTAATTATTTAGTTATATTAAGTTTTAATTAGTTTTATTTATATATTTAAATTAATGCTTTTATAAAATAATATAAAAATAATATTTTTATAAAAATTGTACTTTTTACAACTTTTAGTATATTTTTATATTTTGTCCCTGTTTAATTGTTTTAGCGTAATATTTGTATTTTTAGCTCATATTTAGTTTTAAACTTAGCTTTTGCCATAGTTATTTTTACTTCTAGATTTTTAGGCTTTGCCGTAGAATTCCTTAAGTGCTTTTTCTTTAGACTAAGATTTAGGTGCTTTAGAATTTTGCGACGCCTTTTTAATTTTTAGTTTCTTTTTAAGTTATTTCCATTTGGGATTTAGTTTTTCCTGTAAGCTTTAATATTTTTAGACGACTTTTACCTATGTATCAATTATCATTCCAATTAGTAATCTCAATTTGCGATTATAATTTTAAATTAGTTGTAGTAATAAGGTTAGGTTAGTCAAGTATTTTTAAGTTTTATAAGTTTCTTTTATTTTTCCGTCACCTTTTATTTTTCAACCATTTTTCTTTTTCGACCTTTTTCCGACGAACTCTTTTTCTTTCTTATTTCTCGCTATTCTAGTTTTAGGACATAGATTTTTATTCTACTTCTTATCTAAATTTCTTAAAATTACGAAAATTTATTTTAAGTGGTTAAATTGATAGACATCAAAATTTTCTGGTTCGTAGTAATAGTTGGATTTGTACGTGGACCGGGTTATTGGAGCTAAACAGTCCTCAATTATATTGAGACCAAACGAATCCTGCCCCTCTGCTGCATCTTTTGGCTATTCGAAACGTGGGCAAAATCAGAAAAGTCTATTGATTGGATAACTTATTATAATTTTTCTTTCCTTTTAAAAACTAATAGGATATTCAGTGAATGCACCGAGCAAGACGTTCACCACCTTTTGCACGTTCACCACCTGTAACTAGATCAAGACATTTAGCAAATATTACTGCCGTTGATTTTTCTTTAGAATCGTCATCCAGTCGACTAAGCACTCCAGTTCAAATTTCCGATAATCTATTTTTTGAACCCGACCTCACAATTGAGAATCCGGAGAATATTCAGGAACGATTCATAGATCCTGAACCATTAAATTTTCCTCCGGAACCACCAATCATTCAAACAGAGATTGTTGAGGAACGAACCATTAAATCAGAATCCTCTAGTGATTCCGATTCAACAAATTCAATTATGGAGAATCTGGAACCTTTAAGTATGGAAGACCGAATGAGAGCTAAACGCACTGGCCAAGGTCACGCAATTACTCATCCATACATTAATGCGCCAGATTATGAAATCAAAGGACAAATTCTACACATGGTGACTAATCAATGCCAATTTAGTGGTGCGCCGAAGGAAGATCCAAATGAACATCTACGTACCTTTAATAGGATCTTCACACTATTTAAAATCCGAGAAGTGGAGGATGAACAGATATATCTCATGTTATTTCCCTGGACTTTAAAGGGAGAAGCCAAAGATTGGTTGGAATCGTTACCTGAAGGGGCGATCGATACATGGGATGTTTTAGTTGACAAATTTCTTAAACAATTCTTTCCGGCATCTAAAGCCGTAAGACTTCAAGCAGAAATTGTTACGTTTACACAGAAGCCGAATGAAACTCTATATGAGGCGTGGACAAGATATGGAAAGTTGTTAAGAGGATGTCCGCAACATGGTTTAGACACCTGTCAAATAGTACAAATATTCTACCAAGGATGCGACATCACTACAAGGAAAGACATAGATATAGCAGCTGGTGGTTCTATTATGAAGAAAACCGAAACTGATGCTTACAAAATTATTGATAACACTGCTTCCCACTCACATGAGTGGCACCAAGAAAAAGATATCGTTAGATCATCTAAAGCAGCTAGAGCCGATTCTAGCCATGACTTAGATTCCATTTCCGCAAAGATAGATGCTGTCGAGAGACGAATGGAAAAGATGACTAAAGATAATCACTCAATACGAATTAGTTGTGAGCAGTGTGGAGGACCACATTTGACAAAAGATTGTCTCAGTATTGAATTAACAATGGAACAAAGAGAGAATATTTCATACATAAACCAAAGGCCTGGAAATAATTATCAGAATAATTATCAACCGCCAAGACCAATTTACAATCAAAACCAGAATTATAACCGAAATATTCCATACAACAACCAACAAGGTCCTAGCAATCAACAAGTATCCAATAATACTTACAATTAGCAAAGACCTAATTTTCAAAAAAAACCACCACAACAAACCGATGATAAAAAGCCGAATTTAGAAGATATGATGACGAAGCTAGTTGAAACTCAAACGCAGTTTTTCACATCTCAAAAACAAACTAATGAACAAAATGCTCAAGCATTTAGAAATCAACTAGCTTCTATTCAAAATCTGGAACAAGAAGTAAGTAACCTAGCAAGGTTAATAGGTAAAAGAAAACCGGGAAGTCTACCTAGTGATACAAATGCTAACCCCCGGAATGAAACAGCTAAAGCTATTACCACAAGAAGTGGTACAACACTTAAACCACCTGAAATACCTGTAACTTCTGATGAAGCTATTCCTACTCCACAAGAACCACAACCTAATCAAGATAAGGAAAAAGAACCGGTAGTTGAAAAGGTTAATGAAGATAACACAGTTAAGGTTAAACCTTATGTAAAACCATACCAACCACCACTTCCTTACCCCAGTAAAATGAAGAAAGAGAAACTTGAAGCCGAGCAATCCAAATTCTTGGATATGTTTAAACAGATAAATGTAAATCTTCCTTTCATTGATGTGATTTCAGGAATGCCTAGATATGCTAAATTCTTGAAAGATCTAATCTCAAATAGAAAGAAAATGGAAGAACTCTCGGCTGTTACCATGAATGCTAATTGTTCAGCAGTGCTGTTGGATAAGATACCAGAAAAACTATCTGATCCAGGAAGTTTCACAATTCCATGTTTTCTGGGTAGTCTTAGTTCAATAGAAGCATTGGCAGACTTAGGTGCTAGTATAAATCTAATGCCGTATTCACTATACGCTAAACTAGACCTTGGAGAATTGTAACCAACCAGAATAAGCATACAACTAGCCGATAGATCAATAAAATATCCTAGAGGGATAATGGAGAACATGCTAGTTAAAGTTGGTACTTTAGTATTTCCAGTAGATTTTGTTGTTTTGGACATGGAAGAAGATTCTCAAGTTCCTCTCATATTAGGAAGACCATTCTTAAACACGGCTAAAGCAATGATAGACGTGTTCGGTAAGAAACTGACCCTAAGTATAGAGGATGAGAGTGTTACCTTTTCAGTTGATAGAGCAATGCAATAACCACAATCTGCAGATGATACATGTTATTATATTCAAACTATAGATGCACATGCAGAATTATTAGAAGAATTTCCAGAATTACAAGGAACAGGAGAATGTTCTTTAGGAGAAGGTAATGAACCAATTGATGAAGCTGAAATGTTAGCTACACTTATAGCTAATGGATATGAACCAACAACAGAAGAAATCCAAATGCTAAAAGAAGAAGACAGATATCGATACAAATCATCGATAGAAGAACCACCGAAATTAGAGTTAAAGCCACTTCCAAACCATTTGGAATACGCTTATTTACATGGTGAATCTGAATTACCTGTAATAATATCGTCTTCTCTTACTGAAAATGAGAAATCACAACTCATTTCTGTGTTGAAAGCCCATAAACCAGCCATTGCATGGAAGATTCATGATATTAAAGGAATAAGTCCTTCGTATTGCACACATAAAATCCTTATGGAAGAAGGTCATAAAACGTATGTGCAACGCCAACGAAGACTAAATCCTAATATGCAAGATGTAGTTAAAAAAGAGATTATTAAACTGCTAGATGCAGGTTTGATATATCCAATTTCTGATAGTCCATGGGTAAGCCCAGTTCAATGCGTGCCTAAGAAGGGTGGCATGACTGTCATTACAAATGAGAAAAATGAGCTTATTCCTACTAGGACTGTAACAGGATGGCGTGTATGTATTGATTATAGAAAATTAAATGACGCCACCAGAAAAGATCACTTTCCCTTACCTTTCATAGATCAAATGTTGGAAAGACTAGCCGGAAATAGTTACTATTGTTTTCTAGATGGATTTTCCGGATATTTTCAAATTCCAATAGCACCTGAAGATCAAGAGAAAACCACATTCACGTGCCCTTATGGTACTTTTTCTTACAAACGCATGCCATTTGGACTTTGTAATGCCCCTGCAACCTTTCAAAGGTGTATGATGGCGATTTTTCATGACATGATAGAAGAATGCATGGAAGTATTCATGGATGACTTTTCAGTCTTCGGTGATACATTTGAATCATGTCTAGCTAATCTGGAACGAATACTTATTAGATGCGAACAATCAAATCTAGTTCTTAATTGGGAGAAATGCCATTTCATGGTTAAAGAAGGCATCGTTCTTGGTCATAAAATTTCAAAAGAAGGAATTGAAGTGAATAGAGCTAAAGTAGATGTAATTGCTAAACTTCCACATCCCACCAATGTTAGAGGAGTTAGGAGTTTTCTAGGGCATGCCGGTTTTTACCGACGTTTCATAAAAGATTTTTCTAAAATTGCCACTCCTATGAATAAACTCCTAGAAAAGGATGCTCCATTCATCTTTTCAGATGAGTGTATCAAATCTTTTAATATTCTTAAAGAAAAACTCACTAATGCGCCGATCATGATAACACCAAATTGGAATCTACCATTTGAACTAATGTGCGATGCAAGTGATTTTGCAATGGGAGCCGTTTTAGGACAAAGGATTGAAAAACGATTTCAACCTATATATTATGCTAGTAAGACGTTACAAGGAGCACAAACGAACTATACAACTACTGAAAAAGAACTCCTTGCTATTGTCTTTGCTTTTGACAAATTTCGATCATATCTCGTTCTAGCAAAAACGGTGGTCTATACCGACCATTCTGCTCTTAGATACCTATTTTCAAAACAAGATACTAAACCAAGATTAATCCGTTGGATCTTACTCTTACAAGAGTTTGATATTGAAATCCGAGATAAAAGAGGAGCAGAAAATCTCGCCGCTGATCATCTTTCTCGTCTTGAAAATCCCGAATTAGAAGTTCTAAATGAATCGGCCATACAAGACAACTTTCCTGATGAATATCTATTGAAGATAGATTATAATGAAATACCATGGTTTGCAGACTATGCAAACTATTTAGTATGTGGATTCCTTGAAAAAGGATTATCGTACCAAAAACGAAAGAAATTCTTCAGTGAATTAAAACACTATTTTTGGGAAGATCCGCATTTGTTTAAAAGTTGTCCCGATGGAATAATACGCCGATGTGTATTTGGAGATGAAGCTAGTAAAATATTAAACCATTGTCACACAGGACCAACAGGAGGGCATTATGGGCCTCAACTAACAGCAAGAAAAGTTTATGATGCTGGATTCTATTGGCCTACAATTTACAAAGACGCACACCTTCTTTGCAAATCCTGTGATGCATGTCAAAGGACCGGAAAAATAAGTCAACGTGATGAAATGCCACAAAATGTCATCCAAGTATGTGAAGTATTTGACATTTGGGGTATTGACTTTATGGGTCCATTTCCAAAATCTCATAATAATCTCTATATTCTCGTAGCCATTGATTATGTATCTAAATGGGCGGAAGCACAAGCTCTCCCAACTAATGATGCACGAGTTGTAGTCAACTTTTTAAAACGTCTTTTTGCAAGGTTTGGAACACCGAAAGCTTTAATAAGTGATCGGGGTACTCATTTCTGTAATAATCAACTTGAGAATGTTCTTAAAAGATATGGAGTAACTCATAAAATCTCCACCGCATATCATCCACAAACAAGTGGACAAGTTGAAAATACCAACCGAGCTTTAAAACGTATTCTAGAGAAAACCGTAGGAACAAATCCAAAGGAATGGTCCATTAAATTGGAGGATACACTCTGGGCTTTTAGAACAGCCTACAAAACTCCAATTGGAACCACACCTTTTAGACTTGTTTATGGAAAAGCATGTCATCTTCCAGTAGAAATTGAACACAAAGCATTTTGGGCTTTGAAGACATGTAATCTTGATTTACATGAAGCCGGACGTCTACGATTAAGTCAACTAAACGAATTAGAAGAATTAAGACATGAAGCATACGAAAATTCGTTAATCTATAAAGAAAGAACGAAGAAATGGCATGATAAAAGAATCAGAAGTTCAAAAGAATTTAAAGAAGGAGACAGAGTTCTTCTTTTCAATTCACGATTCAAGCTATTTCCTGGAAAATTGAAATCAAGATGGTCTGGACCATTCATAGTCAAAAGAGTTTTTCCATACGGAATGAAAGAATTAATAAATTCAAATGGGATTGAATTTAAAGTTAATGGTCACAGAGTTAAACACTACATACATAGTCCGATGGAAGTCGACAACGAAGTTAATCACAATTTCGACACCACAGCTAACTAAGTGTGGGGAGAATCAAGGGGTTTATGTATTTCTGTTAGAGTTAGATTGTCTGTTTTCGTGTAGTTCTCGAAAATGGAACCCGAATGGTCTTTCCCTAGCAGACCCTAAAGAACTAGTCTTCTCCCCCCATTCTGAATTTTTATTTTTTTTAGGAAATGAAGACTGCCTGTGAACTAAACCATGGTCTAATGCTACACGCTTTGATCACTAAACATAATAATGACACACTACCGAGTGAAATAGCATCAGTAATCAGAGAAAGAATGGACGGAGTTAGAAAAGAATCCAGATGCGAAGATAATAAGTTACAATTTGGTAAAGGAAAATCAAAATCCGCAGCAAAAAGAAGAGCACGACACCTAGAAAGATTCACAAATGCGGAAAATGGTCACATGGAGGTAAATGTTCAAATAATCAAACCTATTCAAACACCGAATTTGTTACTTTATGCAGAGACGGACCGTTCATATGTTTAGAAGAAAAGACACTGAATGCTCGAGGTTACGCCTATGTAGCCATGGAAAACCAATTAAACCGACTATCTTATGAATGAGATAGATCATATAACTAAGAAATCTATTTCACAGGTATGTCTGTACAGTTTTTATTTTATTTTTTTTTATTTTTAACCTTTTGATAATAAACGCTAATTTGTTCGCTATAAAGTATTAAATTGGTATTGAATAAAATTAGGTTTGGCGACCGAAATTATTGATATCATTCAAAAATTTATTACATCACTGCGAAATTTAACGTTTATTCTTAAGGTATAATTATCTTTAATCAATCAACCCAAAATATTTCAAAAATTCGTCATGAGTTAAATTAGGTCTTGGAACCGAAATTACTTTACCGAAAAGAGGGGCGCATATTTTTGATAATATTTGATTGATTAAAGTGGGTTAAAAAGCCAAAAAGATTTTTAACTTTATTTTTACCATGTTTTTAAAAATTAATATTTAAATCTTAAATTAATATTGTAAACTTTGTAAAAATAATATATTTAAAATTGTAAATATTTGAAAATTTAATATAAGTTTGGTGTGAATTTATAATATGAATTTTTAAATTAAGTTTGGTGTGAATTTTTAATTATTAAAATATGAATTTTTAATTTTATGCATTTTAAATTGTAAGTTTGGTGTGAATTTTTAATATTAATTTTGAATTTTATATTTAAATTGTGTGAATTTAAAAACAAAAATTTACTTTATCTCATTAAGTTAAAAATATGATTTTTAAAATTCGTCGTAAGTTGAAGACTAGGTATTTGAACCGAAATTGCTTTACCCGAGGGAGGGACGAGAACTTTTATTATCATTATTTTTAATCTTATTGAATTAAAGTATCCCAAAAACATTAAAAAACCCAAAAATCTTAGCTTTTAAAACAATCGCTACAAAAAGACAAATTTTAAAATTTTTTCGAAGGACGGACTAGAACATTGATCCGAAACGACCTCGTCCTAAATAACAAGGGAAACAAAATTTTAAAATTAATTACTTAATTGTTTTAATTAGTATAAGATATATAAAAAAAAAAAAAAAAACCAAACTCCGCGACTCGCGGAGTTTGAAGGGTAATTCACCGCGACTCGCGGAGGTTACGAATTACAGAAAAAAATATAAGAGCTGGAACAGCTCAGTCCCAACCCAAAAACAGAAAAATACTGCGAATATAACCCTCGAAAAAACACGCAAAAACACCCCCAAAATCACAATTTTTAACCGTTAATCATCAAATCTTTTACTAAAATCATGTTGAGAAGGATGCTATCAAGGAATTACTCAAGAAAAACGGTAAATTTCTACACCTAAACACCATTTAATCCGAAAATTAGTGTTCTTGAGCAATTTTTTCCCCAATTTGATTTTGATGCTTTTTAGTGTAATTAGGCTTAAATTGTTTATGTATTATGCTTGTATAACCTAGATTGATGCTGTTTAACATGATTAGAAGCCTTAAACTTCAAGTTTAGAATAATCTAGGGTTTGTGTTCTTGAGCAAATTTGGGGCTTTTTGATATAAACAGGTTATGGCCGATTTTTGTCATGAATTGTTGCTAAATTAAGTAGTGTAACATGTTTAGGTAGTTAAATGATCCAAACTTTGAGCCTAAACATGATTTTGAGAATTAAAGTGGACTTTTTCAAGTCTAAAATTCATGAACTTGATTTTTGAGAGATAATGCCATTTGAAACTTGTTTAATTGCTAGTAATGATTATTTTGACATGTTATTTAAGTTGAATGCTTATGAACTTGGCGAACATTTTCGTATATGATTATTTGAAAAAGTGTAGATTTGATAAAAATGTGAAAATGAGCTTAAGTTTGATATAAATTGATCATGTCATTGTAATTATTTTGATTGATGATTTTGCTGACACTAATGCATATTTGGATGCACAAAAATTGTATTTGATGTGTTTTGCAGACTGAAAGGGGTGAATCTTCATCCCAAGCTCGCAATGCTCCTGCTGAGAATGCGGAACAACAGGAGGTGGATAACTACTACAAGCAAGATATACCTCATCCAGTCATGACCTTTTCTGATATGCACTTGGAAGATTTGCACCCGAACCTAAGATTTGACAGACTTTGGATAGATTATCCAAAATACCAAAGGGGTTTGCATACTCTTCATTCTAAAGTTGTTGAGGTACCTAGGGTCATAGAATGGGGACCATTAGAAGCTGTAGAATTGTCTGGGCCAATTAGGGAATTACTTGTACAGAGTTATGGTAATTCTACTTTTAATGACTGGGTACGTTTATTCACCATGCGTAGACCTGTATATAAAGTATGGTGTGAAGAATTGTTGTGTAGTATAGAATTAAATGATCGGGTAACTAGTTTAACCGATCGATCTTTTATTAGATTTTTGTTAGGAGGTTCGATGCGACACATGTCTTTACTAGACATGGCTCAGGCTTTACGTATATATACGCCTGAGGAGTTAGCATCTGCCGATTGTAGAGGGTTGATACTAAATGGTAGAAAGATAGATGAAAATTTTGATACACACGGTGTATGGAGTCAAATGACAAGCCATCACCGATTCAAAGGGAGAAATTACTCTTATTTGGATATAGATAGAGCTGAATTAAGAGTGATTCATAGGTTTTTAGCTAATTCGATTACACAAAGAGGTAAGAACAAGGAAAAGGTAAATGAACAGGATTTGTTTTACCATATGTGTATTCGAGACCCACAAAGCGCTGTAAGTATACCGTATTGTGTGGGTTATTATTTATCAGCTATGGTTAGGGGGATGAGACCGCATAGCATAATAGGAGGTGGTATTTTTATTACTTTGATTGCTGAATATCTCGGTGTGGATATAAGTCGGGGGGGATTATTAGTCGAAGAACCAGAACCCCGCGATACTATAGGTTTAAATGTATACCATGGTGCGAAAGTTTTGAAAAGGCAAAATAACGCCGCAGTACAATACCATGGTAGACATCCACAGGTTGAGAAAAACCAACAGCAAGGTAATGTAGGAGGGGGAAATGAAATGCAAGAAATGCAAAGGTTTATAGCTTCACAGGAGTACGAAAATGCTAGACAGAGAGCATTTGAAGATTGGTAAGTTCATCAAAACCAAATCATAGCTCATTGCCAACATATAGGTAGAAACTATATTCCTACGCCAAAACCCATATTTCCTCCCTGGTCTATAGAGATGCAACCACCATATCCTACGTATAACCCTGCTGAAGCATTCTATAGCACCTATGGTTATGCTTGAAACCCCTATTGGTATCAATATCATCCCTAGTCTACTTAGTTTTATTTATTTTGTAATTTGTAATATTGATACGTTTAATACTTATGTTAATATTGTAATAGTTTTTATAATTTTCTAACTTTTATTCTTAGATTTTAATAATTTTTGAATGTGGGGTAATATACCAAACTTCAAAAATATGTATATATGTTTGCAGTTTATCTTATGTACACAACAGGGTAAAACAACGCATTTTCAAAGACTGGCATTAAGTTCAGCAAAAGCAACTAATTTTGACGACAAGATGCAAAATATATGTGAAATAACAACAAGACGGAATGAACAAATGATGTGCACCATTTATCATTCAGCAAACAAATGCCAATATATTTGGAAACTTTGGTAAAAATTTAATCATTTTCACACAAATCACCCTCAATAATTTAAATTGTTACTGATTTCTTGCAAATGAGGGCATTGCAAGATCTTAAGTGTGGGAAGGGGTTAAATTCTTTCGGATTTTAAAAATTTTTACTTTAAACACTTGGTTACCATTAAAAATACTAGTAAAGCAGTAGTTGTATTAGAATCTAGTGCTCTCTGATAATAAAGAACAGCCCTAGTCTTATATACTGACTACCCAATTCTAGTAAAATTTTTCAAAATTTTCAATTAAATGAACTCAAATTCATGTTTATACATATTTATGAACGATAAAACTAGGTTTTAACACCGAAATTATTGTTACCTCAGAAAGGACATAAATTGAGAAACAAACCAAAATGTTAAAATTCATTTAAAATGAAATAGAGGACGATAAAAAGGAAAATAAAAGCCAAGTGTGGGAAAATTCTCCAAGTTATTCAAAACATATGTCACATATTTTTGTACAAATAAACTGAAAATACTTTTGCTTTGGACTAAATTAACTGTTTTACCTGATCTACTGTAAGAAAGATGGATCTACACGATGAATCAATTCCATCATTAAAAGGATGTAAAGTCTTCTGAAAAAGAAACGCGCTTCTTGATTTAGGTCATGAAGTTGTCGTCTAGACCAGCTGTAGGTTGACGAAAAATCTAGAAAAGTCATCACTAAAATCAGCAGGAAATCCACGGACCTCAGCATTAAACAGGGTCGCCAAGTGGTCAGATTTATCCTAACCATGAGAAGGATTTATCTCGTAAAATGGGGGGGCACCATGCAAATTAGCTGGATAAGACTAATAAATCAGATCCCCAGAAAGGATAATCTCCTTAAAAGATCAAAAATCAGCTTTTAAGCCTGATGTTACTCAATCCTTGAGATTGACCTTAAAGATTGAGAATTACAAACTCATGGAATTCAATGATATCTAAACTCGAGCTTGAACGAGAAAATATTTTGATCAAAATTACAAACCGATTTGTTTTCTGAAAACCCTATTTTCAATGCGTTCATTACCATTGAACGTAAAATCCTAGGAATTCACCTGGAATTCATTAGATCACCTGAACTAAATCGGGTGTCAACCGTAAGAACGGTGGTTGCATAACATGGTCAAAGACAGGACCTTGTGCCAGACCGAAAAATTATAAGGGTGAGCTTTACTATTGCTCCTACCAAGGATAGTAATTGCGTCCGACACGTTATAGACCATAATTAAAAGCATGTTAGGGGACATTGCCTTAACAGTTGCTTGTTCAACGCTTTCCTTTACAACCGGACGGTAGTTTACCGAAAGGTAATATACGGGACAAGTAAACTGGACGTGTTGCTTTCCAAATACAAGGTTAGCAAGTGGGTGACACAAAACCATAAGTTTTGAGCTAAAATTTTCAAATCTGAAACCCACCAAACCTACAAAAATATTTTGCAAACACCGGTAAAGGCTTATTCCGAAAAACTTATCTAGGGTAAAAACTAGATTTAATTTTCAAAAGATCAAATGTTTTCATAAAGATCCAATTTCCTTAATGGATCTAAATTTTTATAGTCATGTGTGACTGTAAACCATATCGTTACTACCATTGTTTATACCGCCGTATAGAAATCACTGATGTACAAAGTGTGAAGAATAAAGAAGTGATTCTAGTATTTCAAGATGATATTGCTTGAGGACAAGCAACGCTCAAGTGTGGGAATATTTGATAATGCTAAAAACGAACATATATTTCATAGCATTATTCCTCAAGAAAGACAAGCTTTTAGTTGCAATTGTTCTATTTACAAGTGATATTCGTTTAAATAATAAAAGGTGAAGACAAAAGACAGATTCGATGAATTGAAGATGCAAACGACCAAAAAGCTCAAAAGTACAAAATACAATCAAAGAGGTTCCAATTATTGATAAGAAACGTCTCGAAATTACAAGAGTACAAGATTCAAAACGCAAAGTACAAGATATTAACTTGTACGCAAGGACGTTCGAAAATCCGGAACCGGGACCAGAGTCAACTCTCAACGCTCGACGCAACGGACTAAAAATTACAAGTCAACTATGCACATAAATATAATATAATATTTAAATAATTCTTATAATTATTTAATATATTATATTTATTTATAAAACCGTCGGCAAACAAAGAGCCAAACTTGTGTGAGCTGTAAAAGCAAACTCCGCGACTCGCGGAGTTTGAAGGCCAAAAGGGCCGCGAGTCGCGGAGCCCCAAAGTTTGAAACTCCCTAAAAAAGCAACCGAATTCTGAGCATTTTTAATCCATCAGATATCCATCTCTCTATCTATATCGTATATATTTATATTTATATTATAATTTTAATTTTAATTTTAATTCTAATAATAAGGGTATGTTAGCAAATGTTGTAAGGGTGTAAGTCGAAATTCTGTCCGTGTAACGCTACGCTATTTTTAATCATTGTAAGTTATGTTCAACCTTTTTTTTAATGTCTCGTAGCTAAGTTATTATTATGCTTATTTAATCCGAAGTAATCATGATGTTGGGCTAATTACTAAAATTGGGTAATTGGGCTTTGTACCATAATTGGGGTTTGGACAAAAGAACGACACTTGTGGAAATTAGACTATGGGCTATTAATGGGCTTTATATTTGTTTAACTAAATGATAGTTTGTTAATGTTAATATAAAGATTTACAATTGGGCGTCCCTATAAATTACCATATACACTCGATCGGACACGATGGGCGGGGTATTTATATGTACGAATAATCGTTCATTTAACCGGACACGGGAATGGATTAATAGCCACTAGAATAATTAAAACAGGGGTGAAATTATGTACAATGATACTTGGTATAATTGATAACAAAATATTAAAACCTTGGGTTACACTCAGTCAACATCCTGGTGTAATTATTAAACAAAGTATTAAAATTTTGTTACAGTTTAAGTCCCCAATTAGTTGGAATATTTAACTTCGGGTATAAGGATAATTTGACGAGGACACTCGCACTTTATATTTATGACTGATGGACTGTTATGGACAAAAACCAGACGGACATATTAAATAATCCAGGACAAAGGACAATTAACCCATGGGCATAAAACTAAAATCAACACGTCAAACATCATGATTACGGAAGTTTAAATAAGCATAATTCTTTTATTTCATATTTAATTTCCTTTATTTTATATTTAATTGCACTTCTAATTATCGCATTTTTATTTATTGTTATTGTATTTAATTGCACTTTTAATTATTGTACTTTTTAATTATCGCAAGTTTATTTTATCGCACTTTTATTATTCGCAATTTCATTATCGTTATTTACTTTACGCTTTAATTTAAGTCTTGTATTTATATTTATTATTTTACATTTGGTTTTAACTGCGACTAAAGTTTTAAATCGACAAACCGGTCATTAAACGGTAAAAACCCCCCTTTATAATAATAATATTACTTATATATATATTTGTATTTTTATAAAAGTAAACTAATATAGCGTTAAGCTTTGTTTAAAAAGATTCCCTGTGGAACGAACCGGACTTACTAAAAACTACACTACTGTACGATTAGGTACACTGCCTATAAGTGTTGTAGCAAGGTTTAAGTAATCGTTACATATATATATATATATATATATATATATATATATATATATATATATATATATATATATATATATATATACTTTTAATACTTTTAATATTTTCTTAGTCCGTAGTTAGCAGTCCGATGTTAGTGGTCCACAATTAGTTGCTAAAATAAAATAAATAAAGACCCCATCGTATTCGTATTGATCAGAATTAATCTCGACCCATGGTACCATGTTGTCAAGTGACGTGTTGCGTACATAAAGTATCGTGTTGTCAAATGACGTGTTGCGTACAATCATGAGGTCATATGATTAATCTTCTCGTGTTGTTTACGGGTGGTCCTGAAATATATAAAATCAAATCATAAGTAAATATATATGAAATATCATATTAATTAAAAAATATATGATTAATTTAATTTTTCTCCAAATATTTTCGTAGCTAAACTAGCTTCGGATACCCGATCTTGTTTTAGTCGTAGTTTCTTCATTACAACTCCGTTTTTGTTGGTTCAACTTGCCACTTCCTTGGATCGAGTCAAATTTTAAGAATATGAACTGATAATACCTTAGTTTGTATTCAAAATCACAGGTTATAGGTCAAACTTTGGTGAAACTTATGAAAGTGATCATTTTCCATCATAAAAACAACATTTAATGATCATTTTTCTAAAAATACTTACACTTTGAGTTAAACCATGAAGTTTTTATGTGTTAACATATTCATAAGAAATATCATTTTTCCAGAACATGAACTTCCAATTCAAAGTTCAAGATAGTTTTTATTTATCCAACCCAAAACAGCCCCCGGTTGCACTCCGACGACGTAGATTCAGTTTTTAAGGTGTTCTTTGTAAAACAAAGTTATATCTTGTTAAGTTAGCATATCATTATGATATATTACAGGTCTTAAAGTGTTTTAAAAGTCAAGTTAGAAGGATCTATTTAGTTTGCGAACAAATTTGAAATCATTCAAACTATGTTCTTGTTGTTAAAATTTTATACCACAAAATAAGATAGCTATATGAATATGAATTGAATAAGATTATGAATAAGGTTACTACCTCAAGTTACTTGGACAAAGTTACTATAAGAGATGAGAAAAATCCTAGAATCAAAAGAGTGGTGGAGTTGGATTGAAAGGTTGGAAGTAAACTTATTTACTTGGAAGGATTTTTGAAGTGTTCTTGAATGGATTTTCTTATGATGATTAAGGGTTGTTTTTGAAGCTAGATCTTCATGGTTATTTGCTGAGATTGTGAAGAACACTTAAGGTTCCTAAGAGTATGTTTTTGGTTAGAGAAAATGTGTAGTAAAAATGAAAATGGAATGGAGTATAAATGGTGGTGAAAGATGTATAAATTTGTAATATTGTGCAAAAGTCTTGTAATATGTCAAATTGATTAATCATGCATGCTAAGATCCAAAATTGGCTGACTCATGGCTGCTAATAAAGTGATTGTGATGTGTATATATCAATAGTAAATACGTATAGAAGCTGGGTATGATACGGGTACATATACCCTAGATATACGTATAAAATCTTGAGAAAACGGAACGAGGATTCAAATATAGCTATCTTTTGTAAATATACTTATATTGTTTTATGTATATAAATCCTTTAAAAGTGATAAAATACATATCTATACGATACATGTTTAAGCATTATAAGTTTTAAGTATTTAAGTCGAAGAACGTCACATATAGTTATCGTTTTGAAAACTTTAGTTAGTAGTCTCAAAATATACTTATAACTCATTGTTATTAGTACACAATGAGATGTTAAAACATTCTTAGATCATGTTAAATATATAAAAATACATATATATACACAAACGTATAATTATCGTATGTTATATAGTTCGTGATATCATCGGTCAAATTGGACGGTCAAACGTTGTGTAAAACTCTTTTCAAAAACATAAGTCTCAACAATTTAGATTGCTTATCATGTTGGTAAGGTTTAATTTAGGTAAATATTAATCTTATAAGTGTAAAACGATCGGAAAAATCCGGGTCGTTACAGTACCTACCCGTTAAATAAATTTCGTCCCGAAATTTTAAAGTTGTACCTATTTTGCGTTCTCGGGAAACAAATGTGGGTAATTTTGTTTCATATGATCCTCTCATTCCCAAGTAAACTCGGGACCTCTTCGAGCATTCCAACGAACCTTAACGATTGGTATGTTGCTCTGCTTGAGCCGTTTAACTTCACGGTCCATGATTTCGACTGGTTCTTCTATGAATTGTAGTTTCTCATCGACTTGGATTTCTTCAAGAGGAATGGTGAGATCTTCCATTGCAAGACATTTCTTGAGGTTTGAGACGTGAAATGAATTATGTACTCCGGCGAGTTGTTGCGGTAACTCGAGTCGATAAGCTACCGGTCCAATGCGTTCGATGATCTTGAACGGGCCTACATACCTTGGGTTCAGTTTACCCCTTTTACCGAAACGTATTACACCTTTCCAAGGTGACACCTTTAACATAACCATGTCACCGATCTGAAACTCTAATGGTTTCCTTCGGACATCGGCGTAGCTCTTTTGGCGACTACGGGCTGTTTTCAATCTCTCCTTGATTTGTACTATCTTCTCAGTCGTTTCGTGTATGATCTCGGGACCAGTTAATTGTCGATCTCCTACTTCATTCCAACAGATAGGGGATCTACACTTCCTTCCATACAGTGCTTCAAATGGTGCAGCTTTAATGCTCGCATGATAACTGTTATTATACGAGAATTCTGCTAATGGTAGATATTTATCCCATCCGTTTCCAAAATTGATCACACATGCCCTGAGCATGTCTTCAAGAGTCTGAATTGTTCTTTCACTCTGCCCGTCAGTTTGTGGATGATATGCGGTGCTCATATCCAAACGAGTTCCCAGGGCCTCCTGTAGTGATTGCCAAAACTTTGATGTAAATTTACTATCACGATCGGATATAATGGAAATAGGTATTCCATGCCTTGAAACAATTTCCTTTATGTATAATCGTAAGAGTTTCTCCATTCTATCCGTTTCCTTTATAGGCAAGAAATGTGCAGATTTGGTGAGACGATCAACTATTACCCAAATGGTGTCATAACCCCAGGCAGCCTTAGGTAACTTTGTGATGAAATCCATCGTAATACCATCCCATTTCCATTCTGGGATTTCAGGTTGTTGAAGTAACCCTGACGGCTTCTGGTGTTCTGCTTTGACTTTGGAACAAGTTAAACATTCCCCAACATATATTGCAACATCTGTCTTTAAATTAGGCCACCAATAATGCATCTTAAGATCTTGATACATCTTTTCAACTCCAGGATGTATCGAGTATCTTGTCTTATGTGCCTCATTCAATATCAAATTCCTTAATCCACCCAACTTCGGTACCCAAATACGGTTTGCAAAATATCGAATTCCGTCTTCCCGCATAACGAGTTGCTTCTCATACTTCTTCATTATTTCATTTCCTATGTTTTCTTTAGTAAGAGCTTCTCGTTGAGCCTCTTTGATTTGTGAGTTTAGATTCATGCGAATTTTTATGTTCATTGCTCGTACTCGAATTGGTTCCCGTTCCTTTCTGCTTAGAGCGTCGGCCACTACATTCGCTTTCCCGGAATGATAGCGAATCTCACAATCATAGTCGTTTATCAGCTCGACCCACCTACATTGCCTCATGTTCAGCTGTTTCTGATCAAAAATATGTTGAAGGCTTTTATGATCAGTAAACACAGTGCATTAACCCCATATAAATAGTGTCTCCATATCTTCAATTCAAACACTACTGCTCCCAATTCTAAATCATGTGTCGTGTAATTCCGCTCGTGAATCTTCAATTGACGAGATGCGTATGCAATAACTTTCTTTCGTTGCATAAGGACGCAACCAAAACCTTGTCGCGAAGCGTCACAATATATCTCAAAATCATTGTTCCCTTCAGGTAACGATAAAATAGGTGCCGTAGTCAACTTCTTCTTCAGTAATTGAAATGCACTCTCCTGCTCAGAGGTCCATTCGTACTTCTTCCCTTTTTGCGTTAACGCTGTTAATGGTTTAGCTATTCGGGAAAAATCTTGAATAAACCTTCTATAATAACCAGCTAAACCCAAAAATTGGCGTATCTGCGTTGGTGTCTTAGGAGTCTTTCATTTTTCAATGGCCTCAATTTTAGCTGGGTCAACCTGAATTCCTTTGCTACTAACAACATGACCAAGAAATTGCACTTCTTTTAACCAAAACGCACACTTAGAAAATTTGGCGTATAATTGTTCTTTTCTTAACAATTCTAATACCAATCTTAAATGCTGTTCATGCTCTTGCTCACTCTTGGAATAGATAAGAATATCGTCAATGAAAACGATAACAAACTTATCTAAATACGGACTACAAACTCGATTCATGAGGTCCATGAATACAGCTGGCGCATTAGTCAACCCAAACGGCATAACCAAAAATTCATAATGACCATAACGTGTCCGAAAAGCAGTTTTCGGAATATCTTCTTCTTTGACACGTAATTGATGATAACCCGATCTTAAGTCAATTATCGAGTACACACATGATCCTTGCAACTGATCAAATAAGTCGTTAATTCTCGGTAGTGGATACCGATTCTTGATAGTTAACTTATTTAATTCACGATAATCTATACACATCCTAAAAGATCCATCCTTCTTTTTAACAAATAAAATTGGAGCTCCCCACGGTGAAGTACTTGGTCGTATGAATCCTCGGTCCAGTAATTCTTTTAACTGACTCTGAAGTTCTTTTAACTCGGATGGTGCAAGTCTATATGGAGCACGAGCCACTGGTGCAGCTCCTGGTACTAGATCTAATTGAAATTCTACAGATCTAAATGGAGGTAATCCCGACAACTCTTCCTGAAAGACTTCAGGAAAATCTCTTGCCACAGGCACGCCATTGATGCTCTTCACTTTTTCCTTCGTTTTGACTTTATTAACATGTTCTAAGATAGCATAACACCCTTTCTTCAAGCACTTTTGAGCTTTCAAACAACTAATGAGTTTTAGCTTTGAGTTACCCTTCTCTCCATAAATCATTACTGGCGTTTTATCCTTACGAGGAATGCGAATTGCCTTCTTGGCACACACAACTTCTGCTCTTATTTTGGACATCCAGTCCATGCCGACTATTACATCAAAACTTCCTAATTCTACGGGTATCAAATCAATCTTAAATATTTCTCCGGCTAAATTTATTTTACAATCACGGCAAATTTTATCGGCTTTAATTAGTTTACCATTAGCTAACTTAATCATGTACTTAGCATCTAGAGGTAATGATGAACAATTCAATTTAGCGTAAAAGTCTCTACTCACGTAACTTCTATCGGCACCAGTATCAAATATAATAGATGCGGATAAGTTATTAATGGTAAACGTACCCGTAACAAGCTCCGGGTCTTCACACGCCTCTCTAGCATTAATAACAAATGCTCTTCCACGTGCAGATCCATTATTCTTCTCTGGATTCGGACACTGGCTCTTATAATGACCCTGTTTCCTACACCCATAACAAGTAACAGTGGCCAAGGTAGTTCTATTTGCATTGGTGGCAGGAGTCTTGGTACCATTTGTATTTGTAGCGGGAACCCTACAATCTTCAGCAAGATGACCTTTTCGATTATAATTGTTGCACACCACATTACAATACCCAGAGTGATGTTTGTGGCATCTGTTACATAAAGGATTTTGTCCTTTGTAACATGAGTTTGAACCGCTACCCGCACCTTGCGTGGTTTCTTGTTTCTTGTTGGATTGTTGATGATTACCTTCCCACTTTCTTTTATTTCCCGATGTCTTGACATCGGTGTTCTTATCCAGAATAATCTGGTCCATCAACTCGTTCGCCATGGTGATAGCTTCATGAATAGTCTTGGGTTTGGATGCTGTAACATTTGCCTTGACCTTTTTAGGCAAACCGTCTTTGTACAGTTCAATCTTCCGTTCTTCGGTTGGTACCAATTCGGGACATAGCAAAGCTAATTCCATGAATCACGGATTGTAGTTGGTGAGTTCAGTACCAACAACTTTCAGGCTTCGTAATTCAGCTTCCAACTTCCTAACCTCGTTCCTTGGACAATATTCGTTGATTAGCATTGTTTTGAATTCTTCCCAAGGAGTATCATAAGCTACATCTCCTCCTACGGCCTTCACATAGTTTTTCCACCACGTGAGTGCACTATCTTGTAAGGTGCACGATGCATACTTGGTCATGTCCTTCTCAATACAACCACTGATTTTAAACACAGACTCAATCTTTTCGATCCACCGGGTTAAACCGACCGGTCCTTCTGTTCCACTGAATGATGAGGGCTTGCAACCTTGAAAAGTTTTGTAAGTACATCCCACACGAGGATTTGGGTTAACTGCAACACCTCTCGCAGCCTCGACCCATAACATTCTGTCGTCCACTCGCTGATTGATGAGTTCCTCGATTTCTTGTTCCGTCATTCGGTTCAATCGCGCCATAATCTTCAATAAGAATGAAAAAAAATAATTATTCACATGGAATATTATAGATGTAGTATGTATTTACAGTACATCGTAGCTTATTAATAATATGAACCAGTTATTATTATAAAAGCCTTTTCTTCTTATTAGCGTTTTATAATTATATCTAGGGTAGTACATACCCGTTAAAGTTCATACTTAATAGCTTAGTACAGAAATCAATTACTATCACCCAAATAATACTCAACCATGGAAAATTATTGAATTTCACACTTCACTATTTTACATATGCTTATCTTATATCAAACATTAAGCAAACCACACTAGTAATATTATACAAAACGTTATATGATCCCATGGTTTAAAACAACAGCGCATCATTTAACCCAAAACGTTTGTGTTCAAAGAAATTGCTTATAGGTTATCTTGACTGTCTCCCTGCGTTTTGGCGGAGGGGCTGAAGAACTGGATGCCGGGATAGAACTAATAGGAATAGCAGGAATAGGGGTAGAAGTGTCTGGTGGAGTTGGTGCCACAACATCCTCACTAAAATTGGGATTTGAATTTTCCAATTCAGTAGCCTTTCGTTTCTTTCCTCTTTCAAACTTGTCTTTCGTAATTTCCTGTATTTCTTCCTCCTCAGGATCACTTTCCGGTTCCTCTTCAATTGATTCATCCGAAAATTGTGAGTCTTCCCCAAAGGTGTCGTTTTCATCATCGGATAGGTTAATGACTGGAACACCATCTGAAGATTCTGGTTCGGAGTCGCTGAATGTGATAACAAGTTCTAAGCTAGACATCTATCACATAACAACTAGCATGTTAGTATCACATAATATTTACATATTAATTTTTAACCAACAAGGATAAGCAATAGTTTTCTAAATCAAACACGGTCAAAGTCCAGACTCACTAATGCATCCTAACAAACTCGATAAGATGCACTAATGCAAATTTTCTGGTTCTCTAAGACCAACGCTCTGATACCACATGTCATAACCCGACCTTAACCATAAGGACGATTACAATAACATATGATTTCATCGCGAGGTATTGACCTCTATATGCGACATTTTTCAAAAACTGCATTCGTTTTTACAATACAAACCATAGCTTTTATTACAAATACAAGGTTTAAACAACTTAGTAATGATTATCGTTTAGCGATAATCTTAGACTTACAAACTTTACATGTGATAATAACAATACGACTTCCAACATATTTTACATTACAAATCCTCCGATATGCAGTTTTATTTTTGACACAAATATGCATACTCAAGATCTTGCTTAAATTCAACATGTTGCAGCGGAAGCTTTTAGTTATCACCTGAGAATAAACATGCTTAAAATGTCAACATAAAGTTGGTGAGATATAGGTTTAATGCCGGCAGCGTTATAAATATAGACCACAAGATTTCATATATAAACGTTTTAATAAAAATATTCTAAGTTGTTGAGCACTTGATAACCATACTTAACATTTAATCAACGTCGCATATTCCCTTTATTATGAAATCTTACTACACCGTACCAAGTGTAGTCACCGAAACGAAGTACTGTGCAACCGTTGAATACTGGTCGTCCAGTCCGGTTGGGGTTGTCAGGCCCGATAGATCTATCAACAGGATTCGCGTTTACAATACCTCATGTAAATAATAGTTACCAAGTTACATGGAAGTATGCCAGTGGTACAACTCAACGTAGAATATATATTTTTAATCACTTGTGTCCATAACGTAAATCATAAAATGCATGTATTCTCATCCCGAAATATTTAGAGTTTAAAAGTGGGACTATATACTCACGTTTTGCCTTGAAGGTAATAAACACGACTTGGTCTCCGATTGATATCACAAACCTAACCAAATATATAATATATCAACATATTTTCTTTTCAAGTAATCGTTACATATATATATATATATATATATATATATATATATATATATATATATATATATATATATATATATATATATATATATATACTTTTAATATTTTCTTAGTCCGTAGTTAGCAGTCCGATGTTAGTGGTCCACAATTAGTTGCTTAAATAAAATAAATAAAGACCCCATCGTATTCGTATTGATCAGAATTAATCTCGACCCATGGTACCATGTTTTCAAGTGACGTGTTGCGTACATAAAGTACCGTGTTGTCAAATGACGTGTTGCGTACAATCATGAGGTCTTATGATTAATCTTCTCGTATTGTTTACGGGTGGTCCTGAAATATATAAAATCAAATCATAAGTAAATATATATGAAATATCATATTAACTAGAAAATATATGATTAATTTAATTTTTCTCCAAATATTTTCGTAGCTAAACTAGCTTCGGATACCCGATCTTGTTTTAGTCGTAGTTTCTTCATTACAACTCCGTTTTTGTTGGTTCAACTTGCCACTTCCTTGGATCGAGTCAAATTTTAAGAATATGAACTGATAATACCTTAGTTTGTATTCGAAATCATAGGTTATAGGTCAAACTTTGGTGAAACTTATGAAAGTGATCATTTTCCATCATAAAAACAACATTTAATGATCATTTTTCTAAAAATACTTACACTTTGAGTTAAACCATGAAATTTTTATGTGTTAACATATTCATAAGAAATATCATTTTTCCAGAACATGAACTTCCAATTCAAAGTTCAAGATAGTTTTTATTTATCCAACCCAAAACAGCCCCCGGTTGCACTCCGACGACGTAGATTCAGTTTTTAAGGTGTTCTTTGTAAAACAAAGTTATATCTTGTTAAGTTAGCATATCATTATAATATATTACAGGTCTTGAAGTGTTTTAAAAGTTAAGTTAGAAGGATCTATTTAGTTTGCGAACAAGTTTGAAATCATTCAAATTATGTTCTTGTTGTTAAAATTTTATACCACAAAATAAGATAGCTATATGAATATGAATTGAATAAGATTATGAATAAGGTTACTACCTCAAGTTACTTGGACAAAGTTACTGTAAGAGATGAGAAAAATCCTAGAATCAAAAGAGTGGTGGAGTTGGATTGAAAGGTTGGAAGTAAACTTGTTTACTTGGAAGGATTTTTGAAGTGTTCTTGAATGGATTTTCTTATGATGATTAAGGGTTGTTTTTGAAGCTAGACTTCATGGTTATTTGCTGAGATTGTGAAGAACACTTAAGGTTCCTAAGAGTGTGTTTTTGGTTAGAGAAAATGTGTAGTAAAAATAAAAATGGAATGGAGTATAAATGGTGGTGAAAAGATGTATAAATTTGTAATATTGTGCAAAAGTCTTGTAATATGCCAAATTGATTAATCATGCATGCTAAGATCCAAAATTGGCTGACTCATGGCTGCTAATAAAGTGATTGTGATGTGTATATACCAATAGTAAATACATATAGAAGCTGGGTATGATACGGGTACATATACCCTAGATATACGTATAAAAATCTTGAGAAAACGGAACGAGGATTCAAATATAGCTATCTTTTGTAAATATACTTATATTGTTTTATGTATATAAATCCTTTAAAAGTGATAAAATACATATCTATACGATACATGTTTAAGCATTATAAGTTTCAAGTATTTAAGTCGAAGAACGTCACATATAGTTATCGTTTTGAAAACTTAAGTTAGTAGTCTCAAAATATACTTATAACTCATTGTTATTAGTACACAATGAGATGTTAAAAAATTCTTAGATCATGTTAAATATATAAAAATACATATATATACACAAATGTATAATTATCGTATGTTATATAGTTCGTGATATCATCGGTCAAATTGGACAGTCAAACGTTGTGTAAAACTCTTTTCAAAAACATAAGTCTCAACAATTTAGATTGCTTATCATGTTGGTAAGGTTTAATTTATGTAAATATTAATCTTATAAGTGTAAAACGATCGGAAAAATCCGGGTCGTTAAAGTCAATCTCTAGGATTGAGTAATATCAGTCTTAAAAGCTGATTTTTGATCTTTTAAGGAGATTATCCTTTCTAGGGATCTGATTCATTAGTCTTATCAAGCTAATTTGCACGGCGTCCTCCCCATTTTACAAGACAGATCCTCTCATGGTTCGGATAAGTCTGACCACTTGGCGACCCTGTTTGATGCTGAGGTCCGTGGATTTCCTGCTGATTTTAGAGATGACTTTTCTAGGTTTTTCGTCAACCTACAGCTGGTCTGGATGACAACTTCATGACCTAAATCAAGAAGCGCGTTTCTTTTTCGGAAGACTTTACTTCCTTTTAATGATGGAATTGATTCATCGTGTAGATCCATCTTTTCTTTCAAAAGTATTACAATAAACCGGGTAAAACTGATTATTTTCGTTCAAAACAAAAGTATCTTCAATTATTTGTACAAAAATATGTGATATATAATTTGAATAACTTGGTAAATATTTCCCACACTTGGCTTTTATTTTCCTTTTTATTGTCCTCTATTCCATTTTAAATGAATTTTAACATTTTGGTTTGTTTCTTAATTTATGTCCTTTCCAAGGTAACAATAATTTTGGTATTAACACCTAGTTTTCATCATTCATAAATATGTATAAACATGATTTTGAATTCCTTTAATTTAAAATTTTGAAAAATTTTACTAGAATTGGGTAGTCAGTATATAAGACTAGGGCTGTTCTTTATTATCAGAGAGCACTAGATTCTAATACAACTACTGCTTTACTAGTATTTTTAATGGTACCCAAGTGTTTAAGATAAAAATTTTAAAAATTCGAAAGAATTTAACCCCTTCCCACACTTAAGATCTTGCAATGCCCTCATTTGTAAGAAATCAGTAACAATTTAAATTATTGAGGGTGATTAGCGTAGAAAAATGATTAAATTTTACCAAAGTTTCCAAACATATTGTTGTTCCGCATTCTCAGGAGGAGCAATGCGAGCTTGGGATGAAGATTCACCCCTTTCAGTCTGCAAAATACATCAAACACAATTTTTGTGCATCCAAATATGCATTAGTGTCAGCAAAATCATCAATCAAAATAATTACAATGACATGTTCAATTTATATCAAACTTATGCTTATTTTCATATTTTTATCAAATCCACACTTTTTCAAATAAGCATATACGAAAATGTTTGCCAAGTTCATAAGCACTCAACTCAAATAACATGTCAAAATAATCATTATTAGTAATTAAACAAGTTTCAAATGGCATTATCTCTCAAAAATCAAGTTCATAAATTTTAGACTTGAAAAAGTCCACTTTAATTCTTAAAAATCATGTTTAGGCTCAAAGTTTGGATCATTTAACTACCTAAACATGTTACACTACTCAAGTCTAAAATTGCTCAAGAAACAAACCCTAGATTACTCAAAATTTGAAGTTTAAGGCTTCTAATCATGTTAAATAGCATCAGTCTAGGTTATACAAGCATAATACATAAGCAATTTAAGCATAATTACACTAAAAAGCATCAAAATCGAATTGGGTATAAATTTGCTCAAGAACACTAAATTTTCGGAATAAATGGTGTTTAGGTGTAGAAATTTACCGTTCTCCTTGAGTCATTCCTTGATAGCATCCTTCTCAACATGATTTTAGTAAAAATTGTGATGATTTTTGGTGAAAAATTTCGATTTTGGGAGTGTTTTTTCGGGTTTTTTCGCAGTAAATTGAGTTGTGTGTGTTGGGGACTGATCTGTTCGTTCAGTTATATTTTTTTCTGTATTTTACAAACTCCGCGAGTCGCGGTATTTACTCCTTACAAACTCCGCGAGTCACGGTGCTATATTTTTTTTTTTTTTATAAAAACCTTATACTAATTAAAACATAAAATTAATTAAATTTTAAAAATTTTGTTTCTTTTTAGGATGAGGGCGTTTCGGAACGATGTCCTAGTTCGTCCCTCGACAAAATTTTAAAATTTGTCAATTTAAAGCGCGGTTTTAAAAACAAAGATTTTTGGGTTTTTTAATGTTTTTGGCATACTTTAATTCAATAAGATTAAAAATAATGATAATAAAAGTTCTCGTCCCTCCCTCGGGTAAAGCAATTTCGGTTCAAAGACCTAGTCTTCAACTCACGACGAATTTTAAAAAATCATATTTTTAACTTAGCGAAATAAAGTAAATTTTTGTTTTTAAATTCATACCAAACTTAAATTTAAAATGCATAAAATTAAAAATTCATATTTTTTAAAAATTAAAAATTCACACCAAACTTATATTATATTTTTGTTTTTATACATGCAAACTTATATTAATTTTTCAAATATTTACAATTTTAAATAAGTTTACAATATTAAATTAATATTTATATATTAATTTAAAAAAAACATGGTAAAAATAAAATTAAAAATCTTTTTGGTCTTTTATCCCACTTTAATCAATCAAATATTATCAAAAATATACGCCCCTCTTTTCGGTAAAGAAATTTCGGTTCCATGACCTAATTTAACTCATGACGAATTTTTGAAATATTTTGGGTTGATTGATTAAAGATATTTATACCTTAAGAATAAACGTTAAATTTCGCAGTGATGTAATAAATTTTTATATGATATCAATAATTTCGGTCGCAAGACCTAATTTCATCGAATACCAATTTAATACTTTATAGCGAACAAATTAGCGTTTATTATCAAAAGGTTAAAAATAAAAATAAAAATAAAAACTGTACAGACTTACCTGTGAGATAGTATTCTTAGTGATATGCTCTAGCCCACTCATAAGATAGTCGGACTAATTGATTTTCCATGGCTACATAGGCGTAACCCCGAGCATTTAATGTTTTTTCTTCTAAACATATGAACGGTCCATCTCTGCATAAAGTGACAAATTCGGTGTTTGAATAGGTTTGATTATTTGAACATTTACCTTCGTGTGACCATTTTCCGCATTTGTGACATCTTTCAAGGTGTCGTGCTCTTCTTTTCGCTGCGGATTTTGATTTTTCTTTACCAAATTGTAACTTATTATCTTCGCATCTGGATTCTTTTCTTACTCCGTCCAATTTTTCTCTGATTACTGATACCAGTTCACTCGGTAGTGTGTCATTATTACGTTTAGTGATCAAAGCGTGTAGCATTAGACCATGGTTTAGTTCACAGGAAGTCTTCATTTCGTAAAAACCTAAAAAAAAATAAAAATTCAGAATGAGGGGAGAAGACTAGTTCTTTAGGGTCTGCTAGGGAAAGACCATTCGGGTTCCATTTTCGAGAACTACACGAAAACAGAAAATCTAACTCTAACAGAAATACATATTATCCTTTAAAGACTAGATTCTCCCCACACTTAGTTAGCTGTGGTATCGAAATTGTGATTAACTTCGTTGTCGACTTCCATCGGACTATCTATGTAATGTTTAACTCTGTGACCATTAACCTTAAATTCAATCCCATTTAAATTTATTAATTCTATCGTTCCGTATGGAAAAACTCTTTTGACTATGAATGGTCCAGACCATCTTGATTTCAATTTTCCAGGAAATAGCTTGAATCGTGAATTGAAAAGAAGAACTCTATCTCCTTCTTTAAATTCTTTTGAACTTCTGATTCTTTTATCATGCCATTTCTTCGTTGTTTCTTTATAAATTAACGAATTTTCGTATGCTTCATGTCTTAATTCTTCTAATTCATTTAGTTGACTTAATCGTAGACGTCCAGCTTCATGTAAATCAAGATTACATGTCTTCAAAGCCCAAAATGCTTTGTGTTCAATTTATACTGGAAGATGACATGCTTTTCCATAAACAAGTCTAAAAGGTGTGGTTCTGATTGGAGTTTTGTAGGCTGTTCTAAAAGCCCAGAGTGCATCCTCCAATTTTATGGACCATTCCTTCGGATTTGATCCTACGGTTTTCTCTAGAATACGTTTTAAAGCTCGGTTGGTATTTTCAACTTGTCCACTTGTCTGTGGATGATAAGCGGTGGAGATTTTATGAGTTACTCCATATCTTTTGAGAACTTTCTCAAGTGGATTATTACAAAAATGAGTTCCCCGATCACTTATTAAAGCTTTCAGTGTTCCAAACCTTGCAAAAAGACGTTTTAAAAAGTTGACTACAACTCGTGCATCGTTAGTTGGGAGAGCTTGTGCTTTCGCCCATTTAGATACATAATCAATGGCTACGAGAATATAGAGATTATTATGAGATTTTGGAAATGGACCCATAAAGTCAATACCCCAAATGTCAAATAATTCACATACTTGAATGACATTTTGTGGCATTTCATCATGTTGACTTATTTTTTCGGCCCTTTGACAAGCATCACAGGATTTGCAAAGAAGGTGTGCGTCTTTGTAAATTGTAGGCCAATAGAATCCAGCATCGTAAACGTTTCTTGCTGTGAGTTGAGGCCCATAATGCCCTCCTGTTGGTCCTGTGTGACAATGGTTTAAGATTTGATTGGCTTCATCTCCGAATACACATCGGCGTATTATTCCATCGGGACAACTTTTAAACAAATGTGGATCTTCCCAGAAATAGTGTTTTATATCACTGAAGAATTTCTTTCATTTTTGGTACGATAATCCTTTTTCAAGGAATCCGCATACTAAGTAGTTTTCATAGTCTGCAAACCATGGAATTTCATTATAATCTATCTTCAATAGATATTCATCAGGAAAGTTGTCTTGTATGGCCGATTCAATTAGAACTTCTAATTCGGGATTTTCAAGACGAGAAAGATGATCAGCGGCGAGATTTTCTGCTCCTCTTTTATCTCGGATTTCAATATCAAACTCTTGTAAGAGTAAGATCTAACGGATTAATCTTGGTTTAGCATCTTGTTTCAAAAATAGGTATCTAAGAGCAGAATGGTCGGTATAGACCACCGTTTTTGCTAGAACGAGATATGATTGAAATTTGTCAAAAGCAAAGACAATAGCAAGGAGTTCTTTTTCAGTAGTTGTATAATTCGTTTGTGCTCCTTGTAATGTCTTACTAGCATAATATATAGGTTGAAATTGTTTTTCAATCCTTTGTCCTAAAACGGCTCCCATTGCAAAATCACTTGCATCGCACATGAGTTCAAACGGTAGATTCCAATTTGGTGTTATTATGATCGGTGCATTAGTGAGTTTCTCTTTAAGAATATTAAAAGATTTGATACATTCATCTGAAAAGATGAATGGAGCATCCTTTTCTAGGAGTTTATTCATAGGAGTGGCAATTTTAGAAAAATCTTTTATGAAACGTCGGTAAAAACCGGCATACCCTAGAAAACTCCTAACTCCTCTAACATTGGTGGGAGGTGGAAGTTTAGCAATTACATCTACTTTAGCTCTATCCACTTCAATTTCATCCTTTGAAATTTTATGTCCAAGAACGATGCCTTCTTTAACCATGAAATGGCATTTCTCACAATTAAGAACTAGATTTGATTGTTTGCATCTAATAAGCATTCGTTCCAGATTAACTAGACATGTTTCAAATGTATCACCGAAGACTGAAAAGTCATCCATGAAAACTTCCATGCATTCTTCTATCATGTCGTGAAAAATTCCATCATGCACCTTTGAAAGGTTGCAGGGGCGTTGCAAAGTCCAAATGGCATGCGTTTGTAAGTAAAAGTACCATAAGGGCACATGAACGTAGTTTTCTCTTGGTCCTCGGGTGCTATTGGAATTTGAAAATATCCGGAAAATCCATCAAGAAAACAATAGTAACTGTTTCCGGCTAATCTTTCCAACATTTGATCAATAAAAGGTAAGGAAAAGTGATCTTTTCTGGTGGCGTCATTTAATTTTCTATAATCAATACATACACGCCATCCTGTTACATTCATAGTAGGAATAAGCTCATTTTTCTCATTTGTAATGATAGTCATGCCACCCTTCTTAGGTACGCATTGAACTGGGCTTACCCATGGACTATCAGAGATTGGATAAATTAAACCTGCATCTAGCAGTTTAATAATTTCTTTCTTAACTACATCTTGCATATTAGGATTTAGTCTTCGTTGGCGTTGCACCTACGTTTTATGACCTTCTTCCATAAGGATTTTATGTGTGCAATACGAAGGACTTATTCCTTTAATATCATGAATCTTCCATGCAATAGCTGGTTTATGAGCTTTCAACACAGAAATGAGTTATGATTTCTCATTTTCAGTAAGAGAAGACGATATTATTACAGGTAATTCAGATTCACCATGTAAATAAGCGTATTCTAAATGGTTTGGAAGTGGCTTTAACTCTAATGTCAGTGGTTCTTCTATCGATGATTTATATCGATATCTGTCTTCTTCTTTTAGCATTTGAATTTCTTCTGTTGTTGGTTCATATCCATTAGCCATTAGTGTAGCTAACATTTCAGTTTCATCAATTGGTTCAGTACCTTCTCCTAAAGAACATTCTCCTGTTCCTTGTAATTCTGGAAATTCTTCTAACAATTCTGCATGTGAATCTATAGTTTGAATATAATAGCATGTATCATCTGCAGATTGCGGTTGTTGCATTGGTCTATCAACTGAAAAGGTAACACTCTCGTCCTCTATACTCAGGGTCAGTTTCTTACCAAACACGTCTATCATTGCTTTAGCCGTGTTTAAGAATGGTCTTCCTAATATGAGAGGAACTTGAGAATCTTCTTCCATGTCCAGAACAACAAAATCTACTGGAAATACTAAAGTACCAACTTTAACTAGCATGTTCTCCATTATCCCTCTAGGATATTTTATTGATCTATCGGCTAGTTGTATGCTTATTCGTGTTGGTTTCAATTCTCCAAGGTCTAGTTTAGCGTATAGTGAATACGGCATTAAATTTATACTAGCACCTAAGTCTGCCAATGCTTCTATTGAACTAAGACTACCCAGAAAACATGGAATTGTGAAACTTCCTGGATCAGATAATTTTTCTGGTATCTTATTCAACAGCACTGCTGAACAATTAGCATTCATAGTAACAGCCAAGAGTTCTTCCATTTTCTTTCTATTTGAGATTAGATCTTTCAGAAATTTAGCATATCTAGGCATTCCTGAAATCACATCAATGAAAGGAAGATTTACATTTATCTGTTTAAACATATCCAAGAATTTGGATTGCTCGACCTCAAGTTTCTCTTTTTTCATTTTACTTGGGTAAGGAAGTGGTGGTTGGTATGGTTTAACATAAGGTTTAGCCTTAACTGTGTTATCTTCATTAACCTTTTCAACTACCGGTTCTGTTTCCTTATCTTGCTCAGGTTGTGGTTCTTGTGGAGTAGGAATAGCTTCATCAGAAATTACAGGTATTTCAGGTGGTTTAAGTGTTGTACCACTTCTTGTGGTAATGGCTTTAGCTATTTCATTCCGGGGGTTAGCATTTGTATCACTAGGTAAACTTCCCGGTTTTCTTTCACCTATTAACCTTGCTAGGTTACTTACTTCCTGTTCCAAATTTTGAATAGAAGCTTGTTGATTTCTAAATGCTTGAGCATTTTGTTCATTGGTTTATTTCTGAGATGTGAAAAACTGTGTTTGAGTTTCAACTAGCTTCGTCATCATATCTTCTAAATTTGGCTTTTTATCATCGGGTTGTGGTGGTTTGTTTTGAAAATTAGGTCTTTGCTGATTGTAAGTATTATTGGATACTTGTTGATTGCTAGGACCTTGTTGATTGTTGTATGGAACATTTCGATTATAATTCTAGTTTTGATTGTAAATTGGTCTTGGCGGTTGATAATTATTTCCAGGCCTTTGGTTTATGTATGAAATATTCTCTCTTTGTTCCATTGTTAGCTCAATACTAAGACAATCTTTTGTCAAATGTGGTCCTCCACACTGCTCACAACTAATTCGTATTGAGTGTATATCCTTAGTCATCTTTTCCATTCGTCTCTCGACAGCATCTATCTTTGCTGAAATGGAATCTAAGTCATGGCTAGAATCGGCTCTAGCTGCTTTAGATGATCTAACGATATCTTTTTCTTGGTGCCACTCATGTGAGTGGGAAGCAGTGTTATCAATAATTTTGTAAGCATCAGTTTCTGTTTTCTTCATAATAGAACCACCAGCTGCTATATCTATGTCATTTCTTGTAGTGATGTCGCATCCTTGGTAGAATATTTGTACTATTTGACAAGTGTCTAAACCATGTTGCGGACATCCTCTCAATAACTTTCCAAATCTTGTCCACGCCTCATATAGAGTTTCATTTGGTTTCTGTGTGAACGTAACAATTTCTCCTTGAAGTCTTACGGCTTTAGATGCCGGAAAGAATTGTTTAAGAAATTTTTCAACTAAAACGTCCCATGTATCAATCGCCCCTTCAGGTAACGATTCTAACCAATCTTTGGCTTCTCCCTTTAAAGTCCAGGGAAATAACATGAGATATATCTGTTCATCCTTAACTTCTCTTATTTTAAATAGTGTGCAGATCCTATTAAAGGTACGAAGATGTTCATTTGGATCTTCCTTCGGCGCACCACTAAATTGGCATTGATTAGTCACCATGTGTAGAATTTGTCCTTTGATTTCATAATCTGGCGCATTAATTTCAGGATGAGTAATTGCGTGACCTTGGCCAGTGCGTTTAGCTCTCATTCGGTCTTCCATACTTAAAGGTTCCAGATTTTCCATGATTGAATTTGTTGAATCTGAATCACTAGAGGATTCTGATTTAATGGTTCGTTCCTCAACAATCTCTGTTTGAATGATTGGTGGTTCCGGAGGAAAAATTAATGGTTCAGGATCTATGAATTGTCCCTGAATATTCTCCGGATTCTCAATTGTGAGGTCGGGTTCAAAAAATGGATTATCGGAAATTTGAATTGGAGTACTTGGTCGACTGGATGACGATTCTAAAGAAAAATCAACGGCGACAATATTAGCTAGATGTCTTGATCTAGTTACTGGTGGTGAACGTACAAAAGGTGGTGAACGTCTTGCTCGGTGCATTCACTGAATATCCTATTAGTTTTTAAAAGGAAAGAAAAATTATATAAGTTATCCAATTAATAGACTTTTCTGATTTTGCCCTTTCGAATAGCCAAAAGATGCAGCAGAGGAGCAGGATTCGTTTGGTCTCAATATAATTGAGTACTGTTTGGCTCCAATAACCCGGTCCACGTACAAATCCAACTATTACTACGAACCAGAAAATTTTGATGTCTATCAATTTAACCACTTAAAATAACTTTTCGTAATTTTAAGAAATTTAGATAAGAAATAGAATAAAAAATCTATGTCCTAAAAACTAGAATGTCAAGAAATAAGAAAGAAAAAGAGCGCGTCGAAAAAGGTTGAAAAAGAAAAGGGGTTGAAAAATAAGAAAGAAAAAGAGTGACTATAAAACTTTAAAACACTCGACTAACCCAACCTTATTATTATCACTAACTTAAAATTAAAATTGCAAATTGCGATTACTAATTGGAGTGATAATTGATACATAGGTAAAAGGCGTCGAAAAATAAAAATAAGAAAATAGCGCGTTGAAACTTAAAAAGGAACTAAAAACTAAAAACTAAAAGTTGCGTCTAAAAATATTAAGGCTTACAAGTAAAACTATATCCCAAATGGCAATAACTTAAAAAGGTACCAAAACAAAAAAAAAAATATATATATATATATATATATGGCGTCACAAAATTCTAAAGCACCTAAATCTTAGTTTAAAGAAAAAGCACTTAAGGGATTTTACGGCAAAGCCTAAAAATCTAGAAATAAAAATAACTATGGCAAAAACTATGACTTAAAACTAATTACGAGCGAAAAACACAAATATTACGCTAAAACAATTAAAAAGGTACAAAATATAAAAATATACTAAAAGTTGTAAAAATTACAATTTTTATAAAAATATTATTTTTATATTATTTATTTTATAAAACTATTAATTTTATAAACTAATTAAACTAATTAAACTAAATATATAAAATAATTAAAACTAAACTAAATTAATTAAATAACAAAACCTAATTAGGGTTTTTAATTAAATAATAATAATAATAATTACTCCGTATTTAATGCTGAACTAGGGCTCCTGTGACCTGTCTGGGGCGGCTCCGCGAGTCGCGGTTGGCCCGGTTCAATATCTCCGCAAGTCGCGGAGATTGCAGGTTCAAAAGAGACAGGTTCAACGTAATTATATTTTTTTATTTTTCTGTTTTTAATTTAATTAATATATTTATATAAATTTAATAAAACTTATATTTTAAAAACTAAAATAAAAATAAAGATACTTATAATTTTATAAATAAAAATCTTAAAAATAAATTTATAAATATAGTTTTTTTTCGGTTTTTTTTTAATTTTTTATATTTTCTTTTTTTTAATTTAATTAATATATTTATATAAATTTAATAAAACTTATATTTTAAAAACTAAAATAAAAATAGAAATATTTTATAATTTTATAAATAAAAATCTTAAAACTAGATTTATATATATATATTTTTTTTCGGTTTTGATTTTATGTTTTAAATAAACACAAAATATTTAAATAAAACTTATATTTTTATAAAATAAAAATAAAGAAACTTTATAAAACTTAAATATTTAACAAACTCTTAAAAATATTTATATTTTTGTTTTCTTTTTATGTTTTCGAATATTTAAAACGTATTTTTACAAAAAAGGATTTTTATAAAAATAAACTAAAAATAAAAATCTTTTTTTTATGTGTGTGGCGTTTCGCTTCGGCGTTCCCCTGCAGCGGCGCCAAAAATACTTGATGTGCGCAGAGGTGTATATAAAATAGCTTTATTTTTACAACGAAATACTATTAAATACGATACAATTTTACACAATATATTTATTAATTTATAGAATGGATATACTTAAACCTTGCTACAACAATTATAGGCAGTGTACCTAATCGTACAGTAGTGTAGTTTTTAGTAATTCCGGTTCGTTCCACAAGGAATCTTTAAACAAAGCTTAACGCTATATTAGTTTAATTTTATAAAAATACAAATATATATAAGTAATATTATTATTATAAAAAGGGGGTTTTTACCGTTTAATGACCGGTTTGTCGATTTTAAAACTTTAGTCGCAGTTAAAACCTAATGTAAAATATTAAAAATAAATATAACTTAATTTAAAACGTAAAGTAAATAACGATAATGAAATTGCGATAAATAAAAGTGCGATAAAATAAAATTGCGATAATTAAAAAGTACGATAATTAAAAGTGCAATTAAATACAATAACAATAAATAAAAGTGCGATAATTAAAAGTGCAATTAAATATAAAATAAAGGAAATTAAATATGAAATAAAATAATTATGCTTATTTAAACTTCCGTAATCATGATGTTTGACGTGTTGATTTTAGTTTTATGCCCATGGGTTAATTGTCCTTTGTCCTGGATTATTTAATATGTCCGTCTGGTTTTTGTCCATAACAGTCCATCAGTCATAAATATAAAGTGCGAGTGTCCTCGTCAATTATCCTTATACCCGAAGTTAAATATTCCAACTAATTGGGGACTTAAACTATAACAAGGTTTTATTACTTTGTTTAATAATTACACCAGGATATCGACTGTGTGTAACCCAAGGTTTTAATACTTTGTTATCAATTATGCCAAGTGTCCTTGTACATAATTTCACCCCTGTTTTAATAATTCTAGTGGCTATTAATCCATTCCCGTTTCCTGTTAAATGAACGATTATTCGTACATATAAATACCCCGCCCATCGTGTCCGATCGAGTGTATATGGTCATTTATAGGGACGTCCAATTGTAAATCTTTATATTAAAATTAACAAACTATCATTTAGTTAAACAAATATAAAGCCCATTAATAGCCCATAGTCTAATTTCCACAAGTGTCATTCTTTTGTCCAAACCCCAATTATGGTACAAAGCCCAATTACCCAATTTTAGTAATTAGCCCAACATCATGATTACTTCGGTATTAAATAAGCATAATAATAACTTAGCTACGAGACATTAAATTAAAAAGGTTGAACATAACTTACAATGATTAAAAATAGCGTAGCGTTACACGGACAGAATTTCGACTTACACCCTTACAACATTCGCTAACATACCCTTATTATTAGGATTTAAAATTAAAATTAAAATTAAAATATAAATTATATATATATATATATATATATATATATATATATATATATATATATATATATATATATATATATATATATATATATATATATTACGTATATAGATAGAGAGGATGGATATATATGGATATTTAAAACGTCGAATTGCGCTGGCTTTTATAGGCATTTTTGTCCAGGGAGGCTCCGCGAGTCGCGGCCTTTTTGGCCTTCAAACTCCGCAAGTCGCGGAGTTTGTAAATCCAGCTCACATCATTTTGTCTTTTAATTTGCCGACGTTATTTAAATATAAATATAATATATAAATAATTTTTAAGAATTATTTAAATATTATATTATATTTATGTGCATAGTTGACTCGTAATTTTTAGTCCGTTGCGTCGAGCGTTGAGAGTTGACTCTGGCCCCGGTTCCGATTTTTGAACGTCCTTGCGTACAATTTAATATCTTGTACTTTGCGTTTTGAATCTTGTACTCTTGTAATTTCGAGACGTTTCTTATCAATAATTGGAACCTCTTTGATTGTATTTTGTACTTTTGAGCTTTTTGGTCGTTTGCGTCTTCAATTCGTCGAATCTGTCTTTTGTCTTCACCTTTTATTATTTAAACGAATATCACTTGTAAATAGGACAACTGCAACTAAAAGCTTGTCTTTCTTGAGGGATAATGCTATGAAATATATGTTCGTTTTTAGCATTATCATACACGTAAACACATAAAAGTTAAATAATCGCCGTTAAATAAACTAACGGAAGGTTAACGAAGGTAACGGAAAAATCAGGGTTGTTACAATAGATTCCTAAACTTAAGTTCAATATGAAACCATAGCAATTGGATTCACTCAAAACGGATTTAAAACGAAGAAGTTATGGGTAAAACAAGATTGGATATTTTTACTTGTTGTAGGTACGTGAAAATTGGTAACAAATCTATATTAATCATATCCTAGCTAACTTATATTGTATAATACATATATTCTAATATATTATGTAATCTTGGGATACCATAGACACGTATGCAAATGTTTAGACATATCATATCGACCCATCTATATATATTATTTGGAACAACCATAGACACTCTATATGCAGTAATGTTGGAGTTAGCTATACAGGGTTGAGGTTGATTCCAAAAATATATATACTTTGAGTTGTGATCTAGCCTGAGACGTGTATACACTGGGTCGTGGATTGGGTCAAGATAATATATATCAATTTATTTCTGTACATCTAAATATGGACAACTAGTTGTAGGTTACTAACGAGGACAGCTGACTTAATAAACTTAAAACATTAAAACGTATTAGAAATGTTGTAAATATATTTTGAACATACTTTGATATATATGTACATATTTGTTATAGGTTCGTGAATCGACCAGTGGCCAAGTCTTACTTCCCGACGAAGTAAAAATCTGTGAAAGTGAGTTATAGTCCCACTTTTAAAATCTAATATTTCTGGGATGAGAATACATGCAGCTTTATAAATGTTTTACAAAATAGACACAAGTACATAAAACTACTTTCTATGGTTGAACGATCGAAGCCGAATATGCCCCTTTTACTTGGTAACCTAAGAATTAGTAAACCAGTCTACTAATTGACGCGAATCCTAAAGATAGATCTATTGGGCCCAACAAACCCCATCCGTTGTAGCGGATGCTTTAGTACTTCGAATTTTTATATCATGTCCGATGAATGTCCCGGAATGATGGGGATATTCTTATATGCATCTTGTTAATGTCGGTTACCAGGTAGTCACCGTATGAATGATTTTTATCTCTATGTATGGGATGTATTGAAATATGAAATCTTGTGGTCTATTATTATGATTTGATAATATATAGGTTAAACCTATAACTCACCAACATTTTTATTGACGTTTTAAGCATGTTTATTCTCAGGTGATTATTAAGAGCTTCCGCTGTTGCATACTAAAATAAGGACAAGATTTGGAGTCCATGCTTGTATGATATTATGTAAAACTGCATTCAAGAAACTTATTTTTGATGTAATATATTCATATTGTAAACCATTATGTAATGGTCGTGTGTAAACGTTATATTTTAGATTATCATTATTTGATAATCTACGTAATGTTTTTTAAACCTTTATCGATAAAATAAAGGTTATGGTTGTTTTAAAAATGAATGCAGTCTTTGAAAAACTTCTCATATAGAGGTCAAAACCTCGCGACGAAATCAATTAATATATAACGTTTATAATCAATATGAACGGGACATTTCAAATACCATACCGGTCGCTAAACAATTAGGCAAAACCCTAACTTCAGATTTAATTCTTACAATTGTTTCACTGACTTGTATTATTGACTAGCACTAGCAATCACACAATATTTAATCATATATGGTCTGTAGACAACACTTGCACAGAATGCAAGTCAAGTACAAATGAAGGGAAATTCATTTATTTTCTTATCGGGCCAACCCTACCCTCTTACATGCATCATGTATATACATACATATATATACATTTCCACCATTATATTGTTAAATTTCACCAAATATTGTGACTTTTAATACTCCGTAACAAATGACCCCCCTTGTTAATAACTACTGTAACAAGATAATTGCAATAACTACCAATATCGAACCGCTCATCTTTTAACTAATAAATCCGTTCAAATTCGAATTTGAACTTCGTGCACCGAGTTAAATAATTTGAGTAAATTATTTCATAAAATCATTCCATGAAACTAATCCACTTAATTTAATGGATTTTAATTTTGAAAACTACAACCAACCGGACAACTTTTGATGGAGTTGAAAATTTAAACACGGTGCACCACTTCATTGAAAGCTTTTCAAACATAAAGCGGTTTGACTTTTGGTAAAACAAACTCGCACACTTTCATGCAAACATGATCACTGAATTAAATCCAAGAAGTTAGTGAACTTACAGTCATGGATCATGCGTCATAATTTATTTCGATGGAGGGATGGGCATACCAAATGATTTTAACACCATATACCAAGCCTTGAATGCCACCAGTTCATCATCACGCCAGGCGTCCCTTGGGATAAATGTGTGCACGGGTTGTGTAAGCCGTAGAATAATCGTCAACGAAATAGCGTCGCGACACCACGGTGTTGCTCTCAAATAGGCCACTAATCACAAGCGAAACCGATTTGTTTCATGTCCCATGTGACTGAGAACGACATGATTACATTGCCATTTAAACCAATGGTTACACGTCACAAAACGTTTAATTACGTCAAGACAAGGTATCCAGAAAAGTGGAAGGTGTTTGCAATTTAATTCAGGATTATATCAAGTGTAAGTTGTTGACTTTCAAAGTCAAACAGTCAAGTGCTATTAGAAAGGTTGAAGTCAGTTGGGATGTTAAATGGTAGATTTGTAGTTTTCCTGTATTTTGATAGCGCTGTATTAGGTTGTTTGTATTGGCATTGTATGTTTGGTGTATTATGTGGGCTAGGGTATATCCTCCCATTGTATATATGTTTTTGAAAAGTAATATATTTGTTCCCTTCGCCGAAAAATGCAAACACAATTAACCATCATCATATCAATAATACCGATTACATGTTTTGTTTTGTAAATGATATGATTGATTACAAAGTAAGAATAATCTTTGTGGTATTGAACTTGAACCAACCGGTTTCTCACGTAGTTGTAGAATCACTTTTTCCAAGATATTGTGCTCCAACCTTTAATATCCACCGCTGTACTAAATATTTAATATTATAGGATCACCATTCACCAACGTATCAATCTTCTCTCATCTACTAGTAATAATATATTACTGGTACTAATTTCGCGAAACAACATCATTTGTCCGACGCTTTCTCAACAAATCGATACCAGTGTGAATTGACTTTTTAATTCGTTTACACTATAATCAAAAGTTTATCCACGAACTACTTTATCGCTTTTATTTCACGTTCTTCACACATATTCATCATCCATGATTATCACAGGAAATACTTAATTAGTTTGTTAGATATAAGGGTTGTAAATGATAATCCCGGATTGATTCTTGAATCGTGAAACACTATCCTAATTAAGTATTTCGACCCTACTTGTCTCGGGTTACACGAAATCTTAATTGGGATAAGACAAGAACGCAATTTGTCACTAGGCAAGAAGAGATCAAATTATAGTATTAATGAGAATGTGAATGTTTCTGTATATATATTCTTATGAAAGCAAAACTTATATCTCATATATATATAAGAAATGAAAGGGTGCGATGAAAGGTAGCAACCTTTCAACGAAAAGACGCAACTTTTCGTTAACACCTAATGGAAAATGGTGGAATTTTGAACCTTTTCAATACCACAATTTTCATGCCAGTATCAAGTTAACTCTTACGGGCGTGTACTCCACACACTCCAAACCCGTTATTAAGTATAACTTGATTACACTTGCTTTCAAGTAAATTTCAATTAACTAAAATGTTTGTTGATAACACTAAAATCACAACATATAAACACCATATGGACACACAAAATTTTACCAAAGGCAATTGCCTTAGTGGTATCGAAGAATTCCTCTAACCAAGGTGTTGTGAGTTCAAGTCTAGTGGGGGAAAATTATATATATTCGTTATTGGCGCATCTAACTCTTCGGGATAACACAGTCAACTTATCCAACAAACTCTTCCTATTGTTGTGGTCAACACCCTTGTAACTAGCAGCTATATTGTAGATAATTCAGTTGTATTTGAATTCAAATATATGATATGATATATATATATATATATATATATATATATATATATATATATATATATATATATATATATATATATATATATATATATATATATATATATATATATGTCGTGAAAGATCAACACTTATCTGATCCATATCACCACACATAATAAAAAATAAAAAAAACCAACATTCTTCATGGCAACTCAAACTGCTTCAATTCCATGTACCATGCTCATGGGGCTTGTTTGAGCCCATAGAGAGCTTTCCGAAGCTTGCATATATGTGTTGGAAATTGTGGATGAACAAACCCCGGGGGTTGGACCATGTAGACATCTTCAGTAAGTGAACCATAAGTGAACCATTTAAGAAGGCGTTGTTGATGTCGACCTGACGAAGGGGCCAATTGTTGGATAAGACTAGATGTAACGACCCGACTTTTTCGACTTACTTTTGTGCCTTGTGTTTTAGCGAAACTGCGTATTTGTGCGTACTGTGCTACTTTATACTCTGGAACCTTTATATACATGGTTTACTTTCATTTATGTATTAAAAACGTGCCTTAGAGTACGTAGGATACTTAACTTGTTCACTGGATGCTTTATGACCGTTAGTGTCACTTAATGTTTCGAATAAACCGCGAACTGCGCACACGTTTAACTTTTGTCGTAATCGGAATATTACGACTACGAAATATTAATTATTATTTCATAATAATAATTACTTGGGTATATGGATGCTTAATTACGCGTAGTAATTTAATTATGCTTACTAGTTAGTCATGTTGGACTTTCTACCTTGTTGGACTCAAGCCCACCCTACTCTAGCTAGTAGTCCATTTATTTAGCCCACTTATTAATTACTAGTGACCCATTAATAAGTAAGACAAATGCCCATTTATTAGAGGGAACATACTAGCATTTATGTCAATTATTATCCTTAATGTTGCATGGGATCCCAACATAAGCACCAACTTTAGACAACCATTAACCAAAAAGCAACTTTTTGTCCCCCCTTTTCCCCCTCTAAAATTTCGGCCATCACCACCACCCCCTCCCTCATTTCACTATAAATACAAGCCTTATTCCTCTCATTTTACACTTGCTCTCATTTGTATTTCACACACACTCACTCTCTAATTCTCTCTAGTTCTTTCTCTCTCTAAAAGTGTAAGTATTTTGAACTTTTCTTCTTCTTCTCCTTCTCATCATCACGAAATCATCATCATCATCTTCATGGGTCTAGCTTTTTAGCTTTTGATCTTGATTACATCTTGTAGACTCAATCATGGATTTGAATCTTTCAAGAACATGGAAGATTCCAGTTTTTTAGCCTTGAATCTTCACCCATTTTGTAGATCTATATTTTTTTACTTTAATCTTGCTATTTTGTTATAAAGATTCAAACTTGTGTTTGTAATCTTCATGTAACTTAAAGATCCAAGCTTTATGCTTCAAGATCTTCAAGAACAATCAAGATGCAAGCTTTCTAGCTTGGATCTTCATATCTTTTGTTGGATCTAAGTTTTCTAACTTATGATCTCATTATTTTGTTATAAAGATCAAAACTTGTGTTTATGGTCTTCATGTAACTTAAAGATCCAAGCTTTATGCTTCAAGATCTTCAAAAACACTAAAGGTTCAAACTTTCTAGCTTTGTGACCTTAAAACTTGTGTGAAAGGGATCCAAGCTCTCTAGCTTAGGGTTCCATCACTTCATTTGACTTAGATTTTGTTCATACTTGTTTGATTGATGTAAAGTTTGTAACTTTGTTTGTAAATAGGACTTGTATGTGTGTTAAGACTAAGGATATGATGTAACTTTGGTTCATCATCCATCTAAGACTCTTAAATGAGTTGTGTTATTACTTGGTCTTAACATATTGTGTATTGATGGTAAAATCTTGGTCAAAAATGATGCTAAACCATCAACGAGTTGTACACTTGAGGCTACAAGCATCAAAGATGAGAACTGTGATGAGCATCAAACACTAAGAACCCCACCGGAGCACTTGTTTACTGTTTTTCGGGATCTGATCAGTAACTTGGGCTACTGTAAAGTTTATTTTCAGTTAGTTCGGTTCGAGTAGATGATTTTCTGTTTAGACCTTGTCTTAATCCGAGTTACGGTTTAGGATTTATGGCCTTCCGAAAGTCATTACACCATATTAACGTTGTGCTTAAATTTCTAACCTACTCGCACTTAAACCGTCACCACGGTCAAACGAAGATGAGTTTGGTTCTGAAAATTGGTCAGCAACTAGGGGACTCACATACGGAGCCATAGCCACTGATTACGCATCTTTTCGATTTACGTACAGGTCGTAACAGCTGACCGAAGTCAGCCTATTGTTTCGATCTCTATTCTTGTCAAACTTATTTAGCTTTTATGATGACGAATGATGATGATGATGACACTTAAGCTTATTTTATGCACTATAAGAACTTATAAGGACAACCTACTAACCTAGTAACCTTTGATTTAAGTTGACGACCTTTCGGACCGACTTACTACTTGCATACTTTCATTACCGACTTTACCGCTTTTATCACTGTGAGTTATAGCATCCCTTTTTACTTATACTATTTTCGGGACTGAGAATACATGCGCTTTTTATGTTTTACTTACTTGACACGAGTACTTAAACTTTACATATGTGTGGGTTATACAACGGCATAAAGATTCCCCTTAGCACGGTAACGTTTAACAATTGGTTTTTGAACCGGTAGACGCGAATATTAGATATGGATCCATAGGGTTTGACATCCCCACTCGGGCTAGTCGCGCTAGCATTTAACGGGTGTTTAATACTTCGAGGACATACGCACTCGCCAGGTATACTTTCAGGGGGTGATATTTATATTTACGTTAAGTCTAGTTACCATGTGCCCACGGTTATACATATGCTTTTCATACTGTTTTGAAACATTGAAATCTCGTGGTCAATCTTATATTACTATTACAACTTAAACTATAGATCACCAACATTATTGTTGACGTTTTAAAGCATGTTTTCTCAGGTGCTTAGAGGTTTGTTGCTTCCGCTGTTAGACTTGCTGTCATGCTGTTTAGACTTGCTGTTAAGGACCTGTTGTGTTAGATAACCGCTGCATAACTTAGAGATGTCTCAATCATGAAACTTTTAATTTGCATTCGCAACTTATGTTATTTGAATAATGGCTTTGTAATGACCTCTGTGTCACGTTATCTTTTGTAAACACTATGTTTTTATGAATGCAAACTGGTTTTCAAACAGCATGTAGTATTCAGCCGTGTAAAGATCCTGTTGACGAATCGTACACGATGGTTTTGTACGGGGCGTCACATTTGGTATCAGAGCATTGGTTGTAGGGAATTAGGTTGCATTAGTGGGTCTAGACCAGACCAAGTAGGATTCACTAATAGGACTAATCTACAACTTGCTAGTTTACTTGTTTCTGCATGCTGCTGATTACTTTTACTGCTATGTGATATTACTGCATGCTATTGCTTATCTTTACTGCCATGCGAACTTGCTGTATGCTTATTTCCGCTATTGCATGATTACTATCTGCTTTCACATGTTATTTCTGTTTAGCGTTGTTATTATTGCCATGCTGTATACTGTTTTAGACAACCTAGGTTGCTGTAGTGCCTAATACGTGCTTGCTTTATGACTTGCTGACACGGAAAAAGTTATTTTTCCTTGTTCAGATGTCGGATGTCCCGCCCGTTGTCATTTTGGAGAGCGACTCAGACTCCCCTCCACCTCGCCTGCCATTGTTGCCGATTCACAGATCCCGTCGTCGACACACTCCAGCGACTCTGGCGCTTCGTCCTCTGGAGCCAGTGGCCATGCACCCGACCCAGTGATCACCACAGACGGACATGAGGATCCACCGGAGATTCCAGCTCCACTCATCCCAGTACCTCCGGAGCCACAGCCCCACCCCGGTGGTGCTGTGATTCCCGCGAAATACGGGGACGTTCCGTTCCGTAATGAGCATAACCATTGGTGCCGACGCCTTCCTGATGGACGTGTCATACCGATCCCACCTTTCAGATACCGGATTATGACTACCGGTCGCCGAGCGCCGCCACCCCCAGCTGTTTTCGACGACTCATCATCCGACGACTCATCCTCTGACGATTCCAGTGACGATGACTCTGACGAGGACCCTGAGGAGACGCCCGTGCAGCCACCCTCCACCCCGCCGAAGAAGCGGTATCGTTTTGATGGTACCGTTATTCCAGGGGTTAACGGGGGTAGGTCGTTCTTTAGCGCACATGGACTGAGGACTAGGGTCACCGCCCGCAAGCGGGTTGTGCCGTATCCTGCCGATCCATTCGTGCGTAAGGCTTACCGTTGCACACCATCTACTTCTGACGCTGGACCATTTGCACCACCTGCACCACCTGTACCGACTGCACCGCCTGCCCCACCGTCTCCCTCCGTTGAGGAACTGACGAGGGAAGTGGAGATCCTCCGTGCTCGGGTAACTGAGCTCGAGGACCAGATGTAACATCCTAGGTAACACGTTCCCCGTAGCATGATATTGTCCGCTTTGCCCGTAGGCGCACGGATTTTTCTTGGCGACCAAACACGACGAGCACTTTCCCAGGAGGTCACCCATCCTGGTAGTACTCTCGCCTGAGCACGCTTAACTGCAGAGTTCTCATGGGATCTGCTGCGCTTATGGTCCCAAAACGCGTCATGCTAGAAAAGGTCTCCACACCCTTATAAGGCATGCTTCGTTCTCCTTTCCAACCGATGTGGGACGGATGTAACACGGATGTTACAATCCTCCCCCCTAATGGGACACAGCGTCCTCGCTGTGCACGTTTGGTCCGGGACCTGGCTCTTATACCAACTGAAAGGACCCGTTCATATACATTATAAACGATTCACAATAGTTGATTACATACTGAAAGGACCCGTTCATATACATTATAAACGATTCACAATAGTTGATTACATCGCGAGGTAATCAACTATTGTGAATCGTTTATAATGTATATGAACGGGTCCTTTCAGTTGGTATCAGAGCCAGGTCCCGGACCAAACGTGCACAGCGAGGACGTTGTGTCCCATTAGGGGGATTATTGTAACATCCGTGTTACATCCGTCCCACATCGGTTGGAGAGGAGAACGAAGCATGCCTTATAAGGGTGTGGAGACCTTTCCTAGCATGACGTGTTTTGGGACCATAAGCGCAGCAGATCCCATGAGAACTCTGCAATTAAGCGTGCTCAGGCGAGAGTACTACCAGGATGGGTGACCTCCTGAAAAAGTGCTCGTCGTGTTTGGTCGCCAAGAAAAATCCGTGCGCCTACGGGCAAAGCGGACAATATCATGCTACGGGGAATGTATTACCTGGGATGTTACAGATGGTATCAGAGCGGTGGTCTTAGCGAACCAGGTCTGCATTAGTGTGTCTAACTGATAGTCGTTAGGATGCATTAGTGAGCCTGGACTTCGACCGTGTCTGCATGTCAAAAGTTTTGCTTATCATTTTTGTCGGAAATTGCTTGCTTATCATTCTTAGTCTAGACACTGGTTACTGAATTAATTGCATGAATAGTGTATAGACAAAATTCATATCTTAGCGTATCTGCTAATCCATATCTTAGCGTATCTGTTACTATAAACTTTGCCTGACATATCCCGTAATTTCCTCCGTAATCTACGAAATCTTTTGCGCTATATATATAGATATTCTATGTAATTAGAATACCACCCGATAGCCGAAAAATCATTTCATATCGAAAAATCCTTTATTCAATCGAACGAAATGGAATTTGTCATTAGTTCAAGTCCCTCAAATTCCAATATGGAATCCCACTCAAGCTCCGAAAGCAGTGTGACCGGAATGGATCAACCAATTAGCTGAAAGGACCCGTTCATATACATTATAAACGATTCACAATAGTTGATTACATTGCGAGGTATTTGACCTCTATATGATACATTTTACAAACATTGCATTCGTTTTTAAAAGACAAACTTTTTTTACATCGAAAATTGACAGGCATGCATACCATTTCATAATATCCACTATCCAACTATAAATTGATTTAATAATAATCTTTGATGAACTCAATGACTCGAATGCAACGTTCTTCGAAATATGCTATGAAAGACTCCAAGTAATATCTTTAAAATGAGCAAATGCACAGCGGAAGATTTCTTTAACACCTTAGAATAAACATGCTTTAAAGTGTCAACCAAAAGGTTGGTGAGTTCATTAGTTTATCATAATCATTTATTTCCATCATTTTAATAGACCACAAGAATTTCATTTCCAGTTCTCATAAATATACGTCCCATGCATAGAGACAAAAATAATCATTCATATGGTGAACACCTGGTAACCGACATTAACTAGATACATATAAGAATATCCCCTATCATTCCGGGATCCTCCTTCGGACATGATATAAATTTCGAAGTACTAAAGCATCCGGTACTTTGGATGGGGTTTGTTAGGCCCAATAGATCTATCTTTAGGATTCGCGTCAATTAGGGTGTCTGTTCCCTAATTCTTAGATTACCAGACTTTAATAAAAAGGGGCATATTCGATTTCGATAATTCAACCATAGAATGTAGTTTCAATTACTTGTGTCTATTTCGTCAAACATTTATAAAAGCGCATGTATTCTCAGTCCCAAAAATATAAAGGGTAAAAAGGCAAATGAAACTCACCATACTGTATTTTGTAGTAAAAATACATATAACATCATTGAACAAGTGTAGGGTTGGCCTCGGATTCAAGAACCTATATTAATTATATATTTTTATATGTCGGTCAATATTTGTCTAACAATTTAGGCCAAAACATAGTGTACCACAATCCTAATGCTCGAGTCTGACTCAACAGTATAGTAACATGTTATATTACTCATGCTCAGTTAAAATTCTAGTAAAAGGTGACGTGTGAAACAACGTAACACAAATGGTTTCATAAACATAAAATAGTATTTTAGTTTTTTTTTTTTTTTTTTTTAGAGAAAGTCAACAAAAAAAAAATTAACTGAGAAGTTAACGGGAAAAGTCAAAGTTTAAAGTCAAAAGTCAAAAGTCAAAGGTTAAAGTGAAAACGAGATCGCATGCAAAAATACACTAACTTATACAAAAAATGATTTTCGGTCAAACATGACTAAACGGCCACTTCAGCGATTTTTAGAAAAATTATCGAAACTCCGATTGATAAACGGCCAAAAATAAAAGTTACACATTACCAAAAAGATTAAGCATAAATGTTACAGAAGTAAACTAAACATAGACAACTCGTAGTTGCCAACGCGGTTTCGGCGTTTCAAAGTTAATTTTTCAGCTTTAATAAATTTACAAAAGTGACCGAGTAGCCTACTTTGGAGATTTTTAGAAAATTCCTCGAAACTCGGATTGACAAACGGCCAAGGTCATTTGTTAGACCTTACAACAAAGAATTCAGTGGTATTTTTTCTTAAATCTGAAACAACGCAGATCAGCGAGAATTTCAGTTCCCTTTTCAACATTTTATCAAAATTTGCAAAACTTCTTTTGTCCATAACTTGACAACCGTTCGACGAAACGAGACGTGCTTTATATGAAAATTCATCTACTCGACGAGTAGGATCCAAATAACCACTTTTTATAACCCAGAAAATTAGTTCACTAATTATCATCAGCAATTTTAATTACGAAATTAATTATACAATTCGTTTATTTCATAACTTTCTAACCGTTCATCGAATCCATTTGATATCTAAATGAAAAGTTCTAAATTTTTCGGTAGCTTTCCAAGGACATGCATATCTTATACCTTATCTCAACCGCAGGTGTAACTAACTCAAGATTCAACCTATCCTATCTAAAGACAATTTCAAAAGTACAAGCATGCATAATCCTATTTTCTCGAGCACTAGTTAGGGATACACTATTAGTATGTAAAATTTAAAATATGAGTACTCACGTATCAATATTGAGATTCAATATTGCAGGAAAGGTACGTAAACGCATCGGAGATGATAAACACTAGATTGACCTCACGAGCATACCCCGAACACTACCCATAACCTCCATAGCTATAACTCATAATTTCCTTAGCCCTATCCTACTAGAAAAATCAACTTTGAAAACTCGTTTTAGATCACTCGGGCAGCACTCCGTCGTAGTATTTTATGTATAAATAATAATAATACTACTAGTAATAATAATAATAATAATAATAGTAATTTTGATAATAATAATAATAATAATAATAATAATAATAATAATAATAATAATAATAAAAATAAAATAAAATAAATAATATACGGAGTATATATCTTATATAGAGAGATTGAGTGAAATATGATGGATGAACCTAGTCGCACAATTTGAGTTTTATAGATTGATCCGGGACCCACACCTACACAATCACGGAGGTTTGATGAATAAAGAGTCCGCAAATTACGGAGTCCTTAAAAGAACTCCTTTCCAACTTGCAACGTTTAAGTTTCTTATATATATATATATATTTATATTTATTTAATATATAATATATTTAATCTTTAGAATTAATTAAATATTATATTATATTTACGTGCGTAGTAAAAATGTAACTTTTACTAAAATGACACGGACGTGATCTCACGACTCATGTACCACTTTCGTTTTTTTGAGCGCACTTTCGTACGTTTAGAAACTAGCCTTTTACGTTACGCGACGTGTACCTTTTACAAAAATTAGACTTACTTATCAATAATTTATCTTTATAAAAATATCACTTATAAAATTTAGCGTTATGGTCATTTACTTATTTAAATCAAAGTCTCGTTGTTTATCAAAGTATTTTATTTTAAATTAAACATTTTTTGACATGTACCTTTATTAATAACTAGACTTAAATTAATTAAAAACTAACCTACTCAAAGTGTAACTTAATCTTTTGAGTGTTTTGGTCATTTCCTTTTATAATTCATAATCTTGTTATATATCAAAGCCTATTTATTAATATTAGTTTAAAATCAAAACGTTTTATAACTAATTTAAAATATAGATAAGTATTTAAAATTTATCTAATAGCCTACTAGTTAACTTTTCAAAACCAATTATATTTCAAGGTTTGTTTTATAATCGTTTAGAAAAATATTATAACTCGTAACGTTTTCATTTAAAAACTTAATACAATTCCTTTATATATTAACTTTTTAAATATTAATCGCATCATTAAGCGAAGGTTACTATCGTGTACTAAACTAATTTAAAAACATATATATTTAATGAACACGTTTTAATGTACGTTGCAAATTATATTAATATATCTAAAAATCAATATACCAACTTACGTTATCTAAACAAAGACATTTTAATAAATAAGCTTTATTATATTGAAAAACGTTTTCGCACATTTGTAATAGATCAATTAATTATTATGGAATTCAATTCTCCACTAACCTTTGTCTAATCCTCAATAATAACACTTTTGTTCTTACACATAATCACTTTACAAAATATTCCGAATAACGTTAAAAGTAAGGGTTTCCTAAATCAAAGTGGACCTCATTAATTCTAATTCAATGTATTTGATGATTCAATCATTTGTTATTATCTTTTAATCTCGTCGATTAACTTACATCGAACAAATACGTTCATGTAAAGTATTATTCATTCAATACCTTGATAGCATTTCCAAATTCATAAAATAAATCTCATATCTTATATTCATTTCAACTAATCCGTTCAATGTTTTATCAATATTTCTCAATTTAAAAATCACACATATGTATATATATTTATTTACACATAATTGTTCGTGAATCGTCAGGCATAGTCAAAGGGTATTTGATTAAATAAATATAGTTTCAAAACTTTCGAGACTCAAAATTATAGATTTTTGCTTATCGTGTCGGGTACATATAAAGATTAAAGTTTAAATTTGATCAAAAATTTCCGGGTCATCACATTAGCCATTGATATCGCATATTTTATACGCATTTTCCTTAGCGATATCGGGTACATTTTGGTCCTTTTGGATACGATTTGGAATTATTTCAGTGAAAGTTGTGAAAAGTTTGAGTTCCAAGACCAAGGAGGTTAATTTTGAAGTTATTTGATGGTTTTGGGTGATTTTCGATGTAAACGAGTGAAAGGGTTTAGTCCGATTCGAGTTTTGGTGTTTGTATTAAGTTTTTCAGCTCATTTCAGCAAAAATGACATGGAGCGCCGCTCCAAAACGTGGCGCGCCGCGCCATTCCACATAAAATACAGTTCGAGCATTTTTAAAAGGCAGATTTCAGCTCACCAGTTATTTGGCGCGCCGCGCGAGTAAGGGCGCGCCGCGCAGGTTCTTAACCGGGTTCAGAATTGCACCTATTTAAAGCCCGAAAATTACCCTAATTTATAATTATCTTATCCAGAAGAATTCCAGCAGCTTTTTGACGAACTTAGGTGATTTTTGGGGATTTCCAAGGTCATTCTAAGGTATCAATCATTCCGGAAACAAGTCTCGATTCGTTTATCTTTCAGGATTCAATCATTGATTAGGTGAATCTCTTGTCATAAACAATGAATTTCTCTATTACTTTATTTGTGATTTTTATTGTTGCCATGATTATTGGCTAAGTTCTTTAATGTTTGTCTAGATTTAATAACCTATGTATTGGATGCTACTTATCAGTTGTTTGATTAATTTATGATGATTTGATGTTTGAATTAAAGAACCATTCTTATTGAAGCTAGACTCTTCGATTCAATTGGTTGTGTACTTGTTTGATATGACGAGAGTTCATTAATTTAGTGCAATAATTTACAATTGGTTTGTCTTAATCGATTGTTTGCTTACTCGGAGACGAGAGTAAATTGAATTCAAAATGCTAGACGAAATAGGGGTGAATTATGCGCAACGAGAGTTGGTGTGATTGTGATTTGAGTCTTCATCTCAGTTGAACTGTTTAGTCACAATTAGGAGGTCTTAGGCTACGGGGAATTCCATGTCGTGTAATCTTAATTAAAGTGTTTGCGCTGGGGAATTCCAGGTGAACCGACTAGATAATTCACATAAGTTAGATAATAACTGGGGCTTAATCTAAATGCATCCAATACTAGGTGAAAAAGGACTAGACAAGCATTCGTTTTTTTAATTGTTTACAACTATCTTATTTTACTCGTTTGTTTGCTTTAAAGCTTAAAACTGAAAACACCAAAAATATTGTTCAATCTTGTTATTAATTAAAGCTATCTTTGATTTTGGCTAATCGTTAAATAGCCAACCAAACAAATTATCTCGTAATTCAATTTTCTAGATTTAACTTAGTTTAATTCATTAGTTACAATCTTAATTTTCACGTCTAAACTGTCCTTGGAATGATCTTGGATTTACCAACTTTATACTATTGCACGATCGGGTACACTGCCCGTTAGTGTGTAGTAAATCTTTAAACCGGTTTTCCCATTATAAATAATAGACGCGATTTCACACATCAAGTTTTTGGCGCCGCTGCCGGGGACAGTTGTGTCGAAGATTAAGATTGCTATCTAATTGTTCTTAGTTTAGTTTAGTTATAGATTATTATTTCTTTTCGTTATTCTCAAGTTGAATCGGTGCGTTTAATCGGTTGTTAGTGGTGATTTCGCAGGTAACAGGTAGTGCATGCCACATACGCGTTCTTCTAATTCTCCGATTTTTCAACCATTTGCAGAACCCGAAAGAGAGTTATTCAGAGCGTTAAGTCACGAACAACAGTCTACAGTGGATTCATCTTTTTCTTCAAGTGCTAATATAATTAATTTGGAAAGTAGTTCTGAAACTGTGGTGCCCGATACACCACCTGAAATCAGAGAAGAAGAAGAATCTTACATTTCCTTAGATCTTTTCGAGACTGAAGATATGGCTGACCAAGAACAACCACCTCGTCCTCAGACTATGGAACAAAAGTTGAAGGCCACACGAGGGGGCCAAGGCAATTCGATTACTCAACCGAACATCACTCAGCCTTTTCAAATTACAGGGCCGATCCTGAATTTGATTTCTTCTGATTGCCGATTTTATGGCAAGGATACTGAGGATGCTAACGAGCATCTTCGTAATTTTAATGATGTTTGCAATTTGTTTAAGCTACATGAGGTTGCCGATACTTCAATCAAGACAAGGCTTTTCCCTTGGACTCTTAAGGGAGAAGCTAAGAGATGGTTAGATAAGCAACCAGAGGGCACGATTACCTCTTGGGAGACTTTGGAGGATAAGTTTTTGTCGAAGTTTTTCCCTGCGTCTCGAGCTGCTAGACTTCAAGCAGAAATTTCACAATTTAGTCAAAAGAGCAGTGAGACATTATTTGATGCTTGGGACCTTTTTGCTACTTTGTTACGCTCGTGTACGCAACACGGGTTGAATGATTTACAAAAGGTTCAGATTTTCTACAAAGGTTGTGACATTCCAACTCGTCAGAGTATTGATCAAGCAGCAGGTGGTACGTTAATGGATAAGACCGAAGAAGAGGCGTTAGAGATAATTGAAAAGCAAGCTGCTTACTCTCACGAATGGCATCAAGATCATGAGCCATCCCATTCAGCTTCAGTTAAGAGAACTGAGACCACTGGTGCGTATGATGATTTTGGGTCTATCAGTGCTAAGTTGGATTCTTTTGGTAGAAATTTAGAGAAGATAAATAAGGATATTCATGGTATGAAGGTTGGTTGTGAGTATTGTGGGGGTTTACATTTAGCTAAAGATTGTGATGCGGGGTTAACGATAGGTCAAAAGGAAGAGATAGCGTATATCAGTCAGCAAAATAATAATCAGTTTCAAGGGCGCGCTCACTTTAACCGCAATTTTAATAATCCCTACAATCCTCAAGGTCGTCAGGGAGGTAGTAACAGTAATTATCAGAATTCGCCGGGTGGAGGATTTCAGCAACAAGCTCCTGGGTATTTTCAAAAGCCCCAAGCCGAAGAGAAAAAGTCGAATCTTGAAGCTATGATCGAAAAGCTTGTGATATCTCAAACTCAGCTTGTTACTACTGTTACTCAGAATAATGAGAAGAATGATCAGATGTTCCGGAATCAACAAGCCGCGATTCATAATTTGGAACAATAGATTGGTCAACTTGCTAATCAGAGAAATGAGAGAAAACCGGGGGAGTTACCAAGTAACACGGATGCTAACCCAAAAAATGGGCACGTTAATTCTATCACCACCCGAAGTGGTATAGCATATGATCCACCAAAGAAGCCTGCTGAGTATGATTTGCGAGTTCCATTGATTAAAGATAATGAGCCGGTAGTTGATAGTGAACCGGAGGGGGATAAGGAGCCGGAACAGGTGATTGAGGAAGTTGAAAATATACCGGTAAAGGTTGCTGCTAAACCAGTAGCTGAAATGTCCCGTTCTTATTGATTAAAAACGTTCCATATTAATTGATTTCGTTGCGAGGTTTTGACCTCTATATGAGACGTTTTTCAAAGACTGCATTCATTTTGAAACAAACCATAACCTTTATTTCATCAATAAAGGTTTAAAAAGCTTTACGTAGATTATCAAATAATGATAATCTAAAATATCCTGTTTACACACGACCATTACATAATGGTTTACAATACAAATATGTTACAACAAAATAAGTTTCTTGAATGCAGTTTTTACACAATATCATACAAGCATGGACTCCAAATCTCGTCCTTATTTAAGTATACGACAGCGGAAGCTCTTAATAATCACCTGAGAATAATCATGCTTAAAACGTCAACAAAAATGTTGGTGAGTTATAGGTTTAACCTATATATATCAAATCGTAATAATAGACCACAAGATTTCATATTTCAATACACATCCCATACATAGAGATAAAAATCATTCATATGGTGAACACCTGGTAACTGACATTAACAAGATGCTTATATAAGAATATCCCCATCATTCCGGGACACCCTTCGGATATGATATAAATTTTGAAGTACTAAAGCATCCGGTACTTTGGATGGGGTTTGTTAGGCCCAATAGATCTATCTTTAGGATTCGCGTCAATTAGGGTGTCTGTTCCCTAATTCTTAGATTACCAGACTTAATAAAAAGGGGCATATTCGATTTCGATAATTCAACCATAGAATGTAGTTTCACGTACTTGTGTCTATTTTGTAAATCATTTATAAAACCTGCATGTGTTCTCATCCCAAAAATATTAAATTTTAAAAGTGGGACTATAACTCACTTTCACAGATTTTTACTTCATCGGGAAGTAAGACTTGGCCACTGGTTGATTCACGAACCTATAACAATATATACATATATATCAAAGTATGTTCAAAATATATTTACAACACTTTTAATATATTTTGATGTTTTAAGTTTATTAAGTTAGCTGTCCTCGTTAGTAACCTACAACTAGTTGTCCACAGTTAGATGTATAGAAATAAATCGATAAATATTATCTTGAATCAATCCATGACCCAGTGTATACGTATCTCAGTATTGATCACAACTCAAACTATATATATTTTGGGATCAACCTCAACCCTGTATAGCTAACTCCAACATTCACATATAGAGTGTCTATGGTTGTTCCGAAATATATATAGATGTGTCGACATGATAGGTCGAAACATTGTATACGTGTCTATGGTATCTCAAGATTACATAATATACAATACAAGTTGATTAAGTTATGGTTGGAATAGATTTGTTACCAATTTTCACGTAGCTAAAATGAGAAAAATTATCCAATCTTGTTTTACCCATAACTTCTTCATTTTAAATCCGTTTTGAGTGAATCAAATTGCTATGGTTTCATATTGAATTCTATTTTATGAATCTAAACAGAAAAAGTATACGTTTATAGTCAGAAAAATAAGTTACAAGTCATTTTTGTAAAGGTAGTCATTTCAGTCGAAAGAACGACGTCTAGATGACCATTTTAGAAAACATACTTCCACTTTGAGTTTAACCAAAATTTTTGGATATAGTTTCATGTTCATAATAAAAATAATTTTCTCAAAATAACAACTTTTAAATCAAAGTTTATCATAGTTTTTAATTAACTAACCCAAAACAGCCTGCGGTGTTACTACGACGGCGTAAATCCGGTTTTACGGTGTTTTTTGTGTTTCCAGGTTTTAAATCATTAAGTTAGCATATCATAAATATAGAACATGTGTTTAGTTGATTTTAAAAGTCAAGTTAGAAGGATTAACTTTTGTTTGCGAACAAGTTTAGAATTAACTAAACTATGTTCTAATGATTACAAGTTTAAACCTTCGAATAAGATAGCTTTATATGTATGAATCGAATGATGTTATGAACATCATTACTACCTTAAGTTCCTTGGATAAACCTACTGGAAAAGAGAAAAATGGATCTAGCTTCAACGGATCCTTGGATGGCTCGAAGTTCTTGAAGCAGAATCATGACACGAAAACAAGTTCAAGTAAGATCATCACTTGAAATAAGATTGTTATAGTTATAGAAATTGAACCAAAGTTGGAATATGATTATTACCTTATATTAGAATGATAACCTACTGTAAGAAACAAAGATTTCTTGAGGTTGGATGATCACCTTACAAGATTGGAAGTGAGCTTGCAAACTTGAAAGTATTCTTGATTTTATGTAACTAGAACTTGTAGAATATATGAAGAACACTTAGAACTTGAAGATAGAACTTGAGAGAGATCAATTAGATGAAGAAAATTGAAGAATGAAAATGTTTGTAGGTGTTTTTGGTCGTTGGTGTATGGATTAGATATAAAGGATATGTAATTTTGTTTTCATGTAAATAAGTCATGAATGATTACTCATATTTTTGTAATTTTATGAGATATTTCATGCTAGTTGCCAAATGATGGTTCCCACATGTGTTAGGTGACTCACATGGGCTGCTAAGAGCTGATCATTGGAGTGTATATACCAATAGTACATACATCTAAAAGCTGTGTATTGTACGAGTACGAATACAGGTGCATACGAGCAGAATTGTTGATGAAACTGAACGAGGATGTAATTGTAAGCATTTTTGTTAAGTAGAAGTATTTTGATAAGTGTATTGAAGTCTTTCAAAAGTGTATAAATACATATTAAAACACTACATGTATATACATTTTAACTGAGTCGTTAAGTCATCGTTAGTCGTTACATGTAAGTGTTGTTTTGAAACCTTTAGGTTAACGATCTTGTTAAATGTTGTTAACCCAATGTTTATAATATCAAATGAGATTTTAAATTATTATATTATCATGATATTATCATGTATGAATATCTCTTAATATGATATATATATATATATATATACATTAAATGTCTTTACAACGATAATCGTTACATATATGTCTCGTTTAAAAATCATTAAGTTAGTAGTCTTGTTTTTACATATGTAGTTCATTGTTAATATACTTAATGATATGTTTACTTATCATAGTATCATGTTAACTATATATATATCCATATATATGTCATCATATAGTTTTTACAAGTTTTAACGTTCGTGAATCACCGATCAACTTGGGTGGTCAATTGTCTATATGAAACATATTTCAATTAATCAAGTCTTAACAAGTTTGATTGCTTAACATGTTGGAAACATTTAATCATATAAATATCAATCTCAATTAATATATATAAACATGGAAAAGTTCGGGTCACTACAGTACCTACCCGTTAAATAAATTTCGTCCCGAAATTTTAAGCTGTTGAAGGTGTTGACGAATCTTCTGGAAATAGATGCGGGTATTTCTTCTCCATCTGATCTTCACGCTCCTAGGTGAACTCGGGTCCTCTATGAGCATTCCATCGAACCTTAACAATTGGTATCTTGTTTTGCTTAAGTCTTTTAACCTCACGATCCATTATTTCGACGGGTTCTTCGATGAATTGAATTTTTTCGTTGATTTGGATTTCATCTAAAGGAATAGTGAGATCTTCTATAGCAAAACATTTCTTCAAATTCGAGACGTGGAAAGTGTTATGTACAGCCACGAGTTGTTGAGGTAACTCAAGTCGGTAAGCTACTGGTCCGACACGATCAATAATCTTGAATGGTCCAATATACCTTGGATTTAATTTCCCTCGTTTACCAAATCGAATAACGCCTTTACAAGGTGCAACTTTAAGCATGACCATCTAACCAATTTCAAATTCTATATCTTTTCTTTTAATGTCAGCGTAGCTCTTTTGTCGACTTTGGGCGGTTTTTAACCGTTGTTGAATTTGGATGATCTTCTCGGTAGTTTCTTGTATAATCTCTGGACCCGTAAACTGTCTATCCCCCACTTCACTCCAACAAATCGGAGACCTGCACTTTCTACCATAAAGTGCTTCAAACGGTGCCATCTCAATGCTTGAATGGTAGCTATTGTTGTAGGAAAATTCTGCTAACGGTAGATGTTGATCCCAACTGTTTCCGAAATCAATAACACATGCTCGTAGCATGTCTTCAAGCGTTTGTATCGTCCTTTCGCTCTGCCCATCAGTTTGTGGATGATAGGCAGTACTCATGTCTAGACGAGTTCCTAATGCTTGCTGTAATGTCTGCCAGAATCTTGAAATAAATCTGCCATCCCTATCAGAGATAATAGAGATTGGTATTCCATGTCTGGAGACGACTTCCTTCAAATACAGTCGTGCTAACTTCTCCATCTTATCATCTTCTCTTATTGGCAGGAAGTGTGCTGATTTGGTGAGACGATCAACTATTACCCAAATAGTATCAAAACCACTTGCAGTCCTTGGCAATTTAGTGATGAAATCCATGGTAATGTTTTCCCATTTCCATTCCGGGATTTCGGGTTGTTGAAGTAGACCTGATGGTTTCTGATGCTCAGCTTTGAAATTAGAACACGTCAAACATTCTCCTACGTATAGCAACATCGACTTTCATACCCGGCCACCAAAAATGTTTCTTGAGATCCTTGTACATCTTCCCCGTTCCAGGATGTATTGAGTATCTGGTTTTATGAGCTTCTCTAAGTACCATTTCTCTCATATCTCCAAATTTTGGTACCCAAATCCTTTCAGCCCTATACCGGGTTCCGTCTTCCATAATATTAAGATGCTTCTCCGATCCTTTGGGTATTTCATCCTTTAAATTTCCCTCTTTTAAAACTCCTTGTTGCGCCTCCTTTATTTGAGTAGTAAGGTTATTATGAATCATTATATTCATAGATTTTACTCGAATAGGTTCTCTGTCCTTCCTGCTCAAGGCATCGGCTACCACATTTGCCTTCCCCGGGTGGTAACGAATCTCAAAGTCGTAATCATTCAATAATTCAATCCACCTACGCTGCCTCATATTCAGTTGTTTCTGATTAAATATGTGTTGAAGACTTTTGTGGTCGGTATATATAATACTTTTGACCCCATATAAGTAGTGCCTCCAAGTCTTTAATGCAAAAACAACCGCGCCTAATTCCAAATCATGCGTCGTATAATTTTGTTCGTGAATCTTCAATTGTCTAGACGCATAAGCAATCACCATCGCTCGTTGCATTAATACACAACTGAGACCTTGCTTTGATGCGTCACAATAAATCACAAAATCATCATTCCCTTCAGGCAATGACAATATAGGTGCCGTAGTTAGCTTTTTGTTCAATAACTGAAACGCTTTCTCTTGTTCATCATTCCATTCAAATTTCTTCCCTTTATGCGTTAATGCAGTCAAGGGTTTTGCTATTCTGGAAAAGTCTTGGATGAACCTTCTGTAGTAACCAGCTAGTCCTAAAAACTGGCGTATGTGTTTCGGAGTTTTCGGGATTTCCCACTTTTCAACAGTTTCTATCTTTGCCGGATCCACCTTAATACCTTCTTTGTTCACTATGTGACCGAGGAATTGAACTTCTTCCAACCAAAATGCACACTTTGAAAACTTAGCGTACAATTCTTCCTTCCTCAATACTTCTAACACCTTTCTCAAATGTTCACCGTGTTCTTGGTCATTCTTTGAGTAAATAAGTATGTCATCAATGAAAACAATGACAAACTTGTCAAGGTATGGTCCACACACTCGGTTCATAAGGTCCATGAACACAGCTGGTGCATTAGTTAAACCAAACGGCATGACCATAAACTCGTAATGACCGTAAGGTGTTCTGAAAGCAGTCTTTGGAATATCATCTTCTTTCACCCGCATTTGATGATACCCGGAACGTAAGTCAATCTTTGAATAAACAGACGAGCCTTGTAGTTGATCAAATAAGTCGTCGATTCTCGGTAGTGGGTAGCAGTTCTTGATGGTAAGTTTGTTCAACTCTCGGTAGTCGATACACAACCTGAATGTACCATCTTTCTTCTTGACAAACAAAACAGGAGCTCCCCACGGTGATGTGCTTGGTCGAATGAAACCACGCTCTAAAAGTTCTTGTAATTGGCTTTGCAGTTCTTTCATCTCGCTGGGTTCGAGTCTATAAGGAGCACGAGCTATTGGTGCAGCTCCTGGTACAAGATCTATTTGAAATTCAACGGATCGATGTGGGGGTAATCCCGGTAATTCTTTCGGAAATACATCGGGAAATTCTTTTGCAATGGGAAGATCATTGATGCTCTTTTCTTCAGTTTGTACTTTCTCGACGTGTGCTAGAACAGCATAGCAACCTTTTCTTATTAGTTTTTGTGCCTTCAAATTACTAATAAGATGTAGCTTCGTGTTGCCCTTTTCTCCGTACACCATTAAGGGTTTTCCTTTTTCTCGTATAATGCGAATTGCATTTTTGTAACAAACGATCTCTGCTTTCACTTCTTTCAACCAGTCCATACCGATTATCACATCAAAACTCCCTAACTCTACTGGTATCAAATCAATCTTAAATGTTTCGCTAACCAGTTTAATTTCTCGATTCCGACATATATTATCTGCTGAAATTAATTTACCATTTGCTAATTCGAGTAAAAATTTACTATCCAAAGGCGTCAATGGACAACTTAATTTAGCACAAAAATCTCTACTCATATAGCTTCTATCCGCACCCGAATCAAATAAAACGTAAGCAGATTTATTGTCAATAAGAAACGTACCCGTAACAAGCTCCGGGTCTTCTTGTGCCTCTGCCGCATTAATATTGAAAACTCTTCCGTGGCCTTGTCCATTCGTGTTCTCCTGGTTCGGGCAATTTCTAATAATGTGGCCCGGTTTTCCATATTTATAACAAACTACATTGGCATAACTTGCTCCGACACTACTTGCTCCACCATTACTCGTTCCGACACCATTTGTTCCTTTCGTTCTATTAACCCCTGGTCCGTAGACCTCACACTTCGCCGCGCTATGACCATTTCTTTTACACTTGTTGCAAAATTTGGTGCAGAACCCCGAGTGATACTTTTCACACCTTTGGCATAGCTGCTTCTGATTGTTGTTGTTGTTGCAGTTATTATTGTTGTTGGGATGATTGTTGTAGTTGCTGTTGTTGTTGTTGTTGTTGTTGTTGTTGTTGTTGTTGTTGTTGTTTTTGTTGTTGTTGTTGGGCCGTTTGTTGTAGTTGCGATTGATGTTGCGATTGTTGGGATAATTGTTGCGATTATTGTTGTAATTGCTGTTGTTGTTGTATTGATGATTCTTATCACCGTTTTCCTCCCACTTTCTTTTGACTTGGTTCACATTGGCCTCTTCAGCAGTCTGTTCTTTAATTCTTTCTTCAATCTGGTTCACTAGTTTGTGAGCCATTCTACATGCCTGTTGTATGGAGGTGGCCTCGTGTGAACTTATATCTTCTTGGATTCTTTCCGGTAATCCTTTCACAAACGCGTCGATCTTCTCTTCCTCATCTTCGAATGCTCCCGGACACAATAGGCACAATTCTGTGAATCGTCTTTCGTACGTGGTAATATCAAATCCTTGGGTTCGTAACCCTCTAAGTTCTGTCTTGAGCTTATTGACCTCGGTTCTGGGACGGTACTTCTCGTTCATCAAGTGCTTGAATGCTGACCACGGTAGTGTGTACGCATCGTCTTGTCCCACTTGCTCTAGATAGGTATTCCACCATGTTAACGCAGAACCTGTGAAGGTATGCGTAGCGTACTTCACTTTGTCCTCTTCAGTACACTTACTTATGGCAAACACCGATTCGACCTTCTCGGTCCACCGTTTCAATCCGATCGGTCCTTCAGTTCCATCAAATTCCAAAGGTTTGCAGGCAGTGAATTCTTTGTAGGTGCATCCTACACGATTTCCTGTACTGCTAGATCCAAGGTTATTGTTGGTATGTAGCGCAGCCTGTACTGCGGCTATGTTTGAAGCTAGAAAAGTACGGAATTCCTCTTCATTCATATTCACGGTGTGTCGAGTAGTCGGTGCCATTTCCTTCAAAATAGTTAAATGGAACAAGTTAATCATACAGAATATTAAGAGTAGTTAATAGTATTTCGTAGCATAATATGAACTCATTTATAAAAGCTTTTTCTTCATATTAGCGTTTTATAAGTTTAAATTCGGGTAGTACCTACCCGTTAAGTTCATACTTAGTAGCTAATATACAATTCAACTACTACAATTCTATATGAAAAACTGATTATAATAATATTTCGCGTTCAAACTTTTACACAATATTTTACAAATTTACAATACCGCTTATTTTACATATAGCATGAAATATAGTACACAATAAATTTGATACAAGATGGTTGTGAAGATAATTCTAGCTAGTACACAAGTCGTTCAGCAAAGGCAATAAAGACACGTAATTCATACGTCCAGAAACAAGTCATGCATTCTGGTTTTACTAGGATTACTTCCCATCCTTGGTCTTGTGGAACATAACCGTTATGGCCGTTGATAAGACAGCGTGTTGTAACGTCGTCAAAGGGACGAGGGTTACGTAATGTCCAACAGTCCCGTAACAATCTAAAAACCTCATTTCTTACCCCAATTACCGACTCCGTCACTTGTGGGAACGTTTTGTTTAATAGTTGTAGTCCGATGTTCTTGTTCTCACTTTGGTGAGAAGCGAACATTACTAATCCGTAAGCATAACATGCTTCTTTATGTTGCATGTTAGCCGCTTTTTCTAAATCACGAAGTCCAATATTCGGATATATTGAGTCAAAATAATTTCTTAACCCATTGCGTAAAATAGCATTTGGGTTCCCCACAATATATGCGTCAAAGTAAACACATCGTAACTTATGGATTTTCCAATGTGATATCCCCCATCTTTCGAACGAAAGTCTTTTATAAACCAAGGCATTCTTGGAACGTTCTTCGAATGTCTTACAAACTGATCTCGCCTTAAATAGTTGTGCCGAAGAATTCTGACCGACTCTAGACAAGATTTCATCAATCATGTCTCCGGGTAGGTCTCTTAAAATATTGGGTTGTCTATCCATTTTGTGTTTTTATACTGTAAAATAGACAAGAGTTAGATTCATAAAAAAAATACTTATTAATACAAGCAATTTTTACATATATCATAAAGCATAAGCACAATATATTACATATATTACACCACACGAATACAACTATCTTATTCCGACTCGCTTGTTTCTTCTTCTTCGGTTTTGGTTCGTTTTGCCAAGTTTCTAGGGATATATGATGTTCCCCTAATACGAGCCGTCGTTTTCCACATTGGTTTAGAAAAACCTGGTGGTTTAGAGGTTCTCGGGTCATTGTTACAACTTAAGGACTTCGGGGGTTGACGATACATATAAAGTTCATCGGGGTTGGAATTAGATTTCTCTATTTTTGTGCCCTTTCCCTTATTATTTTCTTTTGCCTTTTTAAATTCAGTTGGGGTAATTTCTATAACATCATCGGAATTCTCGTCGGAATCCGATTCATCAGAGAATTGGTAATCCTCCCAATATTTTGCTTCCTTGGCGGAAACACCATTGACCATAATTAACCTTGGTCGGTTGGTTGAGGATTTTCTTTTACTTAACCGTTTTATTATTTCCCCCACCGGTTCTATTTCTTCATCCGGTTCCGATTCTTCTTCCGGTTCCGATTCTTCTTCCGGTTCCGACTCTTCTTCCGGTTCCTCTTCGGGAACTTGTGAATCAGTCCACGAATCATTCCAATTTACATTTGACTCTTCATTATTATTAGGTGAGTCAATAGAACTTGTTCTAGAGGTAGACATCTATCACATAATATCAAACGCGTTAAGAGATTAATATATCACATAATATTCACATGTTAAAAATATATAGTTTCCAACAAAATTTGTTAAGCAATCATAATATTCACGGTCGAAGTCCAGACTCACTAATGCATCCTAACAAACTCGATAAGACACACTAATGCAAAATTCTGGTTCTCTAAGACCAACGCTCGGATACCAACTGTGTTGGGGTTTAACAAGTTCAAAATACTTAAACAAATTTTAGAATTATAAGAAAGCGGAAGCATGTAGATTACCATTTTGAAACTTGTGAATCTTTAACCATTTAAAGTTAAATCCCAAATAGGATCAAGTTGTGAAACATACTTGCAAACTAAGAGTGGGTTTAGAGTTCATACCTCCTCAAGCTAGTTGAGGGTTGATTCAAAAGATGATGATGAAGAATGGAGCTTCAAATGGATGAAACCTCAAGTAGTTATACCCCAAACTTATAACCAACACCCTTAGTTTTGGTTAGGATTTGTTTAACACTTGTATAGAGCTTTTAATCACTCAAGAACACACTCTTTCTTCTTGTAAAATTTCGGCCAGCAACAAAATTATAGAAGCAAGAAGTGTGTTTTTGGTTATTGTGGATCTTTTATGCATGTAGTAGTGTGAGAACTTGGTTCAAGATTCTAGCATGCCCTTTGTACTTGTGCATTCTTGAACTTAACAAAAAAAATAGCATGGGAGTGGTGCCTTGGGCACATAAAACCGTCCACCCCATGGGGTGGTCTTCTAGACCTTAATTTTTTTATAAAACATCCCATTTATATGTAATAAACCATGCTTTTATTTGTTAAGTACTTTTCATTTTATAAACCATTTTATAAAACTATAACACAACATAATTATTTAAACCTATAAATAATCAAATCCATATCATTTATAAATTATCCAAATAATTTATCTCAAGTGATTATAATTTAGAAAACCGATTTTCTAAAGTACAAGTGTCGCGTATTTATTTAACAATCCAACTGTCTAAATAAATACATATAAGGTGTTGGTAAGCTTGTTGTTGGGTATGACCCGACTTGGATCATAACACAGTGGCCACATTAATTTAATATGTCTCTCGGGCATACGAAATACCTTCAATCTCCCACTTGCACGAGAAACATAAGAAATTAATGCAAGTGATGGATACCACCTAACGACCGTCCATCACCCCCAATATGTTATGACTTTGTGCCATTCAATAACATCATCCCTTTCGAGTTCCCATCTCGAATATGAATAGGTGAATCTTTCATTTTATCCTTTCATCCTAGATGTCATGTTAAATCCAAGAGATACAGAGTGATCACTCTCTTATAGATTTAACTTTTCAGGCCTTAGACATCTGACTCTCAACGAATAAGAGGGACAAATTCCATCTTGACTACATATGTCCTAGATATACACTTTGTAATATACCTGAGCTCTTCCTTATGTACTACCATGTTTCAGAATAGCGAAGGAAAGAATCAAGGCACAGTACTTGGTGAATATCCGAACCCAATATGTATCTCAGGTCAGAGGATACAATGATATTCGCCTTTACTCAAGATTACATGTGATCAACCACAAAGGCTCTATACAGTAATTCTTGAGAGCGGGTCTTCCAATATTTGTTTCCCACAAATATCTATGAACCTTGGTTGCAACCTTGCCCCACATTCAACCTATGAATGTATACCAATCCGAGTTCATAATAGTCTAAACCTCACACTTGTTCCCACAAATGTGATCGACTACGGAATTTAGAATAATAGTTTATTCATGGATGAAATATGCTAAATTGGAACATGACTCATAATTAAATTAATACCATAATTATATTAATGAGTTTGAACTAATTCGTTCCGTTACAATACATAAAGTAGATCAATTCCAATCACTAGAATATCGAAGCCCTAACGCACAAACATGTCCCTCATGTTTTGGCCCATGTAAAAGCTTCGTGAGTGGATCCGCAACATTATGATCTGTGTGAACTTTGTGAATACATATCTTTCCCTTTTCAACCTCATCCCTGATGTAGTTGAATCTCCGCTCAATGTGACGAGTCTTTTGATGAGCACGAGGTTCCTTGATTTGAGCAATCGCACCCTCGTTGTCACAAAAGATCTCAAGAGGGTCCTGAATGGAAGGGACCACTCCTAAGTCGTCGATGAATTTCTTCATCCATGCAGCTTCCTGAGCTGCCAGTGAGGCGGCAATGTACTCCGACTCTGTAGTGGATAACGCAACAACCTCCTGTTTCGAACTCTTCCAAGAGACCGCACCACCATTTAACATGAAGACATAACCGGATTGTGATCGAGAGTCATCTCGATCAGTTTGGAAACTCGCGTCCACGTAACATTTTACGGCGAGTTCCTCCTCACCAGACCCATATATTAGAAACATATCCTTAGTTCTCCTAAGGTATTTCAATATACTTTTAACAGCAATCCAATGACTGTTTCCTGGGTTATTCTGGTATCTACTTGTCAAGCTTAGAGCGCATGACACATCCGGTCTAGTACATATCATCGCATACATGATAGACCCAATAGCAGATGCGTATGGGACTTTCTTCATTCTCTCTTGTTCATCTTTCGTGGTAGGACACTGAGATGAATTGAGAACGGTTCCTCTTTGAATAGGTACCAAACCTTTTTTAGAGTTTTCCATCTTGAACCTTTTCAAGATTTTATCAATGTATGTACTTTGACTTAAACCTATCAATCTCTTGGATCTATTCCTATAGATCCCTATCCCCAATATGTATTGTGCGTCTCCAAGATCCTTAATGGAGAAGCAACTCTTTAGCCAAGTTTTGACTCCTTGCATTGTGGTAATATCATTCCCAAATAATAATATATCATCCACATATAGCACAAGGAACATTATAGAGCTCCCACTAGCCTTCTTGTACACACAAGCTTCATCACCATTTTTAATGAAGCCAAATTTCTTTGCCTCTTCATTAAAGCGATGGTTCCACATTCTAGATGCTTGTTTCAATCCGTAGATTGATTTCTTCAACTTGCATACCTTTTTAGGATTTTTCGGATCAACAAAACCTTCGGGCTGTACCATATAGACATCTTCCTCAAGATATCCATTTAGGAAAGCGGTTTTGACATCCATTTGCCATATTTCATAGTCATAGTGAGCAGCAATGGCAAATAATATCCTAATAGACTTTAGCATTGCCACTGGCGAGAAAGTTTCATCATAATCAACCCCTTGAGTTTGAGTGAAACCTTTTGCTACAAGTCTAGCTTTGTATGTATCCAAGTTTCCATGTATGTCGGTTTTCTTCTTGAAAAGCCATTTGCAATCAACTAGCTTGGAGCTAGGAGGTTGCACAACAAGTTCCCAAACTTAGTTTTCATACATGGATTGCATCTCGGCGTTCATGGCTTCCTGCCATTTATCTTTATCAATTCTTGATAAAGCATCTTTGTAGTTTGTCGGTTCATCCAAATCAACCGTATAACAACCTTCCACGAGAAACCCATATCTCTCGGGAGGATTACTAATCCTACTAGATCTTCGAACGTCTTGTGTACCTTGATCATCCACTTGATCATTTTCAACATCCTCATGTTGAGTACTAGTGCCAACCAATTGTGTATCATCGGCTTGATCTTGTACCTCTACAAGATCTATCTTCCTTTCACCATCACCTTCCATAAGGAACTTGGTTTCAAGGAATTCCGCTTTCTGAGCAACAAATACGGTTTGCTCGGATGGATCATAGAAGTAATATCCCATGTCATCTTTAGGATATCCTATGAAGATACACTTTGTGGATCGAGCATGTAGCTTATTTGCTACATAACGCTTAGGATAAGCTTCACATCCCCATACTTTCAAGTATGAAAGAGAAGGAGGTTTTCCAAACCACATCTCATGAGGAGTTCGTTCCACCTTCTTGGTTGGGGCCATATTTAAAATACGAGCCGCGGAGCTTAGACAATAACCCCAAAATGATAGAGGCAACGAGCTTCTTGCCATCATAGATCAAACCATATCCATTAGGGTTCGGTTCCTCCTTTCAGAAACTCCATTAAGTTGGGGTGTTCCGGGTGGAGTAAGTTGTGAGATAATCCCACAACTCCTAAGATGATCTTGGAAGGCATCGCTTAGGTATTCACCTCCTCTATCGGTATGTAGTACCTTAATTGTCTTATTGAGTTGATTTTGTACTTCGTTTTGATATTCTTTGAATGCTTCAAACGTTTCATCCTTGTGTCTTAATAAGTAGACATATCCGAAACGACTAAAGTCATCAATGAAAGTAACAAAGTATCTTTCACCTTTCCTAGTCATGGGTTTAAAGGGTCCACATACATCCGAATGTATTAATCCCAATAAATCTTTAGCCCTTTCATAGGTCCCTTTGAAAGGTGCTTTAGTCATCTTGCCTTGTAAACAAGATTCACATACTTCAAACGAATCCATTTCATTTGATTTCAAAAGTCCATTCTTTTGAAGTGTATGTATTCGGTTCTTGTTTATGTGACCAAGGCGACAATGCCATAAGTAGGAATCACTCAAATCCCTTTTGAGTTTCTTGGTGCTTGTATGGTACATTGAGCTACTAGATGATGTGTCATCATGAACCAATTCATAAATTCCATTTGAAGGCGAAGCCTTGAAATAGAATACATTATCTTTAGAAACATGAATATCATCATCAATAAAATTAACAACGTAACCACATTGTTTTAAGCGAGAAATAGAAATAATGTTTCTACACAAATCCGGAGCATACAAAACATTTTCTAAAATAAGTTCCAATCCGCTTGGAAGCTTCAAAATAAAATCTCCTTGAGCTTTAACATGCACCTTTGCACCATTGCCCATATAGAGACTTGATGTTCCCGCCTTATGATCACTTCTTTTGAACCCCTGCAAAGAATTGCAAATATGAGTTCCACATCCAGTGTCTAATACCCATGTATTAGAAGAAGTAATACTTAGCTCTATATATACCATATATATATTACCTGAGGTTTTCCCTGCATCCCTCTTGTCCTTCAACTCCTTAAGGTAGATCGGACAGTTTCGTTTCCAATGACCCATTTCACCGCAACCGAAACATGGGTCTTCCTTGGGGTTTGCCTTCTCGGCTACCTTTTGCTTCTTAGCCTTGTTGATGGTTGGGGTAACCATCTTCCCCTTCCCTTTGCCTTGGTAAGCGGGTCCTTTTCTCTTAGCCACCTTTGGCTTAGAGGTCTTACCTTTGGACCCACCTTGATCGATTGCTAACACGGGTAACGCCCTTTTACCCATGCTAGTTTCTGCCGTTCTAAGCATACCGTGAAGCTCACCTATGCTCTTATCCATCCCATTCATATTGTAATTAATTACAAATTGATCAAACCTTTTTGATAGGGAGTTAAGGATAAGATCGGTGGCTAACTCATTAGATATGTTTAGGTTAAGATGGTTAGCACGATCGATAAGGCTTTTCATCTTAAGTACATAAGATGAAACCGATTGGGTATCGTCCATACGACAAGCATGTAGCGCTCGAACCGTTTCGAAGCGTTCGACACGCGCTTGTTGAAGGAACATCTCCTTCAATTGCGTTATCATGTCGTATGCACTATGATGTTCGAAATCCTTTTGGAGTTCGGGTATCATAGTCCCAAGCATTATGCATGAGACTTGAAGGGAGTCGTGGCAATACTTATCGTAAGAGGCCATTGCCTCCACATCATTCTCATCCGGTTGATCGGGAATGGGGTCCTCAAGCACATACATTTTATCCTCTTGTTTGAGGACAATCCGAAGATTGCGAAACCAATCCATAAAGTTTGTATGGTTGAGTTTGTCTTTCTCTAAGAGAGACCTTAATGATAGGTGGTTTAGGTTGAGTGGTGGGTTAGGAATGTTGTTGTTGTTATTGGCGGCCATCTACAAAATTAACAAAGTTCGTTTAAGTGTCGATTTTAATTTAACATTCAATACCCTTTAAATCAAATTGAATTATTAAATTCTAGAATCCAACGGTAAACCAAATTTCGGTTAGGTGACCTTTATCCCGCAATTTGATTTAGCTAGGTAGTCAATAAATGACAATTGCAATCCATTTGCAACTTCTAGAGTATGGGATCATGCAATCCTTTTGCATGGCATATTTATCCCATCAACGCCTATTTGTTCTTCATGCTTCGGTGACCCTAAGTTCATGATTCCCAAATCAAGTCGTCCTACTTGTATAGACTTGTAAATTTAACATACATGTGGTTAGGTGACCTTTATCCCACAAGCATGCGAAATTTACCTTAATCATATTAGTTTGCTCATAACGGTTAGGTGACCTTTATCCCATCATGAGTTCCCTAATACTTTTAAGTGTCACACAATAGGATGGCGTTAAACTTGTTTACCTTGTTAGTGAAAGGGATTTTGAGTTTTCGTTAATTCTAGTTTGAGAAAACTTTTGCACCATACACTAACATGCATTTAGTGTATGGTTTATTTGAAAATCCATTTTTCATGTTTTGTAATTAAGCCAATTACTTGATATAAACCATTTTATATGTATGATCCTTATCATGTCCTTAATAACCGTTTATTAATGTCCTTTTAGCCATTTCAATTTAACCATTTTAAATTGTCGTTTTGCATGTGATTAATAATGTCAATTTTAACCAATTTAAATTGCCATTTTAGTTTGTTGTTAACTTGTGTGATTAACTTGTAGCATACAAACATACAATCCACATAATCATACAAAACAACCACGCATGCAAAATCAAGATGTTCACAATCTAGCCATTTTGGTAGGCATTTGTTTAGCCGAAAACAAATGCCACCGGTTAAGGGGTTATAACACAAAGTAGGAGATTTTAAAATCTCCCACTTAATCTTGCATCCAAATGCTTCTTCATGTGTTCTTCAAGTCTTGCATCTTCATCTTTTACAAAAAATATATCCTAATACATTTTTCTCTAAAAAATGAAAATACAACCTAATCTATTTTACATGCCAAATATAAAATAAATTACATAACCAAAATAATAAATATTACAACCAAATGAATGAATTAATTATTACATACCAAATGAATAATACAAATCACTCAAACATGCAACCAAACAACCACAAGGTCTAGGCATAGATTGTGAACATTATCATACTACCAAATATGAACAACATGGAACAACCCAAAACCCATTTCGGGACCCCATGAAATTCGGCCAAAATAGCAAACCCACCCAAACCCTTAAATTTTTGCATTTCACTTGCATGCATGTTCATAAAATGCAAAGATATAGTGGGTTTAAAATTCATCTCGAAGTATATTTCAACAACTTCGGCTCTAGATACCATTGTTGGGGTTTAACAAGTTCAAAATACTTAAACAAATTTTAGAATTATAAGAAAGCGGAAGCATGTAGATTACCATTTTGAAACTTGTGAATCTTTAACCATTTAAAGTTAAATCCCAAATAGGATCAAGTTGTGAAACATACTTGCAAACTAAGAGTGGGTTTAGAGTTCATACCTCCTCAAGCTAGTTGAGGGTTGATTCAAAAGATGATGATGAAGAATGGAGCTTCAAATGGATGAAACCTCAAGTAGTTATACCCCAAACTTATAACCAACACCCTTAGTTTTGGTTAGGATTTGTTTAACACTTGTATAGAGCTTTTAATCACTCAAGAACACACTCTTTCTTCTTGTAAAATTTCGGCCAGCAACAAAATTATAGAAGCAAGAAGTGTGTTTTTGGTTATTGTGGATCTTTTATGCATGTAGTAGTGTGAGAACTTGGTTCAAGATTCTAGCATGCCCTTTGTACTTGTGCATTCTTGAACTTAACAAAAAAAATAGCATGGGAGTGGTGCCTTGGGCACATAAAACCGTCCACCCCATGGGGTGGTCTTCTAGACCTTAATTTTTTTATAAAACATCCCATTTATATGTAATAAACCATGCTTTTATTTGTTAAGTACTTTTCATTTTATAAACCATTTTATAAAACTATAACACAACATAATTATTTAAACCTATAAATAATCAAATCCATATCATTTATAAATTATCCAAATAATTTATCTCAAGTGATTATAATTTAGAAAACCGATTTTCTAAAGTACAAGTGTCGCGTATTTATTTAACAATCCAACTGTCTAAATAAATACATATAAGGTGTTGGTAAGCTTGTTGTTGGGTATGACCCGACTTGGATCATAACACAGTGGCCACATTAATTTAATATGTCTCTCGGGCATACGAAATACCTTCAAACTGAAATGTCCCGTTCTTATTGATTAAAAACGTTCCATATTAATTGATTTCGTTGCGAGGTTTTGACCTCTATATGAGACGTTTTTCAAAGACTGCATTCATTTTAAAACAAACCATAACCTTTATTTCATCAATAAAGGTTTAAAAAGCTTTACGTAGATTATCAAATAATGATAATCTAAAATATCCTGTTTACACACGACCATTACATAATGGTTTACAATACAAATATGTTACAACAAAATAAGTTTCTTGAATGCAGTTTTTACACAATATCATACAAGCATGGACTCTAAATCTCGTCCTTATTTAAGTATACGACAGCGGAAGCTCTTAATAATCACCTGAGAATAATCATGCTTAAAACGTCAACAAAAATGTTGGTGAGTTATAGGTTTAACCTATATATATCAAATCGTAATAATAGACCACAAGATTTCATATTTCAATACACATCCCATACATAGAGATAAAAATCATTCATATGGTGAATACCTGGTAACCAACATTAACAAGATGCATATATAAGAATATCCCCATCATTCCGGGACACCCTTCGGATATGATATAAATTTCGAAGTACTAAAGCATCCGGTACTTTGGATGGGGTTTGTTAGGCCCAATAGATCTATCTTTAGGATTCGCGTCAATTAGGGTGTCTGTTCCCTAATTCTTAGATTACCAGACTTAATAAAAAGGGGAATATTCGATTTCGATAATTCAACCATAGAATGTAGTTTCACGTACTTGTGTCTATTTTGTAAATCATTTATAAAACATGCATGTATTCTCATCCCAAAAATATTAGATTTTAAAAGTGGGACTATAACTCACTTTCACATATTTTTACTTCGTCGGGAAGTAAGACTTGGCCACTGGTTGATTCACGAACCTATAACAATATATACATATATATCAAAGTATGTTCAAAATATATTTACAACACTTTTAATATATTTTGATGTTTTAAGTTTATTAAGTCAGCTGTCCTCGTTAGTAACCTACAACTAGTTGTCCACAGTTAGATGTACAAAAATAAATCGATAAATATTATCTTGAATCAATCCACGACCCAGTGTATACGTATCTCAGTATTGATCACAACTCAAACTATATATATTTTGGGATCAACCTCAACCCTGTATAGCTAACTCCAACATTCACATATAGAGTGTCTATGGTTGTTCCGAAATATATATAGATGTGTTGACATAATAGGTCGAAACATTGTATACGTGTCTATGGTATCTCAAGATTACATAATATACAATACAAGTTGATTAAGTTATGGTTGGAATAGATTTGTTACCAATTTTCACGTAGCTAAAATGAGAAAAATTATCCAATCTTGTTTTACCCATAACTTCTTCATTTTAAATCCGTTTTGAGTGAATCAAATTGCTATGGTTTCATATTGAACTCTATTTTATGAATCTAAACAGAAAAAGTATATGTTTATAGTCGGAAAAATAAGTTACAAGTCGTTTTTGTAAAGGTAGTCATTTCAGTTGAAAGAACGACGTCTAGATGACCATTTTAGAAAACATACTTCCACTTTGAGTTTAACCATAATTTTTGGATATAGTTTCATGTTCATAATAAAAATCATTTTCTCAGAATAACAACTTTTAAATCAAAGTTTATCATAGTTTTTAATTAACTAACCCAAAACAGCCCGCGGTGTTACTACAACGGCGTAAATCCGGTTTTACGGTGTTTTTCGTGTTTCCAGGTTTTAAATCATTAAGTTAGCATATCATATAGATATAGAACATGTGTTTAGTTGATTTTAAAAGTCAAGTTAGAAGGATTAACTTTTGTTTGCGAACAAGTTTAGAATTAACTAAACTATGTTCTAGTGATTACAAGTTTAAACCTTCGAATAAGATAGCTTTATATGTATGAATTGAATGATGTTATGAACATCATTACTACCTTAAGTTCCTTGGATAAACCTACTGGAAAAGAGAAAAATGGATCTAGCTTCAATGGATCCTTGGATGGCTCGAAGTTCTTGAAGCAGAATCATGACACGAAAACAAGTTCAAGTAAGATCATCACTTGAAATAAGATTGTTATAGTTATAGAAATTGAACCAAAGTTGGAATATGATTATTACCTTGTATTAGAATGATAACCTAATGTAAGAAACAAAGATTTTTTGAGGTTGGATGATCACCTTACAAGATTGGAAGTGAGCTAGCAAACTTGAAAGTATTCTTGATTTTATGTAACTAGAACTTGTAGAATATATGAAGAACACTTAGAACTTGAAGATAGAACTTGAGAGAGATCAATTAGATGAAGAAAATTGAAGAATGAAAGTGTTTGTAGGTGTTTTTGGTCGTTGGTGTATGGATTAGATATAAAGGATATGTAATTTTGTTTTCATGTAAATAAGTCATGAATGATTACTCATATTTTTGTAATTTTATGAGATATTTCATGCTAGTTGCCAAATGATGGTTCCCACATGTGTTAGGTGACTCACATGGGCTGCTAAGAGCTGATCATTGGAGTATATATACCAATAGTACATACATCTAAAAGCTGTGTATTGTACGAGTACGAATACGGGTGTATACGAGTAGAATTGTTGATGAAACTGAACGAGGATGTAATTGTAAGCATTTTTGTTAAGTAGAAGTATTTTGATAAGTGTATTGAAGTCTTTCAAAAGTGTATAAATACATATTAAAACACTACATGTATATACATTTTAACTGAGTCGTTAAGTCATCGTTAGTCGTTACATGTAAGTGTTGTTTTGAAACCTTTAGGTTAACGATCTTGTTAAATGTTGTTAACCCAATGTTTATAATATCAAATGAGATTTTAAATTATTATATTATCATGATATTATCATGTATGAATATCTCTTAATATGATATATATACATTAAATGTCTTTACAACGATAATCGTTACATATATGTCTCGTTTAAAAATCATTAAGTTAGTAGTCTTGTTTTTACATATGTAGTTCATTGTTAATATACTTAATGATATGTTTACTTATCATAGTATCATGTTAACTATATATATATATATCCATATATATGTCATCATATAGTTTTTACAAGTTTTAACGTTCGTGAATCACCGGTCAACTTGGGTGGTCAATTGTCTATATGAAACATATTTCAATTAATCAAGTCTTAACAAGTTTGATTGCTTAACATGTTGGAAACATTTAATCATGTAAATATCAATCTCAATTAATATATATAAACATGGAAAAGTTCGGGTCACTACAGTAGCTAAGGAGTATCAACCACCGCTCCCATACCCGAGAAAACAGAGGTTAGAGAAGTTAGAGGCAGAAAAATCAAAGTTCATGGAGTTGATCAAGAAAGTGAATGTCAACTTACCTTTCATTGATGTTATTGCGGGGATGCCCAAGTATGCTCGGTTCATGAAGGATTTGCTTACCAACCGGAAAAAGATGGAAAGTGTTTCATCCGTGACGTTAAATGCAGCATGTACAGCGGTGGTGAGAAACCAACATGTCATAACCCGTCCTTAACCATAAGAACGTGTTAGATAATGTATGATTTCATTGCGAGGTATTGACCTCTATATGCGACATTTTTAAAAGAGAAACTGCATATATTATACATTACAAACCATAACCATTATTTTTGTTACAAGCTTTAGACAATAAAAAGATGATTATCGTTTAGCGATAATCTTCGACTTACAAACTTTACATATAATGATAACAACACGATTTCGAGCATATTTTACAACACAAATCCTTGGGTATGCAGTTTTATTTTTGACACAAATATGCGTACGCAAGATCCTGCTCAAATTCAACATAATGCAGCGGAAGCTTTAGTAATCACCTGAGAATAGACATGTTTTAAAAGGTCAACATAAAGTTGGTGAGATATAGGTTTAATGCCGGCAGCAATATATATATATAGACCACAAGATTTCGTATATAAACAGTTTAATAAAAATATTCTAAGTGGTTGAGCACTTGGTAACCATACTTAACATTTAATCACGTCGCATATTCCCTTTATTATGAAATCTTACTACACCGTACCAAGTGTAGTCACGAAACGAAGTACTGTGCAACCGTTGAATACTGGTCGTCCAGTCCGGTTGGGGTTGTCAGGCCCGATAGATCTATCAACAGGATTCGCGTTTACAATACCGCTGTAAATAACAGTTACCAAGCTACAGGGAAGTATGCCAGTGGTACAACTCAACGTAGAATATATTTTTCAGTTACTTGTGTCCATAACGTAAAACATAAAATACATGTATTCTCATCCCGAAATATTTAGAGTTTAAAAGTGGGACTATATACTCACTTTCGTCTTGAAGATATATATATAATTTGACTTGGTCTCCGGTTGATATCACGAACCTATCCATATATAATATATCAATACCTTTTCTTTTTAAACAAACGTCACATATATATACTTGTTATACTTTTAATACTTTGAATAATTCCTTAGTCCGTAGTTAGCAGTTCGTTGTTAGTAATTCAATTTTAATGGTTCATTTTTAGATGTTTAATATACCCGCAATGAAATAAATAAAACCCCCAATGAAATAAATAAAACCCCATCGTATATGTATTGGTCGAGATTAATCTTGACCCATGGTACCGGTGTTGTCAAATGACGTGTTGCGTACATAAAGTACCGGTGTTGTCAAATGACGTGTTGCGTACAATCATGGGATCTTATGATTAATCTTCTCGTGTTGTTTACGGGTGATCCTGAACCATATAAAATTGAATTATAAGTACATATATATAAAATATCATGTTAACTTAAAAAGATGTGATTTATTTAATTTTTTCCCAATTATTTTCGTGGCTAAACTAGTCTTGGATATCCGATTTTGTTTCGGTCATAGTTTCTTCGTTACAACTCCGTTTTCGTTGATTCAACTTGCCATCTCCTTGGATCGAGTCCCTCTTTAAGACTATGAACTGTAAATACCTTAGTTTGTATTCAAAATCACACGGCATAGGTCAAACTTTAGTGAAACTTATGAAGTTAATCATTTTCTATCATGTAAACAACCTCAAATGATTATTTTTCTAAAAATACTTATACTTTGAGTTAAATCATGAAATTTTTATGTGTTATCATATTCATAGTAAAAATCATTTTTCCAGAAAATAAACCTCCAATTCAAAGTTTAAGATGGTTTTTAATTATCCAACCCAAAACAGCCCCCGGTTTCACTCCGACGTCGTAAATTCAGTTTTTAAGGTGTTCTTTGAAAAACCAAGTTATACCTTGTTAAGTTAGCATATAATTAAGATATGTTACAGGTCTTGAAGTATTTTAAAAGTTAAGTTAGAAGGATCTATTTAGTTTGCGAACAAGTTTGAAATCATTCAAACTATGTTCTAGTTTATAAACTCTTATATATATAGCTTTAAATATATGAATTGAAAAAGAGTTGAAGTAGAGTTTTTACCTCAAGTTTAAAATGTAAAGTTGCTGGAAAGAAGTAGTAAAATAAAAGTTGAGAGAGTTCTTGCAAGTGTGTGTGAAAATTGGAAGTAAAATTTGGAAAATGAATGTGTAAAAATGAGTTAGAAATGGTGCTTATTTATAGGCTTGAAAATTTGGTTTTTAGTGAAAATATCTAAGATAAGTTAAAATTTATTATGTCATGAATGACATATTATTCCAATAATTGAAGATTTCTATTGGTATATACCAATAGTAAATACTTCTAGAAGCTGTGTATAGTACCCTAGATATACGTATAGGATTATTGAGGAAACGGAGCGAGAATTCAAATATAACTATCTTTTGTAAATATACTTATATTGTTTTATGTATAAAAGCCCTTTAAAAATGATTAAATACATTACTTATACGATATATGTATAAACATTATAAATCATCAGTATTTATGTCAAATAACGTTACGTAGGTTATTGTTTTGAAAACTTAAGTTAGTAGTTTCAAAATATACTTATGACTTTTTGTTATTAATAAAAAAATGAGATATTAAAACATCCTTAGATCATGTTAAATATGTATTTATAATTATCATATATTGTATAGTTCGTGATATCATCGGTCAAACTAGATGGTCAAACGTTGTGTAAAACTCTTTTCAAAAACATAAGTCTCAACAATTTGGATTGCTTATCATGTTGGTAAGGTTTAATTTATGTAAATATTAATCTCATAAGTATAGAACGATCGGAAAAGTGCGGGTCGTTACAGTACCTACCCGTTAAATAAATTTCGTCCCGAAATTTTAAAATTGTACCTATTTTGCGTCATCGAGAAACAAGTGTGGATACTTTTGTTTCATCTGATCCTCTCGTTCCCAAGTAAACTCAGGACCTCTTCGAGCATTCCAACAAACCTTAACGATTGGTATGTTGCTCTGCTTGAGCTGTTTAACTTCACGATCCATGATTTCGATTGGTTCTTCGATGAATTGTAGTTTCTCATCGACATGGATTTCTTCAAGAGGAATGGTGAGGTCTTCCTTTGCAAGACACTTCTTAAGGTTTGAGACGTGAAAGGTATTGTGTACTCCGGAGAGTTGTTGCGGTAACTCGAGTCGATAAGCTACCGGTCCAATGCGTTCGATGATCTTGAACGGGCCTACATATCTTGGGTTCAGTTTACCTCTTTTACCGAAATGTATTACACCTTTCCAAGGTGACACCTTTAGCATAACCATGTCCCCAATCTGAAACTCTAATGGTTTCCTTCGGACATCGGCGTAGCTCTTTTGGCGACTTCGGGCTGTTTTCAATCTCTCCTTGATTTGTACTATCTTCTCAGTCGTTTTGTGTATGATCTCGGGACCAGTTAATTGTCGATCTCCTACTTCATTCCAACAGATAGGAGATCTACACTTCCTTCCATACAATGCTTCGAATGGTGCAGCTTTAATGCTTGCATGATAACTATTATTATACAAAAATTCTGCTAACGGTAGATACTTATCCCATCCGTTTCCAAAATCGATCACACATGCCCTGAGCATGTCTTCAAGAGTCTGAATCGTTCTTTCACTCTGCCCGTCGGTTTGCGGATGATATGCGGTACTCATATCTAAACGAGTTCCTAGTGCCTCCTGCAGTGATTGCCAGAACTTTGAGGTAAATCTACTATCACGATCGGATATAATGGAAATAGGTATTCCATGCCTTGAAACAATTTCCTTTATATACAATCGTAATAGTTTCTCCATTCTATCCGTTTCCTTTATAGGCAAGAAATGGGCAGATTTGGTAAGACGATCAACAATCACCCAAATGGTGTCGTATCCCCAGGCAGTCTTTGGTAACTTCGTGATGAAATCCATGGTAATACCGTCCCATTTCCATTCTGGAATTTCTGGTTGTTGAAGTAACCCTGACGGCTTCTGGTGTTCTGCTTTGACTTTGGAACAAGTTAAACATTCCCCAACATATGTTGCAACGTCTGTCTTCAAATTAGGCCACCAATAATGCGTCTTAAGATCTTGGTACATCTTTCCAACTCCAGGATGTATCGAATATCTTGTCTTATGTGCCTCGTTCAATATCAACTTCCTTAATCCACCCAACTTCGGTACCCAAATACGATTTGCAAAATATCGAATTCCATCTTCCCGCATAACGAGTTGCTTCTCATACTTCTTCATTATTTCATTTCCTATATTTTCTTTAGTAAGTGCTTCTCGTTGAACTTCTTTGATTTGTGAGTTGAGATTCATGCGAATTTTTATGTTCATCGCTCGTACTCGAATTGGTTCTCGTTCCTTTCTGCTTAGAGCGTCGGCCACCACGTTCGCTTTCCCGGGATGATAACGAATTTCACAATCATAGTCATTTATTAACTCAACCCACCTACGTTGCCTCATGTTCAGCTGTTTTTGATCGAAAATATGTTGAAGGCTTTTATGATCAGTAAACACAGTGCATTTAACCCCATACAAGTAGTGTCTCCATATCTTCAATGCAAACACGACTGCTCCCAGTTCTAGATCATGCGTCGTATAATTCCGCTCGTGAATCTTTAATTGTCGGGATGCGTATGCAATAACTTTCTTTCGTTGCATAAGAACACAACCAAAACCTTGTCGCGGAGCGTCACAATATATTTCAAAATCATCGTTCCCTTCAGGTAACGATAAAATAGGCGCCGTAGTTAACTTCTTCTTCAGTAATTGAAATGCGTTCTCCTGCTCCGAGGTCCATTCGTATTTCTTCCCTTTTTGCGTTACTGCTGTCAACGGCTTAGCTATTCGGGAAAAATCTTGAATAAACCTTCTATAATAATCGGCTAAACCCAAAAATTGGCGTATCTGCATTGGTGTTTTAGGAGTCTCCCATTTTTCAATGGCTTCAATTTTTGCTGGATCAACCTGAATTCCTTTGCTACTAACAACGTGGCCAAGAAATTGCACTTCTTTCAACCAGAAAGCACACTTAGAAAATTTAGCGTATAGCTGTTCTTTTCTCAACAACTCTAATATCAACCTTAAATGCTGCTCATGCTCTTGCTCACTCTTGGAATAGATAAGAATGTCATCAATGAAAACGATAACAAACTTATCTAAATACGGACTACAAACTCGATTCATGAGGTCCATGAATACAGCTGGCGCATTCGTCAATCCAAACGGCATGACCAAAAATTCGTAATGACCATAACGTGTCCGAAAAGCAGTTTTCGGAATGTCCTCTTCTTTGACACGTAGTTGATGATAGCCCGATCTTAGGTCGATTTTCGAATAAACACATGATCCCTGGAGTTGATCAAATAAGTCGTCAATTCTCGGTAGTGGATACCGATTTTTGATAGTTAACTTATTTAATTCACGATAATCTATACACATCCTAAAAGATCCATCTTTCTTTTTAACAAATAGAATCGGAGCTCCCCACGGTGAAGTACTTGGTCGTATGAATCCATGATCCAGTAATTCTTTTAACTGACTCTGAAGTTCTTTTAACTCGGACGGTGCAAGTCTATATGGAGCACGAGCCACTGGTGCGGCTCCTGGTACTAAATCTATTTGAAATTCTACAGATCTAAATGGAGGTAATCCCGGCAACTCTTCCGGAAAAACTTCAGGAAAATCTCTTGCCACAGGCACGTCGTTGATGCACTTCTCTTTTTCTTTCTTTTCGACTTTATTAACATGTGCTAAGATAGCATAGCACCCTTTCTTCAAGCACTTTTGAGCTTTCAAATAACTAATGAGTTTTAGCTTTGAGTTACCCTTCTCTCCATAAATCATCACCGGCATTCTATCCTTACAAGGAATGCGAATTGCCTTCTTGGCACACACAACTTCAGCTCCTACTTTGGACATCCAGTCCATGCCGACTATTACATCAAAACTTCCTAATTCTACGGGTATTAAGTCAATTTTAAATGTTTCTCCGGCTAAATTTATTTTACAATCACGGCAAATTTTATCGGCTTTAATTAGTTTACCATTAGCTAACTCAATCATGTACTTAGCATCTAGAGGTAATGATGAACAATTCAATTTAGCGTAAAAGCCTCTACTCACGTAACTTCTATCGGCACCAGTATCAAATATAATAGATGCGGATAAGTTATTAATGGTAAACGTACCCGTAACAAGCTCCGGGTCTTCACACGCCTCTCTAGCATTAATAACAAATGCTCTTCCACGTGCAGATCCATTATTCTTCTCTGGATTCGGACACTGGCTCTTATAGTGACCTTGTTTTCCACACCCATAACAAGTAATGGTAGCCAAAGCAGTTCTATTTGCATTGGTGGCAGGAGTCTTGGTACCATTTGTATTTGTAACGAGAGCCCTACAATCTTCAGCAAGATGACCCTTTCGATTACATTTGTTGCATACCACATTACAGTAGCCAGAGTGATGTTTGTGGCATCGGTTGCATAAAGGATTTTGTCCTTTGTAACCAAAGCTTGAACCACCACCTGCACCTTGTATGGTTTCTTGTTTCTTAAAAGATTGTTGTTGGTTACCTCGATCATAATTTCCATTCCACTTTCTTTTGTTACCTGATACCTTCACATCAGTATTGGATGCTTTCTTATCCATGATGACCTGATCCATTAGCTCGTTTGCCATGGTTATAGCTTCATGAATTGTCTTAGGTTTCGATGCTGTAACGTTTGCCTTGACCTTTTTGGGCAAACCATCTTTGTACATTTCAATCTTCCGTTCTTCGGTTGGAACCAATTCAGGACATAGCAAAACTAATTCCATGAATCGCTGATTGTAGTTGGTGATTTCAGTACCAATAACCTTCAGACTTCGTAACTCATCTTCCAACTTCCTAACCTCGTTCCTTGGACAATATTCGTTGATTAACATTGTTTTGAATTCTTCCCACGGAGTATCATAAGCTACATCTCCTCCTACAGCCTTCACATAATTTTTCCACCACGTGAGTGCACTATCTTGTAAAGTGCACGATGCATACTTGGTCATGTCCTTTTCAACACAACCACTGATTTTAAACACAGTCTCCATCTTTTCTATCCACCGGGTTAAACCGATTGGTCCTTCTGTTCCACTGAATGATGAGGGCTTGCAAGCTTGAAAAGTTTTGTAAGTGCACCCCACACGAGGATTTGGGTTAACTGCAGCACCTCTTGCAGCCTCGACCCATAACATTCTGTCGTTCACTCGCTGATTGATGAGTTCCTGGATTTCTTGTTCCGTCATTCGGTTCAATCGCGCCATATTCTTCTATAAGAATGAAAAGAAAATAATTATTCACATGGAATATTATAGATGTAGTGTATATTTACAGTACATTATAGCTTATTAATAATATGAACCAGGTATTATTATAAAAGCCTTTTCTTCTTATTAGCGTTTTATAATTATATCTAGGGTAGTACCTACCCGTTAATGTCCATACTTAATAGCTTAGTACAGAATCAATTACTACCATCTAAATAATACTTAACCATGGAAAATTATTGCATTTCAGACTTCACTATTTTACATATGCTTATCTTATATCGAACATTAAGCAAACCACACTAATAATATTATACAAAACATTATATGATCCCTTGGTTTAATACGGCAGCGCATCGTTTGGTCTATTTTCTAGGACGTTTAGGTTCAAGGAATGGCCTAACGCTTATCCTAGCTGTCTGCCTATATTTTGGCTGTGGGGCTGAAGAACTGGATGCCGGGACAGCACGAATAGGAATAGCGGAAATAGGGGTGGTAGTGTCTAGTGGAGTTGGTGCCACATCATCCTTACTAAACTCGGGATTTGAATTTTCTAATTCATTAGCCTTTCGTTTCTTTCCTAGTTCGAACTCGTCTTTTGTAATTTCCTGTATTTCTTCCTCGGGTTCACTTTCCTCCTCGGGTTCACTTTCCTCCTCGGGTTCACTTTCCGGGTTCTCTATAGTCGGTTCATCCGGAATTTGTGAGTCTTCCCCAAAGATATTATTTTCGTCATCGGATAGGTTAATGACTGGAACACCATCTGAAGATTCTGGTTCGGAGTCGCTGAATGTGATAACAAGTTTTGAGCCCGACATCTATCATACAACAACTAACCCATTAGTACTACATAATATTTACATATAAATTTTAACCAACAATGATAAGCAATGGTTTTTAAATCAGACCCGGTCAAAGTCCAGACTTACTAATGTATCCTAACGACTTATCGGTTAGACACACTAATGCAAACCTGGTTCGCTAAGACCACCGCTCTGATACCACATGTCATAACCCGTCCTTAACCATAAGAACGTGTTAGATAATGTATGATTTCATTGCGAGGTATTGACCTCTATATGCGACATTTTTAAAAGAGAAACTGCATATATTATACATTACAAACCATAACCATTATTTTTGTTACAAGCTTTAGACAATAAAAAGATGATTATCGTTTAGCGATAATCTTCGACTTACAAACTTTACATATAATGATAACAACACGATTTCGAGCATATTTTACAACACAAATCCTTGGGTATGCAGTTTTATTTTTGACACAAATATGCGTACGCAAGATCCTGCTCAAATTCAACATAATGCAGCGGAAGCTTTAGTAATCACCTGAGAATAGACATGTTTTAAAAGGTCAACATAAAGTTGGTGAGATATAGGTTTAATGCCGGCAGCAATATATATATATAGACCACAAGATTTCGTATATAAACAGTTTAATAAAAATATTCTAAGTGGTTGAGCACTTGGTAACCATACTTAACATTTAATCACGTCGCATATTCCCTTTATTATGAAATCTTACTACACCGTACCAAGTGTAGTCACGAAACGAAGTACTGTGCAACCGTTGAATACTGGTCGTCCAGTCCGGTTGGGGTTGTCAGGCCCGATAGATCTATCAACAGGATTCGCGTTTACAATACCGCTGTAAATAACAGTTACCAAGCTACAGGGAAGTATGCCAGTGGTACAACTCAACGTAGAATATATTTTTCAGTTACTTGTGTCCATAACGTAAAACATAAAATACATGTATTCTCATCCCGAAATATTTAGAGTTTAAAAGTGGGACTATATACTCACTTTCGTCTTGAAGATATATATATAATTTGACTTGGTCTCCGGTTGATATCACGAACCTATCCATATATAATATATCAATACCTTTTCTTTTTAAACAAACGTCACATATATATACTTGTTATACTTTTAATACTTTGAATAATTCCTTAGTCCGTAGTTAGCAGTTCGTTGTTAGTAATTCAATTTTAATGGTTCATTTTTAGATGTTTAATATACCCGCAATGAAATAAATAAAACCCCCAATGAAATAAATAAAACCCCATCGTATATGTATTGGTCGAGATTAATCTTGACCCATGGTACCGGTGTTGTCAAATGACGTGTTGCGTACATAAAGTACCGGTGTTGTCAAATGACGTGTTGCGTACAATCATGGGATCTTATGATTAATCTTCTCGTGTTGTTTACGGGTGATCCTGAACCATATAAAATTGAATTATAAGTACATATATATAAAATATCATGTTAACTTAAAAAGATGTGATTTATTTAATTTTTTCCCAATTATTTTCGTGGCTAAACTAGTCTTGGATATCCGATTTTGTTTCGGTCATAGTTTCTTCGTTACAACTCCGTTTTCGTTGATTCAACTTGCCATCTCCTTGGATCGAGTCCCTCTTTAAGACTATGAACTGTAAATACCTTAGTTTGTATTCAAAATCACACGGCATAGGTCAAACTTTAGTGAAACTTATGAAGTTAATCATTTTCTATCATGTAAACAACCTCAAATGATTATTTTTCTAAAAATACTTATACTTTGAGTTAAATCATGAAATTTTTATGTGTTATCATATTCATAGTAAAAATCATTTTTCCAGAAAATAAACCTCCAATTCAAAGTTTAAGATGGTTTTTAATTATCCAACCCAAAACAGCCCCCGGTTGCACTCCGACGTCGTAAATTCAGTTTTTAAGGTGTTCTTTGAAAAACCAAGTTATACCTTGTTAAGTTAGCATATAATTAAGATATGTTACAGGTCTTGAAGTATTTTAAAAGTTAAGTTAGAAGGATCTATTTAGTTTGCGAACAAGTTTGAAATCATTCAAACTATGTTCTAGTTTATAAACTCTTATATATATAGCTTTAAATATATGAATTGAAAAAGAGTTGAAGTAGAGTTTTTACCTCAAGTTTAAAATGTAAAGTTGCTGGAAAGAAGTAGTAAAATAAAAGTTGAGAGAGTTCTTGCAAGTGTGTGTGAAAATTGGAAGTAAAATTTGGAAAATGAATGTGTAAAAATGAGTTAGAAATGGTGCTTATTTATAGGCTTGAAAATTTGGTTTTTAGTGAAAATATCTAAGATAAGTTAAAATTTATTATGTCATGAATGACATATTATTCCAATAATTGAAGATTTCTATTGGTATATACCAATAGTAAATACTTCTAGAAGCTGTGTATAGTACCCTAGATATACGTATAGGATTATTGAGGAAACGGAGCGAGAATTCAAATATAACTATCTTTTGTAAATATACTTATATTGTTTTATGTATAAAAGCCCTTTAAAAATGATTAAATACATTACTTATACGATATATGTATAAACATTATAAATCATCAGTATTTATGTCAAATAACGTTACGTAGGTTATTGTTTTGAAAACTTAAGTTAGTAGTTTCAAAATATACTTATGACTTTTTGTTATTAATAAAAAAATGAGATATTAAAACATCCTTAGATCATGTTAAATATGTATTTATAATTATCATATATTGTATAGTTCGTGATATCATCGGTCAAACTAGACGGTCAAACGTTGTGTAAAACTCTTTTCAAAAACATAAGTCTCAACAATTTGGATTGCTTATCATGTTGGTAAGGTTTAATTTATGTAAATATTAATCTCATAAGTATAGAACGATCGGAAAAGTGTGGGTCGTTACACAACTTCCCGAGAAGTTGGAAGATTCGGGTTGTTTTACTATTCCTTGTTTATTGGGGGATCTTGCTTGTATGCGGGCATTGGCGGATTTGGGTGCTAGTATTAATTTAATGCCCTACTCTATTTACCTTAAACTAGCACCTGGGGAACTTAGACCCACTCGTATGGCCATACAACTAGCGGACCGCTCTATTAAATACCCTCGTGGGATTATAGAGAACATGCTAGTTAAGACCGGGACATTTGTTTTCCCCGCCGACTTTGTAGTTCTAGACATGGAAGTGGATGAAAGGATTCCACTTATTTTGGGAAGGCCATTTTTGAATACCGCTAGATGTCTAATTGATGTTTATGGCCAACAGTTGACCCTTAGAATAGGTGACCAAAAGGTGTCCTTTGCTATTGATAAGGCATTAAAATACCCCGGTTACCTAGATGACACTTGTTATTTTTTGCAAACCGTGGACACACATGTTGAGTTTTTGCAGGAGTTTCCAGAATTGCAGGGAACAGGGGAATGTGAAATAGCAAGTGATGAAGGGGATGTGTTAGATGAGGTGGATTTGATGACCACCCTAATGGCTGAAGGTTATGAGCCAACCGAAGAAGAGCATGAGGAGTTGGAGAAAGCAAATGCATACAGGAGCAAAACTTCAATTGAAGAGGCTCCTGAATTAGAGTTGAAACCACTCCCGGATAATTTGGAGTATGCTTTTATTGGGGAGGAGTTTAAACTCCCGGTGATTATTGCTTCCGATCTTTCTGTAAGTCAAAAGTCTAAACTTGTCTCCATGTTAAAAGCCCACAAACCGGCTATTGCATGGAAAATTTAGGATATTAAGGGTATTAGTCCCTCTTATTGTACACACAAAATCCTAATGGAAGATAACTTCAAACCGTGTGTGCAACGACAAAGGCGACTAAACCCACATATGCAGGAAGTGGTTAAAAAGGATATTGTTAAACTCCTTGATGCAGGTCTTATTTATCCTATCTCTGACAGTCCTTGGGTGAGTCCGGTTCAATGTGTGCCCAAAAAGGGTGGCATGACCGTGATCACAAACGAAAAGAATGAATTAATTTCTACCAGGACTGTCACGGGATGGCGGGTGTGCATTAACTATCGAAAATTAAATGATGCCACCCGAAAGGACCATTTTCCCCTACCCTTCATCGATCAAATGTTGGAGAGGTTGGCGGGAAAAAGTTTCTATTGTTTTCTTGATGGTTTTTCGGGATATTTCCAAATCCCTATTGCACCCGAAGACCAAGAGAAAACCACGTTCACGTGCCCGTATGGCACATTCTCTTATCAGCGTATGCCGTTCGGTTTATGTAACGCCCCTGCTACCTTTCAAAGGTGTATGGTGGCGATTTTCCATGATATGATCGAAGACTGCATGGAGGTGTTTATGGATGACTTTTCAGTCTACGGAGACACCTTCGAGTCATGTCTTCTTAATCTTGAGCGTATGTTGATTCGGTGCGAAAAAGCCAGTCTTGTGCTCAACTGGGAGAAATGCCACTTTATGGTTCGTGAGGGCATCGTTCTCGGGCACAAGATTTCTAAAGTTGGAATTGAGGTAGATAAGGCGAAAATCAATGTTATCTCCGGGCTTAAAGCCCCTACCGATGTTAAAGGTGTTCGAAGTTTTCTTGGGCACGCCGGGTTTTACCGGCGGTTTATCAAGGATTTTTCCAAAATTGCCACGCCCTTAAATAAACTTCTTGAAAAGGACGCTCCGTTTGTTTTCTCGGAGGAGTGTCACAAAGCTTTCAATCTTCTTAAAGCAAAGCTCACTAATTCACCTATCCTTATTAGTCCGGATTGGTCTATGCCATTCGAACTTATGTGTGATGCTAGTGACTTTGCAATCGGATCCGTCTTGGGGCAACGTGTTGGTAAACATTTTCAGCCCATTTACTATGCTAGTAAGACATTGCAAGGAGCGCAACTAAATTATACCACCACCGAAAAGGAACTCCTAGCAATTGTTTTCTCTTTTGACAAATTTCGTGCGTATCTCATACTAGCAAAGACGGTTGTGTATACGGACCACTCGGCCCTTAAGCATTTGCTCTCTAAACCCGATGCTAAATCGAGATTGATACGTTGGGTATTGCTTTTGCAAGAATTCGATGTAGAAATCCGGGAAAAAAAAGGGTGCCGAGAATTTAGCGGCCGATCACCTTTCACGTCTTGAGAACCCCTCCCGTGAGGTTCTCGATGAGACTTCTATTCATGATGATTTTCCCGATGAATATCTCATGAAGGTGGAGGAGTGTGAAGACCCTTGGTTTGTTGATTTTGCGAATTATCTAGTTGGTGGATTCTTAGAGAAGGGTTGGTCACATCATAAACGTAAGAAGTTCTTTAGTGACCTTAAGTATTATTTTTGGGAGGACCCTTATCTCTTTAGGCGGTGTTCCGATGGAATGATCCGCCGGTTTGTTTCCGGAGAAGAATGCGAACGCATTCTTGTCCAATGTCATCATGGTCCGACAGGTGGGCATTATGGTCCCCAAGTTACGGGGCAAAAAGTCTTTGAGGCCGGGTTTTATTGGCCTACTATCTTCAAGGATGCCCACCGGATTTGTCAATCGTGCGATGCTTGTCAACGGGCGGGCCAAATCACCCAACGAGACGAGATGCCTCAAAATGTCATTCAAGTTTGTGAGGTTTTTGATATTTGGGGGATTGATTTCATGGGCCCGTTCCCGAAGTCGAATAATAAGCTCTACATTCTTGTTGCTATCGATTATGTTTCAAAATGGGTTGAAGCACAAGCTTTGCCCACTAATGATGCACGGGTCGTAGTTTCGTTCCTAAAGCAACTCTTTTCTCGGTTTGGTTCCCCGAAAGCTTTAATTAGTGATCGGGGAACTCACTTTTGTAATGCCCAACTCGAAAAGGTGTTGAAACGGTATGGGGTAACCCATAAAGTTTCGACATCCTACCATCCTCAAACGAATGGGCAAGTCGAAAACACCAACCGAGCTTTAAAGAGGATTCTTGAGAAAACTATTGGTTCTAATCCTAAGGAGTGGTCGTTTAAGCTCGATGATGCCTTATGGGCATTTAGAACGGCGTACAAAACGCCAACCGGAACCACTCCTTTTCGGTTACTTTATGGCAAAGCGTGTCATCTCTCGGTGGAGATTGAACACAAAGCTTATTGGGCTCTAAAAACGAGCAACCTTGATCTTAAGGAGGTGGGTCGCCTTCGGTTGAGTCAATTGAATGAGTTAGAAGAGCTAAGGCTCGATGCGTATGAGAACTCATTGATTAGTAAGGAAAGAACAAAGAAGTGGCACGATAGTCGCTTGAAGGATCCTAAAGAATTTAAGGAAGGGGATCGTGTGCTTCTTTTCAATTCGAGGTTTCGTTTGTTTCCCGGGAAGTTAAAATCTAAATGGTCGGGACCTTTTGTTGTTCGAAAGGTTTATTCTCATGGGGCGGTTGATTTGGTAAATATGAAAGGGGAAGAGTTCAAGGTTAACGGTCATCGGTTAAAACACTATGTCGGTAGACCGCAAGAGGTGGACGATGAGATTAAACTCATCTTTACCTCTAACGACGCGTAATATCATGGTTAAAACCATTGTTGTAGAGTTTGTATATTTTTGTGCTTGTTTGACAATATGTGCAATATAATCATGCTTGGATTTTTGTTGGGGTTTGTTTGGTGGTTTTAGGTTGAGAAAATGGGATTTAAAGGTTTAAAAATACGAAATTCTGGTGTACCAGCACATGGAGCGCCGCTCCAGATCATGGCGCGCCGCGCCACTTTGAGACACCTGATGTACCAGATATTGAAAAAAGCTCGACATGATTTTTCAGTTAATCGGAGCGCCGCGCGACACTTTGGAGCGCCGCGCGGATACCCTGCGCGCCGCGCCAATTCCTGTCGGCCAGCTGTTTTCTTTTATAATTAAAATCAAACCCGAATTTTTACATCCACACAATTAGAAACGGGTTGGTAGCTGTATTTACCCCAATTCCTTTTATTCTTTTCATTCATAACATCTCTTTAACACTTACAAACACTTTGATTTTCAAAACCCTAAATCTCAAAACTTTGATTTCTTGTTTCAATTAACTTCAATCTTTCAAGAATGGCTCCCACCAAGGTCCGAATTTGTTTCTTTCTAACTAATTTCATCTTATTATGTGTAATTGTTTGTTTAATTTTTGAGTATCATGATGAATTAGTGTGGGGTTGCTTTAATTTGGGTTATGTGATTCAATTAGTCATGGGTTTTGTTAGATTATCATTGTATGCTTTGATTTCATGATTAATTTTGTGTTTTTGGAAAGTTTAACATGAACCTAGGGTTTGTAGGTTTAAAAATCCGAATTTTGTAAGTGAGAAAGGGGATATTTGCTTGAAGGTGTGGTAGTTCTTGAATTGTTCATGTGTTTTTGAGCTAGTGTGGGGTTGTGTCCATATGGGCGGGTCAAATAGTTTTGAATGACTTGAGCTATATTGTTCTAATTTTGTGTAATGCCATGCTAGTAAGGATTAAACATATGATTTTGAATTGTGATGAAGATTTTGTTAATGGTTGTTGGAATTGGTAAAAGTTGCAAACATGATGAAGTTTATTGGATTGTTGGAATCTAAATGAGTGATAATTAATCATGTTTGTCATGTTTTGGGTTATGTTGATTTATGATTATGGTTCATGAGTTGTTTTGTTTTAAGGGATAATGGGGTTTGGTTGAGAGTGTAGTTTTTGACATGTTTTTTTTAAGTATTATTTGTTAACTTGGAGATTGTTTTCAAAAGTGGATTGGCATGAAACATGATTTGGTTGTGAATGGTACTTGGTGTCTATTATTATGATTAACATTAACTTTTGAGTTTGTTGTTTTGTTTTCTTTACTTGTTTCATGAATGTAGAGATCAAGAGGATCCCAGGAACAACCAAGGCAACCACCGAATAATCCTGAATTATGGTTATCTCATATCTCGAATAATGAGGATTTGGAGGAAAGGTTCACCACAAATAGCGCTCGTCCGATTGAGCGAACTTATTATTTAGATTGGACGCATCTTTCATCAGCGGGTCCTAATATTGTTCGGGAGTTGCGTCGTTACTTGTGGGTAGTCTATGCGGGCAATGAGTTGAGACCTTATGAAAGGTTATTTGAGATTAATGAGGATATTTATGAGCAGATAACTATAGAGTTTTTCTCAACTGTTAGTTGTCGACCTCGAGTCTCTCCGACCGAGGCAGATTTCTTATCGTTTAGGCTTGGCGGGTTAGAGCGTCGTATGTCTAAGATTGAGCTGGCTCGGGCATTAGATCTATATCCTGAGTTGACTGATAATGATATGAAGTGGCATTTGATGAATTGCAGAGTGTTTGGGGAGCAAGTTTTCAGTGAAAGTGATTATTGGCCGACTGTGGCAACTGCTAGTGCTGGTCCATTTAGTTCGAGCTTAAGTGTTCAGTCGATGCTTAGACTTCCTGAGGATCGAATAATTTTTAAGATGATAGCTACTATGTTTATGGCAAGGAGAAACGCAAACAAAATTCAGCGAAGGGATCTTTGGATCCTACAACAAATTAAACTGAGGGAGCCGATCGATGTCCCATGTATGTTAGGGGTATGGTTGCAGGAAATTGGAATGGACAACCGCACGGAACGGCCATTGTTAGGTGGGCATTTTGTAACTAGGTTAGCTCGGGCGTTTTCGGTCCCGGCGAGTCGATGTGATGTGGTGGGAGTTGAGGCGATGCCCACCAATATTCTGTTTTTCTCTAAGGCTGAGTTTATCCGTCGTGGTCCAGCAGGATGGGTTTTGTGGTCTGATGAAGAGCAACAGCAACAGCAACAGCCAGGTGACGGTGCAGGTCGAGGACGTGGAGGTGGAACTAGTCGATCCACGTATGAGGCTGGGAGCTCGAGTGGTGCGAACGTACAGGGTACGTGGTTAATGGGTGAAGAGAGTTGGAATTCTTTGATGAACAGTGTAGACGGTCTTCATTTAGAGTACAGGGACAGCAGGTCAGCATATGATGCTCAGGTGGAGCATAATCAGCGGATGTTGGCAGAGCAGCGTAGGCATAATGAGGATTTGATGACTTGGCACCAACAAAATTATGGGTCGATTAACACAACACTAGGACAGTTTGGAACAGAGTTGGGTCATTTGGGAGAGCGTGTTGACAGGGTTGAGTACGATGTTAGGGGAATTAGGGCCCACAATCAGTGGGAGATCCATCAGCGACAAATTCAGCGTCAGATGCGTCATAACCCGGAGGCGTATATTCCGACGCGAACTACCATTCCCGATTATACGTTTGTTACTCCTCCGAGACCGGATCCTTCATATGACCCGTACCAAGCTTGTCAGGATACGTATGGTGTGAACTGGGACCCTACCAGAGATTTTTGGCCGGGAAGTGATTGATTGTTGCGCGTGATTATGTTGTAATTTGTTTTAAACTATTTCTGTTTCGTTGGTTTGTCCTTGGATAATTTTATGTTTTGCTTATGTACTGTGAATTTATTTAGGGACAAGGCGTTTCGGTACCGGGTGGTGCCACCTTGTCCTATTTATGTAGTTCGTGTGTTTTTCTTTTCTTAGGTATGTTGGTGAAACAATTTTTTTTTCAAGTCTGGCATTAAGTTCAGCAAAACTACTTGAGTGATGATATTGGTGTGAGGATCGGGAATGGACGATGTTCTTATGCTGGCAGTCAGTTCAGCGCCATCTGTCACTGTCATTCCACGATTAGTGGTTAAGCTCGATAAGTTTTTATTTTTCTTACCCTTTCGATTTTAATCCATTTTTGATCTCAAGTAATGGGGACATTACTTGATCTCAAGTGTGGGGTGAGGGATGTAAAATCTCTCGGGTTGGTTGTTAATAGAATCATCATTATTTTGGTTTTGATATCTAAAAGACTTGACGTTTCACGGGGTTTTGGTCGTAAAAAAAAAATTGAAAAATTTAGGGAATAAAAATGAAAAATTAGTTAGCGAAAAAGAAAAAAAAATAGAAAAATAGTTAAAAATTCGACCAAAACCCTTGTTTAAGATTTGGCTTGGTATTTTTATTTTGTGAATTTGGAGAAGCCAAAAGTGTTCCACATGTTCATTTCCATTGAACATGAAATCCTACTAGTTCAAAGAACTCAATAGTAGGTCACCTGTACCAAAACGGGTGTAAACCGTGAGAGAGCGGTGATTGCATAGCGTGATTGTGACCGAATCACGTGCCAGATCAAAAACTTTTGGTTACTTGGTATAGCAGACTTCTGAAACTATATCATTTTATTATTGCATCATTTAATGATGTGATACTGTGGGAAGAGGAGCCTTGAGCTTCACCAGTGCTGTCCTTTTTAGGAGCAATAGCTACGTGCTTGTGTTTGCTTAGACAACACAACCCATAGCCAAAAGCTATGAAACCGAAGGTTTTCGGGATTTATCGGGAGTAAAGTCTTCCGAAAGTTGTTTCAAACCCAGTGTCAATTGAAACAGATTGGCACTTCCGAGTGACTCAGATCCACTCATTAAGGAAGTAAAGTCTTCCGACCGTTCTACTTGGTACGTATACCTCTTAAGCGTGCCATTTCATTACCCATCATTTCACGATGAGGTACTGTTAGAGGAGAAAGTCTTGAACTTTCAAAACATGTTCATTATTTTGAATGTGAAATCCTACATGAACATAACAGTTCATACGTAGGTCACTTGTACAAAAACGGGTGTCAACCGTATGAACGGTGATTGGATCGTGTGGTCAAAACCGGGCCATGCGCTAGATCAAAAACTTAAACAGGGTGGTCTTCATTGTTTCTCCTAACAAGGACAATGATGCGCCCGACCACCTAACATAACCATATAGGATGTATCCATTCCATCCTTAAGGGAGCCAAGTCTCCCGAACGACACACTTGCTGATTCATTTCAGAAGTTGTAGTCCAGACCAGTTGTAGGGTGACGAAAAGTCTTGAAAAGTCATTGCTAAAATCGAATGGAAATCTACCAGGCCTCAACGTCAAACAGGGAAACTGGTAGTCGAAGCTTATCTCAATGAGGGAGATTTGCTAGCCAAATGGGAAGCGCACCATGATACACAAAATGTTAGTGATTGATCAGATTCTCAGTGGATAACCTCCGGAAAGGTAAGATATTAGCTTTTAAGCCTGATGAACTTCAATCTTTATGATTGACTTAACGGATTAGATGATTGCCTCATAATTGTCGATGATATCCGGACGTAATGTGTATCCTCCTAAGCACATTATTTTCTACCGACATCTCGCGATGTTAGGTACTGTGGGAGGCTTGGCTTGACCAATTGCGGGGTAGCCCGTGCGTTCTCTTGGCACACATGTTCGATTGTTATATCTCTGGTGCTCGGTTCCCACTTGATTCCCGGTTCCATTGAAGACTTATGTTATGATTTGAGATTCTCTATTTCATCATTACGGTACGTTATCGAGATTATTTTGGTTATTATATTCATTCATATTGTTTGCGGTTGGGAAGTTACATCGGGGGAATGCAAGTGGGAACTATGGTTGTTATTTATTCCAAATCGTGCCCACGCTAGTTGCTTGTTTGGTTTCTTGTTCGTTTGGTTCTACATACATGTTTAAAGACATTATTATATGGTAGAAGATTATTATCGAGTTTATTTGCTTGAGGACAAGCAAAACTCTAGTGTGGGGTTGTTTGATATCGCATATTTTATACGCATTTTCCTTAGCGATATCGGGTACATTTTGGTCCTTTTGGATACGATTTGGAATTATTTCGGTGAAAGTTGTGAAAAGTTTGAGTTCCAAGACCAAGGAGGTTAATTTTGAAGTTATTTGATGGTTTTGGGTGATTTTCGATGTAAACGAGTGAAAGGGTTTAGTCCGATTAGAGTTTTGGTGTTTGTATTAAGTTTTTCAGCTCATTTCAGCAAAAATGACATGGAGCGCCGCTCCAAAACGTGGCGCGCCGCGCCATTCCACATAAAATACAGTTCGAGCGTTTTTAAAAGGCAGATTTCAGCTCACCAGTTATTTGGCGCGCCGCGCGAGTAAGGGCGCGCCGCGCAGGGTCTTAACCGGGTTCAGAATTGCACCTATTTAAAGCCCGAAAATTACCCTAATTTATCATTATCGTATCCAGACGAATTCCAGCAGCTTTTTGACGAACTTAGGTGATTTTTGGGGATTTTCAAGGTCATTCTAAGGTATCAATCATTCCGGAAACAAGTCTCGATTCGTTTATCTTTCAGGATTCAATCATTGATTAGGTGAATCTCTTGTCATAAACAATGAATTTCTCTATTACTTTATTTGTGATTTTTATTGTTGCCATGATTATTGGCTAAGTTCTTTAATGTTTGTCTAGATTTAATAACCTATGTATTGGATGCTACTTATCAGTTGTTTGATTAATTTATGATGATTTGATGTTTGAATTAAAGAACCATTCTTATTGAAGCTAGACTCTTCGATTCAATTGGTTGTGTACTTGTTTGATAGGACGAGAGTTCATTAATTTAGTGCAATAATTTACAATTGGTTTGTCTTAATCGATTGTTTGCTTACTCGGAGACGAGTAAATTGAATTCAAAAGGCTAGACGAAATAGGGGTGAATTATGCGCAACGAGAGTTGGTGTGATTGTGATTTGAGTCTTCATCTCAGTTGAACTGTTTAGTCACAATTAGGAGGTCTTAGGCTACGGGGAATTCCGTGTCGTGTAATCTTAATTGAAGTGTTTGCGCTGGGGAATTCCAGGTGAACCGACTAGATAATTCACATAAGTTAGATAATAACTGGGGCTTAATCTAAATGCATCCAATACTAGGTGAAAAAGGTCTAGACAAGCATTCGTTTTTTTAATTGTTTACAACTATCTTATTTTACTCGTTTGTTTGCTTTAAAGCTTAAAACTGAAAACACCAAAAATATTGTTCAAACTTGTTATTATTAAAGCTATCTTTGATTTTGGCTAATCGTTAAATAGCCAACCAAACAAATTATCTCGTAATTCAATTTTCTAGATTTAACTTAGTTTAATTCATTAGTTACAATCTTAATTTTCACGTCTAAACTGTCCTTGGAAAGATCTTGGATTTACCAACTTTATACTATTGCACGATCGGGTACACTGCCCGTTAGTGTGTAGTAAATCTTTAAACCGGTTTTTCCCATTATAAATAATAGACGCGATTTCACACATCAGCCATCATCTATTCTGGATGAATTGGGGATAGGTTCGTAGCCTCCTCAATAATTGGAGACAAGAAGAAGGTGATCCCTTCCATCCTCCACATTGCCCTCTTGGCGATGAACCTGAAGCACTTACCGGCGAACCGGTCCGAAACACCATTTTTCTCTCTCATTTCCAGAGTATCTCGTCACGATTATATACTACATTAAATTCTAGATTTTATTTATCCGCTCGTCCGAACCGACAATCACCCCGGTGTAATAGAAGAAGTCAACGAGCTTCGCGCTCGAGTAGTGGCTTTAGAGAATATGGTGCAAGGGTTACAAACACCAACAGCAGCACCAGCAGCATAACCAGTACCACCATCAGCAACACCAACAGTACCATCACCACCACCAACAGTAACATCCGCATCCCACACTTCAACATCACAACCTATATCCCACGAGTACCAATGACATACACTCTATAGATACCAAGGAATACCAACAACAACAAACGATGAATTATTGATTCATAACTTCATTGGAGAAACATTTTGCGACGATTATGTAGTCTCTAAAGTCTTAGAGATTATCTATTCTAGCCCTAATCATAAATTAGATGAGTGAACCCAAATGATAGAAGGAAGAGTAGAAACCCTGACAAGAATGACGTGTGGTTTACAAGCTAGACTTGATTTACCAACAGCATCAACAGTACCATGAACATCACCAGTATAGTTAGTGCCATCAGCGTTGTCAGAATCAGCAGCACCTATAACATCACAAACTCCGTCAGTTCAAGAATCACCGTGGACATCATTATAAATCAACAACAAGTATGTCATATCAATGAGTTATGAAGTATTAACTCATTTTCACTGAAGGATTTATATGTATATCTTATATATATATAAATTTTTAGACCATAATAAATATTTCTGTACTAAGCTATTATGTGTGAATCTTAACTACTCGGTTAATTCAAGTTACTAATATGCAATAATGTACATCCTTCGTCCACAACTTAACCATCATTAACTACAATCTCTGCCTCAATTCAATAAATCTCAATTCATAATAAATCAAATGAATTATTCAAATATAAGTTTGATTTTTCACTTTCATCGTCGATGTACTCGAAACTTTTCAAATAACATTATTCGTACCTTGCGAAATTCACAAGAATTCCACAAACACCAACAAATAACGAAGTATTAATTCATAATTTCAATTTTATTGAATAAATACTCAGTAAAAGTTATGTAATTTCTAAAGTCTTTAGGGATTATTCAGTTCTAGTTTCAACCGTAAATCAAATGAGTTTAATTTAATATTAACTCATTAAATCTATGTTACATCTGAAGAAAATATGCACATATATATTTTCATAAAGACTGTAATAAAATTCTGTTGTACAAAATATTAATTGTGAAAATTTTTTTTAATGGGTAGGTAATACCCGAGAGATATATAAATTCACAATTAATATGTTACATTTTTCGAATCTGATTAAGCAAATCATCAACTATACTCCCAAAATCTCACAACAATATACATTCTTGTATAGAAATCAAAACAACCATTCTCACCCAAATTTGATTACGCATTCTGATTTTGACAAATCAAAATCCAAGTCATGATTTAACAGAAGACATCACTCTTAGATTCCTACATCTTTCAAAGCTATAATTTGACTTCAAAACTGTGTTAGAACATCATATGTATATTAACGATTACAAACTGTGTTCAAAGTCTCCGAAGTTTTCGAAGACACTTCAAACAATGAACAATCGAGATGATGATCCAACCACATATTACCCACATTTATGTACCTAAAAAGATCTCGAAGCCAAAGTTATAGTTCGACGCGTATCCGTGTCAGACCCTTTGGCATTTATTAGCTAAAATGACTTTTCAATTTCTTTTCAAAGTAGACAGTTTTGTCACAGCTCCAGCAAGTCAACTTCAACTTTTCAGTCGGACTAGTCTTATTATAACCTCGATAGATACGTTACCCTTTCGTCATCGCTACTGGGGACCTTTCATATCTCGCCACCTTAGCAATAAACTTACCAACAACTTCAATTATCTTTGACTTTTCGAAAAATCATTATATTTATTGAAATCACATCATTTACTCATTCGCATCTTGTAACGAGAATTGTCATACGAATCATCGGAAAACAGTAACCAGTATTTTGAAATCTCGCAGCATGTCTACGCCAACAGTTATATGTGTACGTAAAACGTCTATCTCCTGGACTTACATACTTTGAATGTGAAGTTCTGAAAAATATTTTGAACTGCAAACTAGTTCTTGAAATGCTGACGAAGCATCAAAAACTGTAAACGATCTTAACAGTAAAAAGTTTGATGACAAAGAATAGTAAGGTGGTAAAGCTGAGAAAAAGAGAAGGTTTGGAACTGAAAAACGGATTGAACAGACTATGAAGGAGGCTGTGGACAAATCACAAAGACTAAATCTGCCTTCAAAGAATCCAAATGATTCAGTGCCTGCTAAAGTCATTAACGAATACCTTACTCTTTATTCTAAACCTTTACAGATAAATTTTCATCATCATCCATCAATATTAGAAATTCTAAGATATTATCATATCTTTCATTATAAATATCTGCGATATTTCTGAAGATATTTTCACAACTAATCTTATCTGAAGTCATTTATCTCTTTGCGATATCAGTGTTACATCATATAAGAAACTATTAGTTTCTATATTCAATAAACTTTCGAGTTTAAATTATGAATGTTTTGAAGTAGTGTTGGGAACTGAAGCATGAGTTAGTATAATATAATGACACTTGATCAACGTGATTATATTACACTAAGTCATGTTGAGTTTCTAATGGGACATGACGATTCACAGACCATGCCGTCATCATGTTCCATGTTACACGACTCTTGTATTCTATTTAATCTCTAAAAATATCAAGAATATATTTTCTTGATGATTCGGTCTTTTCAGGGTATTCTGGTAAATTAACAAATCAAGATCGTGCCATTACCATTTCCTTCTTAGAACATTAACTATGTTCATTCTGAAATTCATATCTGCGAATACTGGACCATTACAAACGTTGCTTAATCGCGAGAAGAAGAAACGAAAGGACAAAACTCCAAAATAGAAATTGGAGTATAAATCGCAGCAAATAGAAGGGAGCATTAACTGTGGATGTCAATGATTATAGAAGACAAAAGCATGGGCTTTGAAATATAAGGGAAGATATAAAATCCAACAACCACCCAAAAATTATAAACCGTATATATCGATGCATATAGCAATATAAAGACACAGAAGAACTAAAAACACTATAAAACCGAGAGTATAGTAGAAGTAAATAGATTCTTTCGGAGGCAGATGAAAAAGAAGAACGATAGATATGAAAGTGAGGAGTATATCGAGAATCAGTACTGGATGAAGCATATTGACAAATACTTTAAAATATGAGTTGAGGGAGAAAGAATAGAAGGTGTGAGTTGTAAGGAAACGAAGGAGGTGGATTTATAGTGAAATACCCGACAGAGAAATCAAGATGGATTATCGTATTAATTCAAAGAGAATCATAATAACCTTAATCACCGAAGCATCAAATCCAACATAGATTACAAAGATTTTCTTTAAATTCGAAGATCAATTGTGATGACGTCAAAAGATATGACGAATCACTATAATCTTATTTCCTTCATTTACGATAACTTCCCTCATACGCTTCGAGTAATCGAATTATTTTATCCATACTTCTTAGACATGATAAAACTTCATAATCGTCATAATAACATTCTCATTGTTAGCCATAACGACCTCTATCAAATTTCGGGGACGAAATTTCTTTAACGGGTAGGTACTGTGACGACCCGAAAATTTTCGACTAAATTTAAACTTTATCTTTATATTATTCTGACACGATAAGCAATGTTTGTTAAGTTAAATCTCAAGGATTTTAAACTATGTTTATACATTCATTTAAACCTCGACCAAATTCCAATGATTCACGAACCATTAAATGAACATATATGAATATGTATGTATATGTGTATATGTTATAAATTGAAAATGTCAACAAAGTATTTAAACGTATAATGCTTTATATGAACGTATTTGTTTCAATATGATTATCGACGAAATTAAAAAAATATATATTAAATGATTGAATTATCAGAAACATTGAATTATGATTACAAGTCTCTATTGAGATGTCCACTATGATTTGAGAAAATCTATTCCTCTTAACGATATTCAGAATAATTTGTAAAGCTATTTATAAATAAAAATAAAAAGTTTCATTTACGAAAGTTAGACAAAAGCTAGTGGAGAATTGGTTTCCATAATATTCTATTAATCTATTTTCAAACGTACAAAAACGTTTTCAGTTTAAAAAGAACTTTATTATTAAAACGTATATAACTTTTATAAATATCTAGAATCACTTTTGACAACTCATTACTTAACCAGTATAATAAATATAACGATATTTATATTTTATTTCATTAAATATATATAACGATTTAAATTAATATTATATATATTTATACGCGTATTATACATACATAGTTTTTATACTTTTACTATACTTTAACTTTACCTTTACTTTACTTTTACTTTACTTTAACTTTAATAATTCATACTTTAATAATTTACTTTAATAATTCATAATTTAATAATTCACTTTAATAATTCATACTTTAATAATTCACTTTAATAATTCATACTTTAATAATTCACTTTAATAATTCACTTTAATAATTCAAAAATCTATTATAAATAGAATTCAATAGGTTTCATTATTTCATAAAACCTTGAAAATATATTTCTCTAAACTCTCTCAATCGATTTATTTCAAGATATTATTAGTATACATAAAATATTACGATGGAGTGATGTCCGAGTGATTTCAAAATAGTTTTTTGAATGAGTCGAAGCTAAGGAAATTATGGGTTATAGCTATGGAGGTGATGGGTATGGTTCATGGGTATGCTCGTGAGGTCAATCTAGTGTTTATCATCTCCGTTGCGTCTACGTACTTTCCTGCAATATTGAATCTCAATATTGATACGTGAGCACTCATAACTTAACTTTTATATATCAATAGTGTATCCCTGACTAGTGCTCGAGTATATAGGATTATGCATGCTTGTACATTCGATATTGTCCTTAGATAGGTTTGTTGAATCCTGAATTAGATACATATGCTACTGAGATAGGGTATATGATATGCATGTCATTGGAAAGCTAGCGAAAAATTAAGAACTTTTCATTTAGATATCGAATGGTTTCGATGAACGGATTAGAAGTTATAGTCAACTGAATTTTAGTATTATTGTTAAAATGATTATTATTACTATCGTCGTTATTATTTTAATAGAAATATCATTGTTATTATAAAATATCATTATTACTATTATGTTAGTATTATCATTTTATCATAATAACATTTTTAGTAAATATAAATATTGTTATTTTTTATAGAATAATAATAATTATTATTACAAAATAATACAACTTTTACTTATTATTATTATGATCAATATTATTTTATCAAATAAATAAGGGATACAAAGATATTTTTCACCACGCGTAATATAATTACGTTAATAATACTTACCACTATAGTTTTACGATATTAAGTGAACTTTATAAATTTTACTACTTAAGATATATAAAAGTATATTTTATCATATATAAACGTTAATATAAATTTTTATTAATAAATGACTTTTATTATTATAAAATCTAATAAATATATTTAAATATAAAAACCCACTATAGTTAAGTTATATAATAAACACGTATAAATTTTAGAAGTCATTTTGGGTCAAGTTGACTTTTGTTGACTTTTGCATATTAGTCTCGAGCATTAGGATTGTGGTACACTATGACTTAACCAAAAATTGTTAGACAAATATTGACCAACATATAAATATATATAATTAATATAGGTTCGTGAATCCGAGGCCAACCTTGCACTTGTTAAATGATGTTATATGTATTTTTACTACGAAATACAGTATGGTGAGTTTCATTACTCCCTTTTTATATATATTTTTGGGCTGAGAATGCATGCACTGTTTTATAACTGTTTTACGAAATGGACACAAGTACTAAAAACATATTCTACGTTGAGTTGTACCACTTTGCATATTTTTCCCTAATAGCTTGGTAACTACCATTTACATACGGTATTGTAAACGCGAATCCTGTTGATAGATCTATCGGGCCTGACAACCCCAACCGGACTGGACGACCTGTATTCAACGGTTGCACAGTACTTCGTTTCAGTGACTACACTTGGTACAGTGTAGTGAGATTTCATAATAAAGGGAATATGCGATGTTGATTAAATGTTAAGTATGGTTACCAAGTGCTCAACCACTTAGAATATTTTTATTAAAACGTTTATGTATATGAAATCTTGTGGTCTATTACTATTACGAAAATGATTGATTATGATAAACTAATAAACTCACCAACCTTTTGGTTGACACTTTAAAGCATGTTTATTCTCAGGTATTAAAGAAATCTTCCGCTGTGCATTAGCTCATTTTAAGGATATTACTTGGAGTCATTCATGGCATATTTTGAAAGACGTTGCATTCGAGTCATTGAGTTCATCAAGATTATTATTATGTCAATTATAGTTGGATGTATTATGAAATGGTGTGCATGCCATCAACTTTCGTTGTAAAGAAAGTTTGTCTTTTAAAAACGAATGCAATGTTTGTAAAATGTATCATATAGAGGTCAAATACCTCGCGATGTAATCAACTATTGTGAATCGTTTATAATGTATATGAACGGGTCCTTTCACCAGATGTCCCACGTAATGGACATCCTTTACCCACCGTCACCATAGGGTATTGTAGTAGATTTCATTATGTAATCTCGTTGTAGTTTCATGTTTTACTCATGTACTGTATGAACTTATGCGGATGTATGCAACTTATTATTGATGAATGGAACTTAGTGTTGTTTACTTTTGCACGGTGTTCTATATTACGTTACTGTATGATGTTTCTGTGGTATCTGTATCTGGTTGCATTGCTTAGTTAACATGTGTTGCGTTGGTTCCATGTTGGTTGCCTTATACTATATTACTATTTATTAAATGCTGGATTTTGACTTAAGTCAAAATTTCTGTATAGAAGAGCAATGGCAAACGGACGAGCAGCACCCACAGCAGCCCAAATCGAGGAAATGATTGCGGAAAGAGTAGCCGCAGCTATTGCGGAAATCAACCCACAAGCTCCATCAGTTAACCAACCCATTCGTAACGGGTGCACATACAAAGAGTTTCAAAGCTGCAAGCCCCACAACTTTAGCGGTACTGAAGGGCCAGTTGGTCTGACTAGGTGGTTTGAGAAATTAGAAGCTGTGTTCCGTGTAAGCAACTGCTCAGAGGAGAACAAAACCAAGTATGCTTCATGTACGCTGTCAGATGGCACCCTAACCTGGTGGAACACACTGGCTCAAGCTAAGGGTATTGACGAGGCTTATGCCACTCCGTGGGAAGAATTTAAGGGAGCCCTGATCGAAGAGTATTGCCCCAGAGCAGAGATACAGAAAATGGAGGCTGAATTCTGGGAGTTGAAGGTTGTGGGAAACGATCTTGATGGTTACAACCGTAGGTATCTGGAATTAGCGCTGATGTGTCCCACGATGGTTACCCCGGAATTTAAGAGAATGGAGCGATACTTGTGGGGACTTCCCAAGTCCATTCAAGGAAATGTCACCTCTTCTAATCCACCCAACGTCCCGGCAGCTATGCGCATGGTGCAAACCCTTATGAACCAAATTATCAGCAAGGAATCGGAAAAGGCAAAATCCGAATTGGGAGCCAGTGGTGAGAAGCGTAAGTGGGACAATAACAAGGGGAGAGTCTATGATCAAACCCTCGCTAAGAGGCATAACAATGGAAGGAATCCCAACCCGACCCCTAGCTCGAACCCCAACTACAAGGGTACTCTACCGCAGTGCAAGAGGTGCTACAAGCACCATACCGGGTACTGTAACGTGGTCTGTAAAAAGTGCAAAAAGACCGGGCATATTGGCAAGGACTGCAAGATTTCCATCCTAGCTGTGAGGACCAACCCCAATGGACCAAGAAAGTGTTATGAGTGTGGACAACAGGGCCACTTCAGGAATGAGTGTCCCAACAAGCGAAAGGATGGCAGACCCCCGCGTGAAAGAGCTTTCAATGTGAACGTAAGGGATGCCCGTGAGAACCCCGACTTGGTTACAGGTATATTTACTATCAACAATCTATTAGCTTCTGTCATATTTGATACTGGTGCCGATAGGAGCTATGTTTGTAGACACTTTTGCTCTAAGATAGATTGGTCGTTAGTTCCTTTAGAGGAGAGTATGCTAGTTGAGGTAGCCAATGGGAAACTTGAGAAAGTCGACCAAATTGGCCGAGGAGCTATTATCAACATAGCTGGTGTGGATTTCGCAATTGACTTGATACCCATCAAATTGGGAAGCTTTGACGTGATTGTCGGCATGGACTGGTTGACCAAAGTGAGGGCCGAAATTATCTGTGGAGATAAAGCTCCTCGTATACCACACGGAGATGGTGAGCCACTGGCTATATACGGAGAGAGATGTAACTCGGAGCTGAACCTCATTAGTTGTATGAAAACGCAGAAGATCATGAAGAAAGGACGTCTTGCTGTTTTAGCACACGTGAAGGCTTTAGAAACAGAAGAGAAGAGCGTGAATGATGTGCGAATTGTGAATGAATTTCCCGATGTCTTTCCGGAAGAACTGCCTAGATTACCACCACCGAGAGCCGTGGAGTTCCAGATCGATCTAGTGCCGGGAGCTGCACCCGTAGCTCGCGCACCTTATCGACTAGCACCTTCCGAACTGCAAGAGTTGCAGAGTCAACTGCAGGAATTGATCGACCGAGGGTTTATCCAACCGAGCTCGTCGACTTGGGGCGCACCTGTTTTGAAGCTACAAGCATCAAGGATGAGAACCGTGTTGAGCATCAAGTACTAAGAACCCCACCGGAGCACTTGTTTACTGTTTTTCGGGATCTGATTAGTAACCTGGGCTACTGTAAAGTTTATTTTCAGTTAGTTCGGTTCGAGTAGATGATTTTTCGTTTAGACCTCGTCTTAATCCAAGCTACGGTTTAGGATTTATGGCCTTCCGAAAGTCATTACACCCTATTAACGTTGTGCTGAAATTTCTGACCTACTCGCACTTAAACCGTCACCACGGTCAAACGAAGACGAGTTTGGTTCTGAAAATTGGTCAGTAACTAGGGGACTCACATACGGAGCCATAGCCACTGATTACGCATCTTTTCGATTTACGTAGAGGTCTTAACAGCTGACCGAAGTCAGCCTATTGTTTCGATCTCTATTCTTGTCAAACTTATTTAGCTTTTATGATGATGAATGATGATCATGATGACACTTAAACTTATTTTATGCACTATTAGAACTTATAAGGACAACCTACTGACCTAGTAACCTTTGATTTAGGTTGACGACCTTTCGGACCGACTTACTACTTACATACTTTCATTACCGACTTTACCGCTTTTATCACTGTGAGTTATAGCATCCCTTTTTACTTATACTATTTTTGGGCCTGAGAATACATGCACTTTTTATGTTTTACTTACTTGACACGAGTACTTAAACTTTACATATGTGTGGGTTATACAACGGCATAAAGATTCCCCTTAGCACGGTAACGTTTAACTATTGGTTTTTGAACCGGTATACGCGAATATTAGATATGGATCCATAGGGTTTGACATCCCCACTCCGGCTAGTCGCGCTAGCATTTAATGGGTGTTTAATACTTCGAGGACATACGCACTCGCCAGGTATACTTTCAGGGGGTGATATTTATATTTACGTTAAGTCTAGTTACCATGTGCCCACGGTTATACATATGCTTTTCATACTGTTTTGAAACATTGAAATCTCGTGGTCAATCTTATATTACTATTACAACTTAAACTATAGCTCACCAACATTATTGTTGACGTTTTTAAGCATGTTTTCTCAGGTGCTTAGAGATTTGTTGCTTCCGCTGTTAGACTTGCTGTCATGCTGTTAGACTTGCTGTCATGCTGTTTAGACTTGCTGTTAAGGACCTGCTGTGTTAGATAACCGCTGCATAACTTAGAGATGTCTCAATCATGAAACTTTTAATTTGCATTCGCAACTTATGTTATTTGAATAATGGCTTTGTAATGACCTCTGTGTCACGTTATCTTTTGTAAACACTATGTTTTTATGAATGCAAACTGGTTTTCAAACAGCATGTAGTATTCAACCGTGTAAAGATCCCGTTGTTGACGAATCGTACACGATGGTTTTGTACGGGGCGTCACACTAGACACATTATAACCCAAACAGTCACAGGTTCGGTGACGGGGCTAAACGTTTCATGATAGTCAACACCGGCTCGTTGATGAAACCCTTTGGCTACAAGTCGGGCTTTGAATTTTTGTATGGAACCATCAGGATTGCGTTTAGCCCGAAAAACCCATTTATTCTCATGTAGATTCTGATCATTCTTTGGTACGAGATCCCAAGTATGATTTTGTAATAGTGCATTGAATTCAGCACTCATGGTAGCTCTCCATTCTAGTTTTTTGAGTGCTTGAGATACACAAGTAGGTTCAATAGTAGTGGGAATAGGATGCGATTTGACATGATTGATAAACATGGAATTAAAGTACTTACCATTTGGTTTTCGTGCTCAAGTGGAACGAGAAGGCTGATTTGATGGTGGTGATGGAGCTGAAGATGATGATACTGATGGTGTTGTAGCTGTCGGAATGTGGTCAGTTGTCGGATTAGTGGTAGATAGTTGATTTGATGGTGATGATGGAGCTGAAGATGATGATACTGATGGTGTTGAAGCTGTTGGAATGTGGTCAGTTTTCGAATCAGTGGTAGATGGTTGAGTTGTTGCTTCAAATGTGGTATTAGAAGTCTGACTAGGTGCATTTGTTTGTGAAGTAGTAGGTGACTGGTTAGAAGATGGAGTAGGAGATAGTGTAATTTGAATTGATGAAGGTGGTATAGGACAAGGACATGGTATTTGATCAGGTCATGGTGATAATTCAGGCGTACTGAAAACATCAGAAGAGCTAGTGAGTTGTAGAAGAGGTGAATTGTACATGCCTTGAGATATAAATCTTATGTGATGTGGGATCGTAACATTTATGTGCTGATTGAGAGAGTGAGTAGCCGAGAAAAATACATGCAGTTGAGCGAGGTTGAAGTTTGGAGTTTGTGTACGGTCTTAGCCAGGGATAGCATAAACAACCAAACACCTTGAGTCTATTATAATTTGGACTGCGATTAAAGAGCACCTCAAGTGGTGTTTTGTTGTCAAGTATCGGTGTAGGCAGACGATTTATAAGATAAACCGTCGTAGATATTGCGTATGTCCAAAACTTTGTCGGTAACCCAGCTTGCTGTAACAATCCTTGAGCATTAGTGATGATATTTCAATGTCTTCTTTCCGCGACACCATTATGCTCAGGTGTATGCGGTGGAGTAGTATAATGGGAGATACCATGGTTGCTTAGAAATGATGCAAGACCAACATATTCACCAATGAGGTAATTTGTTGTTGGCACAATTTTTCAACAAGACATTTAAACTGAGGAAATACAGTAGCCACATCTGATTTATGCTTTAGTGGATAAAGCCAAATATAGTTGGAATAATGATCGATAAACGTCACATAATACCGAAACTGATCGTGTGATAGTTCAGTTGGGCCCCAAACATCAGATTAAACATATTGCAATGGACGGTGCTTACAAGAGATATATCACCAAAAGGCAATTTTTGAGTTTTATTACATTGACATGAATCACAAATAAAACTATTATTCAAAGATGAAATAGATGACAATTGTGCCTTCTTGAGAACATAATTCAAAATTCGAATAGATGGATGACCCAATCGGTTGTGCCATGTGTAGTTTATTGTCACCGAGTTGGCTTGAGGTAAAGATGGTTGTCGCAGTTAATATAAATCATGGTTGCTTTCCCCCTGAAGAAGGCGTGCTCCCGTGCTCAGATCCTTTACAAAAAAAATGAAATGGAAAGAATTCCATAGAACACGATTAGTACGATAAAACTTTGCCACAGAAAGTAGATATTTTCGGGAGGAATGAACACATAATATATCATTTAATTTAAATGAATGCTTATCAGATTTGAGAGTTGTATTTTCAATATGAGTGAGAGACAAACATGAACCATCACCTAAGATGATTTCCTCTGGTCCACCATAGTCTGAGAAAGACTGAAGGTTGTTGGTATCCGATGTGACGTGGTGGGATGCCCCCGTATCAACTATCCAGGCAGGCATGGATGATGAACGGGTCGTGGTAAAATTTGCAACTGGGTTAACTTCATTTTCCTTTAAAAATTTGGCAAGAGAGCGACACTCTTTGGTAAAGTGTCCAGCCCGAAGACAAAAGTTACAGTATGCATCTTTGTTGTATGGTGATGAGTAATTTGGAGTTCTTTGGCCATGAAAATTGTTGCTGCCACGACCTGCATTCTGAGATGGCTATCCAGAACGAAGGTTTCTGTTGTTGTTGTTGTTGTTGGGCCGATGTCCTCGTTGAGTGTAGTTTGCCGTGGGAATCACCGATGTCACAGTAGGTATGATGCATTTTTGTTGTATTTCAAAATCAACCAATTTATCATGTAATTCATCAAATGATATTCGTGTATCTCGGGCACAAACAGCTGCACATATAATGTATTCAATCTGTTGTTTGTGGATGTAGACACAATCGAGATGTGTGTCTGGATACTCGATGTACAACTGCCGAGAATGGCATCGAGTATGATTTGATTCTGACGAAACCAGATAGTATAAGCCGGATTCGTTTTGTTATCAATGACCTGCGGAGGTGCTTGTGTTGTGCCATTGACATATCCTAAGATGTCATAGCCAATGAGTGTAGAGAAAAGTTGTCTACGCCAAAATGCGAAATTGACATTCGTTAGTTTTGTAGGAAGATGTGTTGGGGCTTGTAGTTGAACAATCTCAGTTTGAGTTGCCATGAAGAATGTTGGATTTTTTTTATTTTTATTTTGTGTGGTGATATGGATCGGATAAGTGTTGGTGCTTAAACCGTATCAAGCTCTTGATACCATATAAAGGAAATGATATTATGGTGAGTAGGGGAAGTGTCCACTCCAATGTGTACCTCCACTGTTCTTGTACCAAATGAGTCAGCTACTGCTACTGATCCTCACTTATTTTGCAAAACTATTGGTCAGTTACAATATTCAGTAATGAGTCGTCCCGATCTTTCATTTGCCATTAACAAATAATCACAGTACATGCATCATCCCTCGGATCTTCACTGGCAAGCACTGAAGTGACTTCTTAGATATTTAAAGGGAACAATTCACTTTGGTCTATTTTGCAAACGCCATCATAAAAACCATCACTCGGTGCCTTTAGCGATTCAAATTTGGGAGGTAACAAAGAAACTGGACGCTCAACTACATGTTATATCATTTATCTTGGTGGTAACATAGACTCGTGGAAATCTTGAAGGCAAAAATCAATCTCCCGCTCTTCGAAAGAAGCTGAATACAAAGCAAACTTTCTTTCTGAACTAGGAGTCACTCAATCTGCTCCTCCTATTCTTCATTGTGACAACATTGGTGCTACGTATCTTTGTGCCAATCCTGTATTTCATTAAATGAAACATATAGCATTGGATTATCACTTTGTCAGGGAGAAGATTCAAGATGGAACGATAAAAGTACAGCATGTCAGTACTAACGAGCAGCTTGCTGACACACTTACAAAACCGCTATCTCGCCTTCCATTTATCAAGTTCCGTTCTGAGATTGGAGTTACAAACGGTACCTCCATCTTGCGGGGGCATATTGGTGCATCTAACTCTTCAGGATACACAGTCAACTTATCCAACAAACTCTTTCTATTGTTGTGGTCAACACCCTTGTAACTAGTAGCTATATTGTAGATAACTCAGTTGTATTTAAATTCAAATATATGATGTATGTATATGTGGTAAAAGATCAACAGAAATATAACATTACTTCCATTCATATCATCTCCTTTATATTCGTAAATAAAGATTGTCAAGGGTGTTTGAAAAAAAAAAATCTTACTAAAATTTATACGATGCAACTTTTTAATTCTCTCATCGACACTATTGAGCACTAAAACTGAATGTTGTCTTCTAAAAGTCAACTATGCATCAATATTCTTTGCATAACCCTTGAGAAGTTGATCATATCTAAAACATTTTGTTATGTTTAAATGGTATCATAATCATATCTGAATTATAATTATATTATATATTTTTTAATATCCAATAGAAATAACAAACAATAATGATAGCACTTCAACTTAACCCAACCCCAACCCTCATTTGACCCAATTGATCTGTAATCAAAAGCAACTATTTTGACAAGTTGCCCAACCAACTTAATTATTTAGTATTATTAGATGTAATCAAAAACAAATTGAATCTTTCCAAGCCTGTTGAGCACTTCAACTTATCTAACCTTATACCAAACTACCTCATCACTTCCAACGACTATCATGAATCATACAAGGCATGATACGGAACAAAATGAACAATTAGGACAACATCAGTCTCCCAAACACTTTCGTCTTCGAATTTCAATTTGTTGACCCGTTTAACGCACAAAGTGTCTTTTTAAGCTATAACTTTCGATAAATGTTTTAATTAAAAGAAATTCATTCCAAAGTTTAATTTCACTTTTTCTAACTTACTGACAACTGATGGTATTATTAACTTAAGTCTCCCCGCATAAGAAGTACTTGTTTCTTCAGCAGTTTATTATTTATCTAACATTATCCACCAAGCATTTACAATCATTAACAAGAAAGCATATTTACAAATAGGGAGTTTTTCAACACTGACGGCAATAACGGTAAAATTCTTCATTTATTTCTATTTGTAATAGTTTTGCTAATACACTTGCATAGCACATTGTAGTAGGCCACAAGTCTAAATTTTGAAACCTTATTAGGAGTCGAAATCTTTGGAATTAGAGCAACAATAATTGCATTCATCTCCCTAAGTAATATTCATCTCCCTAAGTAATCTCCATGTATTAAAGAACTTTATTGCCATACATATTAAACCCACCCATCTAAACATCTTTAGAAAAATGGGAGAAAAATGGATATGTAGATTAACATATCCAAACGAGTACATACGGGTCATAACAGATCAACAATTTAGGTTGACATTAACTCTAATGCATTTTTAATAATTTCTTGACCAATTGGTAGATTCATTATGACTTAAATAATCATTTGGTTCCAATATTATCAAAAAAAAATTGCGTAAACCTCTTCAGCATCATGAATCCGGTTCTTTCAAATTCACAGGATCTGTCTATCAGCATGTAGACGATACGATGTACAGAAAGCAAAAAAGTGTCTAACAGAATTGTTGTAGAACCAAGTTAACAGAACATACTTGATACAATATTAGTTACTTCAATTTCAACAAAACGTAGGTGCATAACATTATAAAGACAACATTCATCATCTTATTTGTAAGAAACGTTGATATCATCCATATGAAGTCCAGATGATCGTAACATTCAAAGTGTATATAATTGATCGGTTCGAAAAGGGTAAATACCGAGAGGAAAAAAAAAAACAGTTCAGTATTCGGTACGTGAAATTACACATGTTTGTTTTGTTGGTGATTTTAGTGTTATCAACAATCATTTTAGTTAATTGGGATTTACTAGAAAGCAAAGGCTTATTGAATTAAGCTGAATGGCGAGTTTGGAGAGTGTGGAGTGCACGCTCGTCCGATTTAATTCAATAAGGTATTGGAAATTACATCTTTTCATGAGAAGGTAACCATGAATGGTTACATATCTTCATGAAGAGTGATGTTATTTCTAAAAGATATAAATGAAGAGTTGCATCTTTTCATTGAAAGGTTGCATATTTACATTGAAATGTTGCGTCCTTTCACTCGCACCTTTTCACTTCCTATAAATATAGGAATATGTTTTTGCTTTCATTTTTAACGAATAGGAAATACACACATATTCTCTAACAATTTGATCAGTGATTTCATTGCCAAAAACACTGATTGCGTTCTTGTCTTATCCCTGTAAAGATTTCGTGCAACCGAGGCAATCGTAGGGTCGAAATACTTTATAGAGAAAGTGAACACACGATTCAAGAACGAATCCGGCAGTCAATTCATACCCATTTTATAACATGTTTTGGGATTTTCGACTCCGGTACGGTACGGTACCGATCTCACCCCTAACTAAAAGAGAAAAAAGTGCATAAATAGTAACCAAAATGTAAAGTCTAGTCATTGACATCTTATGGTTCACATAAATGTGATATTCATCATCTTTAAACTTAGAAACATCTAATATGAAACCCAACTAAATCAGATCCACATACCTTTCTTGTTTGCTCCAATGTATTTAGCTTTAAATTCTGGATGTTAATAATATATTGATCTCCCACTTCTCTATTTATCAAGCAAAAGCAGAGTTTCTGTTAAAAACATGTATCTTCAATCTAATCTTTGTACTTTCTTGTCTTTATCATTGTGTTTGTGTGTAAGTGCAGGGTTGATGTCAAAAGTTGAATAAAAGAAAGTTGAAGTGTCTTGCATATGAAGTTTGAGTTGCTGCTAGCATGTTGGTGATACTTCAGGGGGCAAATATGTTCTTTTGGTTGAAGGCTACAAATACCCACGTAGGGTTCCTGGTCTCACACACTCCATCACTCAATTTTCTTGCAGTCATCATCTTGTCTGCTTGCTGCTCGATTTCAAGTCTGTGTCCGTGTTAAATCATAATTTCAATTCATAGCTTATTAGACTGTTTATCACTTGTGAGTGTTCATCGTGTGTCTAGTGTTTGTTATCTCTTCATTGTGTATCTGAATCCTCTCATATTAGGGTTCGTTGAAGTTTTGATTTCTTAATAAGATCTGCATATTTTTCTTGTGTTAATCTAGTTTTCGTTCATGGTATCAGAGCTTAGAATCTGTTTGATTCTGTTGGTATTCGAAATCATCAATTTTTGTTGATAGGGTTGACGGCTGTTAAAAGCATTTTTTCAATTGAGTTGATACAAAAGTCATACGTCTGATTCATTGGCTGTTATTGTGTCTACTGGGTTTCGATTGGATCTGTGATTGGTTTTCTGGGCCGTTGCTTCAATTCAGAGAAGAAAAAAAACTAATTGGTCGAATTAGGGATAGGGTTGGCTGAATCTTCTCTTCTCGATTTCATATCTCTTGTCTTTCTCTTCTGCTGCTACGAAGGGGAGTAATTCTGCAACCTTTTTACTTTAATTCTTTTTTTTTGATTAATAATGCTTCGTTTTGCTGTTTACTGCATGCTTGTTCTGCTGTTTTTTGTGATCTTGTGTTATTACTTGGTTACCTGAGTTGTCTATATTGCTTATTCTTTTTTTTTTTTTTTTGTAGATAGAGAGGACCCCAAGGAAGCCCTGGGGCAGAATCCCTTTGAGATTATGTCTATCTGGATCACTACTTGGTTGTTCTTTAAGAACTATTTTTTGTGTCTGAGTTATCTTGTTGCTTTGTGTTACCATGGTAAATGAAACTGGTGATGGGTCCAAGGCCACTCATGTGAGTGACCTTGATTTTGGTGATCCATTATATCTGCATTCCGGTGATACAAGTATCACTGCCCTTATTTCTATGAAATTAAAGGGAACTGAAAATTACAATGTCTGGAGCAGGGCTATGTTATTGGCTCTTCAAACTAAAAACAAAATTTTATTTATAGATGGTACTGTCATTAAAAATACCACTGATAATGTGTTTGCCTTGCAATGGGATAGATGCAACTCTGTTGTCCTATCCTGGATTTTGAACTCTGTTAGTGAAGAACTTTTCTCTGGTCAAGTTTTTTCTAAACTTGCTAAAACTGTGTGGGATGAATTAAAAGAAACATATGACAAAATTGATGGTTCAATCACTTTTAATTTGCATAAGAAAATCAATACTATTACTCAAAATGGTGATTCATTATCTGATTACTATCACAAACTGAATGCTTTATGGAAACAATTTGATGCTCTTGTTAAACTGCCCACATGTGACTGTAATAACACTGAAATTAAGGATCACAATGATCTAATTAAACTTATGCAATTCTTAATGGGTCTTGATGAATGTTATCATGCTGTCAGAAGTAATATTCTCACCAGGGAAAAATTAACAAGTGTTCAAACTGCTTTCTCTATTGTGTCAAGAGAGGAATCTCACAGAGATTCCTCCACCATCAGGGGTTTTGGGAAGTCTCAACAGTATGCTTTTCTTGTTTCTAAAACCTTTGATAATAAAAAGAAATTTGGAAGGGGTCCTAACACAAACCTGAAATGCACTAAGTGTAATATGAATGGTCACACAATTGACAGATGTTATGAAATTGTTGGGTATCCCCCAGGTTGGGTTAAAAGAAACAATAGCAACACTAATAGGAGCATTCCCAGTAACAACTCTGCTGGTCAGGGTGCTCCATTCACACCTGATCAGATAAACAAGTTGATGAGCCTCATCAATGATTCCTCTGAAAATGTGCATGCTAATGTAGCAGGTACCTTCACTAACATGAATGACTTGTTTAACAAAAACTTTGAAAAAATCTTCAAGTCAAACAATTCTGGTCATAGTTTAAACAAGTGTATTGGTTGGATAATAGACTCCGGGGCTTCACAGCACATGACTGGTAGTTTGAATAACATGGAAAATATCTTTGATGTGTCCTCATTAGGTATGACAGTTGGTCACCCAAATGGAACACAAGCTAAAATAACTAAAATTGGTGATTTGATCTTAAACAAAAACATTTTACTTCAAAATGTGCTGGTAGTCCCTGGCTATTGTGTCAACTTGTTATCTGTTCATCAACTATCTAAAGATAAAAGAACATTTGTTGGCTTTAATGATTCTAAGTGTTACATCCAGGATTTGTTGGAAAAGAAGATTGTGGGGACTGGTAGTTTGAATGGTGGTCTGTATCTGTTTGATGAAATTCAAAGTGACATGAATAATTGTGTGAGTGATTGCTTTGTCTCTTTTAACTTATGGCACTGCAGACTTGGACATCCATCCAAGCATGTACTAGATCTTTTAAAACATGACCTTGAGTGGAAATCTGGATCTGAAACACATATTTGTGACACATGACATAAGGCAAAACAGATAAGGGAACCTTTTCCCTTAAGTGATCACAAATCTAATTCACTTGGTGACCTTGTTCATTTAGATTTGTGGGGGCCATATAAGATCACTTCAAGAGATGGACACAAATATTTTTTAACCATTGTTGATGACTTCACTAGAGCTGTGTGGATTTACATGATAAAATCTAAAGGTGATGTTTTTGAAATGTTTGAAAACTTCACAAATCTTCTTACAAATCAATTTGGTAAATCTGTGAAAGTCATAAGATCTGATAATGGGACTGAATTTGTGAATAATAAGTTTGACCAATTCTGTAACTCTAAAGGCATTGTGCACCAAACCAGCTGTGCTTATACAAAATGGAATTGCTGAGAGGAAACACAGACATTTACTAAATGTTGCTAGATCCTTACTTTTTCAAAGTGGTATTTCTCTTGAGTTGTGGTCTGATAGCATCCTAACTGCTGCTTATCTAATCAACAGGCTCCCTTCATCTGTGCTCTCAGGAAAATCCCCATTTGAAATGATTTATGACAAAAAACCTAGTTTCTCTTATTTAAGGGCCTTTGGGTGTTTATGTTATGCAACTATTTTAAACAATAATGACAAGTTTGATAAAAGATCTGAAAAATGTGTCTTTTTGGGCTATTCATCTTTTAAACAAGGATACAAATTACTAAGTCTTGAGTCAAATGATGTCATTTTCTCTAGAGATGTAAAGTTTTATGAAACTGTTTTTCCTTTTAACCTAAAAAACCAAAAACAAACTAATTCTGAAAATGAAACTGTTTTGAATCACTTAAATTTCTTTGACTTATTTTCTGAAAACCCCAAGGACCCAAGTCCAAATGATGAGGAGAGAACAAATTTAGATGATGAGGGAAGTGGCAGTGATCACAGCAGCCATGATTCTCAATCATTGGGGGGCAGTGATACCACTTACTCACCTGAAGAAACAACTTCTTCTCCTGAGGGCTCCACTCTTGATCCCATTTTTGAACCTGTTTTTGAAGAAACACTTAATCAACCTGAGAACACTAATGTTGAAGGGACTGTTAGAAGGTCAACAAGACCTAGAGTTTGCCCTACCAGATGGAATGACTATGTTCTTGACCCCAATTTCAACCATCCTCAAAACAACAATGTTGTGTTTAAATGCAAGTACCCTTTAAACAACTATGTGTGCTACAACAATCTGTCTGCCACAGCCTTGTCTTTCATCTCTAGCCTTGACAAATCTGTTGAACCCACATCTTATCATGAAGCATCAAAACAACAATGTTGGATTGATGCCATGAATGATGAAATGGAGGCTTTGAATAAAAACAACACTTGGGTTGTTACTGATCTTTCACCTGGAAGAAAGCCAATTGGGTGCAAATGGATCTACAAGATCAAACACAAGGCAAATGGGGAAATTGAAAGGTACAAGGCAAGGCTTGTTGCTAAGGGGTACAAGCAAAAGGAAGGAATAGACTATGAGGAGACCTTCTCTCATGTTGCCAAAATGGTAACTGTTAGGCGTATTCTAACTTTAGCTGTCAACAATAATTGGTCCTTGTTTCAACTTGATATAAACAATGCTTTTTTGTATGGGGATTTGGTAGAGGATGTGTACATGCCACTACTTGAGGGTTATTTTTCAAAAGATGACACCAAGGTGTGCAAACTAACAAAATCCCTATACGGTTTAAAACAAGCCCCAAGGTAATGGAATGAAAAATTGACCTCCTTTCTTATTGAATATGGTTTTGTGCAAAGTGTGAATGATTACTCCTTGTATACTTGGTCTGTTGGTTCAGACTTTATTGCCCTCTTGGTTTATGTGGATGATATGATCATAACTAGAAATAATCTTGCTAAAATTTCAAAAGTTAAAGAGTTTTGGTTTATGTGGATGATATGATCATAACTAGAAATAATCTTGCTAAAATTTCAAAAGTTAAAGAGTTTCTTAAATCTAAATTCAAAATAAAAGACTTGGGTGAACTCAAGTACTTTCTTGGCATTGAAATGGTTAAAAATGACAATGGCATTTGTATGAACCAAAGAAAATATTGTCTTGAACTTCTAAGTGAATTTAGAATGTTAGGATCAAAACCAATGGCAACTCCCTTGGAGTCCAATTTTGTGTTAAATAGTGATGAAACAGAAGATGATAGAAAACTTTCTGATATCTCACAATATCAAAGACTTATTGGAAAGTTAATTTACTTAACTTTAACAAGGCCTGATATATCATACTCTATACAATGCTTAAGTCAATATATGCATTCTCCTCTTCAATCTCATGTTAAAGCTGCTTTCAGAGTGTTGAGATACCTAAAAGGTAATCCAGGTGCTGGTATTCAAATTATAAGAATCCTAGGTATGAATAATTTATATGCATATTCAGATGCTGATTGGGGAAAATGTCTGGGGATAAGAAGGTCTGTGTCTGGATATTGTTTATACTTCTGTGGGTCCCTTATTAGTTGGAAAAGTAAAAAACAACCTACAGTTTCAAGGTCATCCACAGAATCTGAGTATAGATCTTTAGCTACTACAACCTGTGAAATTATTTGGGTTGTAAAACTGCTTACTGATCTTAAAGTGACAAATTTGCTACCTATAAAATTACTATGTGATAACAAATCTGCCCTTTTGTTAGCTGCTAATCCTATTTTTCATGAAAGATCAAGCATTTTGAAACTGACGTTCATGTTGTAAGAGAAAATAACTTGGCAGGTGTTATTAAAACTGAGTACATTGATACTACAAAACAGGTAGCTAACATTTTTACAAAATCCTTGAATAAGTCACAACACAAGTTGTTGTGTAATAAACTTGGAATTTTCAATGTGTACAAAGATAAGATTGAGGGAGGATGTTAAAAACATGTATCTTCAATCTAATCTTTGTACTTACTTGTCTTTCTCATTGTGTTTGTGTGTAAGTGCAGGGTTGGTGTCAAAAGTTGAATAAAAGAAAGTTGAAGTGTCTTGCATATGAAGTTTGAGTTGTTGCTAGCATGTTGGTGTTACTTCAGGGGGCAAATATGTTCTTTTGGTTGAAGGCTACAAATACCCATGTAGGGTTCCTGGTCTCACACGCTCCATCACTCAATTTTATTGCAGTCATCATCTTGTCTGCTTGCTGCTCGATTTCAAGTCTGTGTCCGTGTTAAATCATAATTTCAATTCATAGCTTATTAGATTGTTTATCACTTGTGAGTGTTCATCGTGTGTCTAGTGTTCATTATCTCTTCATTGTGTATCTGAATCCTCTCATATTAGGGTTCGTTGAAGTTTTGATTGCTTAATAAGATCTGCATATTTTTCTTGTGTTAATCTCATTTTCGTTCAGTTTCAATGTATGATTTTGCTAAGCAATAAAACCCACCACTAGCAATCCCAATATCACTGATTTCTTCTGACGTGGGTTCATAAACATAAAATGCTTTTGGTTTAACATTGTTTTCATAGAACATTTCGAAAATAGGTTGGCCAGTTTTCCTAAAATCATGTACCGTTGATAATATCAATGATTCAAATGGTGACTTAATAACAAATAGTTTTGTAAACGTGTTTGGAACCCCATGCTCCATCTGTTGGAACATATATGTTCCTTCATGCTTTTTATTCCATATCACTCAAATATACAATAAATATAAATATATAAGAGCAAAACAATACCAAAAACACCTTGAGACTACATTGTGACTACTTTGCTATTTTGTATTCACGTCACAATTGGCTTTAAATAGCCATCAAACTTACACATTCCAATACATAGTAGCTGCTATCCCACTTGCCCACTATTTCCATGACTAGACTCACTAAGCTAATACTAGCATTTAAATAAATAATAAAATACATGCTGCTTATAAAGTGGATGATATGAAATGAAACGTTAGCTAACACGTGCCTCTCACATGATCAGTTTAAATGAACTCCACGCGCCAAACACGTGATCATCTTCTACGTTCAAGTTAACAGAAAAGTCAACAATCTCAGATTCTGTTATTCCGTTATTTTGTTATCAAATTAATTAGCCTGCGTGCTATATACACACTAGACGATTAGTTTGTTAGCTAGTTATCATTTGTGTAATCATTTCTTCTCTGTAATTCTCTCAATTTCAATATCAATAAAAGATTCGATTTTAATTCCATCGTTCTTTCTAATTCATAGAACTTTCAGGTTAATTTTGATAGCTAACTCCGATCACGGATCCAGGTTAGCGTATCAATTGGTATCAGAGCTCCGATCTTGAAGCAATTGATTTAATTTAACAATGGTGAAAACGAGGTCACAAGATGATGTCATGCCGGAAGCTATCCAAGCTGCAATTGCTAACCTTACTTGTTGGAGGTTTTATTAATTTCTTTCGTGTAGGGTAAAATAATCGATAGCCGGATAAATCACTGAATCGTGGTATCACTTTCTGAAAGTAATTATTCGACCCTTATAGCCTGGGTTACATGAATATCACTTTGGGATAAGACAGAGATTAAATTCTTGTTTTGGCAGAAACAAGAATTCCTTTTGCAGAAGAATATTTTGGTGTTCGTAACTTGTGTTTTATCTCATGCATATTGGTTAATATATTTATATACACCCTTAATCATGAAAGAGTCTTTTATTAAAATCAATTGGCCGATTGATTAATAAAAGTATCTTCTATAATATTCAAAAGTGGTTACATGAAGAATATTTCTATAAACAAATATTATCACTCCCATCATTAAAGTAAAAGTTGTTACTTTTACAATAAATAAATATTATATTTTACAACTATCAAAACATGAGTGATCACTTTATAATAAACAAGTATTATTCCTTCAACCACTAAAGTAAAAGTGAGTGCAAGAATAATTCTTCCGTAATCACTCAAAATTGTGTTAAGTGTTTTCTTACTGCTGTCTCTTAAGAACCAGCACTGCAAAAGGACCAGCAGCGCAAAAATCAGCAAACAGGACCATCAGCGCAAAAATCAGCATACAGGACCAGCAGCGCAAAAAACAGCATACAGGACCAGCAGCGCAGAGGAACCAGCAAACAGGACCAGCTGCGCAGAACAACCAGCACAGGGACCAGCTGCGCAGAACAACCAGCACAGGGACCAGCTGCGCAGAACAACCAGCACAAGGACCAGCAATGCAGAACAACCAGCACAAGGACCAGCAATGCAGAACAACCAGCACAAAACACTTAGCCAAATTTCAGCTTACTAAGAAAACTTAGTACTGAAAACACTTAGTCAAATTTCAGGTAGACCAAGTCATGATAGTAAATAATGGAAAACCACTTTTGGGTCCGGGTAATCTATCACTTATGAAAGGACCCGTTCATATACATTATAAACGATTCACAATAGTTGATTACATCGCGAGGTATTTGACCTCTATATGATACATATTACAAACATTGCATTCGTTTTTAAAACACAAACTTTCTTTACATCGAAAATTGACAGGCATGCATACCATTTCATAATATCCACTATCCAATTATAAATTAACTTAATAGTAATCTTTGATGAACTCAATGACTCGAATGCAACGTTCTTCGAAATATGCCATGAAATACTCCAAGTAATATCTTTAAAACAAGTAAATGCACAGCGGAAGATTTCTTTTATACCTGAGAATAAACATGCTTTAAAGTGTCAACCAAAAGGTTGGTGAGTTCATTAGTTTATCATAATCATTCATTTCCATCATTTTAATAGACCACAAGAATTTCATTTCCAGTTCTCATAAATATACGTCCCATGCATAGAGACAAAAATAATCATTCATATAGATTGAACACCTGGTAACCGACATTAACAATATGCATATAAGAATATCCCCATCATTCCGGGATCCTCCTTCGGACATGATATAAATTTCGAAGTACTAAAGCATCCGGTACTTTGGATGGGGTTTGTTAGGCCCAATAGATCTATCTTTAGGATTCGCGTCAATTAGGGTATCTGTTCCCTAATTCTTAGATTACCAGACTAAAAAGGGGCATATTCGGTTTAATAATCCAGCCATAGAATGTAGTTTTATTTACTTGTGTCTATTTCGTAAAACAGTTATAAAAGTTGCGCATGTATTCTCAGCCCAAAAATATAAAGGGTAAAAAGGCAAATGAAACTCACCATACTGTATTTCGTAGTAAAAATACATATAACGTCATTGAACAAGTGCAAGGTTGGCCTCGGATTCACGAACCTAAATTAATTATGTATATATATGTGCTGGTCAATATTTGTCTAACAAATTAGGTCAAGTCATAGTGTACCACAATCCTAATGCTCGAGACTAATATGCAAAGATCAACAAAAGTTAATTTGACTCAAAATGATTTCCAAAATTCTATAAATGATTAATATATAGTTTAAATATCGTCGTTTTATATTTTTAAATATTTTTAAAAGATTTATTAGAGTAAATAATATAATTTATTTATTAATAAATAAAATTTTATATTAAATTTATATAATAAAATATACTTTTATATATATTTAAGTAATAAAATTTATAGGGTTCATTTAATATCATAAAGATAATATGATAGGTATTATTAAAGTAAGTTATTACACGTAGTAAAATATGTTTGTATCACATATTTATTTGATAAAATAATATCTATAATGATAGTAAGTAAAAGTTGTATTATTTTGTAATAATAATTATTATTATAAAAATATCAATATTTATAATTACTAAGATGATATTATGATAAAACGATAATTCTAATTATGATAACTTTAATATTTACGATAATTTTTAATATTATCTTTAAAATAATAATTCTATTTAAAATAATAATAATAATGATATTTTATAGTAACAATGACATTTCTATTAAAATGATAATTTTTGTTAAAATGATAGTTTTAATACCAACGATACTTTTAATAATAATAGTAATGATAAAAATAATAAGAACGATAATTTTATCTAAATCAATATCTTATAATATTTTAATTTCATCATGAAACTCTTACCCATTATTTCCTAATCGTTTCGTTTAATAGCTTTTAATCGTCTTTTATATCGTGTTCATAATAATGATAATAATAGTAATCAAAATAATTAGGTGTTACAAATATTTGTTTTAATTACACTAATATTAATAATGATAGTTACTATAACATTATTAACGATAATACTAATAATTATCTTAATGATAATATAGTAATAATAATAATAACAATAACAATAACTATTTTTAAATAATGATATATATATATATATATTAATAATGATAATAATAATAATAATACCAATAATAATAATAATAATAATTGGATAATAATAATAATAATAATACTAATTATAACTTTAACGATAATAACGATAGTAATAAAAAAATTAACAATTTTTAATGATAAATCCCTTTTATTGATAAAGATAATAATAATGATAATAATAAGATAAAACTAGAACGACGATAAAAACGACGATAATAATAATCATTTTTAATAAAAATATTGAAAATTCATTTGATTATAACTTCTAATCCGTTCATCGAAACCATTCGATATCTAAAGGAAAAGTTCTTAATTTTTCGCTAGCTTTCTAAGGACATGCATATCTTATACCTTATCTCAACCGCAAGTGTAACTAATTCAAGATTCAACTTAACCTGTCTAAGGGCAATATCAAAAGTACAAGCATGCATAATCCTAAATACTCGAGCACTAGTCAGGGATACACTATTAGTATGTAAAAGTTAAATTATGAGTACTCACGTATCAATATTGAGATTCAATATTGCAGGAAAGGTACGTAGACGCAACGGAAATGATAAACACTATATTGACCTCACGAGCATACCCATGAACCATACTCAATCACCTCCATAGCTATAACCCATAATTTCCTTAATCCTATCCCACTCGAAAAACAATTTCGAAATCACTCGGACAGCACTCCGTCGTAATATTTTATGTATACTAATAATATCTTGAAATAATACGGAGTAAATATATATATGTAAATCGATTGAGAGAGTTTAGAGAAAAATATTTTCAAGTTTTTATGAAATAATGAAACCTATTAAATTCTATTTATAATAGATTTTTGAATTATTAAAGTGAATTATTAAAGTATGAATTATTAAAGTGAATTATTAAAGTATGAATTATTAAAGTGAATTATTAAAGTATGAATTATTAAAGTGAATTATTAAAGTATGAATTATTAAAGTGAATTATTAAAGTATGAATTATTAAAGTGAATTATTAAAGTTAAAGTAAAGTAAAAATAAAGTAAAGGTAAAGTTTAAGTATAGTAAAAGTATAAAACTACATAATACGTATAATACGCGTATAAATATATATAATATTAATTTAAATCATTATATATATTTAATAAAATAAAATATAAATATCGTTATCTTTATCATACTAGTTAAGTAATGAGTTGTCAAAAGTGGTTCTAGATATTTATAAAAGTTATATACGTTTTAATAATAAAGTTCTTTTTAAACTGAAAACGTTTTTGTACGTTTGAAACTAAATAGATCAATCGAGTCTTTATGAGATTCAATCTTCCACTATCCTTTGTCTAGTTCTCAATGATTAACAATTTGTTCTTATTTATAAATCACTTTACCATTTTCCGAATATTGTTAAAATAGAAAGATTTCTCAAATCAACGTGGGCCTTTCAACAGAGACTTGTAATCATAATTCAATATATCTGATAATTCAATCATTTGATCTTATCTTCTAATTCCATTGATAAACATTTTGAAACAGATACAATCATATAAAGTATTTAATCTAATATTTTGTTTACGTTTCAAGTTATAATATATATACACATATACATATATGATCATATTCGTTTAATGGTTCGTGAATCGTTCGAACTTGGTCGAGGTTGAATGAATGTATGAACATAGTTTAAAATTCTTGAAATTTAACTTAACAAATATTGTTTATCGTGTCGGAAACATATAAAGATTAAAGTTTAAATTTGGTTGGAAATTTCCGGGTTGTCACAGTACCTACCCGTTAAAGAAATTTCGTCCCGAAATTTGAGTGGAAAGGTCGTGAATGATAATAAGTATGTTTTCATGATGCATACGGGCTGAAAATTAGAGTTTTATTATCAGCGAATAATTTGGATAGACAATCCATTTATATGAAGAGTACGAATGAAGCTAACATAGAAGAGTGAAATGAGTAAGTGTAGATTCATCTTATCATTTGACGTAGATATGATTGATTCCCAGATTTCAAGGGATTTGAAGAAAATCTTCTTAATAAGATTTGACTCTCCGGTAATCAAGGGAATTAGGATCCGCTTTAAATGCGATCGTCCATTTTAATTGTTCTGTCGGAGATTTTCTTATAAATTCACCTCCTTCGTTTCCTTACAACTCACACCTTCTGTTGATTCATTTTATGCAAGTCCCTAGACATCTACCCACGTCCATTGCAGGTACAACAGTTTACAGGCCACCATGATTGTTCGTTATTATACTATCCATGTTTATATGTAGTTACAGGAACTGCAGGAACGAGATTTAGATGTTTGACTATGTTAGACTTAGTCAGACATACGAGTGAAGCCTCACTAGTACAGCTGACAGGCTCATACGCATGGTTGATGCTGAGCTAAGTCACAATTACGACCTAAATAAGAAGACACGAGTGAGTGATCACCCGTACGGCTGATGAACCCAACTCGTACGTGTGATGAATGAATTGTATGGGTGAGTCAACAGCAGGGGTATATAAAGTCTTATGTTTTTTCATTTTAGGTTAAGCCTCTCATTTGTTACACACACTCAGATCTAGTGAGCTCCTCTGATTCTCTCTCAGTCCAAATCACCCAGGTGGTGAATAATAGCTCTAGGTGTTGATCTAATCACACTTGATTTAGCTGTGATTTGACTAAATTAATCAAAAAAAACTTAACCTATTCACTAGAGGATTTGATTCACTTATTCCGCCATTGTGTGAGTTAAATCTGTTGATTTCTAAGTTCCTAGTCATGTTTCATCACCTTCTATTCTTTCCCCCTCAACTCATATTTTAAAGTATTCATCAATATGCTCCATCCAGTTCTGATTCTCGATATACTTCTAACTTTCATATCGGTCATTCTTCTTTTTCATCTACCGCCGGAAGAATCTATTTACTTCTACTATACTCTTGGATTTATAGTGTTTCTAGTTCTCCCGTGTCTTTATATTGCTATATGCATCGATATATATGGTTTATAATTTATGGTTTATCGTTGGGCTTTATATGTTCCTTTATATTTCAAAGTCTCTGCTTCTGTCTTCTATAATCATTATCATTCACAATTAATGCTCTCTTTTATTTGCTGCAATTTATACCCCAATTTCTATTTCGGAGTTTTGTCCTTTCGTTTCTTCTTCTTGCGATTAAGCACCGCTTGTAATGGTCCAGAATTCACAGATATGAATTTCGAAATGAACATTGTTAATGTTCTAGGAAGGAAATTGTGATGGCACGATCTTGACTTGTCAAATTACTAGAATACCTTGGAAAAGGCCGAATCATCAAGAAATATTTTCTTGATATTTTAGAGGTTAAATAGAATACAAGAGTCGTATAACATGGCACATGATGATGTTATGATCTGTGAATCATCACGTTCCATTTAGAAACTCAGCATGACTTACTGTAATATAATCACGTTGATCAAGTGTCATTATATTATACTAATTCATGCTTCAGTTCCCAACACTACTTAAAAATATTTCTATTTTAAACTTGAATGTTTCAGAATTTAGAAACTAAAATAGTTTCTTTTATGATGTAATACAGATAGCGCGAAGAGGTAAATGATTTCAAATAAGAAAAATTAAGAAAATATCTTCAGAAATATGGAGGATATTTATAATGAAAGATATGATGATATTTTAGAATATCTAAGATCAGAGGATGATGAAGAATATTATTCACAAGGGTTTAGAGTCAGGAGTAAGGTATTTGATAATAATTTCAGCAGACACTGAATCATTTGGATTCTTTGAAGGCAGGTTTAGTCTTTGTGATTTGTCCATAGCCTCCTTCATGGTTTGCTTAATCCGTTTTCCAGTTCCAAACCTTCTCTTTTTCTAAGCTTTTCCAACACACTATCCTTTATTATCAAACTTTTGACTGTTAAGGTCGTTTACAGTTTTTTTTGCTGCTTCATCAGCATTTTCCAAACTTCGGAGAACTATTTCGCAGTTTAGGGTGTTTTTCAGAAACTTCACATTCAAAGTATATAAGTCTAGGAGATAGACGTTATATATACACCTATAACTGTTAGCAGAGACATGCTGCAAGATTTCAAAATACTAATTGCTGATTCCCAGTAATTGCCATGACAATTCTTGTTACAAGATGCGGATGAGTAAATGATGGGGTTTCGATAAATATAATGACTTTTCGGAAAGTCAAAGATCAGTGAAGTTGTTGGTAAGTTTATTTTTAATGTGGTGAGACATAAAAGGTTCTCTGGTAACGATGACGAAAGGGCAACGTCTATATCAAGGTTATAATAAGACTGTTTCAACTGAAAAGTCGAAGTTGACTTGCTAAAGCTGTGACAAAACTGACTAATTTGAAAAGGAATCGCAAAGTTATTTTTGCTAATAAATGCCAAAGGGTCTGACACGGATACGTGTTAAATTATGACTCTGGTTTCGAGAGCTTTTCAGATGCAAGACTGTGGTTAATATGTGGTTGGATCATCATCTCGATTGCTCATTATTTGAAGTGTCTTCAGATATTTTCAAAGGGTTTGAACACAGATTGTAATCGTTAATATACATTTGATGTTCTAACACAGTTTTGAAGTCAAAGTATAGCTTTGAAAGATGTAGGAATCTAAAAGTGATGATACCGGTTATATCTCGAATTGAATTCTGAGGTTTCAAAATCAAAATTTGTAATTGGGTTTGAATGAGTATGGTTGTTTTGATCTCTATGAAAGAATGTATATTATTGTGAAAGTAGGAAGTATAGTTGATAATTTGCTTGATCAGATTCGAAGAATGTAACATATTAATTGTGAATATATATATCTCTCGGGTATTACCTACCCGTTAAAAAATTTCACAATTAATATTTTGTACATAAGAATTTTATTACAGTCTTTGTGAAAATATATATGTATATATTCTCCTCAGATATAACATAAATTTTAATGAGTTAATACTAAATTAAACTCATTCGATTTACGGTTGAAACTAGAATTGAATAATCCCTTGAAGGCTTTAGAGATTACATAAGTATTTCTTCAATAATATTGAAATTACGAATCAATACTTCGTTATTTGTTGAGGCGTGATGTTGATTTTTGTTAAATTCTTGTGAACTTCGCAAAGTACGAGTGATGGTATCTGAGAAGTTTCGGTTACATCGATGATGAAAGTGTAAAATCAAATATATACTTGATTTATTATGAATTGGAATTTGTTGAATTGAGACAGAGATTGTAGTTAACGATGGTTAAGTTGCGGGTGAAGGACGTACATTATTGCATATTTGTAAGATGAATTAACCGAGTAGTTAAGATTCACACACAATAGCTTAGCACGGAAAGATTTATTTTTATTTCAAAATATGTATATATAAAATATATATAAAATTTCTTCAGAGGGAATGAGTTAACTCTTCATAACTCCTTGATACAATATACGCGTTATTGATTCGTAATGATGTCCACAGTGATTCTTGAACTGACGGAGTTTGTGATGTTATAGGTGTTGTTGATTCTGATGTTGACTGTACTGACGATGCTGGTGACGCTGACGGTACTGTTGATGTTGTTGGTAAAACAAGTTTAGCTTGTTAATCACGCACCATTTTTGTCAGGGTTTCTACTCTTCCTTCTATCATTTTGGTTCGCTTAACTGATTTATGGTTAGAGCTAGATTAGATAATCTCTAAGACTTTAGAGATTACATAATCTCCGTGGAATGTTTCTCCAATGAAGTTATGAATTAATACATCGTCAGTTATTGTTGCTGGTATTCCTTGATATCTATGGTGCGTATGACGTTGATGCTCGTGGGACAGATTGTGAAGTTGAGGTTTACGACGCGGTTGTGGTTGGAGGTGGTAATGGTACTGTTGGCGTTGATGATGGTGGTACTGGTTATGCTGCTGGTGTTGCTGCTGGTGCTGCTACTGGTGTTTTTAATTTTTGCACCATATTCTCCAAAGCCACTACCCGAGCGCGAAGCTCGTTGACTTCTTCTATTACACTGGGGTGATTGTCGGTTCGGACGAGCGGATAAATAAAATCTAGAATTTGATGGAGTATATAATCGTGACGAGATACTCTGGAAATGAGAGAGAAAATGGTGTTTCGGACAGGTTCGCCGGTAAGTGCTTCAGGTTCTTCGTCAAGAGGGCAATGTGGTGGATGGAAAGGATCGCCTTCTTCTTGTCTCCAATGATTGAGGAGACTACGAACCCATCCCCAATTCATCTAGAATAGATGATGACTGATTGGTTGATCCATTCCGGTCACACTGCTTTCGGAGCTTGAGTGAGATTCCATTTCAGAATCCGAGTGACTTGAACTGATGACAACTTCCATTTCGTACGATTGGATAAAGGATTTTTCGATATAAAATGATTTTCCGGCTATCGGGTGGTATTCTATTTACATAGGATATCCATATATGTATATAGATCAAAAGATTTCGTAGATTACGGAGGAATTTACGGAATACGTCAGGCAAAGTTTACAGTAATAGATACGATAAGATATGATTTAGCAGATACGCTAAGATATGAATTTTGTCTATACACTACTCATGCAATTAATGTAGCAAGACGTGTCTAGACTAATAATGATAAGTAGGTAATTTCCTAAGGATGATAAGTAGATGATTTCCGACTAGAAATGATAAGCAAAACTTTTGACATGCAGACACGGTCGAAGTCCAGACTCACTAATGCATCCTAACGACTTATCAGTTAGACACACTAATGCAGACCTGGTTCGCTAAGACCACCGCTCTGATACCAACTGAAAGGACCCGTTCATATACATTATAAACGATTCACAATAGTTGATTACATCGCGAGGTATTTGACCTCTATATGATACATATTACAAACATTGCATTCGTTTTTAAAACACAAACTTTCTTTACATCGAAAATTGACAGGCATGCATACCATTTCATAATATCCACTATCCAATTATAAATTAACTTAATAGTAATCTTTGATGAACTCAATGACTCGAATGCAACGTTCTTCGAAATATGCCATGAAATACTCCAAGTAATATCTTTAAAACAAGTAAATGCACAGCGGAAGATTTCTTTTATACCTGAGAATAAACATGCTTTAAAGTGTCAACCAAAAGGTTGGTGAGTTCATTAGTTTATCATAATCATTCATTTCCATCATTTTAATAGACCACAAGAATTTCATTTCCAGTTCTCATAAATATACGTCCCATGCATAGAGACAAAAATAATCATTCATATAGATTGAACACCTGGTAACCGACATTAACAATATGCATATAAGAATATCCCCATCATTCCGGGATCCTCCTTCGGACATGATATAAATTTCGAAGTACTAAAGCATCCGGTACTTTGGATGGGGTTTGTTAGGCCCAATAGATCTATCTTTAGGATTCGCGTCAATTAGGGTATCTGTTCCCTAATTCTTAGATTACCAGACTAAAAAGGGGCATATTCGGTTTAATAATCCAGCCATAGAATGTAGTTTTATTTACTTGTGTCTATTTCGTAAAACAGTTATAAAAGTTGCGCATGTATTCTCAGCCCAAAAATATAAAGGGTAAAAAGGCAAATGAAACTCACCATACTGTATTTCGTAGTAAAAATACATATAACGTCATTGAACAAGTGCAAGGTTGGCCTCGGATTCACGAACCTAAATTAATTATGTATATATATGTGCTGGTCAATATTTGTCTAACAAATTAGGTCAAGTCATAGTGTACCACAATCCTAATGCTCGAGACTAATATGCAAAGATCAACAAAAGTTAATTTGACTCAAAATGATTTCCAAAATTCTATAAATGATTAATATATAGTTTAAATATCGTCGTTTTATATTTTTAAATATTTTTAAAAGATTTATTAGAGTAAATAATATAATTTATTTATTAATAAATAAAATTTTATATTAAATTTATATAATAAAATATACTTTTATATATATTTAAGTAATAAAATTTATAGGGTTCATTTAATATCATAAAGATAATATGATAGGTATTATTAAAGTAAGTTATTACACGTAGTAAAATATGTTTGTATCACATATTTATTTGATAAAATAATATCTATAATGATAGTAAGTAAAAGTTGTATTATTTTGTAATAATAATTATTATTATAAAAATATCAATATTTATAATTACTAAGATGATATTATGATAAAACGATAATTCTAATTATGATAACTTTAATATTTACGATAATTTTTAATATTATCTTTAAAATAATAATTCTATTTAAAATAATAATAATAATGATATTTTATAGTAATCTATTAAAATGATAATTTTTGTTAAAATGATAGTTTTAATACCAACGATACTTTTAATAATAATAGAAATGATAAAAATAATAAGAACGATAATTTTATCTAAATCAATATCTTATAATATTTTAATTTCATCATGAAACTCTTACCCATTATTTCCTAATCGTTTCGTTTAATAGCTTTTAATCGTCTTTTATATCGTGTTCATAATAATGATAATAATAGTAATCAAAATAATTAGGTGTTACAAATATTTGTTTTAATTACACTAATATTAATAATGATAGTTACTATAACATTATTAACGATAATACTAATAATTATCTTAATGATAATATAGTAATAATAATAATAACAATAACTATTTTTAAATAATGATATATATATATATATATATATATATATTAATAATGATAATAATAATAATAATACCAATAATAATAATAATAATAATTGGATAATAATAATAATAATACTAATTATAACTTTAACGATAATAACGATAGTAATAAAAAAATTAACAATTTTGAATGATAAATCCCTTTTATTGATAAAGATAATAATAATGATAATAATAAGATAAAACTAGAACGACGATAAAAACGACGATAATAATAATCATTTTTAATAAAAATATCGAAAATTCAATTGATTATAACTTCTAATCCGTTCATCGAAACCATTCGATATCTAAAGGAAAAGTTCTTAATTTTTCGCTAGCTTTCTAAGGACATGCATATCTTATACCTTATCTCAACCGCAAGTGTAACTAATTCAAGATTCAACTTAACCTGTCTAAGGGCAATATCAAAAGTACAAGCATGCATAATCCTAAATACTCGAGCACTAGTCAGGGATACACTATTAGTATGTAAAAGTTAAATTATGAGTACTCACGTATCAATATTGAGATTCAATATTGCAGGAAAGGTACGTAGACGCAACGGAAATGATAAACACTATATTGACCTCACGAGCATACCCATGAACCATACTCAATCACCTCCATAGCTATAACCCATAATTTCCTTAATCCTATACCACTCGAAAAACAATTTCGAAATCACTCGGACAGCACTCCGTCGTAATATTTTATGTATACTAATAATATCTTGAAATAATACGGAGTAAATATATATATGTAAATCGATTGAGAGAGTTTAGAGAAAAATATTTTCAAGTTTTTATGAAATAATGAAACCTATTAAATTCTATTTATAATAGATTTTTGAATTATTAAAGTGAATTATTAAAGTATGAATTATTAAAGTGAATTATTAAAGTATGAATTATTAAAGTGAATTATTAAAGTATGAATTATTAAAGTGAATTATTAAAGTATGAATTATTAAAGTGAATTATTAAAGTATGAATTATTAAAGTGAATTATTAAAGTTAAAGTAAAGTAAAAATAAAGTAAAGGTAAAGTTTAAGTATAGTAAAAGTATAAAACTACATAATACGTATAATACGCGTATAAATATATATAATATTAATTTAAATCATTATATATATTTAATAAAATAAAATATAAATATCGTTATCTTTATCATACTAGTTAAGTAATGAGTTGTCAAAAGTGGTTCTAGATATTTATAAAAGTTATATACGTTTTAATAATAAAGTTCTTTTTAAACTGAAAACATTTTTGTACGTTTGAAACTAAATAGATCAATCGAGTCTTTATGAGATTCAATCTTCCACTATCCTTTGTCTAGTTCTCAATGATTAACAATTTGTTCTTATTTATAAATCACTTTACCATTTTCCGAATATTGTTAAAATAGAAAGATTTCTCAAATCAACGTGGGCCTTTCAACAGAGACTTGTAATCATAATTCAATATATCTGATAATTCAATCATTTGATCTTATCTTCTAATTCCATTGATAAACATTTTGAAACAGATACAATCATATAAAGTATTTAATCTAATATTTTGTTTACGTTTCAAGTTATAATATATATACACATATACATATATGATCATATTCGTTTAATGGTTCGTGAATCGTTGGAACTTGGTCGAGGTTGAATGAATGTATGAACATAGTTAAAATTCTTGAAATTTAACTTAACAAATATTGTTTATCGTGTCGGAAACATATAAAGATTAAAGTTTAAATTTGGTTGGAAATTTCCGGGTTGTCACAACTTAATGGGTGTACACTCCGTACCTCCAAACCCATTTACAAGTGTAGATTAAAACCCAAAATTACACTAAATTTCCAACAATCCTCCCCAATTTAGTGCAATTCGTTTCATGAGAATTAAACAAATTAAAACAAAACTCATGCATAAATGAAAATATCTTGAAGATTGAATTTTCACCTTAGTACATTACACATTCCAAATATTCGAGAATCGGGGTGTTCTAAGAATTGAACCCTTCAACCCATTTGAATAACTGAAAATAATATACACATAAGTTTTCAAATACTCTAAAGCTATCCTGACACTTTACAAGCCATGTGTCCATATCCATTCATGAATGTATCTAAAGCAAAAGTCCAAGCTTTGTTGAAGCGGCAAAACTTCACATTCACAAAGGTAGTTCATTTCAGTCATGCACCTGCTATTGCACTTTTTCAAATAAACCATTAAGAAGCTAAACTTCATCCTCACATTCAACAGGTCCGAGTACATACCTTACCTTGGGATGATACAAAATTTTTGTACTCCAAATTTCTAAGTATAAGCCTTCCACATTGAATTCAACTTCTAATTTTCATCAGAAGGGAATTGGGTATCTTATAATTAGAAATTTATGTGGACTTTAAACCCATCCCCACAGCAGACTTGTTCACCAAGTCTCTTGCCAATCCCTTCGTCAAGTGATCAGCTAAATTTTGTTGTGACCTCACGAACACTATAGAAATCACCCCATTCATGATGAGTTCACGAATCATGCTATGTCTGACACCTAAGTGTCTAGACTTTCCATTGTACATCTGGCTATAAGCCTTTGCCAATGTCGCAGCACTATCACAATGGATAGACATGGGTGCTATAGGTTTAGGCCATAATGGTATCTCATGGATCAAGTTTCTAAGCCATTCTGCTTCTTTACCAGCAGCAGCTAAAGCAACAAACTCAGATTCCATCATTGAGTTGGTAATACATGTCTGCTTCTTAGAAGCCCATGAAATAGCACCTCCCCCAAGCAAGAACACCCAACCACTCGTTGAAGAATGATCTTCAATATTGGTTATCCAACTCGCATCAGAATATCCTTCTATTACCGAAGGAAACCCATTATAAGATAAACTATAGTCTATAGTTTTCTTCAAGTACTTCAGTACCCGCCTAATTGCTTGCCAGTGATGAGTACTAGGATTACTAGTATATGTACTCAGTTTTCCCACAGCAAAAGCAATATCCGGCCTTGTACAAGTCATGGCGTACATCAAACAGCCAATCACCTGAGAATACTCAAGTTGTGATACAGCTTCACCTTGATTAGGCATAAGCTTCTCACTTGGATCAACAGGGGTACTCACAGGATTACATTCAAAGCAATTGAACTTTTTCAACACCTTCTCAATATAATGAGATTGACAAATCGAAATTCCTTTGCTTTCACGTTTGATCCTAATGCCAAGGATAACGTCAGCCTCCCCCATATCTTTCATGGAGAATTTTGATGACAAAAATTCTTTTGTTAAATCAACCTGACTTTGGTCAGTCCCAAAGATTAACATGTCATCAACATATAGATAAATTATAACTCCTTTACCAGAATCATCAAATTTACTATATACACATTTATCTGCTTGGTTTAATTTAAAACCACTAGATAAAATCACTTCATCAAACTTTTGATGCCATTGCTTAGATGCTTGTTTCAAACCATATAAGGATTTCACAAGTTTGCACACCTTGCCTTCATTTCCTGGCATGACAAAGCCCTGAGGTTGGTTCATATAAACCTCCTTATCCAATTCACCATTCAAGAATGCTGTCTTCACATCCATCTAGTGAATAACTAGATTGTGAATCGTAGCCAAAGCAATCAGCAGTCTAATGGTAGTGATACGTGACACGGGAGCATAAGTATCAAAATAGTCAATTCCAGACTTTTGTCTAAAGCCTTGAATGACTAACCTTGCCTTGAACTTTTCAATAGTTCCATCCACCTTCATCTTCTTTTTGAAAATCCATTTGCAACCCAAAGGTTTGCAACCAGGAGGTAGATCAGCTAACACCCAAGTGTTATTGCCCATGATAGAATCTATCTCATCATTAATTGCCTCTTTCCAGAATGCAACATCCTGAGACCTCATTGCTTCATCATATGTTTTAGGATCATCATCAACATTGAAACAATACGAATATTGGGTAGAAACATCATCCCTAGAACCTTCAACTAAGTATAGTTGAAAATCTGGTCCAAATGATTTAGGTTTCCTTTTTCTTTTGCTTTTCCGAAGCTCAAGTGACTGATCAACAGCCTTTTCAGAGACTTCATCATTACAATCCTTATTGATTCCATTGTTACTTGGAATCATATCCTTTGGTCTAGGTATAGATGAAAATCGATTTTCATCAAAGATTGCATCCCTTGAATCAATCACAGAATTGATTGAGACAAACTCATTAGGCTCTATTACATAGAACCTATATGCCTTGGAATGTTCAACATATCCAACAAATATGCAATCTATACCTCTTTCACCTAAACTTTTCTTCTTGGGATCAGGTAGTCTTACAACCGCCCTACAGCCCCATACCCGAAGATAATTCAAGTTAGGTTTCCTTTTATTCCAAAGTTCATAAGGTGTAATCTTGTTTCTTTTGTTAGGAACTCTATTAAGCAAATAACAAGCTGTTAACATAGCTTCCCCCCAAAATCCTTCACTTAAACCCGAATAGGATAACATGGAATTAACCATTTCCTTAAGGACCCGATTCTTCCTTTCAGATATACCATTTTGTTGTGGAGTATAAGGAGCTGTGGTCTCATGGATAATACCAACGGATTGGAAATACGATTGGTCAATGTATTCACCTCCCCTATCTGTTCTAAGTCTTTTAATCAAAGCCTTTTGTTGTAATTCTACTTCAGTTTTAAATATTTTAAATTTATCTAATGCTTCATCCTTAGTATGTAACAAATAAACATAGTAAAATCTAGAAGCATCATCAATAAAAGTCACAAAATATTTCTTGTTCCCTAAAGTAGGAGTAGCATGCAAATCACATAAATCACTATGTTTTAATTCCAAAATTTCAGTATCACGATGTACATTTTGAAATGGTTTCTTAGTGATCTTTGTTAACATACACGTTTTACACTTTTCATTGTTCATGTTAAAAGCCGGTATTAATCCATCTTTAGACATATCTTGCATTCTTTTAAAGTGTATATGTCCTAGTCTAGCATGCCAAAGTGTAGAATTATTTATGCTAGAAGTAGATATAAAAGCAAAATTAACATTCAAGTGATTAATGTTAAGTCTAAACATTCTATTGCATAAATAACCAAAACCAACAAACATACCATGTTTTGACAAAACAAACTTATCAGATTCAATCACTTGTTTATAACCACAACAATTTAACACACTACTGGAAACCAAATTTTTTCTTATTTGTGGTACATGCAAAACATCAAACAAAAAAATAGTTTTTCTAGAACTAAAACACAAATCCACACTTCCACGTCCATGAACAGAGGCTGTTGACTCATTTCCCATATGAAGAATTGATCCATCAGTCACGGACTCGTAAGTCTTGAACCAAAATCTATCCTTGCATACATGGGTGGTGGCTCCCGAGTCAACCCACCACGCGACATCATCATCCTGCACAAAATAAGCCTCAGATATATATGAAACATAATAATTCTCATTTGAATTATTAAATATATTCTGACCTTTCGAGTTGTGGTTGTTTAAACCATTTCCCGAACCGCTTATGCTAGATCCTTTGACATTATTATTACCAAAAATAACCTTGCAATCCTTTTTCATGTGTCCAGTTTTACCACACTTCCAACAAGTCAATTTAGACTTCTTGTTCGGATCAGCCTTGTTATAACCTTGATGTTTACGTTTGCCCTTTTTGTCATTATTACTAGTGAATTTTTTATGTTCCACCATATTGACAACAGACGTACCAGCAACTTCGTTGCTCTTTGGCTTGTCATTATCCTGCAACCTGAGGGATTCCTCAATACGCAGATGACTACCCAACTCAACAAGAGTTAACTCCTCCTTCTTATGTTTCAAAGAATGTTTAAATTCTTTCCAAGATGGAGGTAGTTTATCAATTATGCTTGAGACTTGAATAGACTCATCCATGTTCATCTTATGTTGTGTGAATTGACCAAGTATACGAATGAGCTCATTGTATTGTTCCAAGACCGGTCTAGAATCGACCATCTTGTAATTATTAAAATTACTCACAAGGAACTTTTTACTAGAAGCATCCTCAGACATATACTTGGTTTCTAAACAGTCCCATAGTTCTTTAGAAGATTCAACATTTAGGTAAATATCAAAAAGGGAATCAGCCATACCATTGAGGATTAAACCTCTAGCGATGTAGTCATCGTTCTCCCACTTGCACCTTTTCCGAATTTGTTCAATAGTGGCATTATCACCATGATCTTTAGGAATTGGTGTGCTGAGTACGTACACCACACTCATGCTGCTCAGAAAGAAGTGCATCTTCTTTTGCCATCTCCTAAAATCAATTCCCTCAAACTTATCAAGTTTGGAGAAATTCACCGTCATGTGTTTCATCGTAGCCGCCATCGATTATAACAAATAATTACTTTTGATTGTTGGAGGTTTTATTAATTTCTTTCGTGTAGGGTAAAATAATCGATAGCCGGATAAATCACTGAATCGTGGTATCACTTTTCGAAAGTAATTATTCGACCCTTATAGCCTGGGTTACACGAATATCACTTTGGGATAAGACAGAGATTAAATTATTGTTTTGGCAGAAACAAGAATTCCTTTTGCAGAAGAATATTTTGGTGTTCGTAACTTGTGTTTTATCTCATGCATATTGGTTAATATATTTATATACACCCTTAATCATGAAAGAGTCTTTTATTAAAATCAATTGGCCGATTGATTAATAAAAGTATCTTCTATAATATTCAAAAGTGGTTACAGGAAGAATATTTATATAAACAAATATTATCACTCCCATCATTAAAGTAAAAGTTGTTACTTTTACAATAAATAAATATTATATTTTACAACTATCAAAACATGAGTGATCACTTTATAATAAACAAGTATTATTCCTTCAACCACTAAAGTAAAAGTGAGTGCAAGAATAATTCTTCTGTAATCACTCAAAATTGTGTTAAGTGTTTTCTTACTGCTGTCTCTTAAGAACCAGCACTGCAAAAGGACCAGCAGCGCAAAAATCAGCAAACAGGACCATCAGCGCAAAAATCAGCATACAGGACCAGCAGCGCAAAAAACAGCATACAGGACCAGCAGCGCAGAGGAACCAGCAAACAGGACTAGCTGCGCAGAACAACCAGCACAGGGACCAGCTGCGCAGAACAACCAGCACAGGGACCAGCTGCGCAGAACAACCAGCACAGGGACCAGCTGCGCAGAACAACCAGCACAAGGACCAGCAATGCAGAACAACCAGCACAAAACACTTAGCCAAATTTCAGCTTACTAAGAAAACTTAGTACTGAAAACACTTAGTCAAATTTCAGGTAGACCAAGTCATGATAGTAAATAATGGAAAACCACTTTTGGGTCCGGGTAATCTATCACTTAATGGGTGTACACTCCGTACCTCCAAACCCATTTACAAGTGTAGATTAAAACCCAAAATTACACTAAATTTCCAACATTACTCGTACTATTCAATACATGGCCACGCAATTCAATTCTCAAATTGAAGCTCAATCTGGTTCAATTGACCATAAGGTGGATGATATAGTTCTGCAACAACGATATTTGACCACAGAAGTCAACAAGATCAGAAATGGAGAAGTTAACCACTACAGAGGTGCAGGACAACACCTTACTCGATTGACTAAGCTAGAATTCCCAAAATTTGAAGGTGAAGATGTTAAAGGCTAGTTGTACAAATGTGATCAATATTTTACAGTTGAGCACATTGATGATAATGATAAGATCCGAATTGTTTCCATACACTTGTTAAAGAAGGCTTTAGTATGGCATCAACAGTATGTCAAGAAGCATGGACCAGATATATCTTGGCTTGATTATCAAGAAGCTGTATTGAAGAGATTTGGCACCATTATAGAAGATCCTTTGGCTGAGATTAAGAATTTGAGGCATACTGATTCATTACAGTCTTATAATGATGAATTTGAGGTGCTGTTGAATAAAGTTGACATCAATGAAAAGCAGTCAGTCGATTAGCTGGTATCTAGCAGGGCTGCAGAAAGATATAGAAATGCCTGTGAGAATGTTTAACCCTAAATCCTTGGAGGATGCCATGAGTTTGGCTAGAATGTAAAATGAAGCCATAAACATTACAAGAAAAAGATCTACACCTATTTTACCAACTCCAAGGAACAACACCAGCAGTTACAACCCTAAACCTTCTTACACCACTAACACATACACCAAAAACACTATCACACCTGCAACTTCTACACCTTTAACTATCACCAACACTCCTTATAACCCTGTAAGAAATCAAGGTCCAGTTAATGGCAGAAGTCAATTAACACAAAAAGAACTAGAAGAAAAAAGAGCAAAAAACCAATGTTTCTACTGTGACCAAAGGTATGTACCTGGACACAAATGTAGTGACCCGAACTTTTCCATGTTTATATATATTAATTGAGATTGATATTTACATGACTAAATGTTTTCAACGTGTTAAGCAATCAAACTTGTTAAGACTTGATTAAATGAAATATGCTTCATATAGACAATTGATCACCCAAGTTGACCGGCGATTCACGAACGTTACAAATTTGTAAAAACTACATGTTGTGGTATATATAGACATATATATATTGTTGACATGAGATTATGATGAGTAAGTATCTCACTAAGTATATTAACAATGTGTGATATACATAAGAAATGAGATTACTAAGTTAAGAAACTCGAAATGATATATATAACGATTATCGTTATGATAACGTCTACTAAATACATATGTATCATATTAAGATATTGATACACTATATTTAACATGATAAAATGATATTTAAATATATCATTAAGTGTGTTAACAATGAACTACATATGTAAAAACAAGACTACTAACTTAATGATTTCGAAACGAGACATATATGTAACGATTATCGTTGTAACGACATTTAAATGTATACATATCATATTAAGATATATTAATATATCATAATATCATGATAATATAATAATTTAACATCTCATTAGATATAATAAACATTGGTTTAACAACATTTAACAAGATCGTTAACTTAAAGGTTTCAAATCAACATTTACATGTAACGACTAACGATGACTTAACGACTTAGTTAAAATGTATATACATGTTGTAACGTCCTCCCAATAGGGTCTGGAAGAAACGTTACTAATATCAAATAAACCAACATATTATAATACGAGAACAATACTAAATGAGAAAATTTAACTTTATTGAGTACGCAGCGGAAAATGAAATGTCGTTACAATAATGGAAATAACGATAAAGTAATTGTTCATATGCAGAGGTAATAAATGCGATATCTCTTGATCCTAAGTCCAAGTAGCATCACATAAGTAGTAGATAAGAAAGCTTGAATCAAACAGCACCTGAGACAAAACATGCTAAAGTGTCAACCAAAAAGGTTGAGTGAAATTCATAGGTTTAACAAAAGTAGTTATCATTGTTTTAGACCACAAGATTTAGTTTGTAACGTTGATCTCCCGCAGGATCAAAAAGTTATGCCAGTGCGTGATATTTAGACTAAACGTTCGTTTTGTTGCCCCGATGATAAGTTGGCAGTACCTTATCACCATGTTTAAATCATTATTAAGTAATACAAAGACATCGCGGTCAAATGTATCGGGGACGTTACTCCCGATAGGCCTACCCCCAATAAATAAGCATGCCGCAGCACTTAAAAATATCACTGTAGGGACTTAGTCGGACATAGCCGGGTATAGCATAGTTTTAGCAGTTGGTACTTGTGTCTAAATTGTAAATAGTAAAAGCAGCATGTGTCTCACCCCAAATAAATTAAATAAGTTTGCTAGCAATAAAGAGTGGGGCTATGAATTCACCTTAGTAAGTAGAGAGAGAGTTATTCCTCGGAATAAAGAGTTGAACGAGTGAGCAGGAAAGTCAACCTATTGACATTTAAGAGTAGTTAAGTGTTTTGCCCATGTTTAAGTTTAAGTATATGTTTAAGTATAGTTTGTTTTACTAAGTTTCTATTCCTAGTAAGTTACTATTTTTATAAAGTTTCTATTTTTAGAAAGTTTCTTATTTTACTAAGTTTCTATGACTAGAGAGTTTCTACTTTTATCAGTGTTTTCCATTTTAGGATACTTGCCGTATTAGATAAGCTTCCAATCACCCCTTTCCCTTCGAATGGCTAATTTAGATCTAGGGGCTTGAGCTATAGGACCCTTTAAATCGGAAATCCAAACTCTCTGCCTAGAATCTCATAGAAACCATTCGTCAAGAAAGTTCAAAGATCTATACATCTCTAATACATATCCCAAAATATTTTTGTGCTACAATATAAGTAGTAGGTTATAGGTGCTAGTAATAGTAATAGTAATAGTGTATACATGTTAAGTACTAGTATAAGTAGTATTAGGGTTTCATTAATTAGGGTTAGTTAATTAAAGTAGTAATTAATAACTAGGGTTTAGTAATTAATGTCCTAGGGTTTCATAAATGTTTAGAGTTTAATTAATTAGGGTTTAAGAATTATAGTTTAGGTGTAATTAGGGTTTAAGGTTTTAATATGTATATGTATATATAATTCGTATATATATGTATATATATATATATATATAATATATTTTTTTTACATGTATATATGTATATATAAATCTAGGTGTGTTTATGTATATACTTATGAATAACAAGTTTATAATATGAATATGAATTAACAAAGATCAAAGTTTATGTAAATAGTTTAGGGTTTATGTTATACCTTTGAAGATTCAAGATAATTAACAAAGAAAAGATGAACACGATGAAGATGGAAGATCAAAGCCTTGAAAATCTTGAAGAACTCCTTGAAGATTCTTGAAGAACACGAAGAACAAGCTTGAAGATTCGAATACCACAAGAGAGGGAAAGGGAGAGATTGTTTTTGAGAGAGGATTTTGGTGTGATTTGTGAATGAGAAACTAGGAGTCTAGGAGTGTTTATATAGTGCAAGTATTAGAGTGTTAGTCAACATAAGGATGTTCTAATTAATGATTTTATTTTGTTTTATAATTTTTAGTCAACAATAGGTGGTACTAGTTTATAATTAGTCAACATAAGGATGTACTAGTTTATACTTTATTTTTAGTCAACATAAGGATGTAATATTTTTTTAGTCTCATTATTATTACTATTATTATTATTATTATTATTATTATTATTATTTTTACATTTACTACATGATAAATATTATTTTCTTTTTACTAATTCATGACTTGTATATATTTAGTTCCTAATTGTTTTATTATTTATATAAATGTCACTTTTTATTTATTACTTATAGGTTATTAGTTATAATATTACATAAATGCATAAATTTTAATTAGCAGTGAGTGTCGACTAACAGTTTATTATTTTCATCTTTTATTAACTTGTCAATTTTTGTACAAAGTTAATTAATATGTTTTCTAACTCTTAACACTTAACAATTATTGATTAAAGTTTAATCATTAAGTTTTAATTATATTGTTTGGGCTTTTAATATTGGAAAAATATAGAATGGAAAAATGAGGGTCGTTATAGTACCTCCCCGTTATTGAAAACTTCGTCCCGAAGTTTTTAGGTAGTTTCCTCGTTTGCATCAGCAGTTGAGAAGAGATGGGGATATTTTCGTTTCATATGGTCTTTGCGTTCCCAGGTATATTCGGGGCCCCTACGCGAATTCCAACGGACTTTAACTATAGGTATATTGCTTTTACGTGTTTGTTTGACCTCTCCTTCCATGATTTCTATAGGCTATTCAGCGAAGTGCATTTTATCATTAATGCGAAGATCATTCAAAATGATGATGTTATACAAGTCATTTCAGTAAACTGGATACATGAAATGTGTTATGAATAGTATTGAGCTCATTTAAAACCTTGAGCATTTTATGCCACAATATTAGGGCAGACAAACAAAGAGGAGTTCGTGAAAATCACAGTCATGAAATTTGATAGAGATCTTCATTGTTTACAACAAGAATATTTTAATGATGAATATAAGTTGAAAAATAAAGTTTTATCACTATTGAATAATATGGATAAAACGATTCGTTTATAGGAAGAGTATAAATGAAGCTATCATAAAAGAGTGAAATGAGAAAATTAAATGTTCACCTTAACTTTTGATGTAGTCACGATTGATTTCCGGAATTCAAGGAATTAAAGGAAATCTTCGTAATCTATAAGATTTGATTCTCCGGTATTTACGAAATTTTGAGATTTGTTTAATTAAATGCGGTGATTTGCCTCGATTGATGTGTTTGGAATTTTGCTATAAATTAGCTTCTTTTGTTTCATTATCTTCACCACTTCTATACTTTCTTTCTCAATTCAAACTTCCAAAAGATTAAGAAAATGCTTAATCCAGTTCTGATCCTGGTTATTATATTGACCATCTATGCAGTCATTCTTCTTTTTCTTTTACCGCCAGAGGAATCTGTTTACTTCTACTATGCTCTTGGGGTTATAGTGTTTTTAATTATCCCGTGTCTTTATATTGCTATACGCATTGATATACACGGTTTGTAATTTCGGAGTCGTTATCGGGCTTTATATTTTCCCTTATATGTCGGAGCTTTATGCTTTTGTTTCTTCTTCCCGACTTCAAGTCAAGCGAGTAATGGTCCAGAATTCATAGGTATGAAGTTTCGAATGATCATAATATATAAAGTAGAAAGGAAAGGTAATAGCACGATTTGATTTGTCATATTACCAGAATATCCGGAAAAGACCGAATCATCAAGAAAAATATTTTCTTGATATGTTTAGAGGTTAAATAGAATGTAAGAGTCGTGTAACATGGAAAATGATGATTATAAAATCTATGAATCATCATCTTCCATTAAAAACTTAGCATGACTTACTGTAATATAATCACGTTGGCCTGACGTCATTATATTATACTAACTCATGCTTCAATTCCCAACACTTCTTCAAAGCATTTATAATTTAAACTCGAATTTTACATAATATAGAAACTAAAACAGTTTCCTTTATAAAGATATCGCAAAGAGATACTTAATTGCGGACATGAATCGTTATGAAGATATCTTCCGAAATATAGAGGATATTTATGATGATATTTTGGAATTTCTAAGTTCGAAAGTTGATGAAGAAAAATTTTCCACAAGCTTTTAACATGACTTCGGAGCAAGATATTCTCTAAAGATTTCATCGGATCCAAAATTACCTGGATTCTTTGAATATAGGGTTTGGCCCTTGTGTTTGTCCTTGGTCTCCTCCATGGTTAGCTCAATCCGTTTTTCAGTTCCAAATTTTCTTTTGAGCTTTTCCAACGTACCATTCTTTATTATCAAACTGTTGGCCCTTAAAACCATCTACAATTTTTCTGTTTCCTCTGCATTTAATGCAGCCATATTTGAATCATCGGTTATCAATCCAAAATGGTTTCAAGAAATTTCATTTTTAGATGATTAAACGCTGATTACAATCGTCAAGATTCAAAGGATGTTTTCAAGAATTTTGAATTTGAAGTGTTTAAGCGTAAGATGCATCCATCAATGGATCTAACGGTTGACGAAGAAATGTTGTGATTTTCAAAAGTAAGGAATGGTAAGTTCGGTGGTTTGATTTGATAATTCATCATAGAATACGAATGAATATAATTCATGAATGTAGTGATCTTTAGGAAGATAACACTTGCTAAAGCTTTACTTAAGTTCCGATATGTCAAAATCAGAGTATGTAACTGAATTTGTATGAAAATGGTTTTTCTTTGGTGAACATATACATATATCATGTGAATGTAAGTAGTATAGTTAACAACTGCTGAATCAGAATGGAAGAATGTACAATGTAACATATTTATATGAGATATGAATATCTCTCGGTTTTTACCTACCCGTTAAAATTTTTTTTACAATTAACAGTTTGTACAAAAGAGAAGATATACGTTCATATATGTATTCTTCAGATGTAATCATGGTTTTAATGAGCTAATATAATATTAAACTCATTTGATTTGCTGTTGAAACGAGAATAAATAATCTCCAAAACCTTAGAGATTTCATAATTGTCGTGAAATATTTCGCTAATGAAGTTATGAATTAATACTTCATCGTTCATTGTTATTGATATACTTCGGTATATGATGTTGGTGCTCTTGGAATTCTTGTGAAATTCATAAGGCACTAATGATATTTTCTAGAAAGTTTCGAGTACATCAAAAATTAAAGTATACAATCAATCATGTATTTGAGTAATACACTTGGTTTATTACGAAATGGAGTTTATTGTATTGAAGCAATGATTAACGATTGTTAAGTTATTAACAAAAGATGTACATCATAGCATATTGTGATATGAATTAACCATGTAGTACATACTAGTTAAGATTCACACGTAATAGCTTAGTACGAAAAGATTTATTATTGTTCCAATCCATATATATAAAGTATACATATGTAATTCTTCAGGAAGAATGAGTTAATACATCTTAACTCATTATTACTAATATTCCTTGGTATCTATGGGGCGTATGATGTTGATGTTTGAGGTACTGAGTGTGATGTTGAGGCGTGGAATGCGGATGTTGTCGTTGGTGAAGCTGGTGATGTTGGTGGTGATGCCGATGGTACTGGTGGTACTGTTTATGCTGCTGGTGCTGCTGCTGGTGTTCGTAGGATTCGCACCATATTCTCCAGAGCCACTACTCGAGCGCGAAGCTCGTTGACTTCTTCTATTATTCCGGGATGATTGGCGGTTCGAACAAGTGGATGAATAAGATCTAAAATTTTAGATATTATATATTCGTGACTGGATATCCTGGAAATGAGGGTGAAAATAGTGTTCCGAACGGGTTCGCCAGTAAGTGCTTCAGGTTCTTCACCAAGAGGTGAATTCGGTTGGTGGAAGGGATCACCTTCTTCTTGTCTCCATTGATTAAGTTTACTACGAACCCATCCCCAATTCATCCAAAATAGATGATGGCTGATTAGTTGGTTCATTCCAGTTACGCTGCCATTAGACCTCGAAGAGTTCGAGGAATCCATATTATGTGTTTGGAATTAGGGTTTTTGATATGAGATTAGTGTTGAATACTGGATGATATATTCGTCTCCTCGAATACGTGTATATAGCAAAAAGATTTCCGTAATTTACGGAGGGAATTTAGGAAAAGTGTTAGACAAAATCTATTGGGATAGACACGATAAGATATAATAAGATATGATGTGTCTATACTTTAATAATGGCAGTATGACGTGTCGAGATCATAAAGTGATAAGTATGTAATCTAATAATCTTTTGATTAAAGACTTTCAATTCGTATACTGTGATAACCCAATGACATTTTTCGATTCACAAACCGATGCATAAATGCATAAGGCATATAGGTACGTGATATAACAGGGAGTTATATACGTTTGTGTGTGAGTAGTAACAATTATAAGAGTTTCAAAATCATGGATAATATTTCATGTAATACATATGTAATACACATAACCATGATAGATGACTTATGAATGTCAAGAATTTCTGAAATCATTGTGTCGCATTTAGATGCGGTGGTGTAATTGGATAGCACTCAGGAAAGTGAGCAGAGTTCTTATATTAGCTCGGCATTCTAAGATAAGTAAAGTTTCTAAAGTATAGTGTAGCATTTAACAGTTAAAGGCAACAATTAAAGGCACTATGGTCAAGAAAAGTTGTAGTCCTACATTAGGAAGAGACTTTGATTAGAATCTTTAAGTCAAGTTTGGTAAAGCATGATTGTTAAGATTATAAGGCAATCCTAAGTGCTTTAAGTGAAAGGCAGGAAAGGTTATAGTTTCCTAGATTGCTAAGGCACCCGAGCTAGCAAGTAAGGCACACATAAAAATGCAATCCTGGTTCTCTATAACAGCCTGGTTATGCTCTGATACCAATCTGTAACGTCCTCCCAATAGGGTCTGGAAGAAACGTTACTAATATCAAATAAACCAACATATTATAATACGAGAACAATACTAAATGAGAAAATTTAACTTTATTGAGTACGCAGCGGAAAATAAAATGTCGTTACAATAATGGAAATAACGATAAAGTAATTGTTCATATGCAGAGGTAATAAATGCGATATCTCTTGATCCTAAGTCCAAGTAGCATCACATAAGTAGTAGATAAGAAAGCTTGAATCAAACAGCACCTGAGACAAAACATGCTAAAGTGTCAACCAAAAAGGTTGAGTGAAATTCATAGGTTTAACAAAAGTAGTTATCATTGTTTTAGACCACAAGATTTAGTTTGTAACGTTGATCTCTCGCAGGATCAAAAAGTTATGCCAGTGCATGATATTTAGACTAAACGTTCGTTTTGTTGCCCCGATGATAAGTTGGCAGTACCTTATCACCATGTTTAAATCATTATTAAGTAATACAAAGACATCGCGGTCAAATGTATCGGGGACGTTACTCCCGATAGGCCTACCCCCAATAAATAAGCATGCCGCAGCACTTAAAAATATCACTGTAGGGACTTAGTCGGACATAGCCGGGTATAGCATAGTTTTAGCAGTTGGTACTTGTGTCTAAATTGTAAATAGTAAAAGCAGCATGTGTCTCACCCCAAATAAATTAAATAAGTTTGCTAGCAATAAAGAGTGGGGCTATGAATTCACCTTAGTAAGTAGAGAGAGAGTTATTCCTCGGAATAAAGAGTTGAACGAGTGAGCAGGAAAGTCAACCTATTGACATTTAAGAGTAGTTAAGTGTTTTGCCCATGTTTAAGTTTAAGTATATGTTTAAGTATAGTTTGTTTTACTAAGTTTCTATTCCTAGTAAGTTACTATTTTTATAAAGTTTCTATTTTTAGAAAGTTTCTTATTTTACTAAGTTTCTATGACTAGAGAGTTTCTACTTTTATCAGTGTTTTCCATTTTAGGATACTTGCCGTATTAGATAAGCTTCCAATCACCCCTTTCCCTTCGAATGGCTAATTTAGATCTAGGGGCTTGAGCCATAGGACCCTTTAAATCGGAAATCCAAACTCTCTGCCTAGAATCTCATAGAAACCATTCGTCAAGAAAGTTCAAAGATCTATACATCTCTAATACATATCCCAAAATGTTTTTGTGCTACAATATAAGTAGTAGGTTATAGGTGCTAGTAATAGTAATAGTAATAGTGTATACATGTTAAGTACTAGTATAAGTAGTATTAGGGTTTCATTAATTAGGGTTAGTTAATTAAAGTAGTAATTAATAACTAGGGTTTAGTAATTAATGTCCTAGGGTTTCATAAATGTTTAGAGTTTAATTAATTAGGGTTTAAGAATTATAGTTTAGGTGTAATTAGGGTTTAAGGTTTTAATATGTATATGTATATATAATTCGTATATATATGTATGTATATATATATATATATATATATATATATATATATATAATATATTTTTTTTACATGTATATATGTATATATAAATCTAGGTGTGTTTATGTATATACTTATGAATAACAAGTTTATAATATGAATATGAATTAACAAAGATCAAAGTTTATGTAAATAGTTTAGGGTTTATGTTATACCTTTGAAGATTCAAGATAATTAACAAAGAAAAGATGAACACGATGAAGATGGAAGATCAAAGCCTTGAAAATCTTGAAGAACTCCTTGAAGATTCTTGAAGAACACGAAGAACAAGCTTGAAGATTCGAATACCACAAGAGAGGGAAAGGGAGAGATTGTTTTTGAGAGAGGATTTTGGTGTGATTTGTGAATGAGAAACTAGGAGTCTAGGAGTGTTTATATAGTGCAAGTATTAGAGTGTTAGTCAACATAAGGATGTTCTAATTAATGATTTTATTTTGTTTTATAATTTTTAGTCAACAATAGGTGGTACTAGTTTATAATTAGTCAACATAAGGATGTACTAGTTTATACTTTATTTTTAGTCAACATAAGGATGTAATATTTTTTTAGTCTCATTATTATTACTATTATTATTATTATTATTTTTACATTTACTACATGATAAGTATTATTTTCTTTTTACTAATTCATGACTTGTATATATTTAGTTCCTAATTGTTTTATTATTTATATAAATGTCACTTTTTATTTATTACTTATAGGTTATTAGTTATAATATTACATAAATGCATAAATTTTAATTAGCAGTGAGTGTCGACTAACAGTTTATTATTTTCATCTTTTATTAACTTGTCAATTTTTGTACAAAGTTAATTAATATGTTTTCTAACTCTTAACACTTAACAATTATTGATTAAAGTTTAATCATTAAGTTTTAATTATATTGTTTGGGCTTTTAATATTGGAAAAATATAGAATGGAAAAATGAGGGTCGTTATACATGTAGTGTTTTAATATATATTCATAAACTTTTTAAAGACTTCAAGACACTTATCAAAATACTTCTACTTAACAAAAATGCTTACAATTACATCCTCGTTCAGTTTCATCAACAATTCTACTCGTATGCACCTGTATTTGTACTCGTACAATACACAGCTTTTAGATGTATGTACTATTGGTATATACACTCCAATGATCAGCTCTTAGCAGCCCATGTGAGTCACCTAACACATGTGGGAACCATCATTTGGCAACTAGCATGAAATATCTCATAAAATTACAAAAATATTAGTAATCATTCATGACTTATTTACATGAAAACAAAATTACATATCCTTTATATCTAATCCATATACCAAAGACAAAAAACACCTACAAACACTTTCATTCTTCAATTTTCTTCATCTAATTAATCTCTCTCAAGTTCCATCTTCAAGTTCTAAGTGTTCTTCATAAATTCCATAAGTATAGTTTCATAAAAATCAAGAATACTACCAAGTTTGCAAGTTTACTTCCAAGCTTTCTAATCCATTCCAAGTAATCATCTAAGACCAAGGAACCTTTGTTATTTACAGTAGGTTATCTTTTTAATTCAAGGTAATATTCATATTCAAACTTTGATTCAATTTCTACAACTATAACAATCTTATTTCGAGTAAAAATCTTTCTTGAACTGTTTTCGTGTCATGATTATGCTTCAAGAACTTTCAAGCCATCCAAGGATCCTTTGAAGCTAGATCCATTTTTCTCATTTCCATTAGTTTTATCCAGAAAACTTGAGGTAGTAATGATGTTCATAACATCATTCGATTCATACATATAAAGCTATCTTATTCGAAGGTTTAAACTTGTAATCACTAGAACATAGTTTAGTTAATTCTAAACTTGTTCGCAAACAAAAGTTAATCCTTCTAACTTGACTTTTAAAATCAACTAAACACATGTTCTATATCTATATTATATGCTAACTTAATGATTTAAAACCGGAAAACACGAAAAACACCGTAAAACCGGATATACGCCGTTGTAGTAACACCGCGGGCTGTTTTGAGTTAGTTAATTAAAAACTATGAAAATTTTTTGTTTAAAAGTTGTTCTTTTGGGAAAATGATTTTTCTTATGAACATGAAACTATATCCAAAAATTATGGTTAAACTCAAAGTGGAAGTATGTTTTCCAAAATGGTCATCTAGACGTCGTTCTTTCGACTGAAATGACTACCTTTACAAAAATGACTTGTAACCTGTAATTCTGACTATAAACTTATACTTTTTCTGTACAGATTCATAAACTTAAGTTCAATATGAAACCATAGCAATTGGATTCACTCAAAACGGATTTTAAAACGAAGAAGTTATGGGTAAAACAAGATTGGATATTTTTGATCTTTTTAGCTACGGGAAATGTTTAACAAATCTATACAAATCATATCCTAGCTAACTTATATTGTATTATACATGTATTCTAATATATTATGTAATCTTGGGATACCATAGACACGTATGCAAATGTTTTGACATATCATATCGACCCATGTATATATATTATTTGGAACAACCATAGGCACTCTATATGCAGTAATGCTGGAGTTAGCTATACAGGGTTAAGGTTAATTCCAAATATATATATACTTTGAGTTGTGATCTTGCCTGAGACGTGTATACACTGGGTCGTGGATTGATTCAAGATAATATATATCGATTTATTTCTGTACATCTAATTATGGACAACTAGTTGTAGGTTACTAACAAGGACAGCTGACTTAATAAACTTAAAACAGTAAAACGTATTAAAAATATTGTAAATATATTTTGACCATACTTTGATATATATGTACATATTTTTTATAGGTTCGTGAATCGACCAGTGGCCAAGTCTTACTTCCCGACGAAGTAAAAATCTGTGAAAGTGAGTTATAGTCTCACTTTTAAAATCTAATATTTTTGGGATGAGAATACATGCAGGTTTTATAAATGATTTACAAAATAGACACAAGTACGTGAAACTACATTCTATGGTTGAATTATCGAAATCGAATATGCCCCTTTTTATTAAGTCTGGTAATCTAAGAATTAGGGAACAGACACCCTAATTGACGCGAATCCTAAAGATAGATCTATTGGGCCTAACAAATCCCATCCAAAGTACCGGATGCTTTAGTACTTTGAAATTTATATCATATCCGAAGGGTGTCCCGGAATGATGGGGATATTCTTATATATGCATTTTGTTAATGTCGGTTACCAGGTGTTCACCATATGAATGATTTTTATCTCTATGTATGGGATGTATATTGAAATATGAAATCTTGTGGTCTATTGTTACGATTTGATATATATAGGTTAAACCTATAACTCACCAACATTTTTGTTGACGTTTAAAGCATGTTTATTCTTAGGTGAATACTAAAAGCTTCCGCTGTTGCATACTAAAATAAGGACAAGATTTGGAGTCCATGTTTGTATGATATTGTGTAAAAACTGCATTCAAGAAACATATGTCGATGTAATATATTTCTATTGTAAACCATTATGTAATGGTCGTGTGTAAACAATATATTTTAGATTATCATTATTTGATAATCTACGTAATGTTTTTAAAACCTTTATTGATAAAATAAAGGTTATGGTTGTTTTAAAAATGAATGCAGTCTTTGAAAAACGTCTCATATAGAGATCAAAACCTTGCAACGAAATCAATTAATATGGAACATTTATAATCAATATGAACGGGACATTTCAGTTGGTATCCGAGCGTTGGTCTTAGAGAACCAGAAAATTTGCATTAGTGTGTATTATCGAGTTTGTTAGGATGCATTAGTGAGTCTAGACTTCGACCGTGTTTTCTTTAAAAATGATTGCTTAACATTTTTGTTGGAAACTATATATTATTAACATATAAATATTATGTGATATATTAATCTCTTAACATGTTTGATATTGTGTGATAGATGTCTACCTCTAGCACAAATCCCATTGACTCACCTAATAATAACGCAGAGTCGAATATATATTGGCAAGATTCACAAGTTCCCGAAGAACCGGAAGAAGAGGAAACGGAACCGGAAGAAGAGGAACCGGAAGAAGAGGAACCAGAAGAAGAGGAACCAGAAGAAGAAGAGGTTCAGGAGGGGGGAATAGTAGGAACCACAGAAAACCGGTCAAATAAAAGAAAATCCTCAACCAATGGACCAAAGTTAATAATGGTCAATGGTGTTTCCGCTAAGGAAGCAAAATATTGGGAAAATTACCAATTTTTCCGATGAATCGGATCCTGATGAGGATTCCGATGATGTTATAGAAATTACCCCGACCCAATTTAATGAGGTAAAAGAAAATAATAAGGGAAAAGACATCAAAATAGAGAAATCTGATTCCGACCCCGATGAACTTTATATGTACCGTTAACACCCGTATTTTCAATATCGTGACAATAACCCGGGAACCTCTAAACCACCAGGTTTTTCTAAACCAATGTGGAAAACGATGACTCGTATTAGAGGAACATCATATATCCCTAGAAGATTAGGAAAAAGAACCAAGTCCGAAGAAGAAGAAACCAGTGATTCAGATTAGAGGGGTGTGACCATGTTGTGTAATAAATATATTGTAGTGTGCTTGTACTTTTATGTTCTATGTAAAAATTGCTTTTATTGTTTGTTATTACGAATATAATCCTTATCTATTTTACAGTATAAAAACAAAATGGATGTTAAGGGTAGACAACCGAATATTTTAGAAGACCTACCAGAAGATATGATTGAGAAAATCTTGTCTAGAGTCGGGCAGAATTCATGTCAAACATTTGAAAGACTTTCCAGAAATGCCTTAGTTTATAAAAGGCTTTCCTTTGATAGGTGGGGTATATCACATTGGGGAGACCGTAAGTTACACCGTGTTTTCTTTAAAGCGTTAAATGCGGGGAACCCAAATGCAATTTTACGCTACGTGTTAAGAACCTATTTTGACTCAACATATCCCAACATAGGATTTCGTGAATTAGAAAGAGCTTCTAACATGCAACATAAAGAAGCATGTTATGCTTACGGGTTAGTGATGTTCGCTTCTTACTAAAGTGAGAAAAAGAACATCGGATTGCAGCTTTTAAATAAAACTTTCCCACAAGTGACGGATTCAGTAGTTGGGGTGAGAAACAAGGTTTTTAGATTATTATGGGGCTGTTGGACATTACGAAACCCTAGTCCTTTTGACGACATTACAACATGCTGCCTAGCCAATGGTCATAACGGTTATTTTTCACAAGACCAAGGATGGGAAGTCGTCTTAGTAAAACCAGAATGCATGACTTGTTTCTGGACTTATGAATTACGTGTCTTTATTTCCTTTGCTGAACAACTTGCGTATTAACTAGATTTATCTTCAAAACTGTTGATGTGTGAAATCTAGTATATAAATTATCTCTGGAAATATGCCTGGTTTAAAGATTACTACACACTAACGGGCAGTGTACCCGATCGTGCAATAGTATAAAAATGGTAATTCCAAGTATCGTTCCAAGGACAGTATTAACGTGAGAATTAAGTTTGAAACTAATAAAAGTAAACTAAGTTAAACTATGAAAGTTGAAAGTACGAGATAGTTCGTTTTGCGGCTATTTAACGATTAGCCAAATCAAGGAAGCTTTGAAAATAAAAGACAATATTTTTGGTTTTTAAGTTTAAATAAAATAAATGCAGACTCGACAGAAAAATAAAGATATTTGAATTCAATGGATAAAAGAATGTTCGCCTAGATATCCTATTCGCAGTGTTGGATGATTTGTTATTAAGCACTAGTTCTATTAATCAATGCACGCAATTACAGAGTCGGTTTACCCAGAGTTCTCTTTTAGCAAACACATCAAACTAGGACTTATTGGCTTAGGGTTCCCTTTCACCAAAAACTATCTTTCGTTTGTGACTTAGTACTAGCTAATTATAAGATTAAGATTCAATTGGTTATGCGTTCGCTCCACACAATTCACCCCTGTTTTGTTTAATTACCATACCCGGTTTACCCCCTTGGTCCAGTAAGCACCCAATCGGTTAAGACAAATCAATTGGAAATTAGATCACTAAATTGAAACAGGGTTCCCTTTGTTCAAACAAGATTCACTAATCAACCTAGTATCAATAATTAACACCCACAAGAATGGTTCTTAATCAAAACTCATAATTAATCATGCATCAATTAATAAAACCTCAAAGTAACATCCAAACACTTGCAAATATTCAATCTAGACAAACATTAAAGGTTTAGCCTACAATCATGGCTGAAATCAAAATAACAATCAAAGACATAGAATAATTCATTGTTGATAACAAAAGAATAAAACTAATTAAAGATTGAATCCTGAAGAACACACGAATCAAGACTTGATCTCGGAATGATTGATACCTTAGAATGACCTTGAAGATCTCCAAAAATCACCTAAGTTCGTCAAAAAGTGGCTGGAATTCGTCAGGATACGATTATCATTGATTAGGGTTAAATTCGGGCTTAAATACTTGTCAAAATAGCTGAACCGACAGACCTGTCGCGCCGCGGCCTTAATGGTCGCGCCGCGACATTATACATGAAATTTTGATCTTCTTAACTCAAGTTCTGATTTGAAAACACGTGTACGGCCGCGCCGCGGAGGCCTTTCTCGCGCCGCGGCAATTAACTGTTTCTGGTTCCTTCGACTTTTACACACTTTCTTATCTTGAATCATCTAAAAACCCAATATACCTGCTAATTACTTAACGTTTCCATCCTCGGTGCACCATTAGCAATAACAATCCAACAAAATGCCCCATAAACTTCATAAAACACCACTTTCTAATAACTAGCTCGTCAAACTTCGAACAACTCAATATTATCAATATAACCGCCAAATCGTATCCAAATGGACCAAAATGTAACCGATATCGCCAATGAAAATGTGTATAAAATACGCGATATCAAACCACCCCACACTAGAGTTTTGCTTGCCCTCAAGCAATAGAACTCGAAAATTATCTTCTACAATATAATAACGTCTTCAAATATGATTGTAGAACCAATGAAAAAGAAACCAAACAAGCATCTAGCGTGGGCACGATTTGGCAAAAATAACAACCATGGTTCCCACTTGCATTCCCCCGATGTAACTTCCCAAACCGCAGTCAATATAAATCAATATAGTAACCAAAAATAATCTCGATAACGTACCATAATGATGAAGTAAAGAATCTCGAATATAATCTTCAATGGAACCGGGAATCAAGTGGGAACCTAGCACCAAAGAATAAGCAATCGAACACATGTGCCAAGAGAACGCACGGGCTACCCCGCAATTGGTCAAGCCAAGCCTCCCACAGTACCTAACATCGCGAGATGTCGGTAGAAAATAATGTGCTTAGGAGGATACACATTACGTCCGGATATCATCGATGGTTATGAGGTAACCGTCTAATCCGTTAAGTCAACCATAAAGATTGAAGTTCATCAGGCTTAAAAGCTGATATCTTACCTTTCCGGAGGTTATCCACTGGGAATCTGATCAATCACTGACATTTTGTGTATCATGGTGCGCTTCCCATTAAGCTAGCAAATCTCCCTCATTGAGAAAAGCTTCGACTACCAGTTTCCCTGTTTGATGTTGAGGCCTGGTAGATTTCCAGTCGATTTTAGCAATGACTTTTCAAGACTTTTCGTCACCCTACAACTGGTCTGGACTACAACTTCTGAAATGAATCAGCAAGTGTGTCGTTCGGGAGACTTGACTCCCTTTAGGATGGAATAGATACATCCTGTGTGGTCATAAAAGGTGGTCGAGCGCATACATTGTCCTTGTTAGGAGAAACAATGAAGACCGCCCTATAAAGTTTTCGATCTAGCGTGTGGCCCGGCTTCGACCACACGATCCAATCACCGTTCATACGGTTGACACCCGTTTTTGTACAAGTGACCTACGTATGAACTGAATGTTCATGTAGGATTTCACATTCAAAATAATGAACGTGTTTTGAAAGTTCAAGACTTTCTTCTCTAACAGTACCTCATCGTGAAATGATGGGTAATGAAATGGCACGCTTAAGAGGTATATGTACCAAGTAGGACGGTCGGAAGACTTTACTTCCTTAATTGAGTGGATCTGAGTCACTCGGAAGTGCCAATCTGTTTCAATTGACACCGGTTTTGAAAAATCCCGAAAACCTTCGGGTTCCATAGCTTTTGGCTATGGGTTGTGTTGTCTAAGCAAACACAAGCACGTAGCTATTGCTCCTGAAAAGGACAGCACTGGTGAAGCTCAAGGCTCCTCTTCCCACAGTATCACATCATTAAATGATGCAATAATAAAATGATATAGTTTCAGAAGTATGCTATACCAAGTAACCAAAAGTTTTTGATCTGGCACGTGATTCGGTCACAATCACGCTATGCAATCACCGCTCTCTCACGGTTTACACCCGTTTTGGTACAGGTGACCTACTATTGAGTTCTTCGAACTCGTAGGATTTCATGTTCAATGGTAATGAACATGTGGAACAACTTTGGCTTCTTTAAACATCATGAAATATAAATTCCAAGCCATACTTAAACAAAGGTTTTGGTCGAATTTTTAACTACTTTTATATATTTTTTTTCTTTTTTTTTTTAACTAATTTTTCCAATTTTTTTTATTTTCCCCTAATTTTTTTCAATTTTTTTTTTTTTAACCAAAACCCCGTGAAACGTCAAGTCTTTAAAATATCAAAACCAAAATAATGATGATTCTGTTAATAACCAACCCGAGAGATTTTACATCCCCCACCCCACACTTGAGATCAAGTAATGTCCCCATCACTTGAGATCAAAAATGGATTAAAATCAAAAGGGTAAGAAAAATAAAAACTTATCGAGCTTAACCACAGATCGTGGAATGACAGTGACAGATGGCGCTGAACTGACTGCCAGCATAAGAACATCGTCCATTCCCGATTCTCACACAAATATCATCACTCAAGTAGTTTTGCTGAACTTAATGCCAGACTTGAAAAACCGTTTCACCAACACACCTAACAAAAAGAAAAACACACCAAATACATAAATGGGCAAGGTGGTACCACCCGGTACCGAAACGCCTTGCCCCAAATAGGTCTCAAAGTACATCATACGAAAAATAAAAATAGTCAAGTACAACCAAATCGAAACGAAAATAGTCTTAAACCAATACAACAAGATCAACGGGCACGCAGGCCCTCATCACTGAAACCCGTCATACGGCCAGCTGCCGTACGGGTACTGCTGCTCATATCTGCGCTGGGCATCCTGAAATCTCTCCCTCTCATCATAAATCGGGGCCTCAACTCGAGGCCTAACCTCACTCCGATAGTATACTGGTTGCTGAGCGATGGTACCAAAATAATTCTCTGGATCGTGGTAATAGAGGCGATCGTTGTGGCGCTGCCAGTCATGACCATAGGCAATCCACTGCTGATCATGGTTTATTTCATCCAACCTTTCCTCCTGCCTAACATTACTCGCCTCAACTCTTTGTTGGCTCGCCCACATTCTGTTATCATGTTCCCGCTGATCACTACGGAAATCACGAAACCCACTCGACATACCAACCTGTATATTACCCACCGATGAAACCAAACCATCCCAAATTTCTTGGGAAATTCCCCATTGCTGCTCACCCCCAGTTTGCACATTTGGAGCAACCTGCTCCGGCTCATTCACACCCTGATTAGCACCCCCAACCTCGGGTGCTTGTGGCTCGACAAACGGTACCGCTGTATCTCTACTCTCATTCCACATAACGAAATTGGCATTAAAATAAAACCTTAGATTAAAAGGTTTCATAATCTGCAGCTGATCAGTCAATCTGGTGCATCTACTAAAATCAATATCGAACCATTTTGCAATTCGCGTAACATAATGGCCACCTAGAATTGGCCGTGTGGCTCGAACCTCTCGTGAATGATTTGACAAATATGTGCCAATAAGATTGCACAAATCCACATGTGCACCTCGTGTATACCTAAACAAAATCCATAGCTCGGTGGAATTTACTTTATCATTCCCATTCCGTCGGGCACAAAAAGTACTTGATAAAAGCTTTTGAAACAACCGTAAGTCTTTTCGTTGAATATCAGAGCCCTTGGATTCATTTGACACAAAAGGCACCAAACCCGGTATTTCCTCCCAAAAATCACGCTCAAGATAGCCTTCCTGATTACCAATAAACTCTGTCTCCTGTAAATACCGTTTCAAAAGATTATCGGTCCACCCTTCAAACAAATTCAACGCTCGCGCTAAATCGAATCGACTCATCGCTCTTCTCTCGCCCCCCAATCGAAAAGTTAAGAACCCTTTATCTTCCCCATTTCGTCTAGTACGAAAGCTTAGAGAGGAGAAAAATTCAACAATTAATTCCCTATAAAGATCCTCTCTTTGGGACATAGCGCGTTCCCATGCATCTACTTCAAAACCACAATAAGACAACGACAACATGGAAGCAATTTCCTCTTTAACCTCATCAGATGCTCTGTCTAACTCATCCCAGCTGAAGAACCAAGTAGCTTGGATGTTTCGAACCGAAATAAATGCATAGTATTGAGAAAATTCTTCCTGAACTGTTTCCAACCACACTTCCGGGTCGGTTCGTCGTTCTTCCTCCATACGGGCCTGAGCCGTGGAGGATGATGGTGCACTAGCTCTGCTTCTCTGCACAAATTAAACAAAAACAAATCCAAACACAAACATTGAAGAGTTAGCGTTAAGCGAAATCAACATGTTCCACATACTTGCATCAATTGTCATCAAACTCGTTTCAACTTCAATTAAACATTTAAACAATAGCAAGTATCCAAAACATATGTTTGTGTTTCATGTATCACAGTCAAACTAATTCCAAAACTCTTATAGCATAAATGTGTTTCTTTAAACAACTAACTTTAAACTCCGTATAACAAACTTCATCATATCAACCATCCAATTACATCAAGATTAAACAACTCCACATTCAAATAGTCATCTCATTAATCACAAAAACTCAACAAACTTAACCAATTCCAAATTCGCACATGAAACCCGCCCAAATTACCCCACACTATCTTAAAACATACCATCATTAACAATCAACACCCTTTCAAACAAAATCCCCAAATATTTAACATGAAATTCGAATTTAATCACTACCATAATTTCAAGAATCAATATTATGCATAATCAACACAATAAATCATGAAGAAACACAATAATATCAAATTCATCAACAATTAATTCATATAAAAGCATAAAAGATTCAATTAAACATAACCCCTTAAATTTTCAAACATGAACCCTAAAATTAACAAGATTAATCAAGATTAATGAAAGAAAAAGCAAGAGATTAGTTAAAATCGGACCTTAACCGGCATGATGTAGCAATTAATTGAAGAAATTAAGAAGTGATTTGGGTAATTGAATTTAGGGTTTGAAAAGCCTTAGGTGTTCTTGAGATAAGTGTGTGATAATATGTGGTGTAAAACTGATGCATATACCCTAAAAAGGGTCAAATTCGCGACGGGTCATGTAATTATTCGGGTTGGCCCATTTAACTTTAAACAAAACCGGGGGTTCAGTATCTGGTCGCGTGATTTGTCGCGCCGCGATGTTAACTGCCGCGCCGCGGCAGTACACTACCCCTGATGGTTAATTCTTTTGAGAAACGTGAATCCCCAAACCAATGATACCTCGCGCCGCGACCAAAATTGCCGCGACGCGGTAATACACATATTTAAATATCATTTTTAAGTCCCTTTCTGTTTCCAACCTATGCACTTCTCCGCGCCGCGAAGGCCGTTGCCGCGACGCGGCAATACAAATGGAACAGCCACTTCGTTTTTTTTACAATTCAGCATCCTTTTTAAAAAAAAAACAATAACCAAAAACTACCACAAATCCAACTAGTAATCAATCAAAATCAATCATTTAGCAATTTGGACTCAACAAACCCGTGATCGCACCTAATTATACACACTATACAACAATGTGAACCTTATTTAATGAGTCGTTCACGCAACTCGTCCCCAACTTCAAGTGGCGTTGGGATCGGGTTCAACGCGAACCTCATCATTAATCTCTAACGGACCCTCAAAATACTTCTTCACGCGATGTCCGTTAACCTTAAAGGTGATACCATTTGCATTTATTAACTCAATCGTACCGTATGGGTACACCTTAACAACCTCAAATGGTCCCGTCCACCGGGACTTAAGTTTTCCCGGTAAAAGTTTTAATCTAGAGTTAAACAAAAGCACTCGGTCGCCTTCGTTAAACTCTTTCGGACCCTTTAACTTCCTATCATGCCATTGCTTGGTCTTTTCTTTATAAATCAATGAATTCTCGTACGCATCAAGGCGTAATTCACCAAGCTCATTCAATTGCCCCGCCCTTAAGCGTCCGGCTTCCTTCAAGTCTAAATTGCACTTTTGAAGTGCCCACATAGCTTTATGCTCAATCTCCAATGGGAGATGACACGCTTTCCCATAAACCAACCGATAAGGAGTGGTACCAAGTGGCGTTTTGAAGGCGGTTCTAAACGCCCACAAAGCTTCGTCGAGCTTATTTGCCCACTCCTTCGGATTCGAACCCACAGTTTTCTCAAGAATACTTTTAAGAGCTCGATTGGTATTCTCAACTTGTCCGCTCGTTTGGGGATGGTATGAAGTAGAAACTTTATGGACAACTCCATATCGCTTCAATACCTTCTCCATTTGAGCGTTACAAAAATGAGTACCCCTATCACTAATTAAAGCTTTAGGAGTTCCAAATCGAGAGAATAAACGCTTAAGGAACGAAATCACAACTCGTGCATCATTTGTGGGTAAAGCTTGCGCTTCAGCCCATTTAGACACGTAGTCAATGGCAACGAGTATGTAACTATAATTCTGAGATTTCGGAAATGGCCCCATAAAGTCAATTCCCCAAACGTCAAATACTTCGCAAACTTGGATGCTTTGTTGAGGCATCTCATCACGTTTGGTGACTTTACCGGCCCTTTGGCACGAATCACAAGACTTACAAACCAGGTGGGCATCTTTGAAGATTGTCGGCCAATAAAAGCCGGCATCATAGACTTTACGCCCCGTAATTTGGGGTCCAAAATGCCCACCGGTAGGCCCACTATGGCACTCGGTTAAAATCCTCATACACTCATCACCGGAAACACACCGGCGGATAATACCATCGGGACAACAACGAAAAAGATAGGGATCCTCCCAGAAATAGTACTTAAGGTCACTGAAGAATTTCTTCCTCTTTTGGTGTGACCACCCTTTCTCCAAGAATCTCCCAACAAGATAATTAGCTATGTCCACGTACCACGGCTCATCAACCTTATCCACCTTCATGAGATATTCGCCGGGAAAATCATCATGAATGGTCGTCTCATCGAGAACCTCACGGGAGGGGTTCTCAAGACGTGAAAGGTGATCGGCCGCCAAGTTTTCAGCACCCTTTTTATCCCGGATCTCCACATCAAATTCTTGCAAAAGCAAGATCCATCTAAGAAGTCGGGGTTTTGCATCCGGTTTAGCAAATAGGTACTTTAGAGCAGAATGGTCCGTAAAGACAATAGTCTTAGATAAGACTAAGTAGGACCGGAACTTATCAAACGAAAAGACCACCGCAAGGAGCTCTTTTTCAGTGGTAGTATAATTTAATTGCGCTCCTTGCAAGGTCTTGCTTGCATAGTAGATGGGTCGGAAATGCTTCTCGACCCTTTGACCCAAAACTGAGCCAACAGCGAAATCAGATGCATCGCACATAAGCTCGAACGGAAGGGACCAATTCGGAGCAATTATGATTGGCGCATTGATGAGTTTCTCCTTCAAAAGCTCGAATGCCTTTTGGCATTCGTCGGAGAAGTTCCACGGGGTGTCCTTTTCAAGGAGTTTATTCATCGGGTTTGCAATCTTAGAGAAGTCTTTAATGAATCGCCGGTAAAAACCGGCGTGCCCGAGAAAACTCCTAACACCCTTAACATCGGTAGGGGGTGGAAGGTTCTTAATAGCGGTAACCTTTGCGGGATCCACCTCTATACCGTTTTTAGAAATCTTGTGCCCGAGAACGATGCCCCCTTGAACCATGAAATGGCACTTCTCCCAGTTGAGCACAAGATTGGACTTTTCGCACCTGACCAACATCCGTTCTAAATTAAGAAGGCATGAATCGAAAGTGTCACCGAAGACCGAGAAGTCATCCATGAACACCTTCATGCAATCTTCGATCATGTCATGGAATATGGCCATCATGCACCTTTGAAAAGTGGCCGGAGCATTGCAAAGGCCAAAGGGCATGCGTCGATAAGAGAACGTGCCATACGGGCACGTGAAAGTAGTCTTCTCTTGGTCCTCGGGCGAGATAGGAATTTGAAAATAGCCCGAGAAACCATCGAGAAAGCAATAGAAACTGTTTCCCGCCAACCTCTCTAGCATTTGATCCATGAAAGGTAGCGGGAAGTGGTCTTTACGTGTGGCGTCGTTCAACTTACGGTAGTCGATACAAACACGCCACCCCGTGACAGTCCGCGTGGAAATTAACTCATTTTTATCATTGGTGGTAACAGTCATACCACCTTTCTTAGGTACACAGTGTACCGGGCTAATCCACGGACTGTCAGAGATCGGGTAAATCAGACCTGCATCAAGGAGCTTAATGATTTCTTTCTTCACGACATCTTGCATGTGCGGGTTCAACCTCCTTTGGCGTTGCACCACAGGTTTGGAGTTATCCTCCATTAGGATTTTGTGGGTGCAATAGGAGGGACTAATACCCTTAATGTCGTGAATCTTCCATGCAATGGCCGGTTTATGGGCCTTTAGCATGGTTACAAGCTCAGTTTTCTGACCTGCTGAAAGAGAAGAAGAAATAATTACCGGAAGCTTAGATTCCTCATGCAAGTAAGCGTATTCCAAATGATCTGGAAGTGGCTTCAATTCAAGCTCGGGAGGTTCTTCAATTGAAGACTTGCTCCGGTAATTTGAATCACGTTCAAGTTCTTTGAACTCCTCTTCAGTCGGCTCATAGCCGTTTTCCATCAAGGTGGTTAAAATATCCACCTCCTCAACCTGCACATCCTCATCAATCTCAACCAATGAGCATTCTCCTGAACCCTGTAACTCTGGGAATTCCTGCACAAACTCAGACTGGACATTCACAGTGTTAAGAAAATAACATGTATCATCAGTGTGGCCAGGGTATTTTAGAGCATGGTCGATTGAGAATGTTGCACTCAAATCGTCTATCCTAAGGGTCAACTGTTGGCCATACACATCAATCATACACCTAGCAGTATTTAAGAATGGCCGACCCAAAATTAGTGGAATCCTTTCATCCACTTCCATATCCAAAACCACAAAATCCGCCGGAAAAACTAACGACCCGGTCTTCACTAGCATATTCTCTATGATTCCACGAGGGAATTTAATAGAGCGGTCGGCTAGCTGCACAGCCATACGCGTGGGTTTTAACTCCCCGGGGTCTAGCTTTAAGTAAATAGAATAAGGCATTAAATTAATGCTAGCCCCCAAATCCGCCAAAGCCCTCATACAGTCCAGATTACCAAGTAAACAAGGAATGGTAAAACTTCCAGGATCCTCAAGCTTCTCGGGAAGCTTGTTTGCAACAACCGCTGAGCATGCGGCATTCAACCTGACTGAAGACACGTTCTCCAGTTTCCGCCTGTTAGTCAGCAAATCCTTAAGAAACCTCGCATACTTAGGCACACCTGCAATAACATCAATAAAAGGCATATTTATGTTAACTTTTTTAATCAAGTCCATGAACTTGGACTTTTCGGCCTCTAGCTTCTCCAATCGCTGTTTCCTCGGAAATGGGAGCGGTGGTTGATACTCTCTAACTACCGGTTTAGCAGCAACAGTAACCGGTTCCTTAACAACTTTTTCAGCCACCTGTTCCGGCTCCTTTTCCTTTGCCGGTTCACTTTCAACAACCGGCTCACTATCATTAACTAACGGTACCCTCAAGTCATACTCGTCGGGCTTCCTCGGTGGATGATACGCTAAACCACTTCGGGTGGTGATAGCATTAACATGCCCGTTTTTCGGGTTAGTATCCGTCTTGCTAGGTAACTCTCCCGGTTTCCTTTCACTACTCTTATTAGCAAGTTGACCAATCTGCTGTTCAAGATTATGAATAGCTGCTTGTTGATTTTGAAACATTTGGTCATTCTTTTCATTATTCTGAGTAACGGTAGTGACAAGTTGAGTCTGAGATATCACTAACTTCTCGATCATAGCCTCAAGGTTGGACTTTTTCTCTTCGACCTGTGGTTTCTGAAAATAACCGGGAGCTTGCTGCTGAAAACCTCCACTAGAACCCGGTTGGAACCTCGAACCCTGATTACCTTGCGGATTATAAGGATTATTGAAATTCCTATTAAACTGAGCACGTCCCTGAAACTGATTGTTATTCTGCTGACTAATATAGTTGACCTCTTCTTTCTGATTCATAGTCAAACCCGCATCACAATCTTTGCCCAGATGCAAACCTCCACAGTATTCACAACCAACCTTCATACCATGAATATCCTTGTTCATCTTCTCCAAATTCCTACCAAACGAATCCAACTTAGCACTGATAGACCCAAAATCATCATAAGCACCTGTACCTGTAGTCTCTGTTCTCTTAACTGAAGCAGAATGGAAAGATTCATGATCCTGATGCCACTCATGAGAATAAGCAGCTTGCTTTTCAATGATCTCTAACGCCTCTTCTTCAGTCTTATCCATTAACGTACCACCTGCAGCTTGATCAATACTCTGACGCGTAGGAATATCACAACCTTTGTAGAAAATCTGAACCTTCTGTAAATCATTCAACCCGTGTTGCGGGCACGAGCGTAACAAAGTAGCAAAACGGTCCCAAGCATCAAACAATGTCTCACTGCTCTTTTGTCTAAATTGAGAAATATCTGCTTGAAGTCGAGCAGCTCGAGATGCAGGGAAAAACTTTGACAAAAACTTATCCTCCAAAGTCTCCCAAGATGTAATCGTACCCTCAGGTTGCTTATCTAACCATCTCTTAGCTTCTCCCTTAAGAGTCCAAGGGAAAAGTCTTGTCTTAATTGAAGTGTCGGCAACCTCATGGAGCTTAAACAAGTTACAAACATCATTAAAATTACGAAGATGCTCGTTAGCATCCTCGGTATCTTTGCCATAGAATCGGCAATCAGAAGAAATCAAATTCAGGATCGGCCCTGTAATTTGAAAAGGCTGAGTAATATTCGGTTGAGTAATCGAATTGCCTTGGCCTCCTCGGGTGGCCTTTAACTTTTCAGCCATAGTCTGAGGACGGGGTGCTTCTCCTTCGGCCATTTCTTCAGTTTCTGTAGTATCAGACGAAGCGTAAGAGTCTTCTTCGTTAAAAATTTCAGGTGGTGTCTCGGGCACCACAGTCTCAGAAGTACTACCCAAATTAACGTAAGTATCACCCGATAAAACTGATGAATCCACTGTTAACTTTTGCTTCTGACTTAAAGCTTTAAACAACTCTCTTTCAGGCTCGTCAAATGGTTTAACAATTGGAGAATCTGAAGAACGCGTATGTTGCATGCACTACCTGTAACTGCAAGAACACAGCTAACAAACCGATTAAACGCACCGACTCAATTAGAATTAAATTAAACTAAACAGTTAAAATTAACTAAAAACAAACTTAATTATCAAACTTAATTTTCAACACAACTGTCCCCGGCAGCGGCGCCAAAAACTTGATGTGTGAAATCTAGTATATAAATTATCTCTGGAAATATGCCTGGTTTAAAGATTACTACACACTAACGGGCAGTGTACCCGATCGTGCAATAGTATAAAAATGGTAATTCCAAGTATCGTTCCAAGGACAGTATTAACGTGAGAATTAAGTTTGAAACTAATAAAAGTAAACTAAGTTAAACTATGAAAGTTGAAAGTACGAGATAGTTCGTTTTGCGGCTATTTAACGATTAGCCAAATCAAGGAAGCTTTGAAAATAAAAGACAATATTTTTGGTTTTTAAGTTTAAATAAAATAAATGCAGACTCGACAGAAAAATAAAGATATTTGAATTCAATGGATAAAAGAATGTTCGCCTAGATATCCTATTCGCAGTGTTGGATGATTTGTTATTAAGCACTAGTTCTATTAATCAATGCACGCAATTACAGAGTCGGTTTACCCAGAGTTCTCTTTTAGCAAACACATCAAACTAGGACTTATTGGCTTAGGGTTCCCTTTCACCAAAAACTATCTTTCGTTTGTGACTTAGTACTAGCTAATTATAAGATTAAGATTCAATTGGTTACGCGTTCGCTCCACACAATTCACCCCTGTTTTGTTTAATTACCATACCCGGTTTACCCCCTTGGTCCAGTAAGCACCCAATCGGTTAAGACAAATCAATTGGAAATTAGATCACTAAATTGAAACAGGGTTCCCTTTGTTCAAACAAGATTCACTAATCAACCTAGTATCAATAATTAACACCCACAAGAATGGTTCTTAATCAAAACTCATAATTAATCATGCATCAATTAATAAAACCTCAAAGTAACATCCAAACACTTGCAAATATTCAATCTAGACAAACATTAAAGGTTTAGCCTACAATCATGGCTGAAATCAAAATAACAATCAAAGACATAGAATAATTCATTGTTGATAACAAAAGAATAAAACTAATTAAAGATTGAATCCTGAAGAACACACGAATCAAGACTTGATCTCGGAATGATTGATACCTTAGAATGACCTTGAAGATCTCCAAAAATCACCTAAGTTCGTCAAAAAGTGGCTGGAATTCGTCAGGATACGATTATCATTGATTAGGGTTAAATTCGGGCTTAAATACTTGTCAAAATAGCTGAACCGACAGACCTGTCGCGCCGCGGCCTTAATGGTCGCGCCGCGACATTATACATGAAATTTTGATCTTCTTAACTCAAGTTCTGATTTGAAAACACGTGTACGGCCGCGCCGCGGAGGCCTTTCTCGCGCCGCGGCAATTAACTGTTTCTGGTTCCTTCGACTTTTACACACTTTCTTATCTTGAATCATCTAAAAACCCAATATACCTGCTAATTACTTAACGTTTCCATCCTCGGTGCACCATTAGCAATAACAATCCAACAAAATGCCCCATAAACTTCATAAAACACCACTTTCTAATAACTAGCTCGTCAAACTTCGAACAACTCAATATTATCAATATAACCGCCAAATCGTATCCAAATGGACCAAAATGTAACCGATATCGCCAATGAAAATGTGTATAAAATACGCGATATCAACTGTCCTGTATTATAGTGTACTATATTTCATGTTATATGTAATATAGCGAAGTTGTAAGTTTGAAGAATATTTGTATGTGATATATTATTATAATCAAGTTTTTCATATGGAATTGTAGTAGTTGAATTGTATATTAGCTACTAAGTATGAACTTAACGGGTAGGTAGTACCCGAATTTAAACTTATAAAACGCTAATATGAAGAAAAAGCTTTTATAAATGAGTTCATATTATGCTACGAGATACTATTGACTACTCTTAATATTCTGTATGATTAACTTGTTTCATTTGACTATTTTGAAGGAAATGGCACCGACTACTCGACACACCTTGAATATGAGCGAAGAGGAATTTTGTGCCTTTCTTGCTTCAAACATAGCCGCAGTACAGGCCGCGCTACATACCAACAATAACTCTGAATATAGCAATACAGCTAACGGCGCAAGAAATCGTGTAGGATGCTCCTACAAGGAATTCACTGCCTGCAAACCTTCAGAATTTGATGGGACCGAAGGACCAATCGGATTGAAACGGTGGACCGAGAAAGTTGAATCGGTCTTTGCCATAAGTAAGTGTGCTGAAGGAGACAAAGTGAAGTATGCTAGGCATACCTTCACAGGTATTGCGTTAACATGGTGGAATACCTATCTAGAGAAAGTGGGACAAGATGCTGCTTACGCGCTACCGTGGTCAGCATTCAAGCACTTGATGAACGAGAAATACCGTCCTAGAACTGAGGTCAATAAGCTCAAGTCAGAACTTAGAGGGTTACGAACACAGGGATTCGATAATACTTCGTACGAAAGACGATTCACAGAATTGTGCCTATTGTGTCCGAGAGCGTTCGAAGATGAGGAAGAGAAGATCGACGCGTTTGTGAAAGGGTTACCGGAGAGAATCCAAGAAGATATAAGTTCACACGAGCCTGCCTCCATACAAAAGGCATGTAGAATGGCTCACAAACTAGTGAACCAGATTGAGGGAAGAATTAAAGAACAGGCAGCCGAAGAGGCCAACGTGAAGCTAGTCAAAAGAAAGTGGGAGGAAAACGGTGATAAGAGTCACCAAAACAACAACAACTATCCCAACAATCGCAACATCAATCGCAACTACAACAAACGGCACAACAACAATCATCCCAACAACAATAACAACCACAACAACAACAACAATCAGAAGCAGCTATGCCAAAGGTGTGAAAAGTATCACTCGGGGTTCTGCACCAAATTTTGCAACAAGTGTAAAAGAAATGGTCATAGCGCGGCGAAGTGTGAGGTCTACGGACCAGGGGTTAACAGAATGAAAGGAACAAATGGCGTCGGAACGAGTAATGGCGGAGCAAGTAGTGTCGGAGCAAGTTATGCCAATGTAGTTTGTTATAAATGTGGAAAACCGGGCCACATTATTAGAAATTACCCAAACCAGGAGAACACGAATGGACAAGGCCGCGGAAGAGTTTTCAATATTAATGCGGCAGAGGCACCGGAAGACCCGGAGCTTGTTACGGGTACGTTTCTTATTGAAAATAAATCTGCTTACGTTTTATTTGATTCGGGTGCGGATAGAAGCTATATGAGTAGAGATTTTTGTGCTAAATTAAGTTGTCCATTGACGCCGTTGGATAGTAAATTTTTACTCAAATTAGCAAACGGTAAATTAATTTCAGCAGATTATATATGCCGGAATCGAGAAATTAAACTGGGTAGCGAAATATTTAAGATTGATTTGATACCAGTAGTGTTAGGGAGTTTTGATGTAATAGTTGGCATGGAATGGCTGAAGGAGATGAAAGCAGAGATCGTATGTTACAAAAATGCAATTCGCATTGTACGAGAAGAAGGTGAACCCTTAATGGTGTACGAAGAAAAGGGCAACAAGAAGCTACATCTTATTAGTAATTTGAAGGCACAAAAACTAATAAGAAAAGGTTGCTATGCTGTTCTAGCACACGTCGAGAAAGTACAAACTGAAGAAAAGAGCATCAATGATGTTCCCGTCGCAAAAGAATTTCCCGATGTATTTCTGAAAGAATTACCGGGATTACCCCCACATCGATCCGTTGAATTTCAAATAGATCTTGTACCAGGAGCTGCACCAATAGCTCGTGCTCCTTATAGACTCGCACCCAGCGAGATGAAAGAACTGCAAAGCCAACTGCAAGAACTATTAGAACGTGGTTTCATTCGACCAAGCACATCACCATGGGGAGCTCCTGTTTTGTTTGTCAAGAAGAAGGATGGTGCATTTAGGTTGTGTATTGACTACAGAGAGTTGAATAAACTTACCATCAAAAACCGTTATCCACTGCCGAGAATTGACGACTTATTTGATCAACTACAAGGCTCGTCGGTTTATTCGAAAATCGATTTACGTTTTGGATATCATCAAATGCGAGTAAAGGAGGATGATATTCCAAAAAATGCTTTTAGGACGCGTTATGGTCATTACGAGTTTATGGTTATGCCGTTTGGATTGACTAACGCACCAGCTGTGTTCATGGACCTTATGAACCGAGTGTGTGGGCCATATCTTGACAAGTTTGTCATTGTTTGCATCGATGACATACTTATTTACTCAAAGAATGATCAAGAGCACGAAGAACATTTGAGAAAAGTGCTAGAAGTATTGAGGAAAGAAAAACTGTACGCTAAGTTTTCAAAGTGTGCATTTTGGTTAGAAGAAGTTCAATTCCTCGGTCACGTAGTGAACAAAGAAGGTATCCAGGTGGACCCGGCAAAGATCGAAACTGTTGAAAAGCGGGAAACCCTAAAAACTCCGAAGCTTATACGTCAATTTTTAGGATTGGCTGGTTACTACAGAAGATTCATCCAAGATTTCTCCAAAATAGCAAAACCCTTGACTGCATTAACGCATAAAGGGAAGAAATTTGAATGGAAGGATGAACAAGAGAAGGCGTTTCAGTTATTGAAGAAAAATCTAACTACGGCACCTATATTGTCATTGCCTGAAGGGAATGATGATTTTGTGATTTATTGTGACGCATCAAAGCAAAGTCTCGGTTGTGTATTAATGCAACGAACGAAGGTGATTGCTTATGCGTCTAGACAATTGAAGATTCACGAGCAAAATTATACGACTCACGATTTGAAATTGGGTGCTGTTGTTTTTGCATTAAAGACTTGGAGGCATTATTTATATGGGGTCAAAAGTATTATATATACCGACCACAAAAGTCTCCAACATATATTTAATCAGGAGCAACTGAATATGAGACAACGCAGGTGGATTGAACTGTTGAATGATTATGATTTTGAGATTCGATACCACCCGGGGAAGGCGAATGTAGTAGCCGACGCTTTGAGTAGAAAGGACAGAGAACTTATACGGGTAAAAGCTATGAATATAATTATTCGTACTAACCTTACTACTTAAATAAAGGAGGCGCAACAGGGGGTTGTAAAAGAAGGAAAGTTGAAGAATGAGATACCCAAAGGATCCGAGAAACATCTTAATATTCGGGAAGACGGACCCCGATATAGGGCTGATAGAATATGGGTACCAAGGATTGGAGATGTGAGAGAAATGGTACTTAAGGAAGCACATAAAACCAGATATTCAATACATCCCGGAGCGGGGAAGATGTATAAAGATCTCAAGAAACACTTTGTGTGGCCTGGTATGAAAGCCAATATTGCTAAATATGTAGGAGAATGTTTGACGTGTTCTAAGGTCAAAGCTGAACATCAGAAACCATCAGGTCTACTAAAATAACCTGAAATCCCGGAATGGAAATGGGAAAACATTACCATGGATTTAATTACTAAATTGCCAAGGACTGCAAGTGGTTATGATACTATTTGGGTAATAGTTGATCGTCTCACCAAGTCAGCACACTTCCTGCCAATGAGAGAAGATGACAAAATGGAGAAGTTGGCGCGATTGTATTTGAAGGAGGTTGTCTCCAGACATGGAATACCCGTCTCTATTATCTCTGATAGGGATGGTAGATTTGTTTCAAGGTTCTGGCAGACGTTGCAACAAGCATTGGGGACTCATCTAGACATGAGTACTGCCTATCATCTACAAACTGATGGGCAGAGTGAAAGGACGGTACAAACGCTTGAAGACATGCTACGAGCATGTGTTATTGATTTCGGAAACAGTTGGGATCGACACCTACCGTTAGCAGAATTTTCCTACAACAACAGTTATCATTCTAGTATTGAGATGGCGCCGTTTGAGGCACTTTATGGTAGAAAGTGCAGGTCTCTGATTTGTTGGAATGAATTGGAAGATAGACAGATTACGGGTCCGGAGATAATATAAGAAACTACCGAGAAAATCATCCAAATTCAACAACGATTGAAAACCGCCCAGAGTCGACAAAAGAGCTACGCAGACATGTTCATGCTTAAGGTTTCACCTTGGAAAGGCGTTGTTCGATTTGGTAAACGGGGGAAACTAAATCCAAGGTACATTGGACCATTCAAGATTATAGATCGTGTCGGACCAGTAGCTTACCAAATGGAGCTACCTCAACAACTCGCGGTTGTACATAACACTTTCCACATCTCGAATTTGAAGAAATGTTTTGCTAAAGAAGATCTCACTATTCCGTTGGACGAAATCCAACTCAATGAAAAACTTCAATTCATTGAAGAACCCGTCGAAATAATGGATCGTGAGGTTAAGAGACTTAAGCAAAACAAGATACCGATTGTTAAGGTTCGATGGAATGCTCGTAGAGGACCCGAGTTCACCTGGGAGCGTGAAGATCAGATGAAGAAGAAATACCCGCATCTATTTCCAGAAGATTCGTCAACACCTTCAACAACTTAAAATTTCGGGAAGAAATTTATTTAACGGGTAGGTACTGTAGTGACCCGAAATTTTCCATGTTTATATATATTAATTGAGATTGATATTTACATGACTAAATGTTTCCAACGTGTTAAGCAATCAAACTTTTTAAGACTTGATTAAATGAAATAAGTTTCATATAGACAATTGATCACCCAAGTTGACCGGCGATTCACGAACGTTACAAATTTGTAAAAACTACATGTTGTGGTATATATAGACATATATATATGGTTGACATGATATTATGATGAGTAAGTATCTCACTAAGTATATTAACAATGTGTGATATACATAAGAAATGAGATTACTAAGTTAAGAAACTCGAAATGATATATATATATATAACGATTATCGTTATGATAACGTCTACTAAATACATATGTATCATATTAAGATATTGATACACTATATTTAACATGATAAAATGATATTTAAATATATCATTAAGTGTTTTAACAATGAACTACATATGTAAAAACAAGACTACTAACTTAATGATTTCGAAACGAGATATATATGTAACGATTATCGTTGTAACGACATTTAAATGTATATATATCATATTAAGATATATTAATATATCATAATATCATGATAATATAATAATTTAACATCTCATTAGATATAATAAACATTGGGTTAACAACATTTAACAAGATCGTTAACTTAAAGGTTTCAAATCAACATTTACATGTAACGACTAACGATGACTTAACGACTCAGTTAAAATGTATATACATGTAGTGTTTTAATATGTATTCATACACTTTTGAAAGACTCTAAGACACTTATCAAAATACTTCTACTTAACAAAAATGCTTACAATTACATCCTCGTTCAGTTTCATCAACAATTCTACTCGTATGCACCTGTATTCGTACTCGTACAATACACAGCTTTTAGATGTATGTACTATTGGTATATACACTCTAATGATCAGCTCTTAGAAGCCCATGTTAGTCACCTAACACATTTAGGAACCATCGTTTGGCAACTAGCATGAAATATCTCATAAAATTACAAAAATATTAGTAATCATTCATGACTTATTTACATGAAAACAAAATTACATATCCTTTATATCTAATCCATATACCAACAACCAAAAACACCTACAAACACTTTCATTCTTAAATTTTATTCATATAATTGATCTCTCTCAAGTTCCATCTTCAAGTTCTAAGTGTTCTTCATAAATTCCATAAGTATAGTTTCATAAAAATCAAGAATACTACCAAGTTTGCAAGTTTACTTCCAAGCTTTCTAATCCATTCCAAATAATCATCTAAGACCAAGGAACCTTTGTTATTTACAGTAGGTTATCTTTCTAATTCAAGGTAATATTCATATTCAAACTTTGATTCAATTTCTACAACTATAACAATCTTATTTCGAGTGAAAATCTTACTTGAACTGTTTTCTTGTCATGATTCTGCTTCAAGAACTTTCAAGCCATCCAAGGATCCTTTGAAGCTAGATCCATTTTTTTCATTTCCAGTAGTTTTATCCAGAAAACTTGAGGTAGTAATGATGTTCATAACATCATTCGATTCATACATATAAAGCTATCTTATTCGAAGGTTTAAACTTGTAATCACTAGAACATAGTTTAGTTAATTCTAAACTTGTTCGCAAACAAAAGTGAATCCTTCTAAATTGACTTTTAAAATCAACTAAACACATGTTCTATATCTATATTATATTCTAACTTAATGATTTAAAACCGAAAAACACGAAAAACACTGTAAAACCGGATATACGCCGTTGTAGTAACACCGCGGGCTGTTTTGGGTTTGTTAATTAAAAACTATGATAAATTTTGATTTAAAAGTTGTTCTTCTGGGAAAATAATTTTTCTTATGAACATGAAACTATATCCAAAAATCATGGTTAAACTCAAAGTGGAAGTATGTTTTCCAAAATGGTCATCTAGACGTCGTTCTTTCAACTGAAATGACTACCTTTACAAAAATGACTTGTAACCTATAATTCTGACTATAAACTTATACTTTTTCTGTATAGATTCATAAACTTAAGTTCAATATTAAACCTTAGCAATTGGATTCACTCAAAACGGATTTAAAACGAAGAAGTTATAGGTAAAACAAGATTGGATATTTTTGATCTTTTTAGCTACGGGAAATGTTTAACAAATCTATACAAATCATATCCTAGCTAACTTATATTGTATTATACATGTATTCTAATATATTATGTAAACTTGGGATACCATAGACACGTATGCAGATGTTTTGACATATCATATCGACCCATGTATATATATTATTTGGAACAACCATAGACACTCTATATGCAGTAATGTTGGAGTTAGCTATACAGGGTTGAGGTTGATTCCAAAAATATATATACTTTGAGTTGTGATCTAGCCTGAGACGTGTATACACTGGGTCGTGGATTGATTCAAGATAATATATATCGATTTATTTCTATACATCTAATTATAGACAACTAGTTGTAGGTTACTAACAAGGACAGCTGACTTAATAAACTTAAAAAAGTAAAACGTATTAAAAATGTTGTAAATATATTTTGAACATACTTTGATATATATGTACATATTTTTTATAGGTTCGTGAATCGACCAGTGGCCAAGTCCTACTTCCCGACGAAGTAAAAATCTGTGAAAGTGAGTTATAGTCCCACTTTTAAAATCTAATATTTTTGGGATGAGAATACATGCAGGTTTTTTAAATGATTTACAAAATAGACACAAGTACGTGAAACTACATTCTATGGTTGAATTATCGAAATCGAATATGCCCCTTTTTATTAAGTCTGGTAATCTAAGAATTATGGAACAGACACCCTAATTGACGCGAATCCTAAAGATAGATCTATTGGGCCTAACAAACCCCATCCAAAGTACCGGATGCTTTAGTACTTCGAAATTTATATCATATCCGAAGGGTGTCCCGGAATGATGGGGATATTCTTATATATGCATTTTGTTAATGTCGGTTACCAGGTGTTCACCATATGAATGATTTTTATCTCTATGTATGGGATGTATATTGAAATATGAAATCTTGTGGTATATTGTTACGATTTGATATATATAGGTTAAACCTATAACTCACCAACATTTTTGTTGACGTTTAAAGCATGTTTATTCTCAGGTGAATACTAAGAGCTTCCGCTGTTGCATACTAAAATAAGGACAAGATTTGGAGTCCATGTTTGTATGATATTGTGTAAAAACTGCATTCAAGAAACATATGTCGATGTAATATATTTCCATTGTAAACCATTATGTAATGGTCGTGTGTAAACAGTATATTTTAGATTATCATTATTTGATAATCTACATAATGTTTTTAAAACCTTTATTGATAAAATAAAGGTTATGGTTGTTTTAAAAATGAATGCAGTCTTTGAAAAACGTCTCATATAGAGGTCAAAACCTCGCAACGAAATCAATTAATATGGAATGTTTATAATCAATATGAACGAGACATTTCAACAAATGCAATGGCCAGTTATTTGCATTAGAAGTATTGGCAGATGAAGGTGACTGCACAGAAAATGAGTTATCCAGAGAATCAGAAACACAAGAAGAAGAAGAAGAAGAAGAAGAAGAAGAAGAAGAAGAAGGCGATCTACCAAGACTACCACAAGAAGATGCACCTTACATATCACTTAATGCTCTCATTGTGATTATCAAACCATGAGGGTCATTGGTCAAGTTAATAAGACTGTAGTACAAATATTGATTGACTCTGGTAGCACTCATAATTTTTTAGATATTAACATGGCTAAAAGATTGGGTTGCATAGTTAAACCAGGTGTTACCACACCTGTTATGGTTCCTGGAGGTAATACAATTTATAATGCTAGTGTTTGTGAAGCATTAGAATGGCAAGTTAGTGGAGAAACCTTCATAAGTGATATGCTGTTGTTACCAATAGGAGGTTGTGAAATGGTTTTGGGCATACAATGGCTTAAGTTGTTGGATGATATAGTATGGAATTTTTATCAACTCAAGATGACTTTCAATTATGCTGGGCACAGGGTTGAATTGAGGGGTAAAAGAGCAAAAGTTCAATGGATTAAAGGAAAAAAGTTGAACAAGGCAGTGAATTCTCAAGCTTAACTTAATGCTATGACTGTTTGTGTTTACCCTGCTCAGTTATGGCATATTACTGCTGAGTAATCACAAGAAATGGAAGGTATTACTCAATTGCTAGATAGTTATAATGACATTTTTGATGAACCCAAGTCATTACCACCTAAAAGACATTGTGACCATAGAATACCCCTGTATGAAGGATCACAACCAGTTAACATTAGACCATATAGGCACCCTCCTTCACAAAAGGATGCCATTGAAACTATGGTAACTGAGTTATTGGGTAATGGAATTATAAGACATAGCCAAAGTCCATTTGCCTCACCCATAGTCATGGTTAAGAAAAAAGATGGATCATGGAGGATGTGTATTGACTATAGGGAGCTCAATGCTAAAACAGTGAAGGATAGGTTCCCTATACCTATCATTGAGGAACTTATTGATGAGTTAAGTGGTTCTAAGGTGTATTCTAAACTAGATTTGAGGTCAGGGTACCATCAAATAAGAATGTTTGATGATGACATTCCTAAAACAGCCTTTAGAACCTATGAAGGCCATTATGAATTCCTAGTGATGCCCTTTGGTCTAACCAATGCACCATCTACATTTCAAGCCTTGATGAATGAGATTTTTAAGCCCTTTCTTTGAAAGTTTGCCCTAGTGTTTTTTGATGACATACTGGTTTACAGTAAGTTAAGGGAAGAGCACAAATTACATTTGAAGATGGTACTTGATATGATGAGACAACATACATTGTTTGCAAAAAAGTCTAAGTGTGTATTTGCAACACAAAAGGTAGAATATTTGGGGCATGTTATCACTGCACAGGGGGTGTCAACAGATCCTACCAAGATTGAAGTCATGTCAAAGTGGCCTGTGTGACGACCCGAAAATTTCCGATCAAATTTAAACTTAATCTTTATATAATTCCGACACGATAAGCAAAGTCTGTAATATTAAGTCTCGAAAATTTTAGAACTGTGTTCATATATTCAAATACCCTTTGACTACTCTCGACGATTCACGAACAATGAATTTCAAATAGATATATATATATAAATATTATGATATAAGTAAGCTGTGAATAATATATATATATATATATATATATATATATATATATATATATATATATATATATATATATATATATATATATATATATATATATATATATATATATATATATTATCGTTTTATCAACTTTTATTTTTATCATTATCATTATTAATAAAATTATTAATTCCATTAAGAGTATTGAAATCATTATTAATTATTGTTATTATTATTAAGATACAACTTATTATCATTATCATTAATATTATTATTATTTCTATTATTATTATTATTAGTATTTTTTATTAATATTAATAATATTATCAATATTAATAGTATTAACATAATTATTAATATTAATATTAATTAAATATAAATTAAAAATGGATGTCGATATGTATAATGACAAGAGTCTGATGGCTTTCTGTTATACATTTAGATATTTGATTTACTATTGTTGATTGTCAATCAACCATATATCTAACTCTTATAAAATATGTAATATACATATACATGTAAAAAGATGATAAAACATCTATTCCTTCTTTTTCCTTTTATCTCATTCGATCACCACCTAAACTACTCTCAACTTTTACTATTAAATCTCCTTCTTGCTCTAACACCAAACCACTAGTGTTTCTGTCCTTTGATTGAAGCAAAACCATTAGACCATCATGAACTATTGATGTATCCGGTTATGGTTAGATTCAACCCAAGTATCACAAAATCCATCACCCAGGGTAACCACCATCGAACCCACCAAAGAACAACTTGCAATTGTTCTTGTTCCTTTCGTTCATCAAACCACTTCTCTCTCTATGTCTCTCTCTATATCACTTATTTATATTCGATTAAACCACCAACAAATGCAAATTGTATACTCCTGTTTCTGCCCGTTTGTTTTCCTGCTGCTGTGACAGTCTTCACCGCCACCACAAAGCTCACCATTTACCACCAATAATTGCTGCTACTCGTTCGTTTCTAGTTCCGGTTAATACACACAAACCCACTGTAAGAACCTAACCATATCACCATCTTTATTTATTTATGTAACAACCCAACATTGATTTACCAAAAACACGACACAAAAAAAAAATTCTGTGACTGCCCATCTGGACGGCATCCAGAAATCGGGACGGCGTCCAGCCTTTACAACTGGGACGGCGTCCAAGGATTTGGGACGGCATCCCAATGAACTAAAAAGTACTGATCAGTTTTTGTTTACACGCGAGCGAAAAACTCGCTCCCCGACACTTTTCAACGAAACCATTTTCACAATATGACATATTAAGTAAAACTAAGATATTGCCACCATAAAAACAAGTTTTACAACCCCGGGCTCACAATGACCCGTTTTACAAATAAAGTAGCAGTTTCGACCCATTTATCTCTTTAGACGGATTAGAACTCTACAACCCAACCCGATACCAAGAGCATAATCCCGGGGACTACCAAAACCCCCATCCGCGTCCAATTATCCGAAAGCTACCCCATCAAGCCCAACTCCTCCTGAACGTCTAGTCTAACAACTAGCTAGCATCAATAACACAATACCTGTAAAAAGGTAAACAACGAGAGAGGTAAGCCGAGGCTTAGTGAATGCAATAATTATACACATACATATATAATATACCTACTTGCAAACACTTACTCACATACCGCATACATGCTAGCAACACAATTAGCTTATCATCACAATTACAAGCTATAACCTCCAATAATCAAGCTAGCATAACAAAAGCATATATAATATGAACAAATATAATATGCTTACGCTACAACACAAATACCCATGGTTAACCAATAGTACAAGGGAACGGCGCTCGCAAAAACGTCATCGGTGTTCATACCATCCGTTAGGGCACTTAACACCTCGCACCACTAACCCCTAGGGTGGCACCTTAACACCTCGGCACATCACCCCGAGTGGCATCTTAACACCTCGATGCAACACTCATTATTTTACGGAGTGGTGTCTTAACACCTCGACACTACACTCCTAGGTGGCATCTTAACACCTCGATGCTACACCCGAGTGGCATCTTAACACCTCGATGCTACACTCTTCACGTGAAACGTGGTGTCTTAACACCTCAACACTACACATTTCACGCTACAACAAATAGATACATTATATACCTACGCATATAATTATTCCACTCACCTCGAATTGCCCGCACAAGTCATAAACGTAAATCGCCTCCAAAAGCAACCGAACAAACCTTTTACCTATAATACGCATATAGATATACAAACAATCAACATACATTCTCTACGAGAGAATTCGACTTCATCACCCTTAACCAAGGGTTTACACCTATCACCACAAACCGCCCATTTAGACACATAAAGTGGACTTCACCAATTACCACTACGGGTGGTAATTCTGACCCATCCAACAAGTACAATTTAACCAAAATTATATTTGACACCATTTAAACCAATCTAGGTCTTAACCAAAATTTCTTATCATCCAATTAATCCAAAATTAAAGTCATTACCAAATTTGACCCATCTAAGTCAACCCATTTTGACATAAGTCCCAAAAACATCTTTAATCACTAACGGCTAGTGACTAACTTTCCAAAATACCAATTAACACTTGAATCAAACATTTATATACTTGGTTCATCAAATCTTGACCCATAACTTAGTTTGACACCGAATCAAGCTTACTTGACCCAAAATACCCATTCGACCCATGATGATGTAGCGTGAGGGTACGAAATAGTATTAAATTTTTAATACAAAATACTACAAAATATGACACAAGTTTTATTAATTTACGGATGGGATATACCTAAACCTTGCTACAACACTATAGGCAGTGTACCTAATCGTAGAGTAGTGTAGTTTTTAGTAAGTCCGGTTCGTTCCACAGGGAGCTGGTGAAGTTAACGCTATATTATTAAGTTTATTTGTAAAAATATATATATAAATAAGTAGTAGTATTATTATAAAATGGGGGTTTTACCGTTTAATGACCGGTTTGTCGATTTTAAGCGTAAAAATAAATGACAAAAATTAAAGTGCGTAAAATAAATTGCGATAAATAAAATGACAGAAAATAAAATTGCGAGTAATAAAATGACAGTAAATAAAGATACGATGAGAAATATAATAAAAGAATTATGCTTATTTAAACTTCCGTAATCATGATGTTTGACGTGTTGATTTTAATTTATTACCATGGGTTAATTGTCCTTTGTCCTGGTTTATTTGATACGTCTATCTGGTTTTTGTCCATAATAGTCCATCGGTCATAAATATAAAGTGCGAGTATCCTCGTCAAATTACCCTTATACCCGAAGTCAAATATTCCAACTGATTAAGGATTTAAACTGTGACGCAGTTATCACTTCTGTCAACAATTACACCAATTATCACTGTATGTAATCCACCCCTGTTTTAATTAGTTTATGAATATTAATTCATCCACTTGATCAGAATGAATAATCAATTACCCAACCCAATTGATTAATTAAATGATTATAACAGATTCCATATGAACATCACTAAATAGGACAACCATAATCATTATTAATTATTAGGTTAATTAATTTGAAGATAGGTTCGACAGACTCCAATGAGTTGTCACTCAATTAGACAATACCCCCCATCTATTAATAGCCCATAGTTCAATTTCCACAAGTGTCGTTCTTTTGTTCAAACCCCAATTATGGTACAAAGCCCAATTACCCAATTTTAGTAATTAGCCCAACATCATGATTACTTCATTTTAAATAAGCATAATAACGACTTAGCTACGAGACATTAATGTAAAAAGGTTGAACATAACTTACAATGATTAAAAATAGCGTAGCGTTACACGGACAGAATTTCGACTTACACACTCAAACGATCTCTATCATAAATCTTATTATTATCATAATTTAAAATTAAAATTAAGATTATTGTTATATCTTATTAAGTTAACATTATGATAGAGATATAGAATATAGATATTGGATATTAGATATAGATATTTGATAGATGGATCGAGGATAGAAAATATGATCGAAAAGTGTGTCCCTAAAATTGATCGATATAACTTGTTTTTATAGGCGAATTATGAAATGAAATTTTCATTTACGACCCCTAAACTATGCTCAATTAACAACTTTTTTATTATTTAATATTATTCTTATTATGAATTATTTAAATATTATATTTTATTCTTGTGCATAGTTGACTCGTAATTTTTACACCGTTGCGTCGAGCGTTGAGAGTTGGTTCATGTCCTGGTTCCGGATTTTCGAACGTCCTTTCGTATAATTTAATATCTTGTACTTTGCGTTTTGTAACTTGTACTCTTGTCATTTTTAGACGTTTCTCATCAATAAATTGAACCTTTTGAATTGTATCTTGTACATTTGAGCTTTTTGGATGTTTTGGTCTTTCAAATCTTCGTTTTTGTCTTTAAATCTTCATTTTCGAGCGATTTGCGTCTTTCGTCTTCGCACTTATTTATTTAACTATTACAACTAAAAATAAGGAAATTACATTTAAAAACTTTACATATTGGAACGATATTGCTACAAAATATATGTTCATTTGGAGCACTATCAAATATCCCCACACTTGAGCGTTGCTTGTCCTCAAGCAATACAGAACTTGAAATAAAAACATACATGAATCACTTTTTTATTCATCACATTTTGTACATCAGTGATTTTGATATAGCGATATAAACAATGACAGTAATGATGGTTAAAGGTGGGTGTGTCATCCACAGTTGCCTCGGGTTTAGGTCAACGACACTTGCAATCAAATAGCCGATTTACTTTCGGTTTCCAAAGCAAAGTGCACATTTGAAAGGTGGTTTACAGTCCCACATGACTATTAAAATGTAGATCCTTAAGGAAATTGGATCTTTATGAAAACATTTGATCTTTTTGAAAATTTAATCTAGCTTTTACCCTAGATAAGTTTTCCGGAATAACCCTTCACCGGTGTTTGCAAAATATTTTTGTGGGTTGTGTGGGTTTCAGATTTGAAAATTTTAGCTCAACACTTGTGGTTTTGTGTTACCCACTTGCTAACCTTGTATTAGGAAAGCAACACGTCCAGTTTACTTGTCCCGTATATTACCTTTCGGCAAACTACCGTCCGGTTGTAAAGGAAAGCGATGAACAAGAAACTGTTAAGGCAATGTCCCGTGACATGCAGATGATTATGGTCTTATTAACGTGTCGGATGCTAGAACTATCCTTGGTAGGAGCGATAGTAAAGATCATCCTATAATTTTTCGGTCTGGCACAAGGTCCTGTCTCCGACCATGCTATGCAACCACCGTTCTTACGGTTGACACCCGATTTGGTTCAGGTGACCTAATGAATTCTGATGAATTCTCAGGATTTTACGTTCAATGGTAATGAACGCATTGAAAATGGGTTTTCAGAAAACAAATCGGTTTGTATTTTTGATCAAAATATTTTCTCGTTCAAGCTCGAGTTTAGATATCATTGAATTCCATGAGTTTGAATTCTCAATCTTTAAGGTCAATCTCTAGGATTGAGTAATATCAGTCTTAAAAGCTGATTTTTAATCTTTAAGGAGATTATCCTTTCTGGGGATCTGATTCATTAGTCTTATCAAGCTAATTTGCACGGTGCCCTCCCCATTTTACAAGACAGACCCTCTCATGGTTAGGATAAGTCTGACCACTTGGCGACCCTGTTTGATGCTGAGGTCCGTGGATTTCCTGCTGATTTTAGTGATGACTTTTCTAGGTTTTTCGTCAACCTACAGCTGGTCTGGACGACAACTTCATGACCTAAATCAAGAAGCGCGTGTCTTTTTCGGAAGACTTTACTTCCTTTTAATGATGGAATTGATTCATCGTGTAGATCCATCTTTCTTACTAATGTATTACAGTAAACCGGGTAAAACTGATTAGTATCGTCCAAAGCAAAAGTACCTGCAATAATCTTGTACAAAAATATGTGATATATGTTTTAAATTGAATAACTTGGTACATTCTTCCCACACTTAGTTTCTTTCTTTGCCTTTTTATTTTCTTTTATTTCATTTTAAATGAATTCAAGCGTTTTAGGGTGTTTCTCAATTTATGTCCTTTCCGAGGTAACGATAATTTCGGTATTATCACCTAGTTTTCACCGTTCATAAATATGTATAAACATGATTTTGACTTCATTTAATTGAAAATTTTTCAAATTTTCACAAAATTTGGCAAATAAACCAAGTATAAACCTGAGAGAATTTATAACCCTTCCCCACACTTAAGATCATGCAATGCCCTCATTTGCATGAAATCAGACTATAATTTAAATTCATGAGGGTGATTAGCGTAGAAAAGTGATTAAAAATACCGAGTTTGTAATTACAAAGCTCGTCGAATGATAGATGGCGCCTCATCGTTCATTCCTTCATTTGTTATATCATATTTGTTGTTTTGCGTCTTGTCGTCAAAATTAGTACCTTTTGCTTGACTTTAATGACAGTCTTTGAAAGTGCATTGTTTTACTCTGTTTTGTACATAAGATAAAATACAAACATATATATATATGTATATATATTTTTGAAGTTTGGTTTATAACCCCACTTTTCAAAAATTTATAAAGTATAATATTTTTGGCATACTTTAAATCAATAAAATTAAAAATAATGATAACAAAATTTGTCGCCCCGCCCTCGGGTAAAGTAATTTCGGCTCTATGACCTAGTCTTCAACTTACGACGAATTTTATAAATCATTTTTTTTTTCAACTTAATGAAATAAAGTAAATTTTGTTTTTAAATATCACACAAAACTTAAAAGCATATTAATTTCATATAAAACCTAAAAAAAAAACAAAAATTCAGAATGGGGGGAGAAAACTAGTTCTTTAGTGTCTGCTAGCGGAAAAGACCAATCGGATTCCATTCTCGGAACTACACGAGAACAGAACAACTAACTCTAGATAACATTTTCTTAGAACATTTGAATCTCCCCACACTTAGGTAACTGTGGTGTCGAAATTGTGATTAACTTCATCGTCAATTTCTTTTGGTCCATAATCAACTTGCCTATCTGTGACTTTTTCTTTAAGCCAGTGCCCGGCTTCTTCCGTAATATCCCATAATTCAACTAGCTTCACCTTTTCTTTAGGCGATAGATTGGATACTAACCGGTTACATAACTTAAAGTTCCCCTTACTTCTAGCATCAATAGCCCGTTTAAAAAGTTTCTTCATTGAACTGTTAATAACGGGGTCATCTAATTTCGTATCAACAACGGGGTCCTTTGTTATTGGGTTATCATTAGGTGTTACTTCATTTTTCCCACACTTAGTCGTTTCATTATTGCTAAGCACTGCCGTTGGAGTTGGTAAAACAACATGGTTCTTACCAATCGTTTTTACTGGTTCAACGGTTTTGGTTGGTGGAGATTTAGACTTTCGAATCATAAAGGTGATCGATTTGTCACCACTTTTAAGTGTCATTCTTCCATTTCCTACATCAAATAACGCCCCGGTGGACGCTAAGAATGGCCGACCTAAAATTAGAGGAATGTTTGGGTCCTCTTCTATGTCAATGACAATAAATTCGACTAGAAAGGTTAAATTGCCTACTTGAACGGGTAGGTTGTCAGCAATTCCAACTGGGTGCTTAATGGTTTGATCAAAGAGTCGAACACTCATATCCGTTGGACTTAACTTACCTACACCTAATCTCTTATATAAGGAAAGAGGCATAACACTTACACTCGCACCTAAATCTGCTAGTGCATCATACATGACACAATCACTAAGTAGACAAGGAACAATAAATTCACCCGGATCACCTACCCTAGGTGGAGGTTTTGGTGGAACTGTCTTCACCGGGTTTATATTTACGGCTTTTGTTTCTTGCACTTTCTTATTCTTTTTCTTCTTCTTCTTTCCAGAGGTATCACAATCTTTATTACCTATCACTTGCTCATACTCAACTCCTTTTCTTGGAAACGGGATGGGTGGTTTGTATGGTGCCACCACTGGCTTTACATACTCGGGTGGTGGTGGTGTAACTTCTTCATTGTTACTCTCATCTAAAACCTTCCCATCTTCTGGTGCTGGTTTTTCAGAATTCGTTGAAACCATATTAACATTCTCATTCCGAGGATTTACTTCAGTATTACTCGGTAGCTTTCCTTGTTCCCTCTCACTCATCATGCTAGCAAGAGTACCTACGTGTTTTTCTAGATTCAAAATGGAAGCTTGTTGAGTTCTTAATGACTGATCAAATCTCTCGTTCGTTTGGGTTTGAGTTTCAATAAATTGTGTTTGAGATTCAACTAGCTTGAATACCACGTCTTCCATATTTGACTTTTTCTCTTCGGTTTGTTGTTGTGGTTTATATAAGCCAGGTCTTTGTTGATTGAAAGTGTTGTTTTGAGTTGGTTGGTTATTCGGACCTTGTTGGTTATACCAGTTATTTTCGGGTCCTTTTGGATTGTAAAGAATGTTTTGATTTCGATTGAAGTTTAGCTTTGGCGGTTGATAATTATTTTGATAATTATTTCCAGGCCTTTGGTTCATATAGGAAACATTCTCTCGTTGTTCCAATGTTGGTTCAATGTGACAATCTTTCAATAAGTGTGGTCCACCGCATAGCTCACAACTGATTCGTATTGCGTGAATATCTTTATTCATCTTTTCCATTCGTCTTTCGAAAGCATCTATTTTTGCGGAAACGGAATCAAAGTCATGGCTAGAATCGGCTCTAGCCGCTTTAGATGATCGAAAGATATCTTTTTCTTGGTGCCACTCATGAGAGTGGGAGGCTGTATTATCAATAATTTTGTAAGCTTCAGTTGCGGTTTTCTTCATGATGGAACCACCAGCTGTTATGTCGATGTCTTTTCTTGTAGCGATGTCTACGCCTTTATAGAAGATTTGCACTATTTGAAAAGTATCTAATCCGTGTTGAGGACATCCTCTCAACATCCTTCCGAATCTTGTCCACGCCTCATATAATGTTTCATTTGGCTTTTGCGTGAACGTAACAATTTCTCCTTGAAGTCTCACGGCTTTGGATGCCGGAAAGAATCGTTTAAGAAATTTTTCAACTAAAACATCCCATGTGTCAATCGCCCCTTCAGGTAACGATTCTAACCAATCTTTGGCTTCTCCCTTTAAAGTCCAGGGAAATAACATGAGATAGATTTGTTCGTCTTCCACTTCTCGGATTTTGAATAGTGTACAGATCCTATTAAACGTACGAAGATGTTCGTTTGGGTCTTCATTCGGCGTACCACTATATTGGCACTGATTAGTTACCATGTGTAGAATTTGTCCTTTAATTTCATAATCTGGAGCATTAACTTCTGGTTTAATAATGGCGTGACCTTGGCCAGTGCGCTTAGCTCTCATTCGTTCTTCCATACTTAGAGGTTCTAGATTTTCCATGATTGGATTTGTTGTATCCGAATCACTAGAGGATTCTGATTTAATGGTTTCTTTCCTCAACAATCTCTGTTTGAATGATTGGTGGTTCCGGAGGAAAGTTTAATGGTTCGGGATCTACAAACCGTTCCTGAATATTCTCCGGATTCTCAATTGTGAGGTTTGTTTCAAAAACTGGATTATCGGAAATTTGAGTTTGAGGATTTGGTCGACTTGATGACGATTCTAAAGAAAAATCAACGGCGGCGATATTCGTTAAACGATGTCTTGATCGAGTTACAGGTGGTGAACGTACAAAAGGTGGTGAACGTCTTGCTCGGTGCATTCACTGAATATCCTATTAGTTTTAAAAAGGAAAGAAAAATTATAATAAGTTATCCAACCAATAGACTTTTCTGATTTTGCCCACGTTTCGAATAGCCAAAAGATGCAGCAGAGGGGCAGGATTCGTTTGGTCTCAATATAATTGAGGACTGTTTGGCTCCAATAACCCGGTCCACGTACAAATCCAACTATTACTACGAACCAGAAAATTTTGATGTCTATCAATTTAACCACTTAAAATAAATTTTCGTAATTTTAAGAAATTTAGAGAAGAAGTAGAAAAAAATTCTAAGTCCTAAAAACTAGAATGGCGAGAAATAAGAAAGAAATAGATTGCGCGTCGAAAAATGTCGAAAAATAAAAGGTCGAAAAATAGGCGTCGAAAAATAAAAATAAAAAAGTAGTGCGAAATACGGCGTCGTAAAATTCTAAAGCACCTAAAACTTAGTCTAAGGAATAAGCACTTAAGGGATTTTACGGCAAAACCTAAAAATTCTAGAAGTAAAAATAACTATGGCAAAACTAAACTTAATACTAAAAGTTGCGACTATAGTCTAAAAATCTAAAGGTAATAAAACTAAAAAAAAACATTTTTTTTTTATAGACAAAATTTTAAAAATATATATATTTTTTTTTTAATAATTTTTTTTTTTTTTTTTTTTTTTTTACGTTTTTTTTTTTTTTTTTTTTACGTTTTTGTTTTTTTTTTACGTTTTTTTTTTTTTACGTTTTTTTTTTTTTTTTTTTTTTTTTTTTTTCTTCGTTTTTTTTTTTTTTAAAATTTTTTAAAAAAAAAAACGATTTTTTTTTTTTTACAAATTTTTTTTTTAAAACGATTTTTTTTTTCTTTTAAAAAAAACGATTTTTTTTTTTTTTTACACAAATTTTTTTTTTTTTTTTTTAAAAACGAAATTTTTTTTTTTTTTTTAAAACGATTTTTTTTTACAAATTAATAATTTTTTTATAATTATAATTTTTTTTTAAAACTTTTTTTTTTAATTCATTTACTATTCATGAATAGTAAATGAAAATAAATTAATTAATTTACTATTCACATGAAAGCGACATGATAGCAATTATTAATTATAAGTTACATAATATACCCCTGAAGTATTTAATAAATACGACTTTTTTAAAATTTACGTAAATTTTTGATTCTTAAATATTTTTATATTATTATATTCTATTTCAATATTATTATATTATTATATTCTATTTCAATATTATTATATTATTATATTTTATTTCAATATTATTATAATTAAAAATATAGCGTTTTAGCGCTCCCCGGCAGCGGCGCCAAAAACTTGATGATGTAGCGTGAGGGTACGAAATAGTATTAAATTTTTAATACAAAATACTACAAAATATGACACAAGTTTTATTAATTTACGGATGGGATATACCTAAACCTTGCTACAACACTATAGGCAGTGTACCTAATCGTAGAGTAGTGTAGTTTTTAGTAAGTCCGGTTCGTTCCACAGGGAGCTGGTGAAGTTAACGCTATATTATTAAGTTTATTTGTAAAAATATATATATAAATAAGTAGTAGTATTATTATAAAATGGGGGTTTTACCGTTTAATGACCGGTTTGTCGATTTTAAGCGTAAAAATAAATGACAAAAATTAAAGTGCGTAAAATAAATTGCGATAAATAAAATGACAGAAAATAAAATTGCGAGTAATAAAATGACAGTAAATAAAGATACGATGAGAAATATAATAAAAGAATTATGCTTATTTAAACTTCCGTAATCATGATGTTTGACGTGTTGATTTTAATTTATTACCATGGGTTAATTGTCCTTTGTCCTGGTTTATTTGATACGTCTATCTGGTTTTTGTCCATAATAGTCCATCGGTCATAAATATAAAGTGCGAGTATCCTCGTCAAATTACCCTTATACCCGAAGTCAAATATTCCAACTGATTAAGGATTTAAACTGTGACGCAGTTATCACTTCTGTCAACAATTACACCAATTATCACTGTATGTAATCCACCCCTGTTTTAATTAGTTTATGAATATTAATTCATCCACTTGATCAGAATGAATAATCAATTACCCAACCCAATTGATTAATTAAATGATTATAACAGATTCCATATGAACATCACTAAATAGGACAACCATAATCATTATTAATTATTAGGTTAATTAATTTGAAGATAGGTTCGACAGACTCCAATGAGTTGTCACTCAATTAGACAATACCCCCCATCTATTAATAGCCCATAGTTCAATTTCCACAAGTGTCGTTCTTTTGTTCAAACCCCAATTATGGTACAAAGCCCAATTACCCAATTTTAGTAATTAGCCCAACATCATGATTACTTCATTTTAAATAAGCATAATAACGACTTAGCTACGAGACATTAATGTAAAAAGGTTGAACATAACTTACAATGATTAAAAATAGCGTAGCGTTACACGGACAGAATTTCGACTTACACACTCAAACGATCTCTATCATAAATCTTATTATTATCATAATTTAAAATTAAAATTAAGATTATTGTTATATCTTATTAAGTTAACATTATGATAGAGATATAGAATATAGATATTGGATATTAGATATAGATATTTGATAGATGGATCGAGGATAGAAAATATGATCGAAAAGTGTGTCCCTAAAATTGATCGATATAACTTGTTTTTATAGGCGAATTATGAAATGAAATTTTCATTTACGACCCCTAAACTATGCTCAATTAACAACTTTTTATTATTTAATATTATTCTTATTATGAATTATTTAAATATTATATTTTATTCTTGTGCATAGTTGACTCGTAATTTTTACACCGTTGCGTCGAGCGTTGAGAGTTTGTTCATGTCCTGGTTCCGGATTTTCGAACGTCCTTTCGTATAATTTAATATCTTGTACTTTGCGTTTTGTAACTTGTACTCTTGTCATTTTTAGACGTTTCTCATCAATAAATTGAACCTTTTGAATTGTATCTTGTACATTTGAGCTTTTTGGATGTTTTGGTCTTTCAAATCTTCGTTTTTGTCTTTAAATCTTCATTTTCGAGCGATTTGCGTCTTTCGTCTTCGCACTTATTTATTTAACTATTACAACTAAAAATAAGGAAATTACATTTAAAAACTTTACATATTGGAACGATATTGCTACAAAATATATGTTCATTTGGAGCACTATCAACCCATTTTAACCAAGATTAGGGTTTACACCCAAAAATCAAGTCAACACAAGTGTTCTAAGGTTTAACTAACACATGCAAGGTCCAAACTAACAATTCCATCAATTGAAACCCTAAGTCACCAATTCGAGTCTACATACATGAATCTTCCCCAAAAACCCCCAAACTTCACAATAAATGGGTTATAACTCTAACTAGCACAAACTTTAACTCAAACAATAATCTTAACAAAGAAATTCGGATTTAGAGCTTACCAACACTACCACCAGTGAACGAGGTGAACAACTTTAACTCTTGAGACCCGACCCGAATCACACTTCTTCTTCTCCAAATCCCCAACTCTCTCTCGCTAGAACCTCTCTCTCTCACTAGGGTTTGATGAGAGTGTTTGAGAAGGTGAAATGGGGATAAGAATGAGAGTGGATCAGTTTTAATGGCTCAAAACCGACCCCCAAGTGAAAAGACTCAAATATCCTCTTTTAAAACCTTTAAAAATACAGCTGCTGGCCTGTCAGGCACTTTGGACGGCGTCCAAAATGGCCGGACGGCGTTCCACCCTTCATTCTTGGACGGCGTCCCAAAGTCTGGACGGAGTCCCAATGAACTGAGCCTGAAACTGAACTTGTTTTGGTCGTAACTTTCAAACCGTAGCTCCGTTTTTTGATGAACCAAATATCGTTGGAAACGTAATGAGATTTACTATCCAATAGCAAGGTTTTAGAACATCAACTCTAATTTTATTTGGGATCCAAATATATGCTTACATGCCTCGTATTTTGAATGACGCTCGAAATAATGTGTAACTGAAAAACGGGTGTTACAACTCTCCCCCACTTAAATTGGATCACGTCCTCGTGATCCGCACAAACATTAGAAGTTAAGCACTTCTCCCACGAACATTTCCGCTTCCAACGCGGAGTCACACAAGTAGTAAACTCATCCAAATCCTCGCTTCGTGCACTAACGCATCATAATACAACAACCGTACTTCACAATCATCCTAAAAGAAGGACAATTCACCGGCAACCATCGTCGTCACACCTCACGATTCCTACAAAACACAACAAAGCCCGTCATCCATAACATCATCCGTGAATTCTAAGATCCCACCACACGCTAATGATCACTAGCGTGCACTACCGCAATAAACGATATCTCATACACTCAACGTCCAAAATTTCCATTTAGGAAATACGAAAAATACCACATTTTCCTTCAAGTTCTCACGGCTGCAACACGCAACAAGCGTCATCCATAACTATATCGCCCTATGCGATCTTCTAAATTCACTACGCCGCGAACCAAGTCTTACATTAATCCAAATCGAGAAGGATTCATGCTTCCTTAAAATTTCGTACCCATTCGGTTCATAACCGTACTACTCGACCGATCATTCCTGAATATTCTTTAGGCCAAGAACCAAACTCCCTCCGGCTCTACACCGGATCATTCCTTCAATGAAAAAAATTTTAATAACCCCGCAATAACACTTAAGAAGCACCACTTTCCCGCCGATCGATCCACACACGACTATACGTCACTGGATTAATCCAGGACGACAATAATACACCACGAATTAGACGAAACATCAACACATCGTCATAGGGTTTCTCCTCTGAACCATACAATACGGCTTCCTAGTACTAGCATAGAAGCTATTCGTATATGATGTGTGTAGAGGTGTATACGAAATAGTTATATTTTTACTACGAAATACGACGAAATATGATACAAGTTTACACAAGTTATTTATTTATTTATAGAGTAGATATACATAAACTCTGCTACAACACTATAGGCAGTGTACCTAATCGTAGAGTAGTATAGTTTTTAGTAAGTCCGGTTCGTTCCACAGGGAGACGACTTATTTTACACTATATTTTAAACAACTATATGTGTACAAAATATATATTTTTATATATAATAATAATATAAAAGGGGGTTTACCGTTTAATGATCGGTTTGTCGATTTTATATTTTAAGTCATAATTAAAACCTAATGAAAAATATAAGTTGCGATAATTAAAAAGTACGATAATTAAAAGTGCAATTGAATACAATGACAGTAAATAAAAGTGCGATAATTAAAAGTGCAATTAAATATGAAATATATAAATTATGCTTATTTAAACTTCCGTAATCATGATGTTTGACGTGTTAATTTTAGTTTATTATCATGGGTTAATTGTCCTTTGTCCTGGATTATTCAATATGTCCGTCTAGTTTTTGTCCATAACAGTCCATCGGTCATAAATTTAAAGTGCGAGTGTCCTCGTCAAATTATCCTTATATCCGAAGTCAAATATTCCAACTAACTGGGGACTTAAACTGTAACAAGGTCTTAATACTTTGTTTAATAATTACACCAGGATATCGACTGCGTGTAACCCAAGGTTTTAATACTTTGTTAACAATTATGCCAAGTATCCTTGTACATAATTCACCCCTGTTTTAATAAGTCTATTAACTATTAATCCATTCCCGTGTCCGGTTAAATGAACGATTATTCGTACATATAAATATCCCACCCATCGTGTCCGATCGAGTATATGTGGTTATTTATAGGTACGTCCAATTGTAAATCTTTATATTAAATTAACAAACTATCATTTAATTAAACAAATATAAAGCCCATTAATAGTCCATAGTCTAATTTCCACAAGTGTCATTCTTTTGTCCAAACCCCAATTATGGTACAAAGCCCAGTTACCCCATCTTTAATATTTAGTCCAACATCATGATTACTTCGATTTAAATAAGCATAATAATAACTTAGTTACAAGACATTAATTTAAAAAGGAGAACATAACTTACATTGAGTATTTATAGCGTAGCTTTACACAGACAGAACTTCGACTTGAAAACCCGTAAAATAAACGTTACGCTACCCAAACTTGTAGAAATGTAACCACTAAATTAACCTACTCCTACTCCTAAAACTAAATTACATAAAATAAAAATTAAAAACTGAATTTGAAAATATAAAAGAGTGTGTTTGAAGCTCGAGCACAGGCATGGTATTTATAGCATTTTGGCCTGCTACAGTAACCCATGCGATCGCATGGGTTTTATGCCTATTTCCCATGCGATCGCATGGCCGCCAGATCCAGCTCACATATTTTTTGTACACTAGCTTGTCGACATATTTAATAAATATATATAATATATATATAATTTTATATAATTATATATATATATTATATTATATTCTTGTGCATAGTTGACTCGTAATTTTGGCTCCGATGTTTCGTACATTTACGCCCGGTTTATGTCTCGGTTCCGGTTTCTCGAACGTCTTTTCGTACAATTTAATATCGTGCAATTTGCGTTCCGCGACTTGCGTTCTTGTTAATCTTTAGACGTTTTTCTTAGATAAATTAAACCACTTGGAGTGTAACTTGTACGTTTGAGCATTTTGGACGTTTTCGCCTTTTAAATCTTCATTTTCGACTTTAAATCTTCGTTTTCGAGCGATCTTCGTCTTTCGTCTTCACGCTTATTTATTTTAAACAATTACAACTAAAAATAACGAAATTACAATTAAAAACATTACATTTTGGAATGATATTGTGACTAAATATATGTTCTTTTGGAGCAATATCAATTATCCCTACACTTGAGCGTTGCTTGTCCTCAAGCAATACAGAACTTGAAATTAAATCACGCGAATCACTTCTTTATTCTTCACACTTTATACATTAGTGATTTTGATAAGGCGGTATAATCAATGATAGTAATGATGTGGTTTACAGTCCCACATGACTATAAAAATTTAGATCCTTAAGGAAATTGGATCTTTATGAAAACATTTGATCTTTTGAAAATTCATTCTAGCTTTTACCCTAGATAAGTTTTTCGTAATAACCCTTCACCGGTGTATGCAAAATGTTTTTGTGGGTTTGGTGGGTTTCAGATTTGAAAATTTTAGCTCAAAACTTATGGTTTTGTGTCACCCACTTGCTAACCTTGTATTAGGAAAGCAACACGTCCAGTATACTTGCTCCGTATATTACCTTTCGGTAAACTACCGTCCGATTGTAAAGGAAAGCGTTGAACAAGCAACTGTTAGGGCGATGTCTAATGACATGCAGATGTTCATGGTCTACAACGTGTCGGATGCAATTACTATCCTTTGTAGGAGCAATAGTAAAGATCACCCTATAATTTTTTTTTCAGTCTGGCACAAGGTCCTGTCTTCGACAATCCTATGCAACCACCGTTCTTACGGTTGACACCCGAATTGGTTCAGGTGACCTAATGAATTCCAGGTGAATTCCTAGGATTTTACGTTCAATGGTAATGAACGCATTGAAAATGGGTTTTCAGAAAACAAATCGGTTTTAATTTGATCAAAATATTTTCTCGTTCAAGCTCGAGTTTAGATATCATCGAATTCCATGAGTTTGTAATTCTCAATCTTTAAAGTCAATCTCAAGGATTGAGTAATATCAGTCTTAAAAGCTGATTTTTAATCTTTAAGGAGATTATCCTTTCTGGGGGTCTGATTCATTAGTCTTATCAAGCTAATTTGTACAGCGCCCTCCCCATTTTACGAGACAGATCCTCTCATGGTTAGGATAAGTTTGACCACTTGGCGACCCTGTTTGATGCTGAGGTCCGTGGATTTTCTGCTGATTTTAGAGATGACTTTTCTAGATTTTTTGTCAACCTACAGCTGGTCTGGACGACAACTTCTTGACCTAAATCAAGAAGCGCGTGTCTTTTTCGGAAGACTTTACTTCCTTTTAATGATGGAATTGATTCATCTTGTAGATCCATCTTTTTATCTTTATTATAATATAGCGGGTAAAACGGTCAATTTAGTCCAAAACAAAAGCACCTGCAATAAATTTACAGAAACATGTAATAGATAGTTTTTTTTTAATTGAATAACTTGGTACATTCTCCCCACACTTAGTTTCTTTCTTTGCCTTTTTATTCTCCTTTATTCCATTTTAAATGAATTCAAGTGTTTTAGGGTGTTTCTCAATTTATGTCCTTTCTGAGGTAACAATAATTTCGGTATTAACACCTAGTTTTCATCGTTCATAAATATGTATAAACATGATTTTGAATTCATTTATTTGAAAATTTTTAAAATTTTCACAAAATTTGGCAAATAAACTAAGTGCAAACCCGAGAGAATTTATAACCCTTCCCCACACTTGAGATCATGCAATGCCCTCATTTGCATGAAATCGGACTATAATTATAAATTCACGAGGGTGATAAGTGTAGAAAAGTGATTAAAAATACCCAGTTTGTAATTACAAAGCTCGTCGAATGATAGATGGCGCGCCTCATCGTTAATTCCTTCTTGTTTTATCACACATGTTTTTCTTCAAAAACGGTTGCTTTTCTGAACTGTTTGCTAATCTTTGAAAATGCGTCTTTTACCCTAACTTATTATACATGTTTATTAACGAGTTATGCACTAACCCGAACCCCGAATTTAACGTTAAGTGGGGTTAGACTTCCCCATACTTAGCTGACGACATGTGAAGTCGGTAGAATAAGTTCCACAAATTAAAATAGTGAGCCAGTTATTTACATCTCGGGTGGTATAAAATATATCAATGGGTTTAAAGTTTAGACCCACCCGATCGTCACTACTTAATTCTTTTTTAAGTGTAGCTTTTAGTAAATGGATATGTCTCTTTTCTGGTTCTTGGTCAAATGGATATTTCTATAGGGTGGACAATTCCTAACATTTTCTTTCGTTCATTCTCGAGATCAAGGTTTTCACCTCTATTACCCAATTAGGTGAAATTCGAGGTGTCAATATCTATTACAGCTTGTAGTTCATCTTTGGTAGATGACTCGTCTATTGAGAATATTGGGTTAGAAGGTTGTGGAATGGTGAATTTCGGGATCGAAGCAAATTCTTCTTCATTAATGGTACTTATTGGTCCCACCATTTTGGTCTCGGGGGTAAAATTTTCAACGTTATCATTTTCCCAAGAGTACCAATTTGTCACCCTTACTTCTTCTTCATCCATTGATGGATCGATGATTTCGTTGGTAGAGGATAATGTGTCGATATGTTGTGAAATTGGTAAGACTGAATAAAAAGTATCATCGGGATAGTTGGTGATTTCGGAGCTCTCGAATTCATCAAAATTCGATGATATGAGATTTTCTTGCACATGACTCCTCAGATCAACGGGTGTGTAATCTGATAGAGTTTCAGCTTGCCGATTTACAAACTCTCTCATTTGTTCATTTTGAGCATCAAGTTCTTCGAGTTTGATTTTCATATAATCTAAAGAATTTTCAGGCACATAATTTTCCTCGTCTTCTGGTTGTTGAGTTTGGATATATTCTTGGGAATAATTCCAATTAGAATTGTATTCCTCATAATCATTCCATTCAGGTTCCATGGGTGCATAATTTTCCATAGGAACGTAATAATAACATTCCCATGTTGAGTGATAATCTCCACAGATTTCACAACCAGTTATTTTTTCGTCATTCGTGATCCAAGATTGACCGAACGAATTGTCATCAACACCCGTTTGAGAGTATTGATTAAATTGATTTCGGATGTCATAAAGAGTTTCCAAAATATTCTCGAGATTTTCCATAATGCGCTTATTACCAAATTTTAGCTACAATGTGGTGCATTTACTAATTATCCTATTAGTTATAAAACTAAAAATTATATAAGTTATCAAATTAATAGACTTTTCTTCTTTTGCCCACGTTTCGAATAGCCAATAGATGCAGCAGGGAGCCAGAACCCTTTACAACTCAGCCACTAACAAATCCAACTATTACTACGAAGCAGAAAATTTGGATGTCTATCAATTTAACCGCTTAAAATAATTTTTCGTTTGGAATTTTAAAGAAAATAAAAATCTATGTCCTAAAAACTAGCGTGTCGAGAAATAAGAAAGAAAAAGATTACGCGTCGAAAAATGTCGAAAAATAAAAATAAGAAAGAAAAACGTCGAAATTTAAAAGTCTAAAAACTAAATCTAAAAAGTTGCGCCTAAAGGTCTAAAGGTAAATACAATTTTATTCGAAAAATGAAAATTACTTAAATTGGCACTAAAATCTATAAACGGCGACGCAAAATTCTAAAGCGCCTAAATCTTAATCTAAAGAAAAAGCACTTAAGGGATTTTACGGCAAAGCCTAAAAATATAGAAATATAAAAATAACTACGGCAAAACTAAATTTAAAACTATATAGCGAACGATAAATATTACGATATAAACGATAAAAATACAAATTAGAACTAAAATGATAAAAATACAAATTTTATAAAAATATAATTTTTATATTATTTATTATATAAATATATTAAACTATATAATTAATAATAATAATTAAAACTTAATATTACTAATTAAAAATTAAAACTAAAATAAACTAATTAATATATTATAACTAAACCCTAAATAATAATAATAAATATATTAAAACCCTACGCGAATTAAATGCAATCCAAGGTTTGGGTCTGTCACGTCAGCCATGCGACAGCATGGTTTTACAACATCCGGCTCATGCGATCGCATGGGCCTAGTTTCCAGTTTTTTTTTTTAATTTTATATTATTTTTCTAAAAATTATATATAAATATATTTATACAAAAATAAATTTAAAATATAGCGTTTCGCCGAGTTCCCGGCAGCGGCGCCAAAAACTTGATGTGCGTAGAGGTGTATACGAAATAGTTATATTTTTACTACGAAATACGACGAAATATGATACAAGTTTACACAAGTTATTTATTTATTTATAGAGTAGATATACCTAAACTCTGCTACAACGCTATAGGCAGTGTACCTAATCATAGAGTAGTATAGTTTTTAGTAAGTCCGGTTCGTTCCACAGGGAGACGACTTATTTTACACTATATTTTAAACAACTATATGTGTACAAAATATATATTTATATATATAATAATAATATAAAAGGCGGTTTACCGTTTAATGACCGGTTTGTCAATTTTATATTTTAAGTCATAATTAAAACCTAATGAAAAATATAATTTGCGATAATTAAAAAGTACGATAACTAAAAGTGCAATTGAATACAATGACAGTAAATAAAAGTGCAATAATTAAAGGTGCAATTAATTATGAAATATATAAATTATGCTTATTTAAACTTCCGTAATCATGATGTTTGACGTGTTGATTTTAGTTTATTACCATGGGTTAATTGTCCTTTGTCCTGGATTATTCAATATGTCCGTCTGGTTTTTGTCCATAACAGTCCATCGGTCATAAATTTAAAGTGCGAGTGTCCTCGTCAAATTATCCTTATATCCGAAGTCAAATATTCCAACTAACTGGGGACTTAAACTGTAACAAGGTCTTAATACTTTGTTTAATAATTACACCAGGATATCGACTGCGTGTAACCCAAGATTTTAATACTTTGTTAACAATTATGCCAAGTATCCTTGTACATAATTCACCCCTGTTTTAATAAGTCTATTAACTATTAATCCATTCCCGTGTCCGGTTAAATGAACGATTATTCGTACATATAAATATCCCGCCCATCGTGTCCGATCGAGTGTATGTGGTTATTTATAGGTACGTCTAATTGTAAATCTTTATATTAAATTAACAAAATATCATTTAATTAAACAAATATAAAGCCCATTAATAGCCCATAGTCTAATTTCCACAAGTGTCATTATTTTGTCCAAACCCCAATTATGGTACAAAGCCCAATTACCCCATCTTTAATATTTAGCCCAACATCATGATTACTTCGATTTAAATAAGCATAATAATAACTTAGTTACAAGACATTAATTTAAAAAGGAGAACATAACTTACATTGAGTATTTATGGCGTAGCTTTACACAGACAGAACTTCGACTTGAAAACCCGTAAAATAAACGTTATGCTACCCAAACTTGTAGAAATGTAACCACTAAATTAACCTAATCCTACTCCTAAAACTAAATTACATAAAATAAAAATTAAAAACTGAATTTGAAAATATAAAAGAGTGTGTTTGAAGCTCGAGCACAGGCATGGTATTTATCAGTGTTGTAAAAAACGGAAAAAACGGGGGTGTAGACGGGGTTGTAGACGGATTTTGGGGTGCCCCGTCCCGTTTATACATAAAACGTTTGAAAAAACGGAAATCGGCCAAAAAACGGTCAAAAGACAATCAAACACGGTCCGAGACGGGAAAAAACGGGTTTTTCTAATTTTTTTCAAGTTTTTTTTTATTTATATAAAAAAAAAATTAAACGCTGTGCTATTACTTAGGGTTTCTTTTTTTATGTTTGAAATGTTGAAGTATTTAAACATGTGTGAAATGCTTATGTTTGGAATAATGTAATGTACAATATATATATATATATATATATATATATATATATATATATATATATATAACATTTTTATTTAAAAGTCAACGTTAGTCAACATCCGTCTAGACCTCCGTCTCGACCGTCTCGACCCTTTTAGGACCCGACCGTCTCGACTCCGTCTCGCGTCTTTTGCAACCTTGGTATTTATAGCATTTTGGCCTGCTACAGTAACCCATGCGATCGCATGGGTTTTATGCCTATTTCCCATGCGATCGCATGGCCGCCAGATCCAGCTCACATATTTTTTGTACACTAGCTTGTCGACATATTTAATAAATATATATAATATATATATAATTTTATATAATTATATATATATTATATTATATTCTTGTGCATAGTTGACTCGTAATTTTGGTTCCGATGTTTCGTACATTTACGCCCGGTTTATGTCTCGGTTCCGGTTTCTCGAACGTCTTTTCGTACAATTTAATATCGTGCAATTTGCGTTCCGCGACTTGCGTTCTTGTTAATCTTTAGACGTTTTTCTTCGATAAATTAAACCACTTGGAGTGTAACTTGTACGTTTGAGCATTTTGGACGTTTTTGCCTTTTAAATCTTCGTTTTCGACTTTAAATCTTCGTTTTCGAGCGATCTTCGTCTTTCATCTTCACACTTATTTATTTTAAACAATTACAACTAAAAATAAGGAAATTACAATTAAAAACATTACATTTTGGAATGATATTGCGATTAAATATATGTTCTTTTGGAGCAATATCAGTATACCAAAATCCCGTCAACGGCGAATCATCATCACAAAATTTCTGCAATTCGCCACACGACTCACAAAAATATTCACCACGCCGGGTGAACTTTCCTACCTAGACCGTCCGTTAAGGATGGTCTCAACATTTCAATGCAACTAACAGTCGCATCACTAGGGAGCACACTCTCGCAAACAAACAACATATGCGTGTCTCGATGTGAGACAGTCAAAATCGACACTCTCCGCCTCACATTCATCCATAAAGTGGAATAATCCACTGACAATCTTCACGATTGCGTTTCCCAACAGGGAAAATACGATATTCGCCACGATATCGAACTCGTTCTCATTCAATTATACTGTCCGGGTTTCATGACAACCCAGATTTTTCACTACGGGAGCACTCGCAACGACACTTCATTCTCTCACTCCGAGATCTCAAACTTCACATTTTGTCTCATACCGCACATTGGTACTACACGACCACCTTACATAGGAAGTCTTACACTTCCTTCAATCCCATCATCACAATCTTCACGCATAACATTCCAGAGTTGTAACTCACAATCATAAAGCACGATCTCGAGTCGACATTAGCAACCCGTCACTCTTCCTCGTTAGGAACTCCGAATACCTATTGAGGCTTAGCACGGTACGATCCGACATTTCACTATACATAACACCACTGGAGTTTTCCTCGGGCGACAGTAAAAACTCCCCCACTTAGGATTTATCTCCCTATTCTTACCGCCAAGATGATAACATCCCGCGGAATTGAAATTCCACGTCACACCTGACCATTGTCACCGTTGGTCATAAACATCAATTCACCGCAAATTCACTTTAAGCTCTCAGAGCCGACAGGCACAATCACTTGAGACGTCGTACACGCGATGACATCGCACATTCATACCACAATTCACAACTAACTACCTTAATTGTTTGAAAAGAAAAATCCACCAAAGTCCTACATATGCCTCTAAGCCTAGGCATATGTCACTCCGCTTACTCAGTCGTGCATCTCGGTCGAGATCACCCGCCCTTCCACGCAACGAACTTTTTCAACAATTGCTCACTCTCATGGAGAAGAGTGACCAATTCCGGCACCATAATTGCGTCCACCACAATGTCAACACTTCATCATATCCTTCGGACTAACCGACCATTAAGTCCGTCACCGGCTCACCGGTCATCTCTACCCGTCTATCACTTAAGAGCAACAAGATTCGCTCACCCGTCACTTCATAAGAAGTATTCGTCACAATGCTCTTAAACTTCGACTTTCGCAACCGTCGAATTACCATCACCCGTCGATCACTATTATAATCGCCAATGCTTCCAAGGGTATCTCACGGGCACCCTAAGCACAAAGTGATCACACCACTACCGGAGTTGAACATTACACTAGCAGGTATAAAAAGGCACCTGACGCAGTGTCATGGAGACTCCCACCACAATCAAATGAATTTTAGAAAATCGATCTTTAGGTTCCATACACCCGATGTCACCCATCTCTCTATAATAATGACCCGAAGTCATACCTACCCGACAACCTTACGGTTTATTGTCTTATCGAAAGTTCCTAGCGATCACACGCTACCCGCAGTTTCCACAAGGCCAAACGATATAGCCTAATGAGGCCCTTCATCTAACACAAGGTCGGGGATACCAAGTCTTACACCCTTCTACATCTCAATAAAACCACTACTACAAGGGATATTCCATTAGTAATGTTGCCCTATAATCTACAACACATTAACGCAATCAACATTACACTGGTCCCACTCCCATGAGTTTAACGACCCGAAGACTCCTCGATTCGCCAATTCCAAGGCGACTCACAACAAGAATCCTAACACGATTCTCTAACCACACACTCTACCGAGTGTAACTCAAAACTACAATCATTAGACTTGTCGCATTCCATTACAGAATTCAAGTCCTCGTCGCACACACGCAAACGTAAATCGATCTTCCTAGTTACGATGGGTAACTAAAACCAATAACAATCTCAATAATGCACCCACTACTTAGGGTGGCTAAGCTCGCACCAAACTTGTGAGTTGGCTCACTCACTTAACTAACCGAATCCATCGTAACACTTCACGACTCGCAACGAACCCGATGCGACTACAAGCACATCACCCGAGACAACTATCACTTAGGAACCAATAAAGATTCCTCATTTATCCCGAATCTACCCCAACCATGCCACGTTTTCTCCGTTCGGTACTCGTCATGTCATGCTTGATGTCAAGATACACTTTCGTAATAATGGTGATCGGTCACTATTACAAATGCGTACCTTACCATTTCCACATGGTCACGCAAAGTACTTTACCCGGACTGACGCAACATTCACACAAAATAACACGCGATAACTCCTAGTACCCGAATGACCAAAGTCCTTACCGTGAACTTGATCACTCAAAACCGCCAAACATACGAATCTCCCCAATAGATTCATCCCTAGGATACCGCACAAAAGATACCTGTATATATACACCTATATACAACATAATAATAAATATACACAAGTACACCGCAATAATACATCATCCTACAGCCTAGGTGACTATCACTAAAACAACGTCCCCGTTCGCCTACTTACCTTAGGCACTAACAATCTAAGGCACTAATTTACTCACCAAATAAAGCCCCACATAATCCCACATTGGACAAGCACTAGTCCTAGTTAGTCACCTACTCTAAGGCACTAACAAATCTCAATCCGACCCGTACTCCTACAAGTCTCGCAAATAACGCACCACTGTCAATAAGTCTAAGACTAGGCACCTATTCCAAGGTCACCTAATTCCCTTAGACTATGCTCTGATACCACTTGTAACAACCCAACATTGATTTATCAAAAACATGACACAAAAAAAAATTTCTGTGACTGCCCATCTAGACGGCGTCCAGAAATCGGGACGGCGTCCAGCCTTTACAACTGGGATGGCGTCCAAGGATTTGAGACGGCGTCCCAATGAACTAAAAAGTACTGATCAGTTTTTGTTTACACGCGAGCGAAAAACTCGCTCCCCGACACTTTTCAACGAAACCATTTTCACAATATGACATATTAAGTAAAACTAAGATATTGCCACCACAAAAACAAGTTTTACAACCCCGGGCTCACAATGACCCGTTTTACAAATAAAGTAGCAGTTTTGACCCATTTATCTCTTTAGACGGATTAGAACTCTACAACCCAACCCGATACCAAGAGCATAATCCCGGGGACTACCAAAACCCCCATCCGCGTCCAATTATCCGAAAGCTACCCCATCAAGCCCAACCGCTCCTGCACGTCTAGTCTAACAACTAGCTAGCATCAATAACACAATACCTGTAAAAAGGTAAACAACGAGAGGGGTAAGCCGAGGCTTAGTGAATGCAATAATTATACACATACATATATAATATACCTACTTGCAAACACTTACTCACATACCGCATACATGCTAGCAACACAATTAGCTTATCATCACAATTACAAGCTATAACCTCCAATAATCAAGCTAGCATAACAAAAGCATATATAATATGAACAAATATAATATGCTTACGCTACAACACAAATAACCATGGTTAACCAATAGTACAAGGGAACGGCGCTCGCGAAAACGCCATCGGTGTTCATAACATCCGTTAGGGCACTTAACACCTCGCACCACTAACCCCTAGGGTGGCACCTTAACATCTCGGCACATCACCCCGAGTGGCATCTTAACACCTCGATGCAACACTCATTATTTTACGGAGTGGTGTCTTAACACCTCGACACTACACTCCTAGGTGACATCTTAACACCTCGATGCTACACCCGAGTGGCATCTTAACACCTCGATGCTACACTCTTCACGTGAAACGTGGTGTCTTAACACCTCGACACTACACATTTCACGCTACAACAAATAGATACATTATATACCTACGCATATAATTATTCCACTCACCTCGAATTGCCCGCACAAGTAATAAACGTACATCGCCTCCAAAAGCAACCGAACAAACCTTTTACCTATAATACGCATATAGATATACAAACAATCAACATACATTCTCTACGAGAGAATTCGACTTCAACACCCTTAACCAAGGGTTTACACCTATCACTACAAACCGCCCATTTAGACACATAAAGTGGACTTCACCAATTACCACTACGGGTGGTAATTCCGACCCATCCAACAAGTACAGTTTAACCAAAATTATATTTGACACCATTTAAACCAATCTAGGTCTTAACCAAAATTGCTTATCATCCAATTAATCCAAAATTAAAGTCATTACCAAATTTGACCCATCTAAGTCAACCCATTTTGACATAAGTCCCAAAAACATCTTTAATCACTAACGGCTAGTGACTAACTTTCCAAAATACCAATTAACACTTGAATCAAACATTTATATACTTGGTTCATCAAATCTTGACCCATAACTTAGTTTGACACGTAATCAAGCTTACTTGACCCAAAATACCCATTCGACCCATTTTGACCTAGATTAGGGTTTACACCCAAAAATCAAGTCAACACAAGTGTTCTAAGGTTTAACTAACACATGCAAGGTCCAAACTAACAATTCCATCAATTGAAACCCTAAGTCACCAATTCGGGTCTACATACATGAATCTTCCCCAAAAACCCCCCAAACTTCACAATAAATGGGTTATAACTCTAACTAGCACAAACTTTAACTCAAACAATAATCTTAACAAAGAAATTCGGATTTAGAGCTTACCAACACTACCACCACATAGCCGTGAACGAGGTGAACAACTTTAACTCTTGAGACCCGACCCGAATCACACTTCTTCTTCTCCAAATCCCCAACTCTCTCTCGCTAGAACCTCTCTCTCTCACACTAGGGTATGATGAGAGTGTTTGAGAAGGTGAAATGGGGATAAGAATGAGAGTGGATAAGTTTTAATGGCTCAAAACAGACCCCCAAGTGAAAAGACTCAAATACCCTCTTTTAAAACCTTTAAAAATACAGCTGCTGGCCTGTCAGGCACTTTGGACGGCGTCCAAAATGGTCGGATGGCGTCCCACCCTTCATTCTTGGACGGCATCCCAAAGTCTGGACGGAGTCCCAATGAACTGAGCCTGAAACTGAACTTGTTTTGGTCGTAACTTTCAAACCGTAGCTCCGTTTTTTGATGAACCAAATATCGTTGGAAACGTAATGAGATTTACTATCCAATGGTAAGGTTTTAGAACATCAACTCTAATTTTATTTGGGATCCAAATATACGCTTACATGCCTCGTATTTCTAATGACGCTCGAAATAACGTGTAACTGAAAAATGGGTGTTACAATTTATTTTATTCCTTTCTTTTTCTTGTTATCATCCAACTACTTATATCCTTCTTGATTCGATCACGATACTGAACCAAACATCCTTCTTGTTGAAATGCAATCGTTCTTACTTTCACCCGGTAATTGAAATGTCCCGTTCTTATTGATTAAAAACGTTCCATATTAATTGATTTCGTTGCGAGGTTTTGACCTCTATATGAGACGTTTTTCAAAGACTGCATTCATTTTAAAACAAACCATAACCTTTATTTCATCAATAAAGGTTTAAAAAGCTTTACGTAGATTATTAAATAATGATAATCTAAAATATCCTGTTTACACACGACTATTACATAATGGTTTACAATACAAATATGTTACAACGAAATAAGTTTCTTGAATGCAGTTTTTACACAATATCATACAAGCATGGACTCCAAATCTTGTCCTTATTTAAGTATGCGATAGCGGAAGCTCTTAATAATCACCTGAGAATAAACATGCTTAAAACGTCAACAAAAAATGTTGGTGAGTTATAGGTTTAACCTATATATATCAAATCGTAACAATAGACCACAAGATTTCATATTTCAATATACATCCCATACATAGAGATAAAAATCATTCATATGGTGAACACCTGGTATCCGACATTAACAAGATGCATATTTAAGAATATCCCCATCATTCCGGGACACCCTTCGGATATGATATAGATTTTGAAGTACTAAAGCATCCGGTACTTTGGATGGGGTTTGTTAGGCCCAATAGATCTATCTTTAGGATTCACGTCAATTAGGGTGTCTGTTCCCTAATTCTTAGATTACCAGACTTAATAAAAAGGGGCATATTCGATTTCGATAATTCAACCATAGAATGTTGTTTCACGTACTTGTGTCTATTTTGTATATCATTTATAAAACCCGCATGTATTCTCATCCCAAAAATATTAGATTTTAAAAGTGGGACTATATCTCACTTTCACAGAATTTTTTTTTACTTCGTCTCGAAGTAAAACTTGGCCACTGGTCGATTCACGAACCTATAACAAATATGTACATATATATCAAAGTATGTTCAAAATATATTTACAACACTTTTAATACATTTTGATGTTTTAAGTTCATTAAGTCAGCTGTCCTCGTTAGTAACCTACAACTAGTTGTCCACAGTTAGATGTACAGAAATAAATCGATATATATTATCTTGAATCAATCCACGACCCAGTGTATACGTATCTCAGTATTGATCACAACTTAAACTATATATATTTTGGAATCAACCTCAACCCTGTATAGCTAACTCCAACATTCACATATAGAGTGTCTATGGTTATTCCGAAATATATATAGATGTGTCGACATGATAGGTCGAAACATTGTATACGTGTCTATGGTATCTCAAGATTACATAATATACAATACAAGTTGATTAATTTATGGTTGGAATAGATTTGTTACCAATTTTCACGTAGCTAAAATGAGAAAAATTATCCAATCTTGTTTTATCCATAACTTCTTCATTTTAAATCCGTTTTGAGTGAATCAAATTGCTATGGTTTCATATTGAACTCTATTTTATGAATCTAAACAGAAAAAGTATAGGTTTATTGTCGGAAAAATAAGTCACAAGTCATTTTTGTAAAGGTAGTCATTTCAGTCGAAAGAACGACGTCTAGATGACCATTTTAGAAAACATACTTCCACTTTCAGTTTAACCATAATTTTTGGATATAGTTTCATGTTCATAATAAAAATCATTTTCCCATAATAACAACTTTTAAATCAAAGTTTATCATAGTTTTTAATTAACTAACCCAAAACAGCCCGCGGTGTTACTACGACGGCGTAAATCCGGTTTTACGGTGTTTTTCGTGTTTCCAGGTTTTAAATCATTAAGTTAGCATATCATATAGATATAGAACATGTGTTTAGTTGATTTTAAAAGTCAAGTTATAAGGATTAACTTTTATTTGCGAACAAGTTTAGAATTAACTAAACTATGTTCTAGTGATTACAAGTTTAAACCTTCGAATGAGATAGCTTTATATGTATGAATCGAATGATGTTATGAACATCATTACTACCTCAAGTTCCTTGGATAAACCTACTGGAAATGAGGAAAATAGATCTAGCTTCAAAAGATCCTTGGATGGCTTGAAAGTTCTTGAAGCAGAATCATGACACGAAAACAATTTCAAGTAAGATTTCCACTCGAAATAAGATTGTTATAGTTATAGAAATTGAATTAAAGTTTGAATATGATTATTACCTTGTATTAGAAAGATAACCTACTGTAAGTAACAAAGGTTTCTTGATCTTGGATGATTACTTGGAATGGATTTAGAAAACTTGGAAGTAAACTTGCAATCATGGAAGTATTCTTGATTTTATGAAACTAGAACTTTTGGAATTTATGAAGAACACTTAGAACTTGAAGATAGAACTTGAGAGAGATCAATTAGATGAAGAAAATTGAAGAATGAAAGTGTTTGTAGGTGTTTTTGGTTGTTGGTGTATGGATTAGATATAAAGGATATGTAATTTTGTTTTCATGTAAATAAGTCATGAATGATTACTCATATTTTTGTAATTTTATGAGATATTTCATGCTAGTTGCCAAATGATGGTTCCCACATGTGTTAGGTGACTCACATGGGCTGCTAAGAGCTGATCATTGAAGTGTATATACCAATAGTACATACATCTAAAAGCGGTGTATTGTACGAGTACGAATACGGGTGCATACGAGTAGAATTGTTGATGAAACTGAACGAGGATGTAATTGTAAGCATTTTTGTTAAGTAGAAGTATTTTGATAAGTGTCTTGAAGTCTTTCAAAAGTGTATGAATACATATTAAAACACTACATGTATATACATTTTAACTGAGTCGTTAAGTCATCGTTAGTCGTTACATGTAAGTGTTGTTTTGAAACCTTTAGGTTAACGATCTTGTTAAATGTTGTTAACCCAATGTTTATAATATCAAATGATATTTTAAATTATTATATTATCATGATAATATGATGTATAAATATCTCCTAATATGATATATATACATTAAATGTCGTTACAACGATAATCGTTACATATATGTCTCGTTTCAAAATCATTAAGTTAGTATTCTTGCTTTTACATATGTAGTTCATTGTTAATATACTTAATGATATTTTTACTTATCATAATATCATGTTAACTATATATATATCCATATATATGTCATCATATAGTTTTTACAAGTTTTAACGTTCGTGAATCACCGGTCAACTTGGGTGGTCAATTGTCTATATGAAACCTATTTCAATTAATCAAGTCTTAACAAGTTTGATTGCTTAACATGTTGGAAACACTTAATCATGTAAATAAAAATTTCATTTAATATATATATAAACATGGAAAAGTTCGGGTCACTACAGTACCTACCCGTTAAATAAATTTCGTCCCGAAATTTTAAGCAGTTGGAGGTGTTGACGTATCTTCTGGATATAAATGTGGGTATTTCTTCTTCATCTGATCTTCACACTCCCAGGTGAACTCAGGGCCTCTACGAGCATTCCATCGAATCTTAACAATCGGTATCTTGTTTTGTTTAAGTCTCTTAACCTCACGATCCATTATTTCGACGGGTTCTTCAATGAATTGAAGTTTTTCATTGATTTGGATTTCGTCCAACGGAATAGTGAGATCTTCTTTAGCAAAACATTTCTTCACATTTGAGACGTGAAAAGTGTTATGTACAGCCGCGAGTTGTTGAGGTAGCTCCAGTTGGTAAGCTACAGGTCCGACACGATCTATAATCTTGAATGGTCCAATGTACCTTGGATTTAGTTTCCCCCGTTTACCAAATCGAACAACGCCTTTCCAAGGTGAAACCTTAAGCATGACCATTCTCCAATATCAAACTCTATATCTTTTCTTTTACTGTCCGCGTAGCTCTTTTGTCGACTCTGGGCGGTTTTCAATCTTTGTTGAATTTGGATGATTTTCTCGGTAGTTTCTTGTATTATCTCCGGACCCGTAATCTGTCTATCCCCCACTTCACTCCAACAAATCGGAGACCAGCACTTTCTACCATAAAGTGCTTTAAACGGCGCCATCTCAATGCTTGAATGGTAGCTGTTGTTGTAGGAAAATTCTGCTAACGGTAGATGTCGATCCCAACTATTTCCGAAATCAATAACACATGCTCGTAGCATGTCTTCAAGCGTTTGTATCGTACTTTCGCTCTGCCTATCAGTTTGTGGATGATATGCAGTACTCATGTCTAGACGAGTTCCTAATGCTTGCTGTAATGTCTGCCAGAATCTTGAAATAAATCTGCCATCCCTATCAGAGATAATAGAGATTGGTATTCCATGTCTGGAGACGACTTCCTTCAAATACAGTCGTGCTAACTTCTCCATCTTGTCATCTTCTCTTATTGGCAGGAAGTGTGCTGATTTGGTGAGACGATCAACTATTACCCAAATAGTATCAAAATCACTTGCAGTCCTTGGCAATTTAGTGATAAAATCCATGGTAATGTTTTCCCATTTCCATTCCGGGATTTCGGGTTGTTGAAGTAGACCTGATGGTTTCTGATGCTCAGCTTTGACCTTAGAACACGTCAAACATTCTCCTACGTATTTAGCAACATCGGCTTTCATACCCGGCCACCAAAAATGTTTCTTGAGATCCTTGTACATCTTCCCCGTTCCAGGATGTATTGAGTATCTGGTTTTATGAGCTTCTCTAAGTACCATTTCTCTCATATCTCCAAATTTTGGTACCCAAATCCTTTCAGCCCTATACCGGGTTCCGTCTTCCCGAATATTAAGATGCTTCTCTGATCCTTTGGGTATTTCATCCTTTAAATTTCCCTCTTTTAAAACTCCTTGTTGCGCCTCCTTTATTTGAGTAGTAAGGTTATTGTGAATCATTATATTCATAGATTTTACTCGAATGGGTTCTCTGTCCTTCCTGCTCAAGGCGTCGGCTACCACATTTGCCTTCCCCGGGTGGTAACGAATCTCAAAGTCGTAATCATTCAACAATTCAATCCACCTACGCTGCCTCATATTCAGTTGTTTCTGATTAAATATGTGTTGAAGACTTTTGTGGTCGGTATATATAATACTTTTGACCCCATATAAGTAGTGCCTCCAAGTCTTTAATGTAAAAACAACCGCGCCTAATTCCAAATCATGCGTTATAATTTTGTTCGTGAATCTTCAATTGTATAGACGCATAAGCAATCACCTTCATTCGTTGCATTAATACACAACCGAGACCTTGCTTTGATGCGTCACAATAAATAACAAAATCATCATTCCCTTCAGGCAATAACAATATAAGTGCCGTAGTTAGATTTTTCTTTTATAACTGGAACGCTTTCTCTTGTTCATCCTTCCATTCAAATTTCTTCCCTTTATGCATTAATGCAGTCAAGGGTTTTGCTATTCTGGAGTAACCAGCTAGTCCTAAAAATTGGCGTATGTGTTTCGGAGTTTTCGGGGTTTCCCACTTTTCAACAGTTTTTATCTTTGCCGGATCCACTTAATACCTTCTTTGTTCACTATGTAACTAAGGAATTGAACTTCTTCCAACCAAAATGCACACTTTGAAAACTTAGCGTACAATTCTTCCTTCCTCAATACTTCTAACACCTTTCTTAAATGTTCACCGTGTTCTTGGTCATTCTTTGAGTAAATAAGTATGTCATCAATGAAAACAATGACAAACTTGTCAAGGTATGGTCCACACACTCGGTTCATAAGGTCCATGAACACAGCTGGTGCATTAGTTAAACCAAACGGCATGACCATAAACTCGTAATGATCGTAACGTGTTCTGAAAGCAGTCTTTGGAATATCATCTTCTTTCACCCGCATTTGATGATACCTGGAACGTAAGTCAATCTTTGAATAAACAGACGAGCCTTGTAGTTGATCAAATAAGTCATCGATTCTCTGTAGTGGGTAGCGGTTCTTGATGGTAAGTTTGTTCAACTCTCGGTAGTCGATACACAACCTGAATGTACCATCTTTCTTCTTGACAAACAAAACAGGAGCTCCCCACGGTGATGTGCTTGGTCGAATGAAACCACGCTTTAAAAGTTCTTGTAATTGGCTTTGCAGTTCTTTCATCTCGCTGGGTGCGAGTCTGTAAGGAGCACGAGCTATTGGTGCAGCTCCTGGTACAAGATCTATTTGAAATTCAACGGATCGATGTGGGGGTAATCCCGGTAATTCTTTCGGAAATACATCGGGAAATTCTTTTGCGACGGGAACATCATTGATGCTCTTTTCTTCAGTTTGTACTTTCTCGACGTGTGCTAGAACAGCATAGCAACCTTTTCTTATTAGTTTTTGTGCCTTTAAATTACTAATAAGATGTAGCTTCGTGTTGCCCTTTTCTCCGTACACCATTAAGGGTTTTCCTTTTTCTCGTATAATGCGAATTGCATTTTTGTAACAAACGATCTCTGCTTTCACTTCTTTCAACCAGTCCATACCGATTATCAAATCAAAACTCCCTAACTCTACTGGTATCAAGTCAATCTTAAATGTTTCGCTAACCAGTTTAATTTCTCGATTCCGACATATATAATCTGCTGAAATTAATTTACCATTTGCTAATTCGAGTAAAAATTTACTATCCAAAGGCGTCAATGGACAACTTAATTTAGCACAAAAATCTCTACTCATATAGCTTCTATCAGCACCCGAATCAAATAAAACGTAAGCAGATTTATTGTCAATAAGAAACGTACCCGTAACAAGCTCCGGGTCTTCCTGTGCCTCTGCCGCATTAATATTGAAAACTCTTCCACGGCCTTGTCCATTCGTGTTCTCCTGGTTCGGGCAATTTCTAATAATGTGGCCCGGTTTTCCACATTTATAACAAACTACATTGGCATAACTTGCTCCGACACTACTTGCTCCGCCATTACTCGTTCCGACACCATTTTTTCCTTTCGTTCTGTTAACCCCTGGTCCGTAGACCTCACACTTCGCCGCGCTATGACCATTTCTTTTACACTTATTGCAAAATTTGGTGGAGAACCCTGAGTGATACTTTTCACACCTTTGGCATAGCTGCTTCTGATTGTTGTTGTTGTTGTTGCGGTTATTATTGTTGTTGGGATGATTGTTGTAGTTGCTGCTGCTGTTGTTGTTGTTGTTGTTGTTGTTGTTGTTGTTGGGCCGTTTGTTGTAGTTGCGATTGATGTTGCGATTGTTGGGATAGTTGTTGCGATTATTTTTGTAATTGCTGTTATTGTTGTATTGGTGATTCTTATCACCGTTTTCCTCCCACTTCCTTTTGACTTGCTTCACATTGGCCTCTTCAGCAGTCTGTTCTTTAATTCTTTCTTCAATCTGGTTCACTAGTTTGTGAGCCATTCTACATGCCTGTTGTATGGAGGCGGGCTCGTGTGAACTTATATCTTCTTGGATTCTTTCCGGTAATCCTTTCACAAATGCGTCGATCTTCTCTTCCTCATCTTCGAACGCTCCCGGACACAATAGGCACAATTCTGTGAATCGTCTTTTGTACGTGGTAATATCAAATCTTTGGGTTCGTAACCCTCTAAGTTCTGTCTTGAGCTTATTAACCTCGGTTCTGGGACGGTACTTCTCGTTCATCAAGTGCTTGAATGCTGACCATGGTAGTGCGTAAGCATCATCTTGTCCCACTTGCTCTAGATAGGTATTCCACCATGTTAACGCAGAACTTGTGAAGGTATGCGTAGCGTACTTCACTTTTTCCTCTTCAGTACACTTACTTATGGCAAACACCGATTCGACCTTCTCGGTCCACCGTTTCAATCCGATCGGTCCTTCGGTTCCATCAAATTCCAAAGGTTTGCAGGCAGTGAATTCTTTGTAAGTGCATCCTACACGATTTCATGTACTGCTAGATCCAAGGTTATTGTTGGTATGTAGCGCAGCCTGTACTGCGGCTATGTTTGAAGCAAGAAAAGTACGGAATTCCTCTTCATTCATATTCATGGTGTGTCGAGTAGTCGGTGTCATTTCCTTCAAAATAGTCAAATGGAACAAGTTAATCATACAGAATATTAAGAGTAGTTAATAGTATTTCGTAGCATAATATGAACTCATTTATAAAAGCTTTTTCTTCATATTAGCGTTTTATAAGTTTAAATTCGGGTAGTACCTACCCGTTAAGTTCATACTTAGTAGCTAATATACAATTCAACTACTACAATTCTATATGAAAAACTGATTATAATAATATTTCGCGTTCAAACTTTTATACAATATTTTACAAACTTATAATACCGCTTATTTTACATAAAGCATGAAATATATCACACAATAACTTTGATACAAGATAGTTGTGAAGATAATTCTAGCTAGTACACAAGTCGTTCATCAAAGGCAATAAAGACACGTAATTCATACGTCCAGAAACAAGTCATGCATTCTGGTTTTACTAGGACTACTTCCCATCCTTGGTCTTGTGGAACATAACCGTTATGGCCGTTGATAAGACAGCGTGTTGTAACGTCGTCAAAGGGACGAGGGTTACGTAATGACCAACAGTCTCGTAATAACCTAAAAACCTCATTTCTTACCCCAATTACCGACTCCGTCACTTGTGGGAACATTTTATTTAATAGTTGTAGCCCGATGTTCTTTTTCTCACTTTGGTGAGAAGCGAACATTACTAACCCGTAAGCATAGCATGCTTCTTTATGTTGCATGTTAGCAGCTTTTTCTAAATCATGAAGTCCTATATTCGGATACATTGAGCCAAAATAATTTCTTAACCCGTTGCGTAAAATAGCATTTGGGTTCCCCGCAATATATGCGTCAAAGTAAACACATCGTAACTTATGGGTTTCCCAATGTGATATCCCCCATCTTTCAAACGAAAGTCTCTTATAAACCAAGACATTCTTGGAACGTTCTTCGAATGTCTTACAAACTGATCTCGCCGTAAATAGTTGTGCCGAAGAATTCTGACCGACTCTAGACAAGATTTCATCAATCATGTCTCCGGGTAGGTCTCTTAAAATATTGGGTTGTCTATCCATTTTGTGTTTTTATACTGTAAAATAGACAAGAGTTAGATTCATAAAAAAAATAATACTTATTAATACAAGCAATTTTTACATATATCATAAAGCATAAGCACACTATATTACATATATTACACCACACGAATACAACTATATTATTCTGACTCGCTCGTTTCTTCTTCTTCAGTTTTGGTTCGTTTTGCCAAGTTTCTAGGGATATATGATGTTCCCCTAATACGAGCTGTCGTTTTCCACAACGGTTTAGAAAAACCTGGTGGTTTAGAGGTTCCCGGGTCATTGTTACAACTTAAGGGCTTCGGGGGTTGACGATACATATAAAGTTCATCGGGGTTGGAATTAGATTTCTCTATTTTTATGCCCTTTCCCTTATTATTTTCTTTTGCCTTTTTAATTTCAGTTGGGGTAATTTCTATAACATCATCGGAATTCTCGTCGGAATCCGATTCATCGGAGAAATGGTAATCCTCCCAATATTTTGCTTCCTTGGCGGAAACACCATTGACCATAATTAACCTTGGTCGGTTGGTTGAGGATTTTCTTTTACTTAACCGTTTTATTATTTCCCCCACCGGTTCTATTTCCTCCTCCGGTTCCTCCTCTTTCGGTTCTGATTCTTCTTCCGGTTCTGATTCTTCTTCCGGTTCTTCTTCGGGAACTTGTGAATCAGTCCAATATATATTTGACTCTTCGTTATTATTAGGTGAGTCAATGGGATTTGTGCTAGAGGTAGACATCTATCACACAATATCAAACATGTTAAGAGATTAATATATCATATAATATATACATGTTAATAATATATAGTTTCCAACAAAAATGTTAAGCAATCATTTTTAAAGAAAACACGGTCGAAGTCCAGACTCACTAATGCATCCTAACAAACTCGATAAGACACACTAATGTAAATTTTATGGTTCTCTAAGACCAACGCTCGGATACCAACTGAAATGTCCCGTTCTTATTGATTAAAAACGTTCCATATTAATTGATTTCGTTGCGAGGTTTTGACCTCTATATGAGACGTTTTTCAAAGACTGCATTCATTTTAAAACAAACCATAACCTTTATTTCATCAATAAAGGTATAAAAAGCTTTACGTAGATTATCAAATAATGATAATCTAAAATATCCTGTTTACACACGACTATTACATAATGGTTTACAATACAAATATGTTACAACGAAATAAGTTTCTTGAATGCAGTTTTTACACAATATCATACAAGCATGGACTCCAAATCTTGTCCTTATTTAAGTATGCGACAGCGGAAGCTCTTAATAATCACCTGAGAATAAACATGCTTAAAACGTCAACAAAAAATGTTGGTGAGTTATAGGTTTAACCTATATATATCAAATCGTAACAATAGACCACAAGATTTCATATTTCAATATACATCCCATACATAGAGATAAAAATCATTCATATGGTGAACACCTGGTATCCGACATTAACAAGATGCATATTTAAGAATATCCCCATCATTCCGGGACACCCTTCGGATATGATATAGATTTCGAAGTACTAAAGCATCTGGTACTTTGGATGGGGTTTGTTAGGCCCAATAGATTTATCTTTAGGATTCGCATCAATTAGGGTGTCTGTTCCATAATTCTTAGATTACCAGACTTAATAAAAAGGGGCATATTCGATTTCGATAATTCAACCATAGAATGTAGTTTCACGTACTTGTGTCTATTTTGTAAATCATTTATAAAACCCGCATGTATTCTCATCCCAAAAATATTAGATTTTAAAAGTGGGACTATAACTCACTTTCACAGATTTTTTTTTTACTTCGTCGGGAAGTAAGACTTGGCCACTGATCGATTCACAAACCTATAACAAATATGTACATATATATCAAAGTATGTTCAAAATATATTTACAATACTTTTAATACATTTTGATGTTTTAAGTTCATTAAGTCAGCTGTCCTCGTTAGTAACCTACAACTAGTTGTCCACAGTTAGATGTACAGAAATAAATCAATATATATTATCTTGAATCAATCCACAACCCAGTGTATACGTATCTCAGTATTGATCACAACTCAAACTATATATATTTTGGAATTAACCTCAACCCTGTATAGCTAACTCCAACATTCACATATAGAGTGTCTATGGTTATTCCGAAATATATATAGATGTGTCGAAATGGTAGGTCAAAATATTGTATACGTGTCTATGGTATCTCAAGATTACATAATATACAATACAAGTTGATTAAGTTATGGTTGGAATAGATTTGTTACCAATTTTCACGTAGCTAAAATGAGAAAAATTATCCAATCTTGTTTTACCCATAACTTCTTCATTTTAAATCCGTTTTGAGTGAATCAAATTGCTATGGTTTCATATTGAACTATATTTTATGAATCTAAACATAAAAAGTATAGGTATATAGTCGGAAAAATAAGTTACAAGTCATTTTTGTAAAGGTAGTCATTTCAGTCGAAAGAACGACGTCTAGATGACCATTTTAGAAAACATACTTCCACTTTGGGTTTAACCATAATTTTTGAATATAGTTTCATGTTCATAATAAAAATCATTTTCCCAGAATAACAACTTTTAAATCAAAGTTTATCATAGTTTTTAATTAACTAACCCAAAACAGCCCGCGGTGTTACTACGACGGCGTAAATCCGGTTTTACGGTGTTTTTCGTGTTTCCAGGTTTTAAATCATTAAGTTAGCATATCATATAGATATAGAACATGTGTTTAGTTGATTTTAAAAGTCAATTTAGAAGGATTAACTTTTATTTGCGAACAAGTTTAGAATTAACTAAACTATGTTCTAGTGATTACAAGTTTAAACCTTCGAATAAGATAGCTTTATATGTATGAATCGAATGATGTTATGAACATCATTACTACCTCAAGTTCCTTGGATAAACCTACTGAAAATGAGAAAAATAGATCTAGCTTCAAAGGATCCTTGGATGGATTGAAAGTTCTTGAAGTAGAATCATGACACGAAAACAATTTCAAGTAAGATTTCCACTCGAAATAAGATTGTTATAGTTATAGAAATTGAATTAAAGTTTGAATATGATTATTACCTTGTATTAGAAAGATAACCTACTGTAAGTAACAAAGGTTTCTTGATCTTGGATGTTTACTTGGAATGGATTTAGAAAACTTGGAAGTAAACTTGCAATCATGGAAGTATTCTTGATTTTATGAAACTAGAACTTTTGGAATTTATGAAGAACACTTAGAACTTGAAGATAGAACTTGAGAGAGATCAATTAGATGAAGAAAATTGAAGAATGAAAGTGTTTGTAGGTGTTTTTGGTCGTTGGTGTATGGATTAGATATAAAGGATATGTAATTTTGTTTTCATGTAAATAAGTCATGAATGATTACTCATATTTTTGTAATTTTATGAGATATTTCATGCTAGTTGCCAAATGATGGTTCCCACATGTGTTAGGTGACTCACATGAACTGCTAAGAGCTGATCATTGGAGTGTATATACCAATAGTACATACATCTAAAAGCGTTGTATTGTACGAGTACGAATACGGGTGCATACGAGTAGAATTGTTGATGAAACTGAATGAGGATGTAATTGTAAGCATTTTTGTTAAGTAGAAGTATTTTGATAAGTGTCTTGAAGTCTTTCAAAAGTGTATGAATACATATTAAAACACTACATGTATATACATTTTAACTGAGTCGTTAAGTCATCGTTAGTCGTTACATGTAAGTGTTGTTTTGAAACCTTTAGGTTAACGATCTTGTTAAATGTTGTTAACCCAATTTTTATAATATCAAATGAGATTTTAAATTATTATATTATCATGATAATATGATGTATAAATATCTCTTAATATGATATATATATATACATTAAATGTCGTTAAAACGATAATCGTTACATATATGTCTCGTTTCAAAATCATTAAGTTAGTAGTCTTGCTTTTACATATGTAGTTCATTGTTAATATACTTAATGATATGTTTACTTATCATAATATAATGTTAACTATATATATATCCATATATATGTCATCATATAGTTTTTACAAGTTTTAACGTTCGTGAATCACCGGTCAACTTGGGTGGTCAATTGTCTATATGAAACCTATTTCAATTAATCAAGTCTTAACAAGTTTGATTACTTAACATGTTGGAAACACTTAATCATGTAAATAACAATTTCATTTAATATATATATAAACATGGAAAAGTTCGGGTCACTACAGTAATTAACCATCGAAACTCTTCCGTTGTTCAAACACCATTAAAACACCAAACCCATCACCCATCATTAAACCATCTCAATTTCCTCTCTCTATCCAAACAGCCCAACAAAAACCCTATCTATCCTTTTGTTTCCCATTTTGTTCCAATGATCATCAACACAACATCATGAACCCACAAACATCTTGAACCGTCCTAACCCTTCATGTACATTGTAACTATTCTTCTGTTTGTTTCAATCACCACCGCCTTCAAAACACCTTCACTTCATTCAAACAGAACCCATAACCATATACTGCTATCATTAACAAATGATGAAAGAAAATTGCTGTTACTGCGTGGGTTTTCTGTTCTTTTCCATGTTGATGATGATGTTACGCACGATAATATATACTGCGTGATATCTCTCTTTGCACCATAATTATTCATTAAAGTAATGAGAGTTGTTGAATTTTTTTGTCAAGTGGAACAAGTTTAATCAAATGGCTGACAACTTTAATCAATCAAAACCCTTTAAATTTTCTTCCTGTCGTGGCTACCAAGACCCTCAAATAGATACACGAAATGGGGCCAGTATATATTTGTTGGGCTTTTTAAACCTATTTAATCACATACGGGTCGTATATTTATTTATCAGTTAGGCTTCTATTATTTCTGTTGGGCCGTTAACCAAATATGTCAGTTGGGCTGCTGTCTTCAATCATTTCTGTCTTCAAATGGCTCTGTCGATCCATGATCATAAACCGATACATTTCTTAATCAATGATGGTGATTAGAAAATAAGATGACGATTATGATAAGTATAGTTTAAGTTATTGATGATTCTATTTTGATGATACAAGTATAAGATGTGTGATGATTAAGATAATGGGATGATCATGATAATCGTATAATGATGATGAGGGTATGATAAAGATGATTAATTGTAGAAAGGGTGATAATTAGTGATGGTAATCAGGAGATTAACAGAGATATTGATGATGATCACGAGGAGTCTATGTTGATGATGGTTTAAAAAGGAAAATGATAAACAGCTTCGGTTAGGTTAAATAGAATTAAATCGTAAATTAGAGGGACGGTTAGAAATGTGTTTGTGTGGAACGAGAGGTCTTGGGTTCAATTCCGGGCAGTGACAGTTTCCTTTATTTTTGAAGTTATTAATTCTCTTAAGGTAGTATTATTGCTATTGTTATTATTATTATTATTATTATTATTATTATTATTATTATTATTATTATTATTATTATTATTATTATTATTATTATTATTATTATTATATTTATTATTATTATAAGTATTAAGTATTATTAATTTATTATTATCATTAACACATTATTATAAATAATATTATTATCATTACTATAATTATTAACATTATTATTATTATTATGATTACAAACATAAAGAATATAGATACAAATAATGCCATGAAAATGATTAAGTTATAATGAATTATTATTATTATCATTATTTTAGTATTATTATAATTTTAACAAACAAATGATATTTAGATACAAATAATATCATGAAAATGATTAAGTTACAACGAATTATTATTATTATCATTATTTTAGTATTATTATAATTTTAACAAACAAATGATATTTATATATAAAAATATATTTGTACATGTATCATAACTATATTAATATTACATATTGTTTTTAATTGAAATGTTATTATTATAAAATATTAATTAAATTACATATGATGGACAAACATATTTTAATATAATCATATATATAAATATTAATTATTTATCTAAAGTATATAAAATAGTTATAACTAATTTATTTATTAATATCACATACAAATTATTAAGTATATTAATATATATATATATATATATATATATATATATATATATATATATATATATATATATATATATATACTTGCTTAATTGTTATTATAGGTTTTAATATATACACAAATGATATAGGTTCGTGAATCCGAGGCCAACCCTGCACTTGTTCAGTGCCGTCATATGTATTTTACTACGAAATACAGTATTGTGAGTTTCATTACTCCCTTTTTAAATGCTTTTGCAATATATATTTTTGGGACTGAGAATACATGTGCTTTTTAAATGTTTTACGAAATAGACACAAGTAATCGAAACTACATTATATGGTTGAATGGATCAAAGCCGAATATGCCCCTTTTAGTCTGGTAATCTAAGAATTAGGGAACATCACTAATTTTGAGAATTAGTGCACCTCTAATTGACGCGAATCCTAAAGATAGATCTATGGGCTTAAAAAACCCCATTCTGGAATTTGGAATGCTTTAGTACTTCGAGTTTATCATGTCCGATGGGTGTCCCGAAATGATGGGGATATTCTATACGCATCTTGTTAATGTCGGTTACCAGGTGTTCAATCCATATGAATGATTATTTTTGTCTCTATGCATGGGACGTATATTTATGAGCAATGGAAATGAAAATCTTGTGGTCTATTAAAATGATGAAAATGATCGATTATGATAAACTAATGAACTCACCAACCTTTGGTTGACACTTTAAAGCATGTTTATTCTCAGGTATGAAAGAAATCTTTCGCTGAGCATTTGCTCATTTTAGAGATATTACTGGGAGTCATTCATGGCATATTTCAAAAGACGTTGCATTCGAGTCGTTGAGTTCATCAAGAATATTATTAAGTCATTTATAGTTGGATATATTATGAAATGGTATGCATGCTGTCAAACTTTCGATGTGATGAAAGTTTGTCTTTTAAAAACGAATGCAATGTTTGTAAAATGTATCATATAGAGGTCAAGTACCTCGCGATGTAACCAAATGTAATGTATTCGTCCAGATGGATTAGGACGGGTCGTTTCATGTGGTATCAGAGCGGTGGTCTTAGCGAACCAGGTCTTGCATTAGTGTGCCTAACTGATAGTTGTTTAGATGCATTAGTGAGTCTGGACTTCGACCGTGTCTGCATGACAAAAGTTTTGCTTATCATTTTGTGTCGAAAATTACCTGCTTATCATTCTTAGGGAATCACTCGCTTATCATTCTTAGTCTAGACACATCTTACTACATTGATTGCATGAATAGTGTATAGACAAAATTCATATCTTAACGTATCTGTTACTGTAGACTTTATCTGAAACATCTCCCTAATTCCCTCCGTAAGTTACGGATCTTCTGTACTATGTATAGGTATTCTATGTAATTAGAATATCATCCGATATCCGAAAATTCATTTCATATCGAAAAATCCTTTATTCAATCGTACGAAATGGAACTCGCCATTAGTTCAAGTCCCTCGGAATCCGATATGGAGTCCCACTCGAGCTCCGAAAGCAGTGTAACCGGAATGGACCAACCAATCAGCCATCATCTATTCTGAATGAATTTGGGCTGGGTTCGTAGCCTACTTAGTCATTGGAGACAAGAAGAAGGCGATCCCTTTCATCCACCATATTGTCCTCTTGGCAAAGAACCTGAAGCACTTACCGGCGAACCAATCCGAAACACCATTTTCAGCCACATTTCCAGGGCATCTCGAAACGATTATATTCTATCCACTATTCTAAACCTTATTCATCCGTTCGTTCGAACCGCCGATCATCCCAGTGTAATAGAAGAAGTCAACGAGCTTCGCGCTCGAGTAATCAATTTGGAAAACATGGTACAAAACTTACCAGCTTCAGCAACATCACCGGCACCAACAGTACCACCAACATCAATACCAGTACCACCAACAACTCAAGCTTCAACATCACATGTCTCAACATCTCATTCTATACCTTGATTATAATCATCATACTACATATCGTTCTACATCAATTATCTTCATTCGACATGGCAATTATGTAATCTCTAATGTTTTAGAGATTATGTACTCTAGTTCTAACCGTAAATCAAATGAGTTTAATATCATATTAACTCATCAAATCGACAATTACATCTGAAGAAAATATATATGTATATAGATTTTCATAAAGATTGTAATTAAAAATTCTTTTGTACAAATTGTTAATGGTGAAAATATTTTAACGGGTAGGTAATACCCGAGGAATATTTAGTTTTCACATTAGTAAGTTACATTGTACATTCTTCGAATCTGATTCAACAGTCATTTACTATCCTACTTACACCCACAGCTATACGAATCCGTTCACCATAAAGTAACCATTTTCATTCAATTTCATAATTGTATTTTGACTTATCAGAATCCAACAAGTGACATAATGAAGAAAATATTGGACAAAATAAAATTTGTTAGAAAAAAACAATTTAACTATGAGAAGTATTTTGTTAAGAATCCACGCTAACTGTTCCTAGCTAACTGATTACATTTTTTTATCGCAATTTATTTATCGCAATTTATATTCTAGCAATTTTATTTATCGTCATTTAATTTCTTTTATTTATTTTACGCACTTTAAATATCGGGACACGTATACAAGGTTTTGACATATCATATCGACGCATCTATATATATTATTTGGAATAACCATAGACACTCTATATGCTGTAATGCTTGAGTTCGCTATACAGGGTTGAGGTTGATTCTACAATAATATATATACTTTGAGTTGTGATCGAGTCTGAGACATGTACACGGGTCACGACACGTATTAATTAATTCGAATATTATATATTAAACTATATATAAATTGTTGTACTACTAATTGTGGACTATTAACTGTGAATTACCAACATTGGACAATTAAAATGAAATAAAATATTGATTATAACATATGAAACTAAACATTTCTTCAAGTTTGCCACTTGATTTCATCTTAAACCTCATTTGTATCTTGACGATTATAGTCTGCGTTCAGAGCCTTTCATGATTCTTGAAAACACCTCAATCGAGAGGATGAACCAACCGCACTTCATCTACGGAAGAAAAGATTGATGCATATAGTTATGCACCTGAAAAACACTCAAAACCTGAGTAAACGTTTAACACGTACCTGTGCTAGCTCCTTTGGCGTTGTTATTACCGAAAATAACTATACAATCCCTTTCCAAAGTAACCAATTTTGTCACAGCTTCAGCAAATCAATTTCGACTTTTCATTCGAATAAACTCTATTATAGCTTTGATATATAAGTTTGCCTTTCGTCATCGTTACTGGAGAACCGTTTATATCCCACCACATTAGCAGTAAACTTACCAACAACTTTGTTGATCTTTTGACTTTTCGAAAAATCATTATATTCGTTGAAAACCTATCATATACTCATTCGCACCTTGTAACGAGAATTACTATGCCAATTACTGAGAATCAGCAATCAATATTTTGAAATCTCGCAGCATGTCTACATCAACAGTTACATGTATACATATAACATCTATCTCTTAGAATTATGATCTTTCATTCTGAAATTCTGAAAAGCACCCAGTCTATGAATCGATACTCGGAATGGTGAAAAAGCTGAATGAAGCGGTAAAAACTGTAAACGACCTTAATCGTCGGAAGTTTGATGATAAAGGGTAGTATGTTGGCAAAGCTCAGAAAAGTTGGAACTGGAAAACAGAATGAGCAAACTATAAAGGAGACTGTGGACAAATCACAAGGACTAAACCTGTACTTAACGAATTCAGATGATTCTGTATCTGATGAACTCTTCAGCGAATATCTTGCTCCTTATTTATTCTAAATCCTTGCGAAATGATTTTCTTCATCAACCTTCGATCTTAGAAATTCCAAAATATCGTCATAAATATCTTCGATATTTCTGAAGATATTTTCATAACTATCCTTATCTGAAATCAGTTATCTTTTCACGTTATCTGCATTACACCATAAAGAAAACTATTTAGTTTCTATATTCTGTAAACCTTCAAGTTTAAATTATGAATGATTTTGAAGTAATGTTGGGGACTGAAGCATAAGTTAGTAAAATATAATGACACTTGATCAACGTGATTATATTACAGTAAGTAATGCTGAGTTTCTAATGAAACGTGATGATTCACAGATTATAATGTCATCATGTGCCATGTTACACAACTCTTACATTCTATTTAATCTCTAAACATATCGAGAACATAATTTCTGATAGTTCCATCTTTTCTCTTGAATTCTGGTAATTTAACCAATGAAGATCATGCTATTACAATTTCTCTCTTAGAAAGATAGTCATGTTCATTCGAAACTTCATACCTACGAATTCTGGACCATTATTCGCTTGACTTAAAGTTGGGAAGAGAAAAACAAACGGATGAAACTCCAAAATATAAAGGAAATGAAGAGGGTGAATTCATAGTGAAATATCCGACAGAGCAATCGAGATAGATGATCGCATTTAATTAAAGAAAATCCTAATTTCCTTAAATTTCGAAGAATCAGATTTTATAGATTTCCAAGAATTTCTTCTAAATTCGTTAAATTCCGGAAATCAACCGTGACTACTTCACCGGATAAGTCAAATCTTCATTTACTCATTTTCACTCTTTTGTGATAGTTTCACCCGTACTCTTCGAATAGTCGAATTATCTTATCCATATTACTCACCAATAATAAAACTCTATTTATCAGCTCATATTCGTCAGGAAAACATTCTTATTGTTAGCCATGACGACCACACTCAAATTTCGGGACGAAATTTCTTTAACGGGTAGGTACTGTGACGACCCGAAAATTTCCGATCAAATTTAAACTTAATCTTTATATAATTCCGACACGATAAGAAAAGTCTGTAATATTAAGTCTCGAAAATTTTAGAACTGTGTTCATATATTCAAATACCCTTTGACTACTCCCGACGATTCACGAACAATGAATTTCAAATAGATATATATATATATATATATATATATATATATATATATATATATATATATATATATATATAAGAAATTTATAATATTTCATTCTATATAATTAGTTATGTGGTAATATTATTATGATATATTAAAAATTATTATTATTAAGTATTAGCATTATTATTATCGTTTTATCAACTTTTATTTTTATCATTATCATTATTAATAAAATTATTAATTCCATTAAGAGTATTGAAATCATTATTAATTATTGTTATTATTATTAAGATACAACTTATTGTCATTATCATTAATATTATTATTATTTCTATTATTATTATTTTTAGTATTTTTTATTAATATTAATAATATTATCAATATTAATAGTATTAACATAATTATTAATTATTAATATTAATTAAATATAAATTAAAAATGGATGCCGATATGTATAATGAGAAGAGTCCGATGGCTTTCTGTTATACATTTAGATATTTGATTTACTATTGTTGATTGTCAATCAACCATATATCTAACTCTTATAAAATATATAATATACATATACATGAAAAAAGATGATAAAACATCTATTCCTTCTTTCTCCTTTTATCTCATTCGATCACCACCTAAAATACTCTCAACTTTTACTATTAAACCTCCTTCTTGCTCTATGAAGATCAACAACACCAAACCACTAGTGTTTCTACCCTCTGATTGAAGCAAAACTATCAGACCATCATGAACTATTGATGTATCCGGTTATGGTTAGATTCAACCCAAGTATCACAAAACCATCACCCAGGGTAACCATCATCGAAACCACCAAAGAAAAACTTGCAATTGTTCTTGTTCCTTTCGTTCATCAAACCACTTCTCTCTCTATGTCTCTCTCTATATCTCTTCTTTCTATTCGATCAAACCACCAACAAAAGCAAATTGTATACTCCTGTTTCTGCCCGTTTGTTTTCCTGCTGCTGTGACAGTCTTCATCGCCACCACAAAGCTCACCATTTACCACCAATAATTGCTGCTACTCGTCCGTTTCTGGTTCCGGTTAACACACACAAACCCACTGTAAGAACCTAACAATATCACCATCTTTATTTATTTATTTTATTCCATTCTTTTTATTGTTATCATCCAACTACTTATATCCTTCTTGATTCGATTACGATACCGAACCAAACATCCTTGTTGTTGAAATGCAATCGTTCTTACTTTCACCCGGTAATTAACCATCGAAACTCTTCCGTTGTCCAAACATCATTAAAACACCAAACCCATCACCCATCACTAAACCATCTCCATTTCCTCTCTCTGTCTAAACAGCCCAACGAAAACCCCATCTATCCTTTTGTTTCCCATTTTGTTCCAATGATCATCAACACAACATCATGAACCCACAAACATCTTGAACCGTCCTAACCCTTCATGTACATTGTAACTATTCTTCTGTTTGTTTCGATCACCACCACCTTCAAAACACCTTCACTTCATTCGAACAGAACCCACAACCATATACTGCTATCCTTAACAAACGATGAAAGAAAATTGTTGTTACTGCGTAGGTTTTCTGTTCTTTTCCATGTTGATGATGATGTTACGCACGATAATATATACTGCGTGATATCTCTTTGCACCGTAATTATTCATTAAAGTAATGAGAGTTGTTGAATTTTTTTGTCAAGTGGAACAAGTTTAATCAAATGGCCGACAAATTTAATCAATCAAAACCCTTTAAATTTTCTTCCTGTCGTGGCTACCAAAACCCTCAAACAAATACACGAAATGGGGCCAGTATATATTTGTTGGGCTTTTTAAACCTATTTAATCACATACGGGTCGTATATTTATTTATCAGTTGAGCTTCTATTATTTCTGTTGGGCCGTTAACCAAATATGTCAGTTGAGCTGCTGTCTTCAATCGTTTCTGTCTTCAAATGGCTCTGTCGATCCACGATCATAAACCAATACATTTCTTAATCAATGATGGTGATTAGAAAATAAGATGACGATTATGATAAGTATAGTTTAAGTTATTGATAATTCTATTATGATGATACAAGTATAAGATGTGTGATGATTAAGATAATGGGATGATCATGATAATCGTATAATGATGATGAGGATATGACAAAAATGATTAATCGTAGAAAGGGTGATAATTAGTGATGGTAATCAGGAGGTTAATAGAGATATTGATGATGATCACGAGGAGTCTATGTTGATGATGGTTTAAAAAGGAAAATGATAAACAGCTTCAGTTAGGTTAAATAGAATTAAATCGTAAATTAGAGGGACGGTTAGAAATGTGTTTGTGTGGAACGAGAGGTCGTGGGTTCAATTCCGGGTAGTGACAGTTTCCTTTATATTTAAAGCTTATTAATTCTCTTAAGGTAGTATTATTGCTATTGTTATTGTTGTTGTTATTATTATTATTATTATTATTATTATTATTATTATTATTATTATTATTATTATTATTATTATTATTATTATATTTATTATTATTATAAGTATTAAGTATTATTATTTTATTATTATCATTAACACATTATTATTAATAATATTATTATCATTACTATAATTATTAACATTATTATTATTATGATTACAAACATAAAGAATATAGATACAAATAATAAGATGAAATTGATTAAGTTACAATGAATTATTATTATTATCATTATTTTAGTATTATTATAATTTTAACAAACAAATGATATTTAGATACAAATAATATCATGAAAATGATTAAGTTAAAATGAATTATTATTACAATGAATTATTATTATTATCATTATTTTAGTATTATTATAATTTTAACAAACAAATGATATTTATATATAAAAATATATTTTTACATGTATCATAACTATATTAATATTACATATTGTTTTTAAATGAAATGTTATTATTATAAAATATTAATTAAATTACATATGATGGATAAACATATTTTAATATAATCATATATATAAATATTAATTATTTATCTAAAGTATATAAAATAGTTATAACTAATTTATTTATTAATATCACATACAAATTATTAAGTATATTAATATATATATATATATATATATATATATACTATATATATATATTTATTAATATATTAAGTATATTAATATATATATATATAAATATTTAATTGTTATTATAGGTTTTAATATATACACAAATGATATAGGTTCGTGAATCCGAGGCCAACCCTGCACTTGTTCAGTGCCGTCATATGTATTTTACTACGAAATACAGTATTGTGAGTTTCATTACTCCTTTTTTAAATGCTTTTGCAATATATATTTTTGGGACTGAGAATACATGCGCTTTTTAAATGTTTTACGAAATAGACACAAGTAATCGAAACTACATTATATGGTTGAATGGATCGAAGCCGAATATGCCCCTTTTAGCCTGTTAATCTAAGAATTAGGGAACATCACTAATTTTGAGAATTAGTGCACCCCTAATTGACGCGAATCCTAAAGATAGATCTATGGGCTTAAAAAACCCCATTCTGGAATTTGGAATGCTTTAGTACTTCGAGTTTATCATGTCCGATGGGTGTCCCGAAATGATGGGGATATTCTATATGCATCTTGTTAATGTCGGTTACCAGGTGTTCAATCCATATGAATGATTGTTTTTGTCTCTATGCATGGGACGTATATTTATGAGCAATGGAAATGAAAATCTTGTGGTCTATTAAAATGATGAAAATGATCGATTATGATAAACTAATGGACTCACCAACCTTTTGGTTGACACTTTAAAGCATGTTTATTCTCAGGTATGAAAGAAATCTTCCGCTGTGCATTTGCTCATTTTAGAGATATTACTGGGAGTCATTCATGGCATATTTCAAAAGACGTTGCATTCGAGTCGTTGAGTTCATCAAGAATATTATTAAGTCATTTATAGTTGGATATATTATGAAATGGTATGCATGCTGTCAAACTTTCGATGTGATGAAAGTTTGTCTTTTAAAAACGAATGCAATGTTTGTAAAATGTATCATATAGAGGTCAAGTACCTCGCGATGTAACCAAATGTAATGTATTCGTCCAGATGGATTAGGACGGGTCGTTTCAGCCTGTACCAAAAACCTTGAAACAATTGAGGGGTTTTTTAGGGTTAACAGGATACTACAGAAGGTTCATCAAGAATTATGCTATGATTAGTAAGCCATTAACTGAACTACTGAAAAAGGATTCTTTTATATGGTCAGATGTAGCTACATTGGCTTTTGAAACCCTTAAGCAGAAAATGCAAGAAGCACCTGTACTAGCATTACCTAACTTCACTAAAGAATTCATAATTGAAACAGATGCTTCAGGGTTAGGTATTGGGGCTGTGTTAAACAAGGTGGGCATCCTATAGCCTACATGAGTAAAGGTTTATCTCAAAGGCATCAAGCCTTGTCCACCTATGATAGAGAATTTTTAGCTATTGTGTAGGCAATTGAAAAATGGAGAGGTTACCTTCTTGATCATCATTTCACTATCAAAACAGACCACTTAAGCTTAAGACACTTACTGGATCAGAGGTTAACTACACCTACTCAACTTAAATGGCTACCAAAGTTAATAGGGATTGATTATGACATTGTTTATAAGAAAGGGAGTGATAATGGAGCTGCAGATGCCTTGTCCAGAATTCATGGCTATGCTGAGTTGTTTCATATACAATCAACTAGTGTGTTAAGTGACATTTATGAACGAGTGCAGGCTAGTGTTCAACAAGATATAGATCTCCAGGGTGTGATTTCCAGGATGTTGCAGGGTGAGGATGCAGCTAAACACTATGAATGGAAGGATGATAAATTGTTCAGGAAGGGCAAACTGGTAATAGGGGCTGATCAAGCACTAAGGTCAGACATCATCAAATACTTTCATAATTCTGCTATTGGGGGGTCACTCTAGGGTGCAATCTACTACACAAAAGATTAGAGCTTGCTTCTATTGGAAGAAAATGAGAAAATAGGTGAAGCAGTATGTAAGGGAATGTGTAGTATGTCAAAGATGCAAGGCTGACTTAAGCAAGTACTCAGATCTGCAGCAACCACTCCCTATTCCACAAAACATTTGGACTGAAATATCTATGGACTTCGTTGAGGGCTTACCATCTTCTAATGGAAAAACTGCCATATTTGTAATGGTGGATAGGTTAAGCAAATATGCCCATTTTATGCCACTTAACCATCCTTTTACTGCCACCACTGTAGCATAATGTTTCTTTGATAATGTCTACAAGTTACATGGGCTACCTAAAGTCATTGTGAGTGACAGAGACAAGATCTTTTTAGCACATTTTGGCAGGAGTTGTTTAAGTGTATGAAGGTTGCCCTGCATTTATCTACTGCTTACCACCCTCAAACAGATGGGCAAACAGAAGTGGTTAACAGATGTTTGGAAGGTTATCTGAGGTGTATGACTTCAGATAAACCTAAGGATTGGAGCAATTGGTTAACTCTTGCAGAGTACTGGTATAATACTAATTTCCATATAGCCATTAATACTACTCCCAATGAAGCTGTCTATGGACAGCCACCACCAGTACCAATTACATATACTCCTAAAGACAGTAGAAATGATGCTATTGATAGATCCCTATCTGCAAGAGAGCAAGCTATTTCTGTACTTAAATTTCATCTCAAAGGGGCCCAAGATAGAATGAAAAGCATGGCAGATAAACATAGATCAGATAAAACTTCTGAATTACATTCATGGGTGTATGTGAAACTGCAACCTCATAGGCAAGTGACCCTGCGTGCACATAAGTACGGCAAAATATCACCCAAGTTTTATGGGCCTTTTCAAATCATTGGTCGCATTGGAGCAATAGCATACAAGTTAAAACTACCTGATTCAACCCAAATACACCCGGTATTTCACATTTCACAACTCAAAGAGCATAAAGGACCTTTACCTGTTGGCACAGCTGTTCTTCCTCAGCTCACTCAAGAAGGTTTAATTGCTGGAAAACCAATTAAACTTCTAGGTCAAAAAATGGTGAAGAAAGACAATTGAGTTGCTGTGTATGGCCTGATTCAATGGCAGAATGGGTCAATTGAAGATGCTAGTTGGGAGTTATTGGAGGAATTATTGGCTCGCTTTCCAGAATTTGAAGCTAATCTTGCCGATTCTTGAGGGCAAGAATCGCTTAAAGGGGGAAGCATTGATATGAAATGAAACGTTAGCTAACACGTGCCTCTCACATGATCAGTTTAAATGAACTCCACGCGCCAAACACGTGATCATCTTCTACGTTCAAGTCAACAGAAAAGTCAACAATCTCAGATTCTGTTATTCCGTTATTTTGTTATCAAATTAGTTAGCCTGCGTGCTATATACACACTAGACGATTAGTTTGTTAGCTAGTTATCATTTGTGTAATCATTTCTTCTCTGTAATTCTCTCAATTTAAATATCAATAAAAGATTCGATTTTAACTCCATCGTTCTTTCTAATTCATAGAACTTTCAGGTTAATTTCGATAGCTAACGTATCAGTGGAGTAACAATAACCGAAGTCTTCTGCCTTTGACTATTGACCCCATGATCTCCACTAGACTACTTATCCTTTCAACTTGTAAAACCCACGTCCAAACACTCCCTTTCTTCGTTAAACTACCTACAAATGTGGATCACATAACATTCGGCCCAAATTTAATATCTTTCATTTTGGACTAAGACTCGGGTTTTCAAGATTACCCAACACCATCCTCCATACACAATATTCTTGTATCTCGTAAAACTCGGTATCAAGCACAACAAGAGATGTACATAACTTGTATACACCCACGAACTCATTATCTAAGTATGCCAAATTATTCGGGAGGTCTATCTCTGTAAATTCTTCAGTTAACATATCAAATGACAATATCAAATTCTTCTTCTGTATCGTTTGACCAGCAAGAGTTCTATCCGCGCCAACCCAATAAATAAACTTATCTATACATACTTGTTTCCATGTCAGTTCAATTGATTTACTTACGGGGCACACTCATACACAAACTTCTCCAAGACCCTGAACATAAATCAAAAAGCTCAACTTGCGAAAAGATAAGCTTGAATTGAAATCTAAAAAGATATTCGTAATTAATTTTGACAAGTTTAGGGTTACTAGTACCAAGACAAACCCCAAAACCAACAACGGATACAAATTCACCATTGTTTGATAAATTAGGCACAACAATAGGAACCGTTTTTCTAATAGTGGGATTCCATAGAACAAATTTAGTTGGAGCAAACCACAAGAAGAGGACACCTTGAGAGCTACCAATTATATCTGGACCGCGTAGTCTGACATCAGATGGAACCATCATGGGGATCTTATTTTGGGGAAAATTTTCATCATCATCCACAATCGAAACATATTTGTCATCTTCTACATTTGATTTTTGTTTTGAATCAACGTACCTAACAAGTAAACGATGCTTCACCGGAGCGTTGCTGAATTGGAAAGTAGCGATAAAATCAGAGCTATCGATTAGCGACTTCCATGATTTTGAAACTGATCTGCATCGAAGCAATGCTCTGATTGGTAGCTTTTTGATTATTTCTATTTGAATTTCGAAAGGTAAGTAGTCAGACATTATTATGATGAATTTGGGATTGATTTTGGGTTTCAATTTTAGGGATTTTATTTAGACGGTGAAATAAGAGAAAACTAGTACTGGTAGTCAAGAACTGGGCCCACTGGGTTAATATGATATGATATCTGAAGTCGATGGATCTACAGGTAAGAAAAATACTCGTACAATTTACTTATTATCTGTTGTCGATGACTTGTATCAAGAAAAATACATTTGTTTACTTAGCACCGACTCACGAAGTAATACAATTTAGTTTTGTTATTGACCTATTAACCACAATTATTTTTTTCATATTTTTTTAAACTTATAACGGAGTATAACAATAAATTACATGTATATATAGTTCATCTAATAAAGATTAATCTTGCTTTTCAAAAAAAAAAAAAAAAAAAATTATAACAATATATTAAAAACAAAAATAACTGTGTGGAAAATCGAAAATAATATTTTGCGCTTTGCGACTACTTGAGAACGGCTTTTGCATAAACCAAACGAAAAACTTATTAGTTTCGCAAGCTTTTGCAATTTGTGACCCATCTGAATACGAGAGAATATAAGATTTTCGGATAAGAGTTCGAATAAGATTTTCAGATAATTTGTAGATTTTTTGATATTATGTATCATTTCTATAAATAGATTGACTACAAAACATTTATTTCACCAATCAAAACTTTAAAAATTCAGCTAATTAGATACACTATTTGAAATGTACCATCTTAATCATTTGGTTACTTTCATTTATCTTATTAGAATGAAATCTTATAGTGAGAAATTTGTTGTTCATTTATGTTGTATCGGTCATTCCATTGCGTGAACAATGCTCCCATATTTAGTATTTTTCATGTCCCTTTAAAACTTCAAAATTCACCTAAAAAACCAATGAACGAAAATAAAAAAAATCCATGACAAGTTATGTTACTACGGATAACTTTATGAAGATCATTAACATAAACTCCTAAGATGAAAAAACATGATACATTTAGGTGCAACACAAAGGTTTACAAAAGGCGGCTAAACAACTGGAGTATTTTAAAAACTGTCAATGTGGAGGTCAATGTTGTCTACGAGATAAGTGTCTACACTCGAGTTAGTAGGATCAAAACTATTTTTCAAAACTTTGTCTATGTGGAGGCCAATGTTATCTCTGAGATGAATGTCTACACTCGAGTTGGTAGGATCAAAACTAGGTGAGTAAACTTGCCATCCACCGTTTGAAGTTCAACGCGATATTGAATATTGCTAAGTCGCAATTGTAGCGCATACCATCCAACTAGAAATGGATATCTTCGAGTGGGTAGAATTTGCAAACGCAATATATGGATATAAAACAAGCAAGAGATACCTCTTCAAACATATTATCGACAATGTAAGGTAGTATTAGTTGTTCTAAGATGACAACACCCATGTTGAATTCCACTCCGGTAAGGGCTGAATATATCATCCATCATAGGAGTAACTTTTTGATCAATGCGAGAAAATAAGTTGAAGATAAATAAATAAATAAATATATATATATATATATATATATATATATATATATATATATATATATATATATATATATATATATATATATATATATATATATAATGGTAGGATCAAGGAGAAATAACCAATCAGGGGGAAGCAGGGGGGAGCAAAATAATTTTTTTTCGTTTTCTGAAAAAACTTTGTTAACGAACATTATAGATTGGATGAAAATATGAACATCTAATAAAGACATTTTGTGATAAATGTTTTTATTTTGCTCGAAGAGTTAATATATAACAATTATCGTGTTTTTTGAGCGTATGTTGATGTTTTAGATATTAGGGTTTATAGGGTTTAGAAATTTAGGGTTTAGGGTTTAGATTGAGTTTTTAACACGAACGGTTTAGAGTTTAGGGTTTTTAGGGACTAAACCCTAAACCCTAAACTATAAATCGGGCTAAATTTTACTTCACAAAACATGAAAAGAAAAAAAAAACGTTAACATTCTTCACTTTCAATATTATCTTCAATGTAATTTTTATCTATCGTTTTCCCGCCTAAATAATAACATTCATCACGAAGTGTCTTTTTTAAATGTTCATATTTTCATGTGATCTTGATGCCTGAAAAAAAAAATATTTACCCCCGCTCCCCCTCAATTGGTTACTTCCCCATTGATCCTATATATATATATATATATATATATATATATATATATATATATATATATATATATATATATATATATATATATATATATATATATATGTATATATATATATATATACATATATATATACATATACATATACATATATATATATACATATACATATACATATATATATATATATATATACATATACATATATATACATATACATATACATATATATATATATACATATATATATATACATATATATATATATATATATTATATAGTGAAAGGATCTAAAGAGAACTTGACATAAGAGAGAACACATAGCACCATGTTATTTCACTTATTTCACTTACATGACAAGCATTTCTTAGCACCATGTTATTTTACTTATTTCACTCATATTAGTAAGGGAATTTTCGTCCTATCGCATCAATTCATTCCTAACATAAATTAGGGTTTATAAATTAGGATTTAGAAATTTGGGTTTAGGGTTTAGATTTAGGGTTTAGATTAAGTTTTTAACATGAATGGATTAGAGTTTAGGGTTTTGGATTTTGGGTTTAGGGGTTTAGGGACTAAACCCAAAACACTAAACCCTAAACCCTAAACCATAAACCCTAAACTCTAAATCGGGCTAAATTTTAGAAAAAAAAATGAATTTTTTAATTCCAAGTCAGCATGCCACGCCAGCATGCCACGTCAGCAGACTGACTGCCACGTCAGCACAGATTGAGCCACGTGTCAGTCTGTGCTGACGTGGCAGTTAGTCTGGCTAATGTGGCAATTAGTCTGCTGACATGGCATGCTGACGTGGAAATAAAAAATCAAATTTTTTTCCAGCAAAAAATATTTTTTTCGAAAATTCTTTATTTATTTTTGTTTTTGAATTTTTTTTTCAAAGGATAGGTGCATATGGTAGGTGCATGTACATTAATATGTGAATTCTCTAGGTTCTCTCCCTACTCAAGTTCTCCATGGGTCCTCACCATATATATATATATATATATATATATATATATATATATATATATATATATATATATATATATATATATATATATATAATTGTTTTTCACGGCAAAATACATGTATTATAACACGCTCTCTAGCAAGGTGCTAAGAGAGAAAAAATTACAAAGGCTTAAGAAGCCAAGAGTTCCAAATACAAACTACATGACCTCTATTTTTTAGCCATCCAAAAGAAAATAACTTAATTACATCAACAATTACTTCTACGAATTAAAGAATCGTTAAAAAGAACGCCGTTTCGAAATAGCTATAGAACCCATAGGAGAGTAACCATGATCATGATAAGCCCGTGTTTGACTGTTCGAAGAGAGTTGCGCTCCAACTAACCAATCTTGCACATTAGTCCATGATGTAACATTTGGCATGCCACACTCGAGCCAGCGACGAACCATGAGCCAGGATTCAGTAGCCACCGGACACGTGAAAAACAAGTGAATTTGCATCTCAACGCCTTGGTTACAAACCGGATTGATGATTGAAGATAAGTCTAAACATCTCGCAGACAAATTCCAATGAAGAGGAAGAGAGTCTAACTTGAAACGCCACAAAAAACATTAAGTTTCCTCGGGAAGTTCTTTACCCATGTTGTTTTGATCGACATCGAAAGAAGTGTTGTCCTATCAATGTAATCCCTCATGTCTTTAACCGAAAAAATGCCTTCTGAAAATATCCCACAAAGTGTCGCTAACATAGAAGTGTTTCGGCCACCAATATTCTCTCTTAACCATGTCCAATTCTACGCACCATTAACCAACTTATCGGCAACAAAGTCGTTCTTATTAGCATCAAAATAAAATAACTGATTAAATCTAGTAGCTAGACGAGAAGAGCCACACCATAAATCTAGTAGCTAAAGTCATGCACCACTCTGATTTAAAAGTAATTGTTATCCATCTTTCTATTTATATTGTCTATTGTCTATTACATGATATGAAAATGCCAATTGCATGACATCATTGTATAATAAAAACCTTAGCTTAAAAAATAATTAAGGGCACATGGCACATTCTAATGACATGATGCTTACATCATTATTTGTAATTAATTAATTGAATAATTAAAATTATACATATTATAATTGTATTTATCTATCTATCTATACATTATTATAAAGCGTGTGACAATAATCCTACGTGTCGAACTCCTCAATTAATCTGAATTAAATAATCCTACGTGTCATTTTATGAATTAAACTACATTAAATAATTATTTTATACACATTTTCCATATACTTTCCTAAATTATTTAATTCAACCAAGTTAAAATAAAGATACGGAGTATAAAGTTTTACTCGTAATTTTTTTTTTTTTTTTTTTTGAAAAGCCAAAGAATTTTTTTTAACACTATAGAATGTACAATGCATATAAGGATGCCTCCTAAGGAAACACATTACATCGCTAGCTATTTACAATTTATTACTCACGACATAGTTACAAGTTTTCTAGAATTAGCCTATGCCATTTCTATGTTGGTCTATTCCACAATAATAACTCGAATTTATCAACCATTGATGCCATTCGATTTTGCATTTTTCCCCCCTCTTTGAAATCCATTCGTAGCTCTTCAATTGAATCTCATTTAATAACGTATCACTCGACTTTGAAGTATTTTGAAACACCATTTGGTTGCGATTTTTCCACACTAAATACCCACATACCCATAGGACCGCACGCCATATGTTCTTTCTTTTGAATCCACTAGTTTGTTGAAAATCTCGGTTTAAAATTTCAATCACATTTGTTACCGCAAAGTTACCAATACCCCACCATCTAAAGATATGTTCCCAAGTCTCAAAAGCCACTTTGCAAAATACTAACGCATGGTCTATTGATTCAATGTTCTCATCACAAATTTGACAATGTGTAGTGTGTAAATCTATACCTTTGTTGTCAAGTTCTACCCGCACCGGAAGTCTCTTTCGTATGGCTCGCCAAATAAAGATACTAATAGATTGAGGTACAAGATTGTTGATTACGGTTTCAGCATCGTACCGCAAATGCCCATACAGCTTCTCGTCAATTGTTGTTGCAAGTATTTTTGTATGAAACATGCCATCTTCACTTAGCTCCCATCTCCAATTAAGTTGCGCATTCTCTGTCCTGTTGTAACTTGAAATCAGCGCCACCAACATCTCGAACTCGTCTAAACCCCTTCCAAACAGTGAACGACTCCAACATCATGTTGTTTGCGGATTGGAGTCAATCCAACTTATCCGATCACAAATTTTGGCATCTTTGTTTTCTTCGAGCCGGTACAACCTCGGGAATTTTTCTTTGAAGCATGTATCCCCTATCCAAGTGTTATTCCAAAAAGAAATGTCCCTACCATCACCAACAATTCTTGCAAAAGTAGTATTAAAATTAAAACCACACTTAACCATATCAATTCCCACTTTTATTATATCCTTCCAAGGTGAGTTTCCGGATCTCACATTAGAATGATTCGCATTTCCCAACCCGCCATCCCGCCCATAAATGCAACGTATAATCTTCAACCAAAAAGAATTGGTTTCGGTACGAAACCTCCACCACCATTTTCCCAAAAGCGCCCAATTTTCCCTTTTAAAGACCCAATATTTAGCCCGCCCAACTCCTAAGAAAGTAAAATACTATCCCATTTGACCCATGACATTTTTTTTCCCTCACCCGACCCGCCCCAAAAGAAGATACGTCGCAAACCTTTGAGCAAATTAGTGACACAAACGGGAGCCCGGAAGGAGGAGAAGAAATATAACGGTAAGCTATTGAGGATCGATTTAATGAGCGTCAAATGCCCCCCGAATGACAACGTTTTAGATTTCCAACTCGAGAAACGCTTATGAAATTTCTTGATAATTGGTTCCCAAGCCGACATTGTGTTCATTTTGGCCCTTACCGGTAATCCGAGGTAATTGAAAGGGAGTTTTCCGCATTGACACTTAAACCGGTTTGCCATTAAACCCGCATCTTCCTCCTTAACATTAATACCATACAAATTACTCTTCTCAAAATTAATTTTAAGCCCCGACATATCTTCAAAACACATAAGTAGTTTTAAACAATTACTAATATTGCGTTTCGACCACTCTCCTATAAATATTGTATCATCCGCATATTGAAGATGCGATAGGGGTATCGAATCTCTACCAATTTTTACCCCGGTGAATAAACCCTTTTGTATTGCATCCTTAGTAAGTAGATTAAGCCCTTCACCCGCTATGATAAAAAGAAAGAGGGAAAGTGGGTCTCCTTGTCGTATACCCCTTTCTAATTTGAATTCCTCGGTGGGTGACCCGTTGACAAGAATTGATACCCGTGCGGATTTAAGACAAGCTTTGATCCATTTAATCCATTAATTTCCAAATCCTAACATACGCATCATTTCAAAAATAAAGGACCAATTTACACTATCAAAAGCTTTTGCGAAGTCCGCTTTAAAAATAAAACTTTTTTTCCTCCCGCTTTTTAAATCCCCTACACCCTCATTAAGAACAAGAATCCCGTCTAAAATTGATCGTTCCGTAAGAAAAGCACTTTGTTCGTTCCCTATGATTTTAGGTAAAACCTTTCTCAACCTATTAGATAATAGTTTAGATACTATCTTATAATATCCATTTATCAAACTAATTGGTCGGTAATCTTTGAGTTCGGACGGGTCAACGGTTTTAGGAATCAAAGTCATAAAAGACGAATTACACCCATTTGAAATCTCACCCCTTTCCCAAAACCATTCAATAGCTAACAAGAGGTCATCTTTAATTAAGTCCCAATATTTCTTATAGAACTTGAAATTAAACCCGTCAGGTCCCGGGGCTTTCGACCCGTCACAGCCTTTTACGGCTTCCCAGATTTCATCCAAATCAAATTTTCTTTCTAAAAAACAGGATTCACTTACAAAAAGTACATTACCGGGTATTTGTGGTATTCGAGGACAAGTAGAAACAGGTTCTGTGAACAGCTTTTCATAGTATTTGTGAATTTCTTTTTTTACCTTCGTTGGATCCTCCTCCCATAAACCGTCTATGAGCAGCCCCCGGATCGAGTTTTTACTAATTCTTCGTCTGATCAAGTAGTGAAAATAACGCGTGTTTTCTTCACCTTCGGCTATCCACTTCGTTCTTGATTTCTGTTTCAGCATATTTGTTTTCATCTTATCTTTCTCCAACCAAACCCGTCTAGCATCCATCCACTTACACCTTTCGTCATTAGTAATTACCCAGTCATTAGCTATCTGTTCCCATCTTGCAGATTCGCATCTGGCCTCGTCAATTTCAGCATCTAACTTCCCGAATTTTGACTTGCTCCATCTACTCAACGCATTTTTCACAGTTTTTAATTTGAGTCTGAAGCGGATGTCAGGTCTTTTCGCTGTCACGACTATATTCCAGGCCTGTGAAACTATCAATCCAGCCTCCTCGTTTTTTAACCAATAATTAAACACTTTAATGGGCTTTGGCCCATAATCGATGTTCTTTGAACGGAGAAGCAATGGACAGTGATCTGAAAGTTTGCGATCAAGAACCACCACAGATAGGTCTGCCCACTTTTGCATCAAAGACATCGAGACAAAAAAATGATCTAATTTGCTTAGTTTTATCCCGTTGTCACATATACGAGTAAATTTCTTCCCAACTAAAGGAACCTCAATTAAACCCGCACCATGGATAAAATTGTTGAACCTGCTTGCCCTACGTTGAATGAATTCACAGTTTCTCCTTTCTTCTAAATTTCTAACTTCATTAAAATCCCCACATAGGATCCAATCATCATTGTCAAACTGCAAAAGTTTCTCTAACCCTTCGATATAATCTTGCTTTTTGTTCTCTTCATGAGGTCCATACACGTTAACTACGATTATCTCGTTCTCCACACCTTTTAATTTCCCTTTAATTGCAAGATAAAAATCACCTGTAACAGCCTGGTCCACTTGAAACATGTTACTGTCCCAAATTAACGCTAACCCGCCCGATCTTCCATTTGCTGGTTTCTGTAAAAATTGGAAATCAGACGAGCCCCACATTATTTCAATGAACTTATCTTCAATAACTTCACATTTAGTTTCTTGCATCGCTATGATGTATGGTTTTGAATCGGACACCACACTACGCATCCACTCTATTTTCCCTTTCCTCTTTAACCCGCAAATATTAATTGATAACATCAACATTGGAAAATATTGACAGATGATAAACAAGCAAAACCCTACTGATTAGGTACCTCCCAATGGAGACCCAACAATTCACCAAAACCTCTATGGTTTACGGTTTCTTCACTACTTGCATCCGAGGAATTACCTATATTGTTCCTTACTTTGAACTTAATTCCTTCGCCTAGGTCTCTTGATCTCTTGCTACTGGACTTCGATTTAGATTTTGATCTCCGTTTCCCCCTTCTATCTCTTTTAATTGAATCGATTTTCCTTGCCACATTCTTAAGGTGTAGAAATCTTGAATAAACATTCCACCTAATTGATTTCTTCCAAATTGAATCTAAAGAACTACTTCTCATAACTGACTTGCCCTTTCTCTTGCTTCCCTTTGATTTTACAGATCTGCTCCTTCGACTCGCAAGCGAATGTTTGTTGACGTTTTATTCTACGTAATTTGAAGATAGATTTTCTTTACACTCTTCTGCAGATAAACCTTTTAAGTTTCCCCGTTTATTCTCATCCACCTGAGACTTATTCTTTTCCTCATTAGCATTGTCATGGGCCATTTTATCATAGCCTATGGGTTCACTGGGCCAAAACGAGTCCACCAGATTGTCATTTAAAAAATCTATTGGAACCCCACCTTCGATATTGAGAACAGGCCCATTCCCATTTGATTTGTCAACTTTAGGCGAGCCCACTAAAGGCCCAACAGGATTGAGTTGCTCTTCCACATTTCCTGGCCCAGTTTCAATAGGGTTTGTATTGCCAACTTCTTCTACTGCAGCTGTATCAATATTGTTTTTTGTGCCCAATGGAATGTTTGTACTAACTGCTGACTCTTCGTGATCTATCGCCTTTCCACTTTTTACCTCATCATCATTACTCGCATTAATTGTTTCTGCGACCCTACTGAATTTTTCACATGTTCCCATACACCTAGACCCCTCATCTTCCACTTCATTCTTCTTGCTAGGGTTTTTCGCCGAAAAAGATTTCGCCGGAGAAGAAGGATTGTTTAACTTCCTTTCCGGTGGCGATGTATGTTCTTCTTCCACGTTTACAGATTCATTATCTGTCTCCCATATACTCGAAACATCGTCTTCCTTCTTAACTAAAAAAATATCCCTTGGATCTTCTACCACATTAATGTAAAAGGTGTTACCCTTACTCTTGACTTTGACAATTTCATGTATTAAATTATACCCCATGATCTTCACCAGAACTTTTCCACTGACTAGGTTTTGATCCCCAGCCAAAGAACAATTGTGGACATCATAAACTTGACCATACTATGACGCAATTTTCTTGAATGTGGACTCTCTCCATGATTGAATTGGTACCCCTAGTATTGAAAGCCAAGATAGCCTTCCAGGATTTTTGCAGGTTGGAACCCATCTTCGAATATCACATATCCAGTTTCTTAGAACATGTGAATTATCGTTAATGATATTATCAATTAGTTCCTCCGAGCCACATATGATCATAACATCTAAACCACCAAGAAATTTTATTTCAATATCATGAAAACCCTCCACTCTACAAATAGATCTAAGTTGGACCAGGACTTCTAAACTCTTTACTTCTCCTACTATGGCTCGATTTAAGAGCTCAAGATTATCACTGTCATCTTCAATTGTGACCACTCTTTCTTCCAACCCTTTCGAATCTTCCTTACGTATTTCGTTTTTTTCCCCTCTCATTTGATGTTGAGGACTTATGAAGTTCTGGATATTCTTCTCCAACGTTATATTTTCCTTCATTGTTCTTGTGTACCCACCTCATATTGAAGTTATTGTTAGTCACTTCATTGAATCTTCTCTCGTCAATGAACCGGTTAAGGTTCACATGTCTATTCGGTGTAGGTTGTTTCATTTCACCCTTCTTGTTATCTTCTTCACTAAATTGGATTTCTTGTTCGTGCTTTAAAAGCTTTCAAGGGCCATTTATCGATTGTGATGTTGTTTAAATGACACAGAAATCCGTCTTCATTCTGGATGCCTTCGAAACGTAGAAAGGCAAATTTTTTCCCGTTCTGCAAACGTTTCGCTGCGATGTACACGTCTCTTAAATCACTAATATGGCCAAAACGGACGGTTTTTATTCGCGCGGTGTCGTCGGGCCGCGACTCGCCATGATCAGCCACTCGTGGGAGGAAGGTACTGTTTTAAATTTATATTTAGCGGGACCTAAATCTTACTACTCCTTATAAGTAAGGGAAGTATGACCTAGGGTCGTATTTTTGAGATATCAGTAGAATCGAACCTATATTTAAGCCTAAGATAGTTAGGGAGTAGTGAATATTTATTTTGGGATTTTCTAATTTAATAAGACAGATAAAGTAAATGCGATAAAATTCGTAATTCATATAAGGTTAAAGTGAGTGCATACTATGACTTCATCAGTTATTCTGCCGAGATTATGGAATGCTGGCTCATGAATAGGCAGAGGCCTTGTATTCATTACACTAGTCCTAAACGCCCCTGTCATAAGACATGTCACTGGGTACTGCGTTAGGCTTGAAGATTCTGAATAGACAGCAACGTCCCTTACCCCCGACGCCCGTGCAGTCTGACTACAGGCATACACGTTCAGACGGCTCATCCAATTGAGCGACTCGGTTGGGTGACGTATTAACATTCCAAAATGGTCTAAACTTTTTAAGCGTAATATAATACATGGTTTACCATATTCGAGAGACGTGATGTGCTTCAATACTTTCGTTAATGATTGGTAAAAGATAGTTAGGCCCTTAAAAAGAGTTCAACCATAAAGAACACCATGGCCAAGTCAAGTTGACTTCCATGAACATGTTCGGTTATCCTAACGGTCCAATCCTTTATGTGTCTAAACAAACAGTTCCTTAATTAACTAAGAATCCCTCAAGCTGAGTGCAATGCTTGAGACCACGTTATGGTGCAGTGTACTGGTCAACACTAACCGTGTTCCATGGCCTTACTTAGCAGAGGTACAGCTTACAACAACCGCTGTGCTTCAGCATGCACGTATGAAGTTTATATGCTTGGTGACTACACTAGCATGGCCTAAGACCGACAATGTACTAAGGGTCTAGTCAGATGTTTCACTACGAAAGAGTCCTCAGTCGGAATCCAAAGCTCGATAGACTTACTACAACCAGTGTGCCTCAGTCGATCTTACGTTGTATCTGATAGACTTCTCTTACCAAGGGGTGACACAGATAGTGTACTCTGAATCGGGGTTCGCGACTTCCCAATAACAGAGCCTATAACTACGTTCTATTAGTTGGAAAAGCGATTGAGTTTAAAGCATAATCGAAAAGCATTTCGACAGCATACACAAACCATAATATTATTTCGGCATTATAACTGCTTACATCATAGCATACACTAAAGATAACTACTCGATAATCATGGCAACAATATCATAAAACATTATATAAGATAAAGGATAGAAGTACCAGTATATTAAACGAGTTCTGAATATAAAAGTGACAACTTCAAGACTCCAGACCGCTCCTAATACAATCTTCAGCGTTCTTCTCCGGGTACTAGGTTTCCCGCACTGAGTCGAAGGCTTTGAGAGTATGACTAATATTGTACAAGAGAGAGAAAGAAGTGAATTGAACTGTGTGTTGGAATGAATGACAAAGACCCTTTAAATAGACTAGAAATTTTCCAAAATACGGCCGGCAGGCCGTATGGCAGTCCGTATGGTGGCCCGTATTTGGCAGGCCGTATGGCTGGCAGCCCGTTTCTTGGGGGCGTTTGCTGGGCCGTGTAGCAGGCCGTACCCCATACTGGCTGGCTGTATGGAAGGCCGTATGGTGGGGCCGTTTCTGGTGCTGGTCAGCTTTGATTCCCTGGATCGTAAGTTGATTTCTTGTCTTTCACCGTTTTCGCTCTAGAATCTTCGTTTTAGCTCCGATTCTCTTGATTCTTTTTGCACCGCCTTCGTAATTACTTGTTCTTCAATTCTAACCGATGAAGTGGGTATTTTGCTGACAAAGTTCGAATCTTTCTTGTTTTTGGGCCTCAATACCGGGGTGAAAACGTGACTTTTTAGCCGATATCAAATAACCTACACTTATACTTTGCTTGTCCTCAAGTAAACTCTCATTCTTAAGAATCTTTTCGGTGTTACTTTTTTAATAGCCTAAGCGGTTTGCTTTTATTATAAGAGCAAAAAGGTAAGGTGAGTTATCTATGTTAGGATTGAAATTATCTCTGCAAGCATGCGAGGAGGTTACATGACATAGGCTAGCTTTCACGGGTCACTCAAATCACTCAAGTGTTTTAGGGTTCCCTATAGATCTAAGAAATGAAAACACTCATAGCCAGTCATGCTGCACCCATCGTCATAGGCTTGATAAAGACTCAAATCCTTGCTGCTAATGCGAGAACGGTAGTAATCCCAGCTTTTACAGGTCATTTGCCAATGATGGGAAAGGAATTTTGGAGTGGTAGTGTAGTTGTTTTTGAGGGGTGAGATAAAAGGGTAATGCAGTCTTTATACAGACTTTTATTTGGATAGATAGGAGTGCTGAAGTATTTTGAGAAGCACTTTTGAACTTTTCCTCATTTGATAATCATCTTCGGTCGAGTTTTCTTCTGCATTTCTCTTATTTAGTTCTGCTCCTTTTCTCAGAACTATAAATCATTTTTTTAGAGACTTCATCTCGAGAAACTTTTAGCCGGTAAACTTTTTCAAGACCTTTACCATGATACTTGAGAGGTTTATAACATCGGGTTTTCGGAAGGAATCTCATTTTCTGGATTTTTCGAGAGATAGTAAAGGTGATGTGGATGTGGTGGTGGAGTAGAAGTAGTGGAGGTGCGGAAAGTTTATGTTTGATAAATGGTTAGCTATTTTGATTACCGCCGAATCACGTTTCACTGCTGGGAGATGTAGATCTAAAGCAAGTTCTGATTCTGAGTACAGACATTGGCACTCTGAATAGAAAATAGTGAAGCATTAAAGATGAATGCTGGTCTTATTTGGGGTGCCTCACCATAATCAATTTAGGTCGATAATGCCTTAGTCATGCAATGCTCTATTAGAGATTTCAATCTAACAAGATTTCCACCTTACTTAAGCCTTATTTTTATTGACAAACATTTCAGGTTTTCAAAAATACTTTTTCGAAAAGGGTTTCTTTTGCAAAAATTTTGAAATTTGGCTTAAGGACTTGGAATCTTCGTAATGGGTAATTATAATATAGCATAAAAATATATCAACATCCCACACTTAGACGAACATTGTCCTCAATGTTCCTAGTGTCCCACAGTCTAGTGTTTTAATTAGGTGTTATCCCACACTTAGTGATAAGCTAGGATGTGGCATAGTTTGAATCTTGAGCTAGTAGCGAGAAGAAAGAAATACCCCTAGCAGATGCGGCTGGCTTTCTTGTCTCTTTATCGGCTTATTTGTCATCCTTTATTCTTCTACTCTACTTTATTGCACGGGTTGCCTCCCGAGAAGCGCTTTTGTTTAAGGTCGTTGGCTCGACCGTAGTGTTGCTTCAAAAAGCAAACATTCCTCGCTGATGATTGTGATTTTGGTCTTCTCGTGGGAATGTGAGTCTTGGTGGATAAATCCTGAGAAAGTGTCGGACCAATAGTGGTAAAAGATCCGGTACTTCTCTTGAAGATCTTTCGAAAGATAAGTAGTGTGCAGTTTCAGCTCTTGATAAGTCTTGAAGTCTATTGAGAATATGATCCACAGCTCTGTTGGTTGACCCATGAATGTCAATCATAGAAGCTGTGCTGGTGTTGATTATTTCTCTGACGGGATGCTCATTTCGGAGGTCTTCAAACAATGTCAGAAACTGTATCTTTAGAATTTCGAAGTCTTCGAAACGGTGATCTCCACAGTCGGAGTCTGTTGCTTTGCACAGATTAGTTAAGAGATGAAGCTGGAAAGAGGTGAACAGCAATCCTGATCCGAGTATTAATTTCACCGTCTTTGAGTATATCTCCCGACATCCAGCTTTAAATGTGAAACTAGGATCTGTGGATTCGTGGAAGATACGTGATAGCTGCTTCGTAACATAGGTGGCAATATTGACTCGATCCGGTTCAAGATGAGAGAACGGATTGTTTCGCCTTGTTTCTTCCATAACAGCGTCTCGTAACTCTTTGATAATCAGATCAGCGTGGTGATCAATTGTTATGTAAATCACTAGTCTGTCTGGTGTGCTTTCAAAATTATCTCTATCCAAGAGAACGAAAATACTGTGAATATCCTCGATCATTTGCAAATCAGAATGATAAGTCGGGCGGCCGGTGGAAAGATCCATATGCTTCCGGATGAGAGTCAGTAGTGCTCGTTGGTTTCGTAAGAACGGAAGTGCAGATCCGGCTAAGGCATGATAAACCCTAGAGTAAGTGATCTTCTGATCTCGACAGAAAGTGAAAACTACTTAATTGTGCTCTCGTTGCCTTTCTTCGTGATAGATATGATCGTGAAGAGAATTGATAAAGTCTTGAATGCGTTCTTCTAGGATTTCAACATCATTGTCTTCTCTTCGGAGATAGAGGTGGTGTTCTTCTCTGATAGCCATGATTCGTTCTGTTAAGCGTAGTGAGAAATCAATAGTTGATTTTCAGATGGCTTCGAGAATATCTTCAAAATCATCGGTATCATTGATGAAGGTTATCATGTCTGCATGTGTGGATATAACCGGAATTTGATCTGAGGAAGAGTCCGGCTCCCCTTGATCTGGTTTGATTGGAGAGTGTGAGTTATTCAGAATGTCTTCATGATGCTCTTCCTCGTCATCATCGGTATCTGGTTCGTCTGAGGATCGTCTGATGAACGGGTTTCTTCAGTATTCTGATTTTCCACTTTGATACTTGCAGGATCAATTTCTATATTTTTAACCTTAGCCTTGTCGGTCTTCTTCTTGAAGCGAATGATTAAACTGTGATCTTCCGTCTCAAGCCTCATTATTTCTTCATGACGCTCAATGTTTGGAGCGGGTATTGTCGCAGTTTCTTTTACGTCTTCCATTTCCTCTTCCTCCTCAGATTCCTCCTCTTCCTCTATTTCTTCGCTGAGATCCTCTTCTTCCATTTTTGGGTCATCTACAGACTGTGATTCGACACCCATCTCGATATAATTGGCTGGTGGTGAAGACTCATCATCGGAAGTGATCCGTCTGGTGGAAATAGCAAACATCTCTGCCTGTCCATAAAGATCGGTTGGTCGGTCAATTTTGAAGGTAACGCTCTCCCCATGTGATCGTAAGATCAAGGTTTGATTGTACACATCAATGACAGTCCTAGCCGTATTCATGAAAGGTCTTCCTAACACTACTGGGGTGTGTAGGTCCTCCTTGATATCCATTACTATGAAATCCGTAGGGTACAAGAATTTGTCGACTTTCACCAAGACGTTCTCAACTATGCCCTTAGGATATTGAATTGTATGATCGGAAAGTTGGATTGTCATTTTGGTTGGTGACAAGTCTCCTAACTCTAATCTCTTGTAGAGAGAGTAGGGGATTAGGTTGATACTTGCTCCTAAATCTGCTAGCGCATGAATGGTTCTAGATTGGTAGATTGAACACGGGAAAACGAATCGGCCCGTATCTCCTAGCTTAGGTGGTAGAGAGTTTCTGAGTAATGCAGAGCATTCTTCACTCAGTGGAATTTTGTTAGAATCTGGTATCCTCTCCTTTGTAGAGAGAAGCCTTCGGATGTATCTCTTCTGGTTGGGAATTTTGAACATGGTATCCAAGAATCTTCCATCAAGTTTGAAGGAATCAAGCTTGGATGGTTCTTCTTGTAGCCTTCCAGGGTAAGGTACGCGAACTGGAGTTTCAGGGGTCAGCTTCTGAGTATATGTTGATTTGTTCTTGAGCCTAGCTGACCTTCTCCGTGGTTCTTCCTCTGGGATTACGAAATCCATTTGCTTTGCTTCTTTTATGTGGGGATTTTGGATAGTATTACTTGGTAATCTTCCCTGCGGTCGGGTTTCAAGGTGTTGTGATAACTGTCCGAGATGCGTTTCCAAACTTTTGAGCAGAGCCAATTGATTTCTCATTAGTATCTCCGTCTGATCTTGTCTGGATGCAGTTCTCTGATTTAGGTGTTGGTGTCCTTGAATGAACTGAGTTAACTGATCATCAGCTCCGAGAGTGGGGTTAGTTGCTTTTGTAATCTGGGTGGTAGGGGAATTTTCCTCAACTGGGGGACCAGTGAGTGGAAGTGGTTGATCGTAGGTCAATTGAGATTGTTGGGTTGGATAAGGTGGATAGCGATAGCGAAAAGGTTGACTGCTTTGCTGAAATTGATTAACCTTAGGTGGTTAATTGAATCCGGGATTTGGTGGACGAGCTGGATATTGAACGTAACAGACTGAACCGTCAGGGTTTTCGTACTCAACTTGATATTCTTCAGTGGGTTGCGGGTTGGTACTATTAACACAAGCCTGAGCTTGGTTAACCTGCTGCAGCTGCGTCTTCAATTCTCCGAGTTGCTTAGCAAGAGATTCCATCTTATCCGCGAGGGATTTGATGGCCTCCGTTTGATTGTTAAGTGCATAGAGTGGGGCAGATGGTGAAGTTGTTTCACCACTGTTCCAGTCATGATGATGCATCGTCATGTTCTCGAGCAATTCCCATGCTTCGTTTGCGGTTTGGTTCATCAGATTCCTTTGAGCTGCTACATCGATCGTCGTCCTATGATTTACCGTAAGACCATTGTAGAAGGTACAGATTTGGGCTGACGGTTCTAACTGGTGATTAGGGCATTTCTTCAGCAGGGTTTTGAATTGCTCCCATGCAATGTAAAGAGATTCATCATAACTTTGTTGGAAGTTAATGATGTCATTCTTCAGCTTGGTTTGTTTAGAAGGATGGAAATATTTGGTCAGGAATTTAGTAGCCATCTTTGTGATGCCCCGTACAAAACCATCGTGTACGAATCATCAACAACATGATCATTACAAGGTCAAATACTATATACGATTTCAAAAGAAGTTTGCATTCATGAATAAATGTGATGTCTTAACCAACATCAAATGTCTTACAATAAAAGTATGCTTCAATTAACAGAAGCAATTAGTAATAGTACGTGACCCAATGGTCGTTACAAATCATTGTTTCAAAAGGTAACATAGTTTGAATGCAAATAAAACGTTTCATGCGGTGACAACTCTAACAAGCGCAGCGGGTGTCTACAAAGCATGACTAGTACAACAGCGGAAGCAAGCAACCTTAAGCACCTGAAAAAAACATGCTTAAAAATGTCAACACAAAGGTTGGTGAGCTATAGTTTAAGTATAAAAGTAATGTAAGGTAGGCCACGAGATTTCAGTGCTACAAAGAGCGTTTCAAAACAGTATGTAAAGTATATGTTTAACCGTGGGCACTTGGTAACTAACTTAACATTTATAACCCCCTGAAAGTACACTTGGAGAGTGCGTATGTTTACGAAGTATTAAACACCCGTTAAATGCTTGCGCTACTAGCACGAGTGGGGATGTCAAACCCTATGGATCCATATCTAAGATTCGCGTTCACCGGTTCAAAGACCAATGACTAAACGTTACCGAGCTAAGGAGAAAGTTTATGCCGTTGTATAACCCACACATATATAAACTTTAAGTACTCGTGCCTAGTATGTAAAATGTAAAATGCGCATGTATTCTCAGTTCCCAAAATAGTTAAAGTAAAAAGGGATGCTATAACTCACAGTGGAAAAGTAGTAGTAAAGTTGACTCGGGAAAAGTAAGCAAGTACGTTTGTCCAAAAGGTCCTCAACCTAAGTCAAAAGTTACTAAGTCAGTTTCATCAAACAAAAAATATAAAGTAAGTTTCATTCTAGAAAAGAGTTTAAAACAAAGGCTGAATTCGATCAGTCGCCACGGCCTCTATACAAACTGAATTGAGGTGGAACTAGTGGTCATGGCTCCGTATATGAGTCATTTAGCTGCTGTAAAAATTCCAGAACCAAACTCGTCTTCGTTTGACCGTGGCGACGGTTTAAGTGCGAGTAGGTCAGAATTTTCAACACAACGTTAAAAGGACATAGTGACCTTCGGAGGGCCATAGATCCTAATCTGTAACTCGGATTAAGACGAGTCTTAAATGAAAAGTTATCTAATCGAACAGAGCTAACTGAAAATCAACTTTACAGTAGCCCAGGCATTCTGATCAGACTCGAAAAACAGTTGGTTTAGTGTTCCGGTGGGTTCTTGGTGCTCGATGCTCATCACGGTTCTCATCCTTGATGCATATAGCTTCAAATGTACAACTCGTTGATGTGTTTACATCATCTTTACCAATTTTTAACCATTATAACACAAGTGTAAGTCTAAGATAAGTAGCACAACTCAATTAAGTGTTGCAAGTAGTTTGATGAACCAAAGTTACATCAAGATCTTAAGTTGTAGAACATAGTTCTTAGTTAGATCTTGAAGATCCAAAACCCAAAAGTCTAGATCTAAGGTTACTAAGTTAAATCCTAAGTCATAAGACATGAATCTTTACTTTAATGAAACCATAAGTTATGAAACTTAGATTCTCATCTTGTAAAGTGTATGTAAGCTTACAAGCTCTTGTTTACAACAAAATAAGAAGACCATAAGCTATAGAAACTTAGATCCAACACAAGTATATGAAGTTATAACTAAAAAGTTATACTTCCATGTTCTTGAACTTACAAAGTTAACTTTTAGTTTCAAGAAATATGAGATCAAGATTAACTAGTAATACTTGACCAAATTAACAACATTTCAACTTTAAAGTACACAAAACGAAGAAATAAATTAAATCTACAAGTAACAAGTTCATGGTTGTTCATACTTTAAAGATTCAAGCCAAGGATTTGATCTTTAAGAAAGTAAACCTTAAGTTTACAAACATGGATTCAAGTATGGTTTTTACAACTCATGAACTTTAAATCTTTAAAACATTAAGTGTAGAACCATAAACTAGAAAGTTTAGATTCTTTGTTCTTGGTTCTTTACAACAAAAGATGAAAGTAACCAAGATTAGATGAAGATACAAGTTATAGAACTTGATCTGTAACAAAGATAAACAACAAGTAAGTAATCAACAACAAAGAACAAGTAATCAAAACAAGCAAATGATGATGATGTATATGTATATATTTCGGTTTCAAAGAGAGGAGAAATAAAACTTGTAACTTACAAATTTAGAGAGGAAATGAAAGAGAGAAAAGTAGTAAGATGAAGTGTGTGTGTGAAATGTGAAGAATACAAGTGCGTAAGTAATACAAAAAAATTTTGAACTCCTCCATTTACCACCCATGAGGCCGACGGTTTTCAACAAAAGGGGGGAAGGGAAAAACCCACTAGTTACATGAATGTATTGGTGAAGATGCTATCTAAGAATGGTAATAAAGTAATTTTGCATGGGAAAGATGTGTAATTGTATAAGTAACTAGTCTCCTTACAAGGTGATTAATCTAGTTAAGCCTTAAATGTAATATTTACATGAAAGATGGGTTAAATAGTCCATTAAGTGTGTAGGGTGGGCTTCTAAGTCCATTAACACAAGCCCAAGTCCAAATAAGTAATAATCTAAATAAAAGCCCAAGTAATTAACTAGTAATCTTAATTAATTAAAAATGATTAATAATAATTAACCATGTGTGTAAATAATATCCAGAATATTATTCGTGAAAAGTTCATGTGTCACAAAGACGTGCCGGGCAATTAAAAGTCATGTACGGTAACAAGTAAATGTAATAAAATACATTCATTAACACGCAAGCATTAATAATAACATTATTAATTAAAGGTTGGAAAATACAGGGTCGTTACATTACCCACCTGTTAAAGAAAATTTCGTCCCGAAATTTTAATCTGAGGTAGATGGAGGAGTTGGGAAAAGGTGAGGATACTTCTGCATCATTTGATCCTCTCGTTCCCAGGTAAACTCAGGTCCTCGTTTGGCATTCCATCGCACTCGGACGATCGGAATCTTGTTGCGTTTCAAAGTTTTGATCTCACGGTCCATAATCTCGACAGGTTCTTCCACGAAGTGGAGTTTGTCATCAATTGTAAGTTCCTCCAATGGTATGACGTGTTCCGGTTCAGCAAGACACTTTTTCAAATTCGATACATGAAAAGTAGGATGAACGGAGCTCAATTGAGTTAACGGGTCCAACACGCTCCAAGATTTCAAAAGGACCAATGTATCGCGGGTTGAGCTTCCCACATTTTCCAAAACGGATCACACCTTTCCAAGGTGCTACTTTCAACATAACACGGTCACCGACGTTGAATTCAAAGTCTTTACGTTTAAGGTCGGCATAACTCTTTTGGCGATCACGAGCCGTCTTGAGTCTCGCTTGAATCTGGACAATCTTCTCAGTTGTTTCATGGACTATCTCGGGTCCGGTGATTTAAGTTTCGCCTACTTCGGCCCAAAAAATAGGAGATCGGCACTTGCGACCATACAACGCTTCAAAAGGTGCAGCATTAATGCTCGAGTGATAACTGTTGTTGTACGAGAATTCGGCTAGCGGCAAATGCCTTTCCCAGGCCTTTTCGAAATCGATAACACATGCATGCAACATGTCCTCCAAAGTCTGAATTGTGCGTTCGCTCTGACCATCGGTCTGTGGGTGATAAGTAGTACTCATGTCGAGACGAGTTCCCAAGGCTTCTTGCAAAGAACGCCAAAATCTAGAAGCAAAACGGGGATCGCGATCTGAGATGATCGATAAAGGTACACCATGACGAAATACAACCTCTTTGATGTATAGTTGAGCGAGTCTCTCCATCGTATCCGTTTCCTTCATGGCTAGGAAGTGTGCAGATTTGGTAAGACGGCCAACGATAACCCAGATGGTATCGTATCCGCCCACCGTCTTTGGTAGCTTAGTAATGAAATCCATTGTTATCCTTTCCTACTTCCATTGTGGGATTTTCGGTTGTTAAAGTAATCCAGAGGTCCTCTGATGTTCGGCCTTAACTTTCGAGCAAGTCAAACACTTACCAACATATGTTGCAACATCTTTCCTAAGATTCGGCCACCAATACTGTTCCTTAAGATTGTGGTACATTTTGCCCGCTCCGGGATGAATCGGATATCTCGACTTGTGGGCTTCATCTAGTATAAGGTTCCATAGATCTCCATAACGGGGAACCCAAATTCTTCCAGCATAGCATCGGAGTCCAGTTTCCTTAACTTCGAATCGAGAGACGAGAATGTTCAAGTATTCATGAGATAAATTCTCCTCCTTGAGAGCCTCATCTTGGGCTGCTCGGATCTGGCTGTTGAGATTTGAATGAATGGTGATGTTTAGAGCCCGAACACGAAGAGGTGTCGTCCTCTCCTTTCGGCTTAAAGCATCAGCTACAACATTGGCCTTGCCAGGATGATAATGAAGTTCACAATCATAGTCATTCAGCGTCTCGATCCATCGACGTTGTCTCATATTTAGTTGCTTCTGATCAAAGATGTATTGGAGGCTTTTATGATCGGTGAAAATAGTGCTCTTTGTTCCATAAAGATAGTGTCTCCACAGCTTTAATGCAAAGACAACGGCTCCAAGTTCGAGATCATGAGTAGTGTAGTTTCGCTCGTGGATCTTCAGTTGATGGGAGGCGTAGGCGATAACCTTTGTTCGTTGCATCAGTACACAACCAAAACCACTTTTCGAAGCATCACAATAAATGACGAAATCGTCACTGCCTTCAGGAAGTGATAAGATAGGTGCGGTGGTTAACTTCTTCTTCAAGGTTTGAAATGCTGATTTCTGTTCGGGTTCCCAAATGAACTTCTTCCCTTTGTGAGTCAGCGCGGTCAAAGGACGCGCAATCAGAGAAAAACCTTCAATAAATCTTCGGTAGTAACCGGCGAGACCTAAAAATTGGCGAATGTGAGTTGGAGTAGTGGGGGTTTCCCACTTGCTGATAGCTTCAATCTTGGCGGGATCAACCTTGATATCCTGATCACTCACAACATGACCCAGAAATTGGACTTCCTTCAACCAAAATTCACACTTGGAGAATTTCGCATAAAGTTGCTCTTGTCTCAAGAGTTCCAACACTAATCGAAGATGTTGCTCATGCTCTTCTTCGCTCTTGGAGTAGATGAGGATATCATCTATGAAGACGATAACGAACTTATCCAGGTATGGCTTGCAGACACGATTCATGAGGTCCATGAACACGGCATGTGCGTTGGTTAAACCGAATGGCATTACGAGAAACTCATAATGACCATAACGAGTTCTGAATGCAGTCTTCATCACATCGCTCTCTTTTACCCTCAACTGGTGATAACCGGATTGCAAATCGATCTTAGAGTAAATGCTCGATCCTTGTAGTTGATCAAAAAGATCATCAATTTGAAGTAATCCAGAGGGCCTCTGATGTTCGGCCTTAACTTTCGAGCAAGTCAAACACTTACCAACACATGTTGCAACATCTTTCCTAAGATTCGGCCACCAATACTGTTCCTTAAGATCGTGGTACATTTTGCCCGCCCCGGGATGAATCGGATATCTCGACTTGTGGGCTTCATCTAGTGTAAGGTTCCATAGATCTCCATAACGGGGAACCCAAATTCTTCCGGCATAGCATCGGAGTCCAGTTTCCTTAACTTCGAATCGAGAGACGAGAATGTTCAAGTATTCATGAGATAAATTCTCCTCCTTGAGAGCCTCATCTTGGGCTGCTCGGATCTGGCTGTTGAGATTTGAATGAATGGTGATGTTTAGAGCCCGAACACGAAGAGGTGTCGTCCTCTCCTTTCGGCTTAAAGCGTCAGCTACAACATTGGCCTTGCCAGGATGATAATGAAGTTCACAATCATAGTCATTCAGTGTCTCGATCCATCGACGTTGTCTCATATTTAGTTGCTTCTGATCAAAGATGTATTGGAGGCTTTTATGATCGGTGAAAATAGTGCTCTTTGTTCCATAAAGATAGTGTCTCCACAGCTTTAATGCAAAGACAACGGCTCCAAGTTCGAGATCATGAGTAGTGTAGTTTCGCTCGTGGATCTTCAGTTGATGGGAGGCGTAGGCGATAACCTTTGTTCGTTGCATCAGTACACAACCAAAACCACTTTTCGAAGCATCACAATAAATGACGAAATCGTCACTGCCTTCAGGAAGTGATAAGATAGGTGCGGTGGTTAACTTCTTCTTCAAGGTTTGAAATGCTGATTCCTGTTCAGGTTCCCAAATGAACTTCTTCCCTTTGTGAGTCAGCGCGGTCAAAGGACGCGTGATGTCGAACGAGGTGTATATAAAATAGTTTATATTTTACTAGAAAATACTATTAAATACGATACAATTTTACACAAGATATTTATTTATTTATAGAATGGATATACTTAAACCTTGCTACAACACTTATAGGCAGTGTACCTAATCGTACAGTAGTGTAGTTTTTAGTAAGTCCGGTTCGTTCCACAGGGAGATCTTTAAGCAAAGCTCAACGCTATATTAGTTTACTTTTATAAAAATACAAATATATATATAAGTAATATTATTATTATAAAGGGGGGTTTTTACCGTTTAATGACCGGTTTGTCGATTTTAAAACTTTAGTCGCAGTTAAAACCTAATGTAAAATATAAAATAAGTACAAGACTTTAAATTAAAGCGTAAAGTAAATAACGATAATAAAATTGCGAATAATAAAAATGCGATAAAAATTAAATTGCGATAATTAAAAAGTACGATAATTAAAAGTGCGATAAAATGAAATAACAATAAATAAAAGTGCGATAATTAGAAGTGCAATTAAATATAAAATAAAGGAAATTAAATATGAAATAAAAGAATTATGCTTATTTAAACTTCCGTAATCATGATGTTTGACGTGTTGATTTTAGTTTTATGCCCATGGGTTAATTGTCCTTTGTCCTGGATTATTCAATATGTCCGTCTGGTTTTTGTCCATAACAGTCCATCAGTCATAAATATAAATTGCAAGTGTCCTTGTCAAATTATTATTATACCCGAAGATAAATATTCCAACTAATTGGGGATTCGAATTGTAACAAGGTTTTAATACTTTGTTTAATGAATACACCAGGTTATCGACTGCGTGTAAACCAAGGTTTTACTACTTTGTTAACAATTACACCAATTACCCTTGAATGTAATTTCACCCCTGTTTTAATTATTCTAGTGGCTATTAATCCATTCCCGTGTCCGGTTAAATGAACGATTATTCGTACATATAAATACCCCGCCCATCGTGTCCGATCGAGTGTATATGGTAATTTATAGGGACGCCCAATTGTAAATCTTTATATTAACATTAACAAACTTTCATTTAGTTAAACAAATATAAAGCCCATTAATAGCCCATAGCCTAGTTTCCACAAGTGTCGTTCTTTTGTCCAAACCCCAATTATGGTACAAAGCCCAATTACCCAATTTTAGTAATTAGCCCAACATCATGATTACTTCGTTTTAAACAAGCATAATAATAACTTAGCTACGAGACATTAATATAAAAAGGTTGAACATAACTTACAATGATTAAAAATAGCGTAGCGTTACACGGACAGAATTTCGACTTACACCCTTACAACATTCGCTAACATACCCTTATTATTAGAATTATAATTAAAATTAAAATATAAATTATAAATATATATTACTTCGTATGAAGAGAAGAAAAAAATATGATGTTATTTTGATCAGAATTCGGGTTGATTTATAGCCAGGAATGATTTTTGGGGCTCCGCGACTCGCGGCAAAAAGCCCTTCAAACTCCGCGAGTCGCGGAGAGGTATTTTCACTTTACACCCTTGGAGTTTCTGGCTGCCGATAGTTTTTAATATATATATATAATATATATATAATTAATATAATTAATTATATATTATATTATATTTATATACATAGTTAACTTGTAATTTTTAGTCCGTTGCGTCGAGCGTTAAGAGTTGACTCTAGTCCCGATTCCGGATTTTCGAACGTCCTCGCGTACAATTTAATATCTTGTACTTTGCGTTTTGAATCTTGTACTCTTGTGATTTCGAGACGTTTCTTATCAATAATTGGAACCTTTTTGATTGTCTTTTGTTCTTTTGGGCTTTTTGGTCGTTTGCGTCTTCAAATCGTCGAATCTGTCTTTTGTCTTCACCTTTTATTATTTAAACGAATATCACTTGTAAATAGAACAATTGCAACTAAAAGCTTGTCTTTCTTGAGGAATAATGCTATGAAATATATGTTCGTTTTTAGCATTATCAAATATTCCCACACTTGAGCGTTGCTTGTCCTCAAGCAATATTGTCTTGAAATACTAGAATCACTTTTTTATTCTTCACACTTTGTACATCAGTGATTTCTATACGGCGGTATAAACAATGGTAGTAACGATATGGTTTACAGTCTCACATGACTATAAAAATTTAGATCCTTTAGGAAATAGGATCTTTATGAAAACATTTGATCTTTTGAAAATTCAATCTAGCTTTTACCCTTGATAAGTTTTCTGATTTGATCCACCATTGGTGTTGCAAAATATATTTGTGGATCAATATTTTGGCTAAAAACATTTAGGTTCGTGTAATCCACTGCTATCCCGGTATCGGAAAGCACACATCCAGTTTACTTGTTCCGTATATTACCTTTCGGCAAACTACCGTCCGGTTGTAAAGGAAAGCGATGAACAAGAAACTGTTAAGGCAATGTCCCGTGACATGCTTTTGATTATGGTCTATAACGTGTCGGACGCAATTACTATCCTTGGTAGGAGCAATAGTAAAGCTCACCCTTATAATTTGTCGGTCTGGCACAAGGTCCTGTCTTTGACCATGCTATGCAACCACCGTTCTTACGGTTGACACCCGATTTAGTTCAAGTGACCTAATGAATTCCAGGTGAATTCCTAGGATTTTACGTTCAATGGTAATGAACGCATTGAAAATAGGGTTTTCAGAAAACAAATCGGTTTGTATTTTTGATCAAAATATTTTCTCGTTTCAGCTCGAGTTTTAGATATCATTGAATTCCATGAGTTTGAATTCTCAATCTTTAAGGTCAATCTCTAGGATTGAGTAATATCAGTCTTAAAAGCTGATTTTTAATCTTTAAGGAGATTATCCTTTCTGGGGATCTGATTCATTAGTCTTATCCAGCTAATTTGCACGGTGCCTCCCCATTGTACGAGATAAATCCTTCTCATGGTTAGGATAAATCTGACCACTTGGCGACCCTGTTTAATGCTGAGGTCCGTGGATTTCCTGCTGATTTTAGTGATGACTTTTCTAGATTTTTCGTCAACCTACAGCTGGTCTGGACGACAACTTCATGACCTAAATCAAGAAGCGCGTGTCTTTTTCGGAAGACTTTACTTCCTTTTAATGATGGAATTGATTCATCGTGTAGATCCATCTCTTCTTTTCTTTCATCGGGTAAAACAGTTTAGTTTAGTCCAAAGCAAAAGTATTTTCAGTTATTTGTTACAAATATATGTGGCATATGTTTAAAATAACTTGGTAAATTTTCCCACACTTGGCTTTTTATTTCTTTTTATCGTCCTCTATTCCATTTTAAATGAATTTTAACATTTTAGTTTGTTTCTCAATTTATGTCCTTTCCGAGGTAACAATAATTTCGGTGTTAAAACCTAGTTTTATCGTTCATAAAAACATGATTTAAATTCATTTTATACTAAAAATTTTACTAGAATTGGGTAGTCAGTATATAAGACTAGTGCTGTTCTTTTTTATCAGAGAGCACTAGATTCTAATACAACTACTGCTTTACTAGTATTTTAATGGTAACCAAGTGTTTAATAAAAATTTTTAAAATCCGAAAGAATTTAACCCCTTCCCACACTTAAGATCTTGCAATGCCCTCATTTGCAAGAAATCAGTAACAATTTAAATTATTGAGGGTGATTTGTGTGAAAATGATTAAATTTTTACCAAAGTTTCCAAATATATTGGCGTTTGTTTGCTGAATGATAAATGGTGCACGTCATTTTTTCATTCCGTCTTGTTGTTATTTCACATGTATTTTGCATCATTGTCGTCAAAATTACTTGCTTTTGCTGAACTTAATGCCAGTCTTTGAAAATGCGTTGTTTTACCCTGTTGTGTACATAAGATAAACTGCAAACATATATACATATTTTTGAAGTTTGGTATATTACCCCACATTCAAAAATTATTAAAATCTAAGAATAAAAGTTAGATAAATATAAAAATGATTACAATATTAACAAAAAATATTAAACATATCAATAATTACAAATTACAAAATAAAAATAAAAATAAGTAAACTAAGGATGATATTGGTACCAATAGGGGTTCCACGCATAACCATAAGTGCTATAGAATGCCTCGGCAGGGTCATACGTAGGATATGGTGGCTGCATCTCTATCGACCAAGGAGGGAAGACGGGTTTCGGTGTAGGAATATAGTTTCTACCTATGTGTTGGCAATGCGCTATGATCTGGTTCTGATGAACTTGCCAATCTTCAAATGCTCTCTGTCTAGCATTTTCGTATTCCTGAGAAGCTATAAACCTTTGCATTTCTTGCATCTGGTTCCCCCCTCCTACATTACCCATTTTTTTTTTTTTTTTTTTTTTTTTTTTTTTTTTTTTTTTTTTTTTTTAATCTTTAACTTATAAACAATTAAGAAATTAATTTTAAAATTTTGTTTCCCTTGTTATTTAGGACGAGGTCGTTTCGGATCGATGTCCTAGTCCGTCCCTCGACAAAATTTTAAAATTTGTCTTTTTGTAGCGATTGTTTTAAAAGCTAAGATTTTTGGGTTTTTTCAATGTTTTTGGCATACTTTAAATCAATAAGATTAAAAATAATGATAATAAAAGTTCTCGTCCCTCCCTCGGGTAAAGCAATTTCGGTTCAAAGACCTAGTCTTCAACTTACGACGAATTTTAAAATCATATTTTTAACTTAATGAGATAAAGTAAATTTTTGTTTTTAAATTCACACAACTTAAATATAAAATTCAAAATTAAAATTAAAAATTCACACCAAACTTAATTTAAAAATTCATAAATTCATACCAAACTTATATTAATTTTTCAAATATTTACAATTTTAAAAATATTGTTTTTACAAAGTTTACAATATTAATTTAAGATTTAAATATTAATTTTAAAAACATGGTAAAAAAAAAAAATTAAAAATCTTTTTGTCTTTTTATCCCACTTTAATCAATCAAATATTATCAAAAATATGCGCCCCTCTTTTCGGTAAAGTAATTTCGGTTCCAAGACCTAATTTAACTCATGACGAATTTTTGAAATATTTTGGGTTGATTGATTAAAGATATTTATACCTTAAGAATAAACGTTAAATTTCGCAGTGATGTAATAAATTTTTGAACGATATCAATAATTTCGGTCGCCAAACCTAATTTTATTTAATACCAATTTAATACTTTTTAGCGAACAAATTAGCGTTTATTATCAAAAGGTTAAAAATAAAAATAAAAATAAAAACTGTACAGACATACCTGTGAAATAGATTTCTTAGTTATATGATCTATTATATTCATAAGATAGTCGGTTTAATTGGTTTTCCATGGCTGCATAGGCGTAACCTCGAGCATTCATTGTCTTTTCTTCTAAACATATGAACGGTCCGTCTCTGCATAAAGTAACAAATTCGGTATTTGAATAGGTTTGATTATTTGAACATTTACCTCCATGTGACCATTTTCCGCATTTGTGACATTTTTCTAGGTGTCGTGCTCTTCTTTTCGCTGCGGATTTTGATTTTCCTTTACCAAATTGTAACTTATTATTTTCGCATCTGGATCCATTTCTAACTCCGTCCATTCTTTCTCTGATTACTGATACTAATTCACTCGGTAGTATGTCATTATTTCTTTTAGTGATCAAAGCGTGTAGCATTAGACCATGGTTTAGTTCACAGGCAGTCTTCATTTTGTAAAAACCTAAAAAAATAAAAATTTAGAATGGGGGGAGAAGACTAGTTCTTTAGGGTCTGCTAGGGAAAGACCATACGTGTTCCATTTTCGAGAACTACACGAAAACAGACAATCTAACTCTAACAGAAATACATATTATCCTTTAAAGATTTGATTCTCCCCACACTTAGTTAGCTGTGGTATCGAAATTGTGAGTAACTTCGTTGTCGACTTCCATCGTACCCTGTATGTAATGTTTAACTCTGTGACCATTAACTTTAAATTCAATCCCATTTGAATTTATTAATTCTATCGTTCCGTATGGGAAAACTCTTTTGACTATGAATGGTCCAGACCATCTTGATTTTAATTTTCCAGGAAATAGCTTGAATCGTGAATTGAAAAGAAGAACTTTGTCTCCTTCTTTAAATTCTTTTGAACTTCTGATTCTTTTATCATGCCATTTCTTCGTTCTTTCTTTATAGATTAACGAATTTTCGTATGCTTCATGTCTTAATTCTTCTAATTCGTTTAGTTGACTTAATCGTAGACGTCCGGCTTCATGTAAATCAAGATTACATGTCTTCAAAGCCCAAAATGCTTTGTGTTCAATTTCTACTGGAAGATGACATGCTTTTCCATAAACAAGTCTAAAAGGTGTGGTTCCAATTGGAGTTTTGTAGGCTGTTCTAAAAGCCCAGAGCGCATCCTCCAATTTAATGGACCATTCCTTCGGATTTGATCCTACGGTTTTCTCTAGAATACGTTTTAAAGCTCGGTTGGTATTTTCAACTTGTCCACTTGTTTGTGGATGATATGCGGTGGAGATTTTATGAGTTACTCCATATCTTTTAAGAACTTTCTCAAGTTGATTATTACAGAAATGAGTACCCCGATCACTTATTAAAGCTTTCGGTGTTCCAAACCTTGCAAAAAGACGTTTTAAAAAGTTGACTACAACTCGTGCATCGTTAGTTGGGAGAGCTTGTGCTTCCGCCCATTTAGATACATAGTCAATGGCTACGAGTATATATAAATTATTATGAGATTTTGGAAATGGACCCATAAAGTCAATACCCCAAATGTCAAATACTTCACATACTTGGATGACATTTTGTGGCATTTCATCACGTTGACTTATTTTTCCGGCCCTTTGACATGCATCACAGGATTTGCAAAGAAGGTGTGCGTCTTTGTAAATTGTAGGCCAATAGAATCCAGCTTCATAAACTTTTCTTGCTGTTAGTTGAGGCCCATAATGCCCTCCTGTTGGTCCTGTGTGACAATGGTTTAAAATTTTACTAGCTTCATCTCCAAATACACATCGGCGTATTATTCCATCGGGACAACTTTTAAACAGATGTGGATCTTCCCAGAAATAGTGTTTTATATCACTGAAGAATTTCTTTCGTCTTTGGTACGATAATCCTTTTTCAAGGAATCCACAAACTAAGTAGTTTGCATAGTCTGCAAACCATGGGATTTCTTTATAATCTATCTTCAATAGATATTCATCAGGAAAGTTGTCTTGTATGGCTGATTCATTCAAAACTTCTAATTCGGGATTTTCAAGACGAGAAAGATGATCAGCGGCGAGATTTTCTGCTCCTCTTTTATCTCGGATTTCAATATCAAACTCTTGTAAGAGTAAGATCCAACGGATTAATCTTGGTTTAGCATCTTGTTTTGAAAATAGGTATCTAAGAGCAGAATGGTCGGTATAGACCACCGTTTTTGCTAGAACGAGATATGATCGAAATTTATCAAAAGCAAAGACAATAGCAAGGAGTTCTTTTTCAGTAGTTGTATAGTTCGTTTGTGCTCCTTGTAATGTCTTACTAGCATAATATATAGGTTGAAATCGTTTTTCAATCCTTTGTCCTAAAACGGCTCCCATTGCAAAATCACTTGCATCGCACATTAGTTCAAATGGTAGATTCCAATTTGGTGTTATCATGATCGGCGCATTAGTGAGTTTTTCTTTAAGAATATTAAAAGATTTGATACATTCATCTGAAAAGATGAATGGCGCATCCTTTTCTAGGAGTTTATTCATAGGAGTGGCAATTTTTGAAAAATCTTTTATGAAACGTCGGTAAAAACCGGCATGCCCTAGAAAACTCCTAACTCCTCTAACATTGGTGGGATGTGGAAGTTTAGCAATTACATCTACTTTAGCTCTATCCACTTCAATTCCTTCTTTTGAAATTTTATGTCCAAGAACGATGCCTTCTTTAACCATGAAATGGCATTTCTCCCAATTAAGTACTAGATTTGATTTTTCGCATCTAATTAGCATTCGTTCCAGATTAACTAGACATGATTTAAATGTATCCCCGAAGACTGAAAAGTCATCCATGAATACTTCCATGCATTCTTCTATCATGTCGTGAAAAATCGCCATCATACACCTTTGAAAGGTTGCAGGGGCGTTGCAAAGTCCAAATGGCATGCGTTTGTAAGCAAAAGTACCATAAGGGCACGTGAATGTGGTTTTCTCTTGATCTTCGGGTGCTATTGGAATTTGAAAATATCCGGAAAATCCATCTAGAAAACAATAGTAACTATTTCCGGCTAATCTTTCCAACATTTGATCTATGAAAGGTAAGGGAAAGTGATCTTTTCTGGTGGCGTCATTTAATTTTCTATAATCAATACATACACGCCATCCTGTTACAGTCCTAGTAGGAATAAGCTCATTTTTCTCATTTGTAATGACAGTCATGCCACCCTTCTTAGGCACGCATTGAACTGGGCTTACCCATGGACTATCAGAAATTGGATATATCAAACCTGCATCTAGCAGTTTAATAATCTCTTTCTTAACTACATCTTGCATATTAGGATTTAGTCTTCGTTGGCGTTGCACATACGTTTTATGACCTTCTTCCATAAGGATTTTATGTGTGCAATACGAAGGACTTATTCCTTTAATATCATGAATCTTCCATGCAATGGCTGGTTTATGAGCTTTCAACACAGAAATGAGCTGTGATTTCTCATTTTCAGTAAGAGAAGACGATATTATTACAGGCAATTCAGATTCACCATGTAAATAAGCGTATTCCAAATGGTTTGGAAGTGGCTTTAACTCTAATTTCGGAGGTTCTTCTATCGATGATTTATATCGATATCTGTCTTCTTCTTTTAGCATTTGAATTTCTTCTGTTGTTGGTTCATATCCATTAGCTATAAGTGTAGCTAACATTTCAGCTTCATCAATTGGTTCATTACCTTCTCCTAAAGAACATTCTCCTGTTCCTTGTAATTCTGAAAATTCTTCTAATAATTCTGCATGTGCATCTATAGTTTGAATATAATAACATGTATCATCTGCAGATTGTGGTTGTTGCATTGCTCTATCAACTGAAAAGGTAACACTCTCATCCTCTATACTTAGGGTCAGTTTCTTACCGAACACGTCTATCATTGCTTTAGCCGTGTTTAAGAATGGTCTTCCTAATATGAGAGGAACTTGAGAATCTTCTTCCATGTCCAAAACAACAAAATCTACTGGAAATACTAAAGTACCAACTTTAACTAGCATGTTCTCCATTATCCCTCTAGGATATTTTATTGATCTATCGGCTAGTTGTATGCTTATTCTGGTTGGTTTTAATTCTCCAAGGTCTAGTTTAGCGTATAGTGAATACGGCATTAGATTTATACTAGCACCTAAATCTGCTAATGCTTCTATTGAACTAAGACTACCCAGAAAACATGGAATTGTGAAACTTCCTGGATCAGATAGTTTTTCTGGTATCTTATTTAACAGCACTGCTGAACAATTGGCATTCATAGTAACAGCCGAGAGTTCTTCCATTTTCTTTCTATTCGTGATTAGATCTTTCAAGAATTTAGCATATCTTGGCATTCCTGAAATTACATCAATGAAAGGAAGATTTACATTTATCTGTTTAAACATATCCAAGAATTTGGATTGCTCGGCTTCTAGTTTTTCTTTCTTCATTTTACTCGGATAAGGAAGTGGTGGTTGGTATGGTTTAACATAAGGTTTATCCTTAACTGTGTTATCTTCATTAACCTTTTCAACTACCGGTTCTTTTTCCTTATCTTGATCAGGTTGTGGTTCTTGTGTAGTAGGAATAGTTTCATCAGAAGTTACAGGTATTTCAGGTGATTTAAGTGTTGTACCACTTCTTGTGGTAATAGCTTTAGCTGTTTCATTCCGGGGGTTAGCATTTGTATCACTAGGTAAACTTCCCGGTTTTCTTTCACCTATTAACCTTGCTAGGTTACTTACTTCTTGTTCCAGATTTTGAATAGAAGCTTGTTGATTTCTAAATGCTTGAGCATTTTGTTCATTTGTTTGTTTTTGAGATGTGAAAAACTGCGTTTGAGTTTCAACTAGCTTCGTCATCATTTCTTCTAAATTCGGCTTTTTATCATCGGTTTGTTGTGGTGGTTTGTTTTGAAAATTCGGTCTTTGCTGATTGTAAGTATTGTTGGATACTTGTTGATTGCTAGGACCTTGTTGGTTGTTGTATGGAATATTTCGGTTATAATTCTGGTTTTGATTGTAAATCGGTCTTGGCGGTTGATAATTATTCTGATAATTATTTCCAGGCCTTTGGTTTATGTATGAAATATTCTCTCTTTGTTCCATTGTTAATTCAATACTGAGACAATCTTTTGTCAAATGTGGTCCTCCACACTGCTCACAACTAATTCGTATTGAGTGAATATCCTTAGTCATCTTTTCCATTCGTCTCTCCACAGCATCTATCTTTGCGGAAATGGAATCTAAGTCATGGCTAGAATCGGCTCTAGCTGCTTTAGATGATCTAATGATATCTTTTTCTTGGTGCCACTCATGCGAGTGTGAAGCAGTATTATCAATAATTTTGTAAGCATCAGTTTCGGTTTTCTTCATAATAGAACCACCAGCTGCTATATCTATGTCTTTCCTTGTAGTGATGTCGCATCCTTGGTAGAATATTTGTACTATTTGACAGGTGTCTAAACCATGTTGCGGACATCCTCGTAATAACTTTCCATATCTTGTCCACGCCTCATATAGAGTTTCATTTGGCTTCTGTGTGAACGTAACAATTTCTGCTTGAAGTCTTACGGCTTTAGATGCAGGAAAGAATTGTTTAAGAAATTTGTCAATTAAAACGTCCCATGTATCAATCGCCCCTTCGGGTAACGATTCCAACCAATCTTTGGCTTCTCCCTTTAAAGTCCAGGGAAATAACATGAGATATATCTGTTCATCCTCCACTTCTCGGATTTTAAATAGTGTGCAGATCCTATTAAAGGTACGTAGATGTTCATTTGGATCTTCCTTCGGCGCACCACTAAATTGGCATTGATTAGTCACCATGTGTAGAATTTGTCCTTTGATTTCATAATCTGGCGCATTAATGTCTGGATGAGTAATTGCGTGACCTTGGCCAGTGCGTTTAGCTCTCATTCGGTCTTCCATACTTAAAGGTTCCAGATTCTCCATAATTGAATTTGTTGAATCGGTATCACTAGATGATTCTGATTTAATAGTTCGTTCCTCAACAATCTCTGTTTGAATGATTGGTGGTTCCGGAGGAAAGTTTAATGGTTCAGGATCTATGAACCGTTCCTGAATATTTTCTGGTTTCTCAATTGTGAGGTTTGTTTCAAAAACTGGATTATCGGAAATTTGAACTGAAGTACTTGGTCGACTGGATGACGATTCTAAAGAAAAATCAACGGCGGTTATATTTGTTAAACGATGTCTTGATCTAGTTACAGGTGGTGAACGTACAAAAGGTGATGAACGTCTTGCTCGGTGCATTCACTGAATATTCTATTAGTTTTTAAAAAGGAAAGAAAAATTATAATAAGTTATCCAACCAATAGACTTTTCTGATTTTGCCCACGTTTCGAATAGCCAAAAGATGCAGCAGAGGGGCAGGATTCGTTTGGTCTCAATATAATTGAGGACTGTTTGGCTCCAATAACCCGGTCCACGTACAAATCCAACTATTACTACGAACCAGAAAATTTTGATGTCTATCAATTTAACCACTTAAAATAAGTTTTCGTAATTTTTAGAAATTTAGATAAGAAGTAGAAAAAAAATTCTAAGTCCTAAAACTAGAATAGCGAGAAATAAGAAAGACAAAGAGTTCGTCGCAAAATGTCGAAAAAGAAATGGTTGAAAAATAAAAGGTGACGGAAAAATAAAAGAAACTTATAAAAACTTAAAAATACTTAACTAATTTAACCTTATTACTATAACTAACTTAAAATTATAATCGCAAATTGAAATTACTAATTGGAATGATAATTGATACATAGTAAAAGGTCTAAAAATATTAAAGCTTACAGGAAAAACTAAATCCCAAATGGAAATAACTTAAAAAGAAACTAAAACTTAAAAAGGCGTCGCAAAATTCTAAAGCACCTAAATCTTAGTCTAAAGAAAAAGCACTTAAGGAATTCTACGGCAAAGCCTAAAAATCTAGGAGTAAAAATAACTATAGCTAAAACTAAGTTTAAAATTAAATATGAGCTAAAAAATATAAATATTACGCTACAACGATTAAAAAGGTACAAAATATAAAAATATACAAAAAGTTGTAAAAAGTACAATTTTTATAAAAAATATTATTTTTATATTATTTATTTAATAAAAACTACTAATTTTACAATTTTAATAAAACTAATTAAACAAAATACATAAATATAAAGTAAAAAGTAAAAATAAAACTAAAATTAATAATAATAATAATAATAATTAAGTTAAATAATAATAATAATAATTAAAACCCCGTAATTAATGCAACTTTAGGGTTTTGTCCGTGTGTCAGAAGACCTCCGCGAGTCGCGGCAAATAAAGAGGAAAACCCCGCGAGTCGCGGGGTTCAGAAAAACAGTTGACAGGTTTCACTTTTACGCGTTTTCTTTATTTTTTTTTTTTTTTATTTATGTTTTCTGTTTTTTAATTAAATAAAAGATATTAAAATTAAAACTTATATTTTTATAAACTAAAATAAAAATAAAGAAACTTATAAAACTTAAATATTTAACAAAATCTTAAAAATACTAATATTTTTGTTTTTCTTTTTATATTTTTGAATAATTAAAACGTATTTTTACAAAAACGACTTTTAATAAAAGTAAATAAAAATCTTTTTTTTTTTTTTTTTTATATTAGCGTTGCGCTTCAGGTTTTTAAGATAATCCCCGGCAGCGGCGCCAAAAATTCTTGATGTCGAACGAGGTGTATATAAAATAGTTTATATTTTACTAGAAAATACTATTAAATACGATACAATTTTACACAAGATATTTATTTATTTATAGAATGGATATACTTAAACCTTGCTACAACACTTATAGGCAGTGTACCTAATCGTACAGTAGTGTAGTTTTTAGTAAGTCCGGTTCGTTCCACAGGGAGATCTTTAAGCAAAGCTCAACGCTATATTAGTTTACTTTTATAAAAATACAAATATATATATAAGTAATATTATTATTATAAAGGGGGGTTTTTACCGTTTAATGACCGGTTTGTCGATTTTAAAACTTTAGTCGCAGTTAAAACCTAATGTAAAATATAAAATAAATACAAGACTTTAAATTAAAGCGTAAAGTAAATAACGATAATAAAATTGCGAATAATAAAAATGCGATAAAAATTAAATTGCGATAATTAAAAAGTACGATAATTAAAAGTGCGATAAAATGAAATAACAATAAATAAAAGTGCGATAATTAGAAGTGCAATTAAATATAAAATAAAGGAAATTAAATATGAAATAAAAGAATTATGCTTATTTAAACTTCCGTAATCATGATGTTTGACGTGTTGATTTTAGTTTTATGCCCATGGGTTAATTGTCCTTTGTCCTGGATTATTCAATATGTCCGTCTGGTTTTTGTCCATAACAGTCCATCAGTCATAAATATAAATTGCAAGTGTCCTTGTCAAATTATTATTATACCCGAAGATAAATATTCCAACTAATTGGGGATTCGAATTGTAACAAGGTTTTAATACTTTGTTTAATGAATACACCAGGTTATCGACTGCGTGTAAACCAAGGTTTTACTACTTTGTTAACAATTACACCAATTACCCTTGAATGTAATTTCACCCCTGTTTTAATTATTCTAGTGGCTATTAATCCATTCCCGTGTCCGGTTAAATGAACGATTATTCGTACATATAAATACCCCGCCCATCGTGTCCGATCGAGTGTATATGGTAATTTATAGGGACGCCCAATTGTAAATCTTTATATTAACATTAACAAACTTTCATTTAGTTAAACAAATATAAAGCCCATTAATAGCCCATAGCCTAGTTTCCACAAGTGTCGTTCTTTTGTCCAAACCCCAATTATGGTACAAAGCCCAATTACCCAATTTTAGTAATTAGCCCAACATCATGATTACTTCGTTTTAAACAAGCATAATAATAACTTAGCTACGAGACATTAATATAAAAAGGTTGAACATAACTTACAATGATTAAAAATAGCGTAGCGTTACACGGACAGAATTTCGACTTACACCCTTACAACATTCGCTAACATACCCTTATTATTAGAATTATAATTAAAATTAAAATATAAATTATAAATATATATTACTTCGTATGAAGAGAAGAAAAAAATATGATGTTATTTTGATCAGAATTCGGGTTGATTTATAGCCAGGAATGATTTTTGGGGCTCCGCGACTCGCGGCAAAAAGCCCTTCAAACTCCGCGAGTCGCGGAGAGGTATTTTCACTTTACACCCTTGGAGTTTCTGGCTGCCGATAGTTTTTAATATATATATATAATATATATATAATTAATATAATTAATTATATATTATATTATATTTATATACATAGTTAACTTGTAATTTTTAGTCCGTTGCGTCGAGCGTTAAGAGTTGACTCTAGTCCCGATTCCGGATTTTCGAACGTCCTCGCGTACAATTTAATATCTTGTACTTTGCGTTTTGAATCTTGTACTCTTGTGATTTCGAGACGTTTCTTATCAATAATTGGAACCTTTTTGATTGTCTTTTGTTCTTTTGGGCTTTTTGGTCGTTTGCGTCTTCAAATCGTCGAATCTGTCTTTTGTCTTCACCTTTTATTATTTAAACGAATATCACTTGTAAATAGAACAATTGCAACTAAAAGCTTGTCTTTCTTGAGGAATAATGCTATGAAATATATGTTCGTTTTTAGCATTATCAACGCGCAATCAGAGAAAAACCTTCAATAAATCTTCGGTAGTAACTGGCGAGACCTAAAAATTGGCGAATGTGAGTTGGAGTAGTGGGAGTTTCCCACTTGCTGATAGCTTCAATCTTGGCGGGATCAACCTTGATACCCTGATCACTCACAACATGACCCAGAAATTGGACTTCCTTCAACCAAAATTCACACTTGGAGAATTTCGCATAAAGTTGCTCTTGTCTCAAGAGTTCCAACACTAATCGAAGATGTTGCTCATGCTCTTCTTCGCTCTTGGAGTAGATGAGGATATCATCTATGAAGACGATAATGAACTTATCCAGGTATGGCTTGCAGACACGATTCATGAGGTCCATGAACACGGCATGTGCGTTGGTTAAACCGAATGGCATTACGAGAAACTCATAATGACCATAATGAGTTCTGAATGCAGTATTCATCATATCGCTCTCTTTTACCCTCAACTGGTGATAACCGGATCGCAAATCGATCTTAGAGTAAACGCTCGATCCTTGTAGTTGATCAAAAAGATCATCAATTTGGGGAAGAGGATACCGATTCTTGATTGTCAATTTGTTGAGTTCACGGTAGTCGATACACATGCGGAATGATCCGTCCTTCTTCTTCACAAATAGAACAGGTGCGCCCCAAGGTGAGAAACTTGGTTGGATAAATCCACGGTCTAGCAGTTCTTGTAATTGGCTCTGCAACTCTTGCATTTCGGAAGGTGCGAGTCGATAAGGCGCGCGAGCTACAGGTGCAGCTCCTGGCACCAAATCGATCTGAAACTCTACTGCTCTCGGTGGAGGTAATCCAGGCAATTCTTCCGGAAAGACATCGGAAAACTCGTTCACAATTCGTACGTCATCCACACTCTTCACCTCGGTTTCTAATGTTTTCACATGTGCCAAAACAGCAAGACGTCCTTTCTTCATGATCTTCTGCGCTTTCATGCAACTAATGAGATTCAGTTTCAAGCTACATCTCTCTCCGTAAATAATCAGTGGATCACCATTTCTGTGCGGTATACGAAGAGCTTTATCTCCACAGATAATGTCAGCCCTTATCTTGGTCAACCAGTCCATACCGACAATAACGTCAAAGCTTCCTAACTTAATGGGTATCAAGTCAATCTCGAAATCTACACCAGCTATGTTGATAATGGCTCCTCGACTAATTTGGTCAACTTTCTCAAGTTTTCCATTGGCTACCTCTACAAGCATACTCTCCTTTAAAGGAACTAACGACCAATTTATCTTATCGCAAAAGTGTCTACATACATAACTTCTAACGGCACCAGTATCAAACAGAACAGAAGCTAATAGATTGTTGATAGTGAATATACCTGTGACCAAGTCGGGGTTCTCACGGGCGTCCCTTGTGTTTACATTGAAAGCTCTACCACGCGGTGGTCCGCCGTCCTTTTGCTTGTTGGGACACTCATTTCTGAAGTGGCCCGTTTGTCTGCATTCATAACACTTTCTCGGTCCAGCGGGGTTCGGCTTCCCAGTCATGGTGGTGATCTTGCAGTCCTTGCCAATATGCCTGGTCTTCTTGCAATTTTAACAAACCACATTACAGTACCCGGTATGGTGCTTGCAGCACCTCTTGCATTGTGGTAGAGTACCCTTTTAGTTGGGGTTTGAGCCAGTGTTCGGGTTCCCACCGTTGTTGTTTCCTTTGAAACCCTCATGTCGCTTCGCTGGGTTTTGATCATAGGCTCTACCCTTGTTGTTATCCCACTTACGCTTATCACTACTACCTGCTTCGGATTTTGCCTTCTCCGCTTCATCGATGATAATTTGGTTTATTAAGGTATGCGCCATGCGCATTGCTTCCGGGACATTGGGTGGCTTAGACGAGGTGACATTCCCCTTAATGGACTTAGGAAGCCCCCACAAGTACGTTTCCATATGCTTAAACTCCGGGGTAACCATGGTAGGACACATCATGGCTAATTCTAGATACCTACGGTTGTAACCATCGAGATCGTTTCCCACAACTTTTAACTACATAAACTCAATCTCCATCTTCTAGATCTCTGTCCTGGGGCAATATTCCTCAATCAGGGCCCCTTTGAATTCCTCCCACGGAGTGGCAAATGCCTCATCAATACCCTTTGCTTGAGCCAACGTGTTCCACCATGTTAGTGCGCCGTCAGACAGCGTACATGAAGCAAACTTGGTTTTGTTCGCCTCTGAGCAGTTACTAACTCGAAACACAGATTCTAATTTCTCAAACCACCTAGTGAGACCAACTGGCCCCTCCGTTCCACTAAAGTTGTGGGGCTTGCAGCTTTGAAACTCTTTGTATATGCACCCATTATGAATGGGCTGGATAACCGGTGGCGGTGGAGCTTGGGGGTTCATTTCTGCTAAAGCTGCGGCGACTCATTCATTGATCATTTCCTCGATTTGGGCTGTGGTGGGTGTTGATCTTCCGTTGGCCATTGATGTTCTAAACAAAAATTTTTACTCAAGTCAAAATCCAGTATTCAAATAGTAATAACACAGTATATGGTAGCCAACATGGAATTAACACATCACATGTTTATTAAGTAATGCAACTAGGTACAAATACCACAGAATCATCATACAGTAACGTAAATAGAACACCGTACAAGAATTAAATAACGCAAAGTTCCATTCATTAATAATAAGTTGCATACATCTGCATAGGTTCAATCAATACATAAGTAAAACATAAAACTACAAATGAGATTACATAATGAAATCTACTACAAATGTCCTATGGTGATGGTGGGTGTAGGATGTCCATTACATGGGACATCTGGTCCTCGAGCTCAGTTACCCGAGCACGGAGGATCTCCACCTCCCTTGTCAGTTCCTCGACAGAGGGAGATGGTGGGGCAGGCGGTGCAGTCGGTACGGGTGGTGCTGGTGGTGCAGACGGTCCGGCTCCAGAAGTAGAGGCTGCAAAGCGGTAAGGCTTACGGATGAAGGGATCAGCAGGATACGGCACAAGCCGCTTACGGGCGGTAACCCTACGACGCCGACCATGAGCGTCAACGAATGGTCGACCTCCATTAATCCCTGGAATAACGGTACCATCAAAACAGTACCGCTTCTTCGGCGGGGTGGAGGGTGGCTGTACAGGTGCATCATCAGGGTCCTCATCTGAATCCTCGTCACTAGAGTCGTCAGAGGATGAGTCGTCGGATGAAGAATCGGCGGATGATGGGTCGTCTAGATCGGCTGGGGGTGGCTACACAGGTGGCTCTCCTCGGGCGGCCATCATCTGTCGGTATCTGGCGGGTCCGATCAGCACGAGACGTCCATCAGGAAGGCGTCGGCACCAATGGTTATGCTCATTACGGACTGGACCTTCCCCAAGTTTCGCGGGAATCACCGCACCACCGGAATGGTGCTGTGGCTCCGGAGGTCCTGGGGCAAGTGGAGCTGGAATCTCTGGTGCGTCCTCGGCTCCGTCTGTGGTAATCACTGGGCCGGGTGCATGGCTACTAGCTCCGGAGGACGAAGCGCCTGAGTCACTGGAGGGTGTCGACGATGGCATCTGAGAATCGGCAACAATGGTCGGTGAGGTGGCTGATGAATCTGTGTCGCTGTCCAAAATGATGACAGGTAGAATATCCGACATCTGAACAAGGAAAAATAACTTTTTCCATGTCAGTAAGTCATAAAGCAAGGACGTATTAGGCAAAGTAACTACGACAGTCTAAATCATGTATAGCAGTGAATAGCATGGCAATAATAACAAATCGTACAGAAGTAGCATACGATTAAAAGTAGAGAATAGCATGCAGTAGTGAAATCATGTAGTAGCATACGACATATAGCAGTAAAAGTAAGCAGCAGCATGCAGCAAGTTTAGCGGAAACAAGTAAACTAGCAAGTTGTAGATTAGTCCTATTAGTGAATCCTACTCGGGTCGGTCCAGACTAACTAATGCAACCTAATTCCCTACAACCAATGCTCTGATACCAAATGTGATGCCCCGTACAAAACCATCGTGTACGAATCATCAACAACAGGATCATTACAAGGTCAAATACTATATGCGGTTTCAAAAGAAGTTTGCATTCATGAATAAAGGTGATGTCTTAACCAACATCAAATGTCTTACAACAAAAGTATGCTTCAACGAACAGAAGTAATTAGTAATAGTACGTGACCCAATGGTCGTTACAAATCATTGTTTCAAAAGGTAACATAGTTTGAATGCAAATAAAACGTTTCATGCGGTGACAACTCTAACAAGCGCAGCGGGTGTCTACAAAGCATGACTAGTACAACATCGGAAGCAAGCAACCTTAAGCACCTGAGAAAAACACGCTTAAAAATGTCAACACAAAGGTTGGTGAGCTATAGTTTAAGTATACCAGTAATGTAAGGTAGGCCACGAGATTTCAGTGCTACAAAGAGCGTTTCAAAACAATATGTAAAGTATATGTTTAACCGTGGGCACTTGGTAACTAACTTAACGTTTATAACCCCCTGAAAGTACACTTGGCGAGTGCGTATGTTTACGAAGTATTAAACACCCATTAAATGCTAGCACTACTAGCCCGAGTGGGGATGTCAAACCCTATGGATCCATATCTAAGATTCGCGTTCACTGGTTCAAAGACCAATGACTAAACGTTACCGAGCTAAGGGGAAAGTTTATGCCATTGTATAACCCACACATATATAAAGTTTAAGTACTCGTGCCTAGTATGTAAAATGTAAAATGCGCATGTATTCTCAGTTCCCAAAATAATTAAAGTAAAAAGGGATGCTATAACTCATAGTGGAAAAGTAGTAGTAAAGTTGACTCGGGAAAAGTAAGCAAGTACGTTTGTCCAAAAGGTCCTCAACCTAAGTCAAAAGTTACTAAGTTAGTAAATTGTCCCAATAGGTTTAAATGTATGTAAATTAGGTCTTAAGTATCATCATCATTCATCATCAAACAAAAAGTATAAAGTAAGTTTCATTCTAGAAAAGAGTTTAAAACAAAGGCTGACTTCGATCAGTCGCCACGGCCTCTATACAAACTGAATTGAGGTGGAACTAGTGGCCATGGCTCCGTATAAGAGTCCTTTAGCTGCTGTAAAAATTCCAGAACCAAACTCGTCTTCGTTTGACCGTGGCGATGGTTTAAGTGCGAGTAGGCCAGAATTTTCAACACAACGTTAAAAGGACATAGTGACGTTCGGAGGGCCATAGATCCTAAACCGTAACTCGGATTAAGATGAGTCTTAAATGAAAAGTTATCTACTCGAATAGATCTAACTGAAAATCAACTTTACAGTAGCCCAGGAATTCTGATCAGACCCAAAAAATAGTAGGTTTAGTGTTTCGGTGGGTTCTTGGTGCTCGATGCTCATCACGGTTCTCATCCTTCATGCATATAGCTTCAAGTGTACAACTCGTTGATGTGTTTGCATCATCTTTACCAAGTTTTAACGATCATAACACAAGTGTAAGTCTAAGATAAGTAGCACAACTCAATTAAGTGTTGCAAGTAGTTTGATGAACCAAAGTTACATCAAGATCTTAGATCCGACACATACATGAACTCTAAAAGTAATATTAAGCTAAAAACTTGAAAGTAAACTAAATAATCAAGATCTTAAGTTATAGAACATAGTTCTTAGTTAGATCTTGAAGATCCAAGACCCAAAAGTCTAGATCTAAGGTTACTAAGTTAAATCCTAAGTCATAAGACATGAATCTTTACTTTAATGAAACCATAAGTTATGAAACTTAGATTCTCATCTTGTAAAGTGTATGTAAGCTTACAAGCTCTTGTTTACAACAAAATAAGAAGACCATAAGCTATAGAAACTTAGATCCAACACAAGTATATGAAGTTATAACTAAAAAGTTATACTTCCATGTTCTTGAACTTACAAAGTTAACTTTTAGTTTCAAGAAATATGAGATCAAGATTAACTAGTAATACTTGACCAAATTAACAACATTTCAACTTTAAAGTACACAAAATGAAGAAATAAATTAAATCTACAAGTAACAAGTTCATGGTTGTTCATACTTTAAATATTCAAGCCAAGGCTTTGATCTTTAAGAAAGTAAACCTTAAGTTTACAAACATGGATTCAAGTATGGTTTTTACAACTCATGAACTTTAAATCTTTAAAACATTAAGTGTAGAACCATAAACTAGAAAGTTTAGATTCTTTGTTCTTGGTTCTTTACAACAAAAGATGAAAGTAACCAAGATTAGATGAAGATACAAGTTATAGAACTTGATCTTTAACAAAGATAAACAACAAGTAAGTAATCAACAACAAAGAACAAGTAATCAAAACAAGCAAATGATGATGATGTATATGTATATATTTCGGTTTCAAAGAGAGAAAGAGAGGAGAAATAAAACTTGTAACTTACAAATTTAGAGAGAAAATGAAAGAGAGAAAAGTAGTAAGATGAAGTGTGTGTGTGAAATGTGAAGAATACAAGTGAGTAAGTAATACAAAAAAATTTTGAACTCCTCCCTTTACCACCCATGAGGCCGACGGTTTTCAACAAAAGGGGGGAAGGGAAAAACCCACTAGTTACATGCATGTATTGGTGAAGATGCTATCTAAGAATGGTAATAAAGTAAGTTTGCATGGGAAAGATGTGTAATTGTATAAGTAACTAGTCTCCTTACAAGGTAATTAATCTAGTTAAGCCTTAAATGTAATATTTACATGAAAGATGGGTTAAATAGTCCATTAAGTGTGTAGGGTGGGCTTCTAAGTCCATTAACACAAGCCCAAGTCCAAATAAGTAATAATCTAAATAAAAGCCCAAGTAATTAACTAGTAATCTTAGTTAATTAAAAATGATTAATAATAATTAACCATGTATGTAAATAATATCCAGAATATTATTCGTGAAAAGTTCATGTGTCACAAAGACGTGTCGGGCAATTAAAAGTCATGTACGGTAACAAGTAAATGTAATAAAATACATTCATTAACACGCAAGCATTAATAATAAACATTATTAATTAAAGGTTGGAAAATCCAGGGTCGTTACAATCTCCGTCCATGACGTGATGGAATCTTTTTCCAGTCCTTCGAACCAAGTTTGAGCATGAAGAGTGAGAGAATAGGGGAACAAGTATAGCCGGACTATAACTTGTCCTATCCCTGGCTGTTTGTAGGAGTTCGAAAGAGATATGAATTTATCTAGGTGAGAATTAGGATCGTCATTCGGTAATCCATGAAACTGACAGCTATTCTGAATGAGCTGGATGATGTGATGTGTCATAACCCGTCCTTAACCATAAGAACGTGTTAAATAACGTATGATTTCATTGCGAGGTATTGACCTCTATATGCGACATTTTTAAAAGAAAAACTGCATATATTATACATTACAAACCATGATTCTTATTTTTGTTACAAGCTTTGGACAACATAAAAATGATTATCGTTTAGCGATAATCTTCGACTTACAAACTTTACATATAATGATAACAACACGGTTTCTAGCATATTTTACAACACAGATCTTCGGGTATGCAGTTTTATTTTTGACACAAATATGCGTACGCAAGATCCTGCTCAAATTCAACATTATGCAGCGGAAGCTTTAGTAATCTCCTGAGAATAGACATGTTTTAAAAGGTCAACATAAAGTTGGTGAGATATAGGTTTAGTGCCGGCAGCAATACATATATATAGACCACAAGATTTCGTATATAAACAGTTTAATAAAAATATTCTAAGTGGTTGAGCACTTGGTAACCATACTTAACATTTAATCACGTCGCATATTCCCTTTAATATGAAATCTTACTACACCGTACCAAGTGTAGTCACAAAACGAAGTACTGTGCAACCGTTGAATAATGGTCGTCCAGTCCGGTTGGGGTTGTCAGGCCCGATAGATCTATCAACAGGATTCGCGTTTACAATACCGCTGTAAATATTAGTTACCAAGCTACAGGGAAGTATGCCAGTGGTACAACTCAACGTAGAATATATTTTTCAGTTACTTGTGTCCATAACGTAAAACATAAAATACATGTATTCTCATCCCGAAATATTTAGAGTTTAAAAGTGGGACTATATACTCACGTTCGTCTTGAAGATATATATATTTTTGACTTGGTCTTCCGGTTGATATCACGAACCTATCCATATATAATATATCAATACCTTTTCTTTTTAAACAAACGTCTCATATATATACTTGTTATACTTTTAATACTTTGAATAATTCCTTAGTCCGTAGTTAGCATTTCGTTGTTAGTAATTCAATTTTAATGGTTCATTTGTAGATGTTTAATATACCCGCAATGAAATAAATAAAACCCCCAACGAAATAAATAAAACCCCATCGTATATGTATTGGTCGAGATTAATCTTGACCCACGGTACCGGTGTTGTCAAATGACGTGTTGCGTACATAAAGTACCGGTGTTGTCAAATGACGTGTTGCGTACAAACATGGGATCTTATGATTAATCTTCTCGTATTGTTTATGGGTGATCCTGAACCATATAAAATTGAATTATAAGTACATATATATAAAATATCATGTTATCTTAGAAAGATGTGATTTTATTTAATTTTTCCCAATTAATCCCGAAGTTAAACAAGTCTTGGATAACCAATTTTGTTTCGGTCATAGTTTCTTCGTTACAAATCCGTTTTCGTTGATTCAACTTGCCATCTCCTTGGATCGAGTTCCTATTTAAGACTATGAACTGAAAATACCTTGGTTTGTATTCAAAATCACACGGCATAGGTGAAACTTTAGTGAAACTTATGAAGTTAAACATTTTCCTTTATGTAAACAACCTTAAATGATTATTTTTCTAAAAATACTTATACTTTGAATTAAATCATGAAATTTTTATGTGTTATCATATTCATATTAAAAATCATTTTTCCAGAAGATAAACTTCCAATTCAAAGTTTAAGATGGTTTTTAATTATCCAACCCAAAACAGTCCCCGGTTGCACTCCGACGTCGTAAAAACAGTTTTTAAGGTGTTCTTTGAAAAACCAAGTTATATGTAACATCCCGCATTTTTCCGTTAAATTATTTTAACGCCCGTCTTTTTCTTTTAAATAATGCCCTTCGTATCTAGATTCGTATCCTCGTTAAGTAACATTTTAAATATTCTCGTTATCGGATTATAACGTCTCCCGTACTCCCGTGTAATTTAAAATATTCGTTCGGTTAACTCTCGCACCCGATTACAAACTAAAGGGACTAGTTTTGCCAAAAAGACAAAGAGGTGACTAGCACTTTGACTAGTCAACCTCCTCCCCATTTTTCTTTTATTTTCTTTTCCATTTTCTTCTCATACTTCTCCATTTTCTTTCAATCTTTCAAAAAGCAATTCATCATCTAATTTTGATTTAGGAAGCTCACAACAAATCCGACTACATATTCTTGATCCTCGTTTCATCCTCTTCGATTTGATACCAACCTCATCCATTTTGGGTAACTTTCTAAAATCACTAATTTTATGTGTTCTTGAGATTTTTGAGTTATAAAGTTGTTAATTAGTGTCTATGGCTCATTGTGATGTCGTGTATGTAAATTGTATGCTCGATTCGTTGTTTTTGGTGTAACTAGTTCAATATGAAAATTTCTTGCTAAATCCTTGATTTTGGATGATCAAATGTTGTTAGATTGTTAAAGTGCATGTTTTAAAAGTGTTACTAGTATCATTAGCTTCGGTTTGATGTATAGGTTGATTAAGGAAACTCCAAGAACATGACTAATGATTTTGTGAACTTGGATTAGGGTTTGATAAGCTTTACATGAACTTTTGATGCGTCAAATGCTATGAGATATTGTTGTTAAGTGTTTTGTTGCAATGTGTGTTTAATTACCTTCGAAACGGCATAACATACATGTAAATTGGTTGCCCGAACCATAAAATGCGTTTTTGGAACTTGAACTTAGATTATGAATGTTTAATTTCGGTTTTTGGTTGTTATAAGTGCAAGTTTGATTGATGATATGTGTTTAGTTGCATTCCTCGTCAAAATACCTTTCCAACGATGTATGATAGGCGTTATAAGTGGTTACGGGTCAAGAATTGTGTTTGAATTGGTTTTGGCTCGTGCATATTTGTGGAAAACAGAAACAGACCTGTACAGGGGGTGGCGCGGCGCGCCCCTTACCCGCGCGGCGCGCAGAATAGGCTGGACAGATTCTGTCCAAATTGGTCAAATTTCGAATAATGTTTGCTATGCTACGCATCTCCGATTAACATGTAACTTGGCCAACATGCTCATATATGACTTCTAAGCTTAGAAAAATAGTTCGGGACCCGACCCGAACGTGTTGACTTTCGTTGACTTTGACCGACCAAAGTTCGACTTTTTGTCAAACTTAACCAAATGATTATGCAACCTTCCTAACTTGTTTATATACTTGTATCTTGCATGAAACTTGGCAATTTGATTTCACATGCTAAATAATCGAGTCGTAACGAGCCATAGGACTAATTGAACATCTTTGACCTATCGTGTTTACCGTTATTGATACAACCTATATGTTTAGGTCAAGACTAGCTTTGTCTTTGCACACGTTTACCTTGTGAAGTACATTTATACTCGTGCAATCAAAGGTGAGATCATAGTCCCACTTTTACTCTTTTTGAACTTATATTGGGATGAGAAAACATAAACGATTCTTTTGAACTAAGTGAACACAAGAACGGGAAAACAAACATTCTACATACGAGTTTAGAACAAAATCCTCAATTCGATTATCATTAGTTACACTTGCCGGGTGTAAGCGAGAACTTATGTTATATGGCCATATGGGTTTGACAGCCCTCATCCTTGACGGTTCGCTACCGTCTACGGATGAAATATATTTTCGAGAATCAGTGTTTGTTCTAGCACTAAGTGATGGGGTATACAATGGAAGGAATGTTAAGCTTTGATAATTGGGTGCTCGTGAAACAAACTTTTGGAATGTATTACTATTATTTCATTGATGCAAATCTTGTGGTTCACTTGTACTTACTTACTTAAACCTATGATTTCACCAACGTTTTCGTTGACAGATTTCTATGTTTTTCTCAGGTCTTGCACGATATGTGAAACATGCTTCCGCTTACTATTTGATACTTGCATCCGATGTCGAGTATACATGCATTTCATGGAGCGTCTTTTGACTTTACTTTAAACCGTGTCGCCTAGATTTCAATCGTATCTATGACGTTGTAACTTAACTTTTGGTTGAACAATTCTTGTAAACTTGAAACAATCCTTATTTTGAAATGAAGGCGACATATTTTGGTCAAACGTTATCTTAAAGACTTAAAATCAGGTAATGGGACCCACGTAGCCGACGCCGTCACTTGACGATTTGTCGGGGTCGCTACAGTTGGTATCAGAGCCTTGGTTGTAGGGATTTAGAGTTCATTTGTGTCCACCCCGAGTCATAGGGTACATAGGTGAATCTAGACTACAACCGGCATATAGACTGAAGTAGGAATTATTTGACAAATTGTGCATTTATACTCGAACTCTTCTATCATATCTAACTCGTATTCGATCTTGATCTTACGTTGATAAAATTTGTTGATGCGCCACCTTGACTTTATGAAGTAATGCTAAATGCACATGAGAATCAGGGTAATATAATTTCCGGGATTATATTACGGTGATTCACATGGACGTTCCGACATTATGACGTAAAGAATTTAAGGCGAGTCAAGGAAAATTTTCTCTCTATCCTTATTCCATACTGTGGTTAGTATTGTTGAAAATACTAACCAACGATATTCTTGTGTCATGAAGGAACAATGGCTCACCAAGGTCAACACAACACTCCTCTCGAAACTCTTGAACAAGCTCTTCAACGAATGATAACCACCGCCGTGGGTACGGCCGTGGCCGATCACTTTTCTAACAACAACAATCATGGCGCCGGTAATTCAATCGAGGGTTGCTCCTACAAGAACTTCATGAAGTACAATCCTCCCACTTTCAATGGAACCGAAGGACCGGTTGCTCTCACCCGATGGTTCGAACAAACAGAAGCCGTTTTTAGTATAAGCGGTTGTCGGGACCAAGATCAGGTCAAGTTTTCCACCCTCACTCTCACCGGTATTGCTCTCTCATGGTGGAACACGTATGTACAATCGGTGGGTATCGATGAAGCCCTTACACTCTCTTGGACCGAATTAAGAGAAAGAATGACCACCGAATACTTCCCGCGCGAAGAGACTCGAAGGCTCGAACAGGGGCCAAGAAATTTAAAAATAGCCCGAGATGACCTCGAAGCTTATAATCAACGGTTTGCCGAACTAACCTCAATTTGTCCAAACCTCCGGACTCCCGGGCCCCAAGGAGTTGAGTTTTACATGGATGGCCTCCCTAAGAGCATTCCACACGGGGTAATGCCATTAAGACCCGCCGACCTACAAGAGGCTGTGATGATAGCCCGCCGATTTATAAAAACGGTGGATGAAATTGAAGCGCTGGCACCAATGGTCGAGAACCACCCGAGTAACAACAAAAGAACATGGGAAGCCTCTCAATCAAGCAACCACAACAATAACAACAACCCCGCCAAGAAGCCTTTTACCTCCAACGACAAGAAAGGCTATGCCGGAAAACTGCCTTTTTGTGACGAATGCCACAAGCATCACTTTGAAGGATGTGGCAGGTTTCGCCACCGGCGCCAAGGACCCGTCGCTCGAAAGATGCCCAACGCACACAGAACGGGTGCTTGCTTCGAATGTGGTCAACTGGGTCATTTTAGGAATGTGTGCCCAAATAAGAAAATCAACCCCAACGCACGCCGTTGAACCTTCGACATCGACACCAATGATGCCCGGAACGACGATGGACTAGTAACGGGTACGTTTCTTCACAACAAACCGTATATTTCATACTTGTTCGATTCGATTACCGCTAGACGTTTTATAACCAAGGATTTGACTCATGCTCTTTATATTCCACCTCTTTCCCCCAGATACTACTTAGACGATTTAAGTGATCGACGGAAAAATATTGTGTGCCTATAAATTTTATTGGAGGAAATACGTTAAGACTTTTGACTTGACACCTATAGAACTAGGGAGCTCGGAACCTTTTCGTAAAAAAAAAAAAAAAATGTTTCCCCATCATCTTGTATAGATTATTGTGAACTGAGTAATTTTCGGTTGGAAACCGATACCCTCTCCCTCGCATCCATGACCTCATGATTATTTGCACGAATCCCGTATGTTCCAAATCGAACTCCGTTCCGGTTATCATCAATTGGGGGTTAAGTGAGACGATGTCTCCTAAGCCACTTCCCGAACTCGCAACGTTAGTTGTAAATCTTTCTTAGTACCATTCGATTTATTTAGGACTCTGTCCGTATTCATGAACTTCCTAAACCACGTATGCGAACTTATCTAGACAAATCGGTTATCGTATTTATAGATGACATCTTGAGTTATTCAAGTAAAGAAGGAAAACGAACAACATCACCATCTTACGCTCGAACTTTTGAGAAAAGAGCAACTCTATACCAAATTCTCCGAGTGAGAATTTCTGTTGAACGAAGTACAATTTTCTAAACCATGATGTGAATGGTCTAGGCATTTCAATCAATCTCGAAATCAAGCCACATGTAATCAGGAAACTCCCTCGACTCAGACTTGTATTCGTAAAATCTTAGATCTCGCCGGTTATTACCGAAGATTCATTTCTGCCTTTTCTCGTGTTACACGACTTGTAACCTCGTTAACTCACTGAGGAAAAAAAAAAAAAAAAAAAAAAAAAAAAAAAAAAAAAAAAAACCCCCCCCATGTCCGAACCTTGAGCGTGATACTTCACACCAACATTTCTAGTTAAAAATCGTATAGCACCAGATGGAACTCAATTATGAAAATATTTCTACATGAACGCCGGAAGGCATGCTCTCTCGACTCAAAATCAGTGTAACTGAAATTCGTTATTTTGCGCGAAGAATTCTAATACTAAATTGTGGATCCGATCAATTTTCTCGTCATCACATACCACGCTACATATCTCTGTTATTTCACCGTTACCGTCTGATATTACTGGAACTTAAGATAACACACGATCCAATGATACTTCACTCTTCTTTGACTTAATGTCATTGTGTTTCTAATAATCGGCCAACTATTATTCAACCCCGAACTAAACAACTACGTGTACGATCTCGTTTCTCTTTCAGACTTCAACTTTTGACAACTAGAGGCACGTTATGGCAACCTCGAGATGTAAACTCATCCTATTCTAAGTCCTCATTTCACTACAATCTTTACCGTTCGCATTTCCGTTTAAAGAAACTCCTTGTAACATTTCTCCATGGATAGAGAAACTCCTCATATTACATAAATATTCGCCACGAGGGTGAATAGTCCTAACGAACATTTTTTTTCGAACCCTAACTGACTCGTTCAAACATATCTTAAGAGATTCTATTCCAACACGGTGTATCTTTGTTAATTATCCCGTATCGAAATACTCGTTTCACTTCTAGTTTTACAAGAAACCTTGGAGACCCGCTTAGACATGAGTACCGCGTGCCACCCACAACCCGATGAACCAAGCAAACGAACGATTTACGTCTTGGAAAGACATGTCACGACTCGTATTGTCACCTTTAGTAGATCACTCTTACAACAGTAGTTACCACTCGTGTGTTCGCACGCACTTTCCGAAACCCTATATGACCGCTAATGTCATACCCCCGTTCATTCAACCAAGCGTCAACCACCGAAATCTGAACTCCATCAAGAAACAACAATTGAGATCATTCAAGTCCGGGAAGGGCTCGAGGCGGCCCGTAGTCGTCAAAGGAGTTATACCAAACTTAGATGAAAACCTCACAAATTCCAGTGTGTAACCGCGTAATATTGAGAAACCGCACCTTGGAAAGGTGTAATCCATTTTGGAGAAATCGAGAAAGGCTATCCGCAATATCGAACCTTTTGAAACCTTGGGGCGTATTGGAACCGCTTCCTACCGCTTAGAACTTTCGACTCAATTAAGCTTCCGTTTACCCTACATTTCGTGTAACAAACTTGGAAACGTGTCCTGCGGAACAGGAACGTGCAATCCTGCCAGATACACCAACTATTGATGACAAACTTCTCTTCATGGGAAAACCGGTTAAAACCGGGGATCGTAAAACCAAACCTTAATGCAACGTAAAACCCTAACTATCTAAATTCGTGAGGACACTCAAGGACGTACCTTCACTTATTCATAGCATGGACAACGTAAAGTCTCGAATAAGAGATATCGACTACTACTTCCAACTAAATTTCGGGACGAAATTTCTTTTGAGGTGTGGATAATGTAACATCCCGCATTTTTCCGTTAAATTATTTTAACGCCCGTCTTTTTCTTTTAAATAATGCCCTTCGTATCTAGATTCGTATCCTCGTTAAGTAACATTTTAAATATTCTCGTTATCGGATTATAACGTCTCCCGTACTCCCGTGTAATTTAAAATATTCGTTCGGTTAACTCTCGCACCCGATTACAAACTAAAGGGACTAGTTTTGCCAAAAAGACAAAGAGGTGACTAGCACTTTGACTAGTCAACCTCCTCCCCATTTTTCTTTTATTTTCTTTTCCATTTTCTTCTCATACTTCTCCATTTTCTTTCAATCTTTCAAAAAGCAATTCATCATCTAATTTTGATTTAGGAAGCTCACAACAAATCCGACTACATATTCTTGATCCTCGTTTCATCCTCTTCGATTTGATACCAACCTCATCCATTTTGGGTAACTTTCTAAAATCACTAATTTTATGTGTTCTTGAGATTTTTGAGTTATAAAGTTGTTAATTAGTGTCTATGGCTCATTGTGATGTCGTGTATGTAAATTGTATGCTCGATTCGTTGTTTTTGGTGTAACTAGTTCAATATGAAAATTTCTTGCTAAATCCTTGATTTTGGATGATCAAATGTTGTTAGATTGTTAAAGTGCATGTTTTAAAAGTGTTACTAGTATCATTAGCTTCGGTTTGATGTATAGGTTGATTAAGGAAACTCCAAGAACATGACTAATGATTTTGTGAACTTGGATTAGGGTTTGATAAGCTTTACATGAACTTTTGATGCGTCAAATGCTATGAGATATTGTTGTTAAGTGTTTTGTTGCAATGTGTGTTTAATTACCTTCGAAACGGCATAACATACATGTAAATTGGTTGCCCGAACCATAAAATGCGTTTTTGGAACTTGAACTTAGATTATGAATGTTTAATTTCGGTTTTTGGTTGTTATAAGTGCAAGTTTGATTGATGATATGTGTTTAGTTGCATTCCTCGTCAAAATACCTTTCCAACGATGTATGATAGGCGTTATAAGTGGTTACGGGTCAAGAATTGTGTTTGAATTGGTTTTGGCTCGTGCATATTTGTGGAAAACAGAAACAGACCTGTACAGGGGGTGGCGCGGCGCGCCCCTTACCCGCGCGGCGCGCAGAATAGGCTGGACAGATTCTGTCCAAATTGGTCAAATTTCGAATAATGTTTGCTATGCTACGCATCTCCGATTAACATGTAACTTGGCCAACATGCTCATATATGACTTCTAAGCTTAGAAAAATAGTTCGGGACCCGACCCGAACGTGTTGACTTTCGTTGACTTTGACCGACCAAAGTTCGACTTTTTGTCAAACTTAACCAAATGATTATGCAACCTTCCTAACTTGTTTATATACTTGTATCTTGCATGAAACTTGGCAATTTGATTTCACATGCTAAATAATCGAGTCGTAACGAGCCATAGGACTAATTGAACATCTTTGACCTATCGTGTTTACCGTTATTGATACAACCTATATGTTTAGGTCAAGACTAGCTTTGTCTTTGCACACGTTTACCTTGTGAAGTACATTTATACTCGTGCAATCAAAGGTGAGATCATAGTCCCACTTTTACTCTTTTTGAACTTATATTGGGATGAGAAAACATAAACGATTCTTTTGAACTAAGTGAACACAAGAACGGGAAAACAAACATTCTACATACGAGTTTAGAACAAAATCCTCAATTCGATTATCATTAGTTACACTTGCCGGGTGTAAGCGAGAACTTATGTTATATGGCCATATGGGTTTGACAGCCCTCATCCTTGACGGTTCGCTACCGTCTACGGATGAAATATATTTTCGAGAATCAGTGTTTGTTCTAGCACTAAGTGATGGGGTATACAATGGAAGGAATGTTAAGCTTTGATAATTGGGTGCTCGTGAAACAAACTTTTGGAATGTATTACTATTATTTCATTGATGCAAATCTTGTGGTTCACTTGTACTTACTTACTTAAACCTATGATTTCACCAACGTTTTCGTTGACAGATTTCTATGTTTTTCTCAGGTCTTGCACGATATGTGAAACATGCTTCCGCTTACTATTTGATACTTGCATCCGATGTCGAGTATACATGCATTTCATGGAGCGTCTTTTGACTTTACTTTAAACCGTGTCGCCTAGATTTCAATCGTATCTATGACGTTGTAACTTAACTTTTGGTTGAACAATTCTTGTAAACTTGAAACAATCCTTATTTTGAAATGAAGGCGACATATTTTGGTCAAACGTTATCTTAAAGACTTAAAATCAGGTAATGGGACCCACGTAGCCGACGCCGTCACTTGACGATTTGTCGGGGTCGCTACATTATACCTTGTTAAATTAGCATGTAATTAAGTTATATTACAGGTCTTGAAGTATTTTAAAAGTTAAGTTAGATGGATCTATTTAGTTTGCAAACAAGTTTGAAAACTTTCAAACTATGTTCTTGTTGTTAAAATTTTATACCACAAAATAAGATAGCTATATATATATGAATCGAATAAGGTTATGAACATAGTTACTACCTCAAGTTCCTTGGACAAGGTTGCTGTAAAAGAGGAGTAAGAACCTAGAACTAAAAGGGTGATGGAATTGGATGAAAGATTGGAAGTAAGTTTGTGTTCTTGGAAGGATTCTTGAAGTGTTTTTGTAAGGGTTTTCTTATGGTGATTAAGTGATGTTTTTGAAGCTAAATGATGGGGAAAATGCTTGGAGATGATCAAGTATGAAGTTAAGAGTATTTTGAGAGAGAAATGAGAGTGTAAGTATGAGAAAATGGGGTGAAGAAATGGTGTGCATGCATAAAAACGTTTTTAGGTTATAAAGGAAAAAAAAGATACCTAACTTTGTTTTCTTGCTAAATAATTCATGCTACTTGACAAATGGTTGGTTCCACATGTTTCTTAATCATTTAAGGCTGCTAAGGAGCAGATTTTTATTGGTATTTACCAATAGTAAATACATCTAGAAGCTGCGTATGATACGGGTACATATACCCTAGATATACATGTAGAAATCTTTGAGAAAACGGAACGAGGATTCAAATATAGCTATCTTTTGTAAATATACTTATATTGTTTTATGTATGTAAGCCCTTTAAAAGTGATAAAATACATATCTATACGATGCATGTATAAGTATTATAGGTTATAAGTATTTATGTCGAAGAACGTTACGTATAGTTATCGTTTTGAAAACTTAAGTTAGTAGTTTCAAAATATACTTATAACTCATTGTTATTAGTACCCAATGAGATGTTAAACATCCTTAGATCATGTTAAATATATATAAATACATATATATACATAAACGTATAATTATCGTATGTTATATAGTTCGTGATATCATTGGTCAAATTGGACGGTCAAATGTTGTGTAAAACTCTTTTCGAAGACATAAGTCTCAACAATTTGGATTGCTTGTCATGTTGGTAAGGTTTAATTTATGTAAATATTAATCTTATAAATATAGAATGATCGAAAAAGTGCGGGTCATTACAGTACCTACCCGTTAAATAAATTTCGTCCCGAAATTTTAAAATTGTACCTATTTTGCGTCATCGGGAAACAAGTGTGGATACTTTTGTTTCATTTGATCCTCTCGTTCCCAAGTAAACTCGGGACCCCTTCGAGCATTCCAACGAACCTTAACGATCGGTATGTTGCTCTGCTTGAGCCGTTTAACTTCACGATCCATGATTTCGATTGGTTCTTCGATGAATTGTAGTTTCTCGTCGACATGGATTTCTTCAAGAGGAATGGTGAGGTCTTCCTTTGCAAGACACTTCTTAAGGTTCGAGACGTGAAAGGTATTATGTACTCCGGCGAGTTGTTGCGGTAACTCGAGTCGATAAGCTACCGGTCCAATGCGTTCGATGATCTTGAACGGGCCTACATATCTTGGGTTCAGTTTACCTCTTTTACCGAAACGTATTACACCTTTCCAAGGTGACACCTTTAGCATAACCATGTCACCGATCTGAAACTCTAATGGTTTCCTTCGGACATCGGCGTAGCTCTTTTGGCGACTACGGGCTGTTTTCAATCTCTCTTTGATTTGTACTATCTTTTCAGTAGTTTCATGTATGATCTCGAGACCAGTTAATTGTCGATCTCCTACTTCATTCCAACAGATAGGAGATATACACTTCCTTCCGTACAATGCTTCGAATGGTGCAGCTTTAATGCTCGCATGATAACTATTATTATACGAGAATTCTGCTAATGGTAGATACTTATCCCATCCGTTTCCAAAATCGATCACACATGCCCTGAGCATGTCTTCAAGAGTCTGAATTGTTCTTTCACTCTGCCCGTCCGTTTGCGGATGATATGCGGTACTCATATCCAAACGAGTTCCTAGTGCCTCCTGTAGTGATTGCCAGAACTTTGAGGTAAATCTACTATCACGATCAGATATAATGGAAATAGGTATTCCATTCCTTGAAACTATTTCCTTTATATATAATCGTAATAATTTCTCCATTCTATCTGTTTCCTTTATAGGCAAGAAATGTGCAGATTTGGTAAGACGGTCAACAATTACCCAAATGGTGTCGTATCCCCAGGCAGTCTTTGGTAACTTCGTGATGAAATCCATGGTAATACCGTCCCATTTCCATTCTGGAATTTCTGGTTGTTGAAGTAACCCTGACGGCTTCTGGTGTTCTGCTTTGACTTTGGAACAAGTTAAACATTCCCCAACATATGTTGCAACGTCTGTCTTCAAATTAGGCCACCAATAATGCGTCTTAAGATCTTGGTACATCTTTCCAACTCCAGGATGTATCGAATATCTTGTCTTATGTGCCTCGTTCAATATCAACTTCCTTAATCCACCCAACTTCGGTACCCAAATACGATTTGCAAAATATCGAATTCCATCTTCCCGCATAACGAGTTGCTTCTCATACTTCTTCATTATTTCATTTCCTATATTTTCTTTAGTAAGTGCTTCTCGTTGAACTTCTTTGATTTGTGAGTTGAGATTCATGCGAATTTTTATGTTCATCGCTCGTACTCGAATTGGTTCTCGTTCCTTTCTGCTTAATGCGTCAGCCACTACATTCGCTTTCCCGGGATGATAGCGAATCTCACAATCGTAGTCGTTTATCAGCTCGACCCACCTACGTTGCCTCATGTTCAGCTGTTTCTGATCGAAAATATGTTGAAGACTTTTATGATCAGTAAACACAGTGCATCTAACCCCATATAAGTAGTGTCTCCATATCTTTAACGCAAACACGACTGCTCCCAGTTCTAGATCATGCGTCGTATAATTCCGCTCGTGAATCTTCAATTGTCGAGATGCGTATGCAATAACTTTCTTTCGTTGCATAAGAACACAACCAAAACCTTGTCGCGAAGCGTCACAATATATTTCAAAATCATCGTTCCCTTCAGGTAACGATAAAATAGGCGCCGTAGTTAACTTCTTCTTCAGTAATTGAAATGCGTTCTCCTGCTCCGAGGTCCATTCGTATTTCTTCCCTTTTTGCGTTAATGCTGTCAACGGCTTAGCTATTCGGGAAAAATCTTGAATAAACCTTCTATAATAACCGGCTAAACCCAAAAATTGGCGTATCTGCGTTGGTGTCTTAGGAGTCTCCCATTTTTCAATGGCTTCAATTTTTGCTGGATCAACCTGAATTCCTTTGCTACTAACAACGTGGCCAAGAAATTGCACTTCTTTCAACCAGAAAACACATTTAGAAAATTTAGCATATAGCTGTTCTTTTCTTAACAACTCTAATATCAACCTTACATGCTGCTCATGCTCTTGCTCACTCTTGGAATAGATAAGAATATCATCAATGAAAACGATAACAAACTTATCTAAATATGGACTACAAACTCGATTCATGAGGTCCATGAATACAGCTGGCGCATTCGTCAATCCAAACGGCATAACCAAAAATTCGTAATGACCGTAGCGTGTCCGAAAAGCAGTTTTCGGTATATCTTCTTCTTTGACACGTAATTGATGATAGCCCGATCTTAGGTCAATTTTCGAGTACACACATGATCCTTGGAGTTGATCAAATAAGTCGTCAATTCTCGGTAGTGGATACCGATTCTTGATAGTTAACTTATTTAATTCACGATAATCTATACACATTCGGAAAGATCCGTCTTTCTTCTTGACGAATAAAATTGGAGCTCCCCACGGTGAAGTACTTGGTCGTATGAATCCACGATCCAGTAATTCTTTTAACTGACTCTGAAGTTCTTTTAACTCGGACGGTGCAAGTCTATATGGAGCACGGGCAACCGGTGCAGCTCCTGGTACAAGATCTATTTGAAATTCTACAGATCTAAATGGAGGTAATCCCGGCAACTCTTCCGGAAATACTTCAGGAAAATCTCTTGCCACAGGCACGTCATTGATGCACTTCTCTTTTTCTTTCTTTTCGACTTTATTAACATGTGCTAAGATAGCATAGCACCCTTTCTTCAAGCACTTTTGAGCTTTCAAATAACTAATGAGTTTTAGCTTTGAGTTACCCTTCTCTCCATAAATCATTACTGGCGTTTTATTCTTACGAGGAATGCGAATTGCCTTCTTGGCGCACACAACTTCGGCTCCTATTTTGGACATCCAGTCCATGCCGACTATTACATCAAAACTTCCTAATTCTACGGGTATCAAATCAATCTTAAATGTTTCTCCGGCTAAATTTATTTTACAATCACGGCAAATTTTATCGGCTTTAATTAGTTTACCATTAGCTAACTCAATCATGTACTTAGCATCTAGAGGTAATGATGAACAATTCAATTTAGCGTGAAAGTCTCTACACACGTAACTTCTATCAGCACCAGTATCAAATATAATAGATGCGGATAAGTTATTAATGGTAAACGTACCCGTAACAAGCTCCGGGTCTTCACACGCCTCTCTAGCATTAATAACAAATGCTCTCCCTCGTGCAGGTCCGATATTTTTCTCTGGATTCGGGCACTGGCTCTTATAGTGACCTTGTTTTCCACACCCATAACAAGTAATGGTAGCCAAAGCAGTTCTATTTGCATTGGTGGCAGGAGTCTTGGTACCATTTGTATTTATAACGAGAGCCCTACAATCTTCAGCAAGATGACCCTTTCGATTACATTTGTTGCATACCACATTACAGTAACCAGAGTGATGTTTGTGGCATCGGTTGCATAAAGGATTTTGTCCTTTATAACCAAAGCTTAAACCACTACCCGCACCTTGCGTGATTTCTTGTTTCTTAAAAGATTGTTGTTGGTTACCTCGATCATAATTTCCATTCCACTTTCTTTTGTTACCTGATACCTTCACATCAGTATTGGATACTTTCTTATCCATGATGACCTGATCCATTAGCTCGTTTGCCATGGTTATAGCTTCATGAATTGTCTTAGGTTTCGATGCTGTAACGTTTGCCTTGACCTTTTTGGGCAAACCATCTTTGTACATTTCAATCTTCCGTTCTTCGGTTGGAACCAATTCAGGACATAGCAAAACTAATTCCATGAATCGCTGATTGTAGTTGGTGATTTCAGTACCAACAACCTTCAGACTTCGTAATTCATCTTCCAACTTCCTAACCTCGTTCCTTGGACAATATTCGTTGATTAACATTGTTTTGAATTCTTCCCATGGAGTATCATAAGCTACATCTCCTCCTACAGCCTTCACATAATTTTTCCACCACGTGAGTGCACTATCTTGTAAAGTGCATGATGCATACTTGGTCATGTCCTTTTCAACACAACCACTGATTTTAAACACAGTCTCCATCTTTTCTATCCATCGGGTTAAACCGATCGGTCCTTCTGTTCCACTGAATGATGAGGGCTTGCAAGCTTGAAAAGTTTTGTAAGTGCACCCCACACGAGGATTTGGGTTAACTGCAGCACCTCTTGCAGCCTCGACCCATAACATTCTGTCGTTCACTCGTTGATTGATGAGTTCCTGGATTTCTTGTTCCGTCATTCGGTTCAATCGCGCCATATTCTTCTATAAGAATGAAAAGAAAATAATTATTCACATGGAATATTATAGATGTAGTGTATATTTACAGTACATTATAGCTTATTAATAATATGAACCAGGTATTATTATAAAAGCCTTTTCTTCTTATTAGCGTTTTATAATTATATCTAGGGTAGTACCTACCCGTTAATGTCCATACTTAATAGCTTAGTACAGAATCAATTACTACCATCTAAATAATACTTAACCATGGAAAATTATTGCATTTCACACTTCACTATTTTACATATGCTTATCTTACATCGAACATTAAGCAAACCACACTAATAATATTATACAAAACATTATATGATCGCATGGTTTAATACGGCAGCGCATCGTTTGGTCTATTTTCTAGGACGTTTAGGTTCAAAGAATCGCTTAACGCTTATCCTGGCTGTCTGCCTATATTTTGGCTGTGGGACTGAAGAACTGGATGCCGGGATAGAACGAATAGGAATAGCGGGAATAGGGGTGGTAGTGTCTAGTGGAGTTGGTGCCACATCATCCTTATTAAACTCAGGATTTGAATTTTCTAATTCATTAGCCTTTCGTTTCTTTCCTAGTTCGAACTCGTCTTTTGTAATTTCCTGTATTTCTTCCTCGGGTTCACTTTCCTCCTCGGGTTCACTTTCCTCCTCGGGTTCACTTTCCTCCTCGGGTTCACTTTCCGGGTTCTCTATAGTTGGTTCATCCGGAATTTGTGAGTCTTCCCCAAAGATATCATTTTTGTCATCGGATAGGTTAATGACTGGAACACCATCTGAAGATTCTGGTTCGGAGTCGCTGAATGTGATAACAAGTTTTGAGCCCGACATCTATCGTACAACAACTAACCCATTAGTACTACATAATATTTACATATAAATTTTAACCAACAATGATAAGCAATGGTTTTTAAATCAGACCCGGTCAAAGTCCAGACTTACTAATGTATCCTAACGACTTATCGGTTAGACACACTAATGCAAACCTGGTTCGCTAAGACCATCGCTCTGATACCACATGTCATAACCCGTCCTTAACCATAAGAACGTGTTAAATAACGTATGATTTCATTGCGAGGTATTGACCTCTATATGCGACATTTTTAAAAGAAAAACTGCATATATTATACATTACAAACCATGATTCTTATTTTTGTTACAAGCTTTGGACAACATAAAAATGATTATCGTTTAGCGATAATCTTCGACTTACAAACTTTACATATAATGATAACAACACGGTTTCTAGCATATTTTACAACACAGATCTTCGGGTATGCAGTTTTATTTTTGACACAAATATGCGTACGCAAGATCCTGCTCAAATTCAACATTATGCAGCGGAAGCTTTAGTAATCTCCTGAGAATAGACATGTTTTAAAAGGTCAACATAAAGTTGGTGAGATATAGGTTTAGTGCCGGCAGCAATACATATATATAGACCACAAGATTTCGTATATAAACAGTTTAATAAAAATATTCTAAGTGGTTGAGCACTTGGTAACCATACTTAACATTTAATCACGTCGCATATTCCCTTTAATATGAAATCTTACTACACCGTACCAAGTGTAGTCACAAAACGAAGTACTGTGCAACCGTTGAATACTGGTCGTCCAGTCCGGTTGGGGTTGTCAGGCCCGATAGATCTATCAACAGGATTCGCGTTTACAATACCGCTGTAAATATTAGTTACCAAGCTACAGGGAAGTATGCCAGTGGTACAACTCAACGTAGAATATATTTTTCAGTTACTTGTGTCCATAACGTAAAACATAAAATACATGTATTCTCATCCCGAAATATTTAGAGTTTAAAAGTGGGACTATATACTCACGTTCGTCTTGAAGATATATATATTTTTGACTTGGTCTTCCGGTTGATATCACGAACCTATCCATATATAATATATCAATACCTTTTCTTTTTAAACAAACGTCTCATATATATACTTGTTATACTTTTAATACTTTGAATAATTCCTTAGTCCGTAGTTAGCATTTCGTTGTTAGTAATTCAATTTTAATGGTTCATTTGTAGATGTTTAATATACCCGCAATGAAATAAATAAAACCCCCAACGAAATAAATAAAACCCCATCGTATATGTATTGGTCGAGATTAATCTTGACCCACGGTACCGGTGTTGTCAAATGACGTGTTGCGTACATAAAGTACCGGTGTTGTCAAATGACGTGTTGCGTACAAACATGGGATCTTATGATTAATCTTCTCGTATTGTTTATGGGTGATCCTGAACCATATAAAATTGAATTATAAGTACATATATATAAAATATCATGTTATCTTAGAAAGATGTGATTTTATTTAATTTTTCCCAATTAATCCCGAAGTTAAACAAGTCTTGGATAACCAATTTTGTTTCGGTCATAGTTTCTTCGTTACAAATCCGTTTTCGTTGATTCAACTTGCCATCTCCTTGGATCGAGTTCCTCTTTAAGACTATGAACTGAAAATACCTTGGTTTGTATTCAAAATCACACGGCATAGGTGAAACTTTAGTGAAACTTATGAAGTTAAACATTTTCCTTTATGTAAACAACCTTAAATGATTATTTTTCTAAAAATACTTATACTTTGAATTAAATCATGAAATTTTTATGTGTTATCATATTCATATTAAAAATCATTTTTCCAGAAGATAAACTTCCAATTCAAAGTTTAAGATGGTTTTTAATTATCCAACCCAAAACAGTCCCCGGTTGCACTCCGACGTCGTAAAAACAGTTTTTAAGGTGTTCTTTGAAAAACCAAGTTATACCTTGTTAAATTAGCATGTAATTAAGTTATATTACAGGTCTTGAAGTATTTTAAAAGTTAAGTTAGATGGATCTATTTAGTTTGCAAACAAGTTTGAAAACTTTCAAACTATGTTCTTGTTGTTAAAATTTTATACCACAAAATAAGATAGCTATATATATATGAATCGAATAAGGTTATGAACATAGTTACTACCTCAAGTTCCTTGGACAAGGTTGCTGTAAAAGAGGAGTAAGAACCTATAACTAAAAGGGTGATGGAATTGGATGAAAGATTGGAAGTAAGTTTGTGTTCTTGGAAGGATTCTTGAAGTGTTTTTGTAAGGGTTTTCTTATGGTGATTAAGTGATGTTTTTGAAGCTAAATGATGGGGAAAATGCTTGGAGATGATCAAGTATGAAGTTAAGAGTATTTTGAGAGAGAAATGAGAGTGTAAGTATGAGAAAATGGGGTGAAGAAATGGTGTGCATGCATAAAAACGTTTTTAGGTTATAAAGGAAAAAAAAGATACCTAACTTTGTTTTCTTGCTAAATAATTTATGCTACTTGACAAATGGTTGGTTCCACATGTTTCTTAATCATTTAAGGCTGCTAAGGAGCAGATTTTTATTGGTATTTACCAATAGTAAATACATCTAGAAGCTGCGTATGATACGGGTACATATACCCTAGATATACATGTAGAAATCTTTGAGAAAACGGAACGAGGATTCAAATATAGCTATCTTTTGTAAATATACTTATATTGTTTTATGTATGTAAGCCCTTTAAAAGTGATAAAATACATATCTATACGATGCATGTATAAGTATTATAGGTTATAAGTATTTATGTCGAAGAACGTTACGTATAGTTATCGTTTTGAAAACTTAAGTTAGTAGTTTCAAAATATACTTATAACTCATTGTTATTAGTACCCAATGAGATGTTAAACATCCTTAGATCATGTTAAATATATATAAATACATATATATACATAAACATATAATTATCGTATGTTATATAGTTCGTGATATCATTGGTCAAATTGGACGGTCAAATGTTGTGTAAAACTCTTTTCGAAGACATAAGTCTCAACAATTTGGATTGCTTGTCATGTTGGTAAGGTTTAATTTATGTAAATATTAATCTTATAAATATAGAATGATCGAAAAAGTGCGGGTCATTACATGATGTTTTAACTCGAACGAGTGTCCTTGAATCTCTGGAAATCTGATTGGTCCTCCTCGACCTTCAATCGAGGGTTTGGTATTTTCTGCTAAAGTAACGCGTAACGCCATTTGATTTCTGATTCGAGCTTCCTTGCGTGCTTTAGAGATTATTGCGTCTGGATCAGGTACGAATAACACTGGGTATGCCTTTTTGTTTTTAATTTTTTGCAAATAAAGTAAAATAATCTAAAGTAATCTAATTCTAATGTAATCTAAGTTAGTCTAATATAATCTAAAGTAATCTAAACTAGTCTATGGTAATCTAATTTAATTAACTAACTATCCTACGGTTGAATATGTTTTTGGTTCTGGCTACTGATTTCCTAGTATTTCGGTAACCGAGCTCTGCACGAACTATTCAACAAACCAAGTGGCCAGGCCGACTACAGAGAGGCAGGATCCTTTTGGTTCCAATATAATTGGCGACTGTTCGGAAAATTCAATAACCAAGTCCGTGTATAATTGTCTTTCTTAGACACCACTAAATGCTTGTGAATAAGTTTGATAGAGAGCAGTATTGCCTGATACCAGTTCCCCGGCAGCGGCACCAAAAACTTATACTCCTCCCGTGATATGGCCAAAACGGACGGTTTTTATTTGCGCGATGTCGTTGGGCCGCGGCTCGCAAGGATCAGCCACTCGTGGGAGGAAGGTACTGTTTTAAATTTATATTTAGCGGGGCCTAAATCTTACTACTCCTTATAAGTAAGGGAAGTATGACCTAGGGTCGTATTTTTGAGATATCAGTAGAATCAAACCTATATTTAAGCCTAAGATAGTTGGGGAGTAGTGAATATTTATTTTGGGATTTTCTAATTTAATAAGACAGATAAAGTAAATGCGATAAAATTCGTAATTCAGATAAGGTTAAAGTGAGTGCATACTATGACTTCATCAGTTATTCTGCCGAGATTATGGAATGCTGGCTCATGAATAGGCAGATGTAGTGACCCGAACTTTTCCATGTTTATATATATTAATTGAGATTGATATTTATATGATTAAATGTTTCCAACATGTTAAGCAATCAAACTTGTTAAGACTTGATTAATTGAAATATGTTTCATATAGACAATTGACCACCCAAGTTGACCGGTGATTCACGAACGTTAAAACTTGTAAAAACTATATGATGACATATATATGGATATATATATAGTTAACATGATACTATGATAAGTAAACATATCATTAAGTATATTAACAATGAACTACATATGTAAAAACAAGACTACTAACTTAATGATTTTTTAAACGAGACATATATGTAACGATTATCGTTGTAAAGACATTTAATGTATATATATCATATTAAGAGATATTCATACATGATAATATCATGATAATATAATAATTTAAAATCTCATTTGATATTATAAACATTGGGTTAACAACATTTAACAAGATCGTTAACCTAAAGGTTTCAAAACAACACTTACATGTAACGACTAACGATGACTTAACGACTCAGTTAAAATGTATATACATGTAGTGTTTTAATATGTATTTATACACTTTTGAAAGACTTCAATACACTTATCAAAATACTTCTACTTAACAAAAATGCTTACAGTTACATCCTCGTTCAGTTTCATCAACAATTCTACTCGTATGCACCCGTATTCGTACTCGTACAATACACAGCTTTTAGAAGTATGTACTATTGGTATATACACTCCAATGATCAGCTCTTAGCAGCCCATGTGAGTCACCTAACACATGTGGGAACCATCATTTGGCAACTAGCATGAAATATCTCATAAAATTACAAAAATATGAGTAATCATTCATGACTTATTTACATGAAAACAAAATTACATATCCTTTATATCTAATCCATACACCAACGACCAAAAACACATACAAACACTTTCATTCTTCAATTTTCTTCATCTAATTGATCTCTCTCAAGTTCTATCTTCAAGTTCTAAGTGTTCTTCATAAATTCCAAAAGTTCTAGTTTCATAAAATCAAGAATACTTTCAAGTTTGCTAGCTCACTTCCAATCTTGTAAGGTGATCATCCAACCTCAAGAAATCTTTGTTTCTTACAGTAGGTTATCATTCTAATACAAGGTAATAATCATATTCAAACTTTGGTTCAATTTCTATAACTATAACAATCTTATTTCAAGTGATGATCTTACTTGAACTTGTTTTCGTGTCATGATTCTGCTTCAAGAACTTCGAGCCATCCAAGGATCCATTGAAGCTAGATCCACTTTTCTCTTTTCCAGTAGGTTTATCCAAGGAAATTAAGGTAGTAATGATGTTCATAACATCATTCGATTCATACATATAAAGCTATCTTATTCGAAGGTTTAAACTTGTAATCACTAGAACATAGTTTAGTTAATTCTAAACTTGTTCGCAAACAAAAGTTAATCCTTCTAACTTGACTTTTAAAATCAACTAAACACATTTTCTATATCTATATGATATGCTAACTTAATGATTTAAAACCTGGAGACACGAAAAACACCGTAAAACCGGATTTACGCCGTCGTAGTAACACCGCGGGCTGTTTTGGGTTAGTTAATTAAAAACTATGATAAACTTTGATTTAAAAGTTGTTATTCTGAGAAAATAATTTTTATTATGAACATGAAACTATATCCAAAAATTATGGTTAAACTCAAAGTGGAAGTATGTTTTCTAAAATGGTCATCTAGACGTCGTTCTTTCGACTGAAATGACTACCTTTACAAAAATGACTTGTAACTTATTTTTCCGACTATAAACCTATACTTTTTCTGTTTAGATTCATAAAATATAATTCAATATGAAACCATAGCAATTTGATTCACTCAAAACGGATTTAAAATGAAGAAGTTATGGGTAAAACAAGATTGGATAATTTTTCTCATTTTAGCTACGTGAAAATTGGTAACAAATCTATTCCAACCATAACTTAATCAACTTGTATTGTATATTATGTAATCTTGCGATACCATAGACACGTATACAATGTTTCGACCTATCATGTCGACACATCTATATATATTTCGGAACAACCATAGACACTCTATATGTGAATGTTGGAGTTAGCTATACAGGGTTGAGGTTGATTCCAAAATATATATAGTTTGAGTTGTGATCAATACTGAGATACGTATACACTGGGTTGTGGATTGATTCAAGATAATATTTATCGATTTATTTCTGTACATCTAACTGTGGACAACTAGTTGTAGGTTACTAACGAGGACAGCTGACTTAATAAACTTAAAACATCAAAATATATTAAAAGTGTTGTAAATATATTTTGAACATACTTTGATATATATGTATATATTGTTATAGGTTCGTGAATCAACCAGTGGCCAAGTCTTACTTCCCGACGAAGTAAAAATTTGTGAAAGTGAGTTATAGTCCCACTTTTAAAATCCAATATTTTTGGGATGAGAATACATGCAGGTTTTATAAATGATTTACAAAATAGACACAAGTACGTAAAACTACATTCTATGGTTGAATTATCGAAATCGAATATGCCCCTTTTTATTAAGTCTGGTAATCTAAGAATTAGGGAACAGACACCCTAATTGACGCGAATCCTAAAGATAGATCTATTGGGCCTAACAAACCCCATCCAAAGTACCGGATGCTTTAGTACTTCGAAATTTATATCATATCCGAAGGGTGTCCCGGAATGATGGGGATATTCTTATATATGCATCTTGTTAATGTCGGTTACCAGGTGTTCACCATATGAATGATTTTTATCTCTATGTATGGGATGTGTATTGAAATATGAAATCTTGTGGTCTATTATTATGATTTGATATATATAGATTAAACCTATAACTCACCAACATTTTTGTTGACGTTTTAAGCATGTTTATTCTCAGGTGATTATTAAGAGCTTCCGCTGTCGCATACTTAAATAAGGACGAGATTTGGAGTCCATGCTTGTATGATATTGTGTAAAAACTGCATTCAAGAAACTTATTTTGTTGTAACATATTTGTATTGTAAACCATTATGTAATGGTCGTGTGTAAACAGGATATTTTAGATTATCATTATTTGATAATCTACGTAAAGCTTTTTAAACCTTTATTGATGAAATAAAGGTTATGGTTTGTTTTAAAATGAATGCAGTCTTTGAAAAATGTCTCATATAGAGGTCAAAACCTCGCAACGAAATCAATTAATATGGAACGTTTTTAATCAATAAGAACGGGACATTTCAGTTGGTATCCGAGCGTTGGTCTTAGAGAACCAGAATTTTACATTAGTGTGTCTTATCGAGTTTGTTAGGATGCATTAGTGAGTCTGGACTTCGACCGTGTTTACTTGAAAAATGATTGCTTAACAAATTTTGTTGGAAACTATATATTTTTAACATGTGAATATTATGTGATATATTAATCTCTTAACGCGTTTGATATTATGTGATAGATGTCTACCTCTAGAACAAGTCCCATTGACTCACCTAATAATAATGAAGAGTCAAATGTAAATTGGAATGATTCGTGGACTGATTCACAAGTTCCCGAAGAGGAACCGGAAGAAGAGTCGGAACCGGAAGAAGAATCGGAACCGGAAGAAGAATCGGAACCAGATGAAGAAATGGAACCGGTGGGGGAAATAATAAAACGGTTAAGTAAAAGAAAATCCTCAACCAACCGACCAAGGTTAATTATGGTCAATGGTGTTTCCGCCAAGGAAGCAAAATATTGGGAGGATTACCAATTCTCCGATGAATCGGATTCCGACGAGAATTCCGATGATGTTATAGAAATTACCCCAACTGAATTTAAAAAGGCAAAAGAAAATAATAAGGGAAAGGGCATAAAAATAGAGAAATCTAATTCCAACCCCGATGAACTTTATATGTATCGTCAACCCCCGAAGTCCTTAAGTTGTAACAATGACCCGGGAACCTCTAAACCACCAGGTTTTTCTAAACCAATGTGGATTACGACGGCTCGTATTAGGGGAACATCATATATCCCTAGAAACTTGGCAAAATGAACCAAAACCGAAGAAGAAGAAACAAGCGAGTCGGAATAAGATAGTTGTATTCGTGTGGTGTAATATATGTAATATAGTGTGCTTATGCTTTATGATATATGTAAAAATTGCTTGTATTAATAAGTATTTTTTTTTATGAATCTAACTCTTGTCTATTTTACAGTATAAAAACACAAAATGGATAGACAACCCAATATTTTAAGAGACCTACCCGGAGACATGATTGATGAAATCTTGTCTAGAGTCGGTCAGAATTCTTCGACACAACTATTTAAGGCGAGATCAGTTTGTAAGACATTCGAAGAACGTTCCAAGAATGCCTTGGTTTATAAAAGGCTTTCATTCGAAAGATGGGGGATATCACATTGGGAAATCCATAAGTTACGATGTGTTTACTTTGACGCATATATTGCGGGGAACCCAAATGCTATTTTACGCAATGGGTTAAGAAATTATTTTGACTCAATATATCCGAATATTGGACTTCGTGATTTAGAAAAAGCGGCTAACATGCAACATAAAGAAGCATGTTATGCTTACGGATTAGTAATGTTCGCTTCTCACCAAAGTGAGAACAAGAACATCGGGCTACAACTATTAAACAAAACGTTCCCACAAGTGACGGAGTCGGTAATTGGGGTAAGAAATGAGGTTTTTAGATTGTTACGGGACTGTTGGACATTACGTAACCCTCGCCCCTTTGACGACGTTACAACACGCTGTCTTATCAACAGCCATAACGGTTATGTTCCACAAGACCAAGGATGGGAAGTAATCCTAGTAAAACCAGAATGCATGACTTGTTTCTGGACGTATGAATTACGTGTCTTTATTGCCTTTGCTGAACGACTTGTGTACTAGCTAGAATTATCTTCACAACCATCTTGTATCAAATTTATTGTGTGCTATATTTCATGCTATATGTAAAATAAGCGGTATTGTAAGTTTGTAAAATATTGTGTAAAAGTTTGAACGCGAAATATTATTATAATCAGTTTTTCATATAGAATTGTAGTAGTTGAATTGTATATTAGCTACTAAGTATGAACTTAACGGGTAGGTACTACCCGAATTTAAACTTATAAAATGCTAATATGAAGAAAAAGCTTTTATAAATGAGTTCATATTATGCTACGAAATACTATTAACTACTCTTAATATTCTGTATGATTAACTTGTTCCATTTGACTATTTTGAAGGAAATGGCACCGACTACTCGACACACCGTGAATATGAATGAAGAGGAATTCCGTACTTTTCTAGCTTCAAACATAGCCGCAGTACAGGCTGCGCTACATACCAACAATAACCTTGGATCTAGCAGTACAGGAAATCGTGTAGGATGCACCTACAAAGAATTCACTGCCTGCAAACCTTTGGAATTTGATGGAACCGAAGGACCGATCGGATTGAAACGGTGGACCGAGAAGGTCGAATCGGTGTTTGCCATAAGTAAGTGTACTGAAGAGGACAAAGTGAAGTACGCTACGCATACCTTCACAGGTTCTGCGTTAACATGGTGGAATACCTATCTAGAGCAAGTGGGACAAGACGATGCGTACGCACTACCGTGGTCAGCATTCAAGCACTTGATGAACGAGAAATACCGTCCCAGAACCGAGGTCAATAAGCTCAAGACAGAACTTAGAGGGTTACGAACCCAAGGATTTGATATTACCACGTACGAAAGACGATTCACAGAATTGTGCCTATTGTGTCCGGGAGCGTTCGAAGATGAGGAAGAGAAGATCGACGCGTTTGTGAAAGGATTACCGGAAAGAATCCAAGAAGATATAAGTTCACACGAGCCCGCCTCCATACAACAGGCATGTAGAATGGCTCACAAACTAGTGAACCAGATTGAAGAAAGAATTAAAGAACAGACTGCTGAAGAGACCAATGTGAAGCAAGTTAAAAGAAAGTGGGAGGAAAACGGTGATAAGAATCACCAATACAACAACAACAGCAATTACAACAATAATCGCAACAATTATCCCAACAATCGCAACATCAATCGCAACTACAACAAACGGCCCAACAACAACAACAACAACAACAACAGCAACCGCAACTACAATAATCATCCCAACAATAATAATAACCGCAACAACAACAACAATCAGAAGCAGCTATGCCAAAGGTGTGAAAAGTATCACTCGGGGTTCTGCACCAAATTTTGCAACAAGTGTAAAAGAAATGGTCATAGCGCGGCGAAGTGTGAGGTCTACGGACCAGGGGTTAATAGAACGAAAGGAACAAATGGTGTCGGAACGAGTAATGGCGGAGCAAGTAGTGTCGGAGCAAGTTATGCCAATGTAGTTTGTTATAAATGTGGAAAACCGGGCCACATTATTAGAAATTGCCCGAACCAGGAGAACACGAATGGACAAGGCCGCGGAAGAGTTTTCAATATTAATGCGGCAGAGGCACAGGAAGACCCGGAGCTTGTTACGGGTACGTTTCTTATTGACAATAAATCTGCTTACGTTTTATTTGATTCGGGTGCGGATAGAAGCTATATGAGTAGAGATTTTTGTGCTAAATTAAGTTGTCCATTGACGCCTTTGGATAGTAAATTTTTACTCGAATTAGCAAATGGTAAATTAATTTCAGCAGATAATATATGTCGGAATCGAGAAATTAAACTGGTTAGCGAAACATTTAAGATTGATTTGATACCAGTAGAGTTAGGGAGTTTTGATGTGATAATCGGTATGGACTGGTTGAAAGAAGTGAAAGCAGAGATCGTCTGTTACAAAAATGCAATTCGCATTATACGAGAAAAAGGAAAACCCTTAATGGTGTACGGAGAAAAGGGCAACACGAAGCTACATCTTATTAGTAATTTGAAGGCACAAAAACTAATAAGAAAAGGTTGCTATGCTGTTCTAGCACACGTCGAGAAAGTACAAACTGAAGAAAAGAGCATCAATGATGTTCCCATTGCAAAAGAATTTCCCGATGTATTTCTGAAAGAATTACCGGGATTACCCCCACATCGATCCGTTGAATTTCAAATAGATCTTGTACCAGGAGCTGCACCAATAGCTCGTGCTCCTTACAGACTCGCACCCAGCGAGATGAAAGAACTGCAAAGCCAATTACAAGAACTTTTAGAGCGTGGTTTCATTCGACCAAGCACATCACCGTGGGGAGCTCCTGTTTTGTTTGTCAAGAAGAAAGATGGTACATTCAGGTTGTGTATCGACTACCGAGAGTTGAACAAACTTACCATCAAGAACCGCTACCCACTACCGAGAATCGACGACTTATTTGATCAACTACAAGGCTCGTCTGTTTATTCAAAGATTGACTTACGTTCCGGGTATCATCAAATGCGGGTGAAAGAAGATGATATTCCAAAGACTGCTTTCAGAACACGTTACGGTCATTACGAGTTTATGGTCATGCCGTTTGGTTTAACTAATGCACCAGCTGTGTTCATAGACCTTATGAACCGAGTGTGTGGACCATACCTTGACAAGTTTGTCATTGTTTTCATTGATGACATACTTATTTACTCAAAGAATGACCAAGAACACGGTGAACATTTGAGAAAGGTGTTAGAAGTATTGAGGAAGGAAAAATTGTACGCTAAGTTTTCAAAGTGTGCATTTTGGTTGGAAGAAGTTCAATTCCTCGGTCACATAGTGAACAAAGAAGGTATTAAGGTAGATCCAGCAAAGATAGAAACTGTTGAAAAGTGGGAAACCCCAAAAACTTCGAAACACATACGCCAGTTTTTAGGACTAGCTGGTTACTACAGAAGGTTCATCCAAGACTTTTCCAGAATAGCAAAACCCTTGACTGCATTAACGCATAAAGGGAAGAAATTTGAATGGAAGGATGAACAAGAGAAAGCGTTTCAGTTATTGAAGAAAAAGCTAACTACGGCACCTATATTGTCATTGCCTGAAGGGAATGATGATTTTGTGATTTATTGTGACGCATCAAAGCAAGGTCTTGGTTGTGTATTAATGCAACGAACGAAGGTGATTGCTTATGCCTCTAGACAATTGAAGATTCACGAGCAAAATTATACGACGCATGATTTGGAATTAGGCGCGGTTGTTTTTGCATTAAAGACTTGGAGGCACTACTTATATGGGGTCAAAAGTATTATATATACCGACCACAAAAGTCTTCAACACATATTTAATCAGAAATAACTGAATATGAGGCAGCGTAGGTGGATTGAATTGTTGAATGATTACGACTTTGAGATTCGTTACCACCCGGGGAAGGCAAATGTGGTAGCCGATGCCTTGAGCAGGAAGGACCGAGAACCCATTCGAGTAAAATCTATGAATATAATGATTCATAATAATCTTACTACTCAAATAAAGGAGGCGCAACAAGGAGTTTTAAAAGAGGGAAATTTAAAGGATGAAATACCCAAAGGATCGGAGAAGCATCTTAATATTCGGGAAGACGGAACCCGGTATAGGGCTGAAAGGATTTAGGTACCAAAATTTGGAGATATGAGAGAAATGGTACTTAGAGAAGCTCATAAAACCAGATACTCAATACATCCTGGAACGGGGAAGATGTACAAGGATCTCAAGAAACATTTTTGGTGGCCGGGTATGAAAGCCGATGTTGCTAAATACGTAGGAGAATGTTTGACGTGTTCTAAGGTCAAAGCTAAGCATCAGAAACCATCAGGTCTACTTCAACAACCCGAAATCCCAGAATGGAAATGGGAAAACATTACCATGGATTTCATCACTAAATTGCCAAGGACTGCAAGTGGTTTTGATACTATTTGGGTAATAGTTGATCGTCTCACCAAATCAGCACACTTCCTGCCAATAAGAGAAGATGACAAGATGGAGAAGTTAGTACGACTGTATTTGAAGGAAGTCGTCTCCAGACATGGAATACCAATCTCTATTATCTCTGATAGGGATGGCAGATTTATTTCAAGATTCTGGCAGACATTACAGCAAGCATTAGGAACTCGTCTAGACATGAGTACTGCCTATCATCCACAAACTGATGGGCAGAGCGAAAGGACGATACAAACGCTTGAAGACATGCTACGAGCATGTGTTATTGATTTCGGAAACAGTTGGGATCGACATCTACCGTTAGCAGAATTTTCCTACAACAACAGCTACCATTCAAGCATTGAGATGGCACCGTTTGAAGCACTTTATGGTAGAAAGTGCAGGTCTCCAATTTGTTGGAGTGAAGTGGGGGATAGACAGATTACGGGTCCGGAGATTATACAAGAAACTACTGAGAAGATCATCCAAATTCAACAACGGTTGAAAACCGCCCAAAGTCGACAAAAGAGCTACGCTGACATTAAAAGAAAAGATATAGAATTTGAAATTGGAGAGATGGTCATGCTTAAAGTTGCACCTTGGAAAGGCGTTGTTCGATTTGGTAAACGAGGAAAATTAAATCCAAGGTATATTGGACCATTCAAGATTATTGATCGTGTCGGACCAGTAGCTTACCGACTTGAGTTACCTCAACAACTCGCGGCTGTACATAACACTTTCCACGTCTCGAATTTGAAGAAATGTTTTGCTAAAGAAGATCTCACTATTCCATTAGATGAAATCCAAATCAACGAAAAACTTCAATTCATCGAAGAACCCGTCGAAATAATGGATCGTGAGGTTAAAAGACTTAAGCAAAACAAGATACCAATTGTTAAGGTTCGATGGAATGCTCGTAGAGGACCCGAGTTCACCTGGGAGCGTGAAGATCAGATGAAGAAGAAATACCCGCATCTATTTCCAGAAGATTCGTCAACACCTTCAACAGCTTAAAATTTCGGGACGAAATTTATTTAACGGGTAGGTACTGTAGTGACCCGAACTTTTCCATGTTTATATATATTAATTGAGATTGATATTTATATGATTAAATATTTCCAACATGTTAAGCAATCAAACTTGTTAAGACTTGATTAATTGAAATATGTTTCATATAGACAATTGACCACCCAAGTTGACCGGTGATTCACGAACGTTAAAACTTGTAAAAACTATATGATGACATATATATATGGATATATATATATAGTTAACATGATACTATGATAAGTAAACATATCATTAAGTATATTAACAATGAACTACATATGTAAAAACAAGACTACTAACTTAATGATTTTTTAAACGAGACATATATGTAACGATTATCGTTGTAAAGACATTTAATGTATATATATCATATTAAGAGATATTCATACATGATAATATCATGATAATATAATAATTTAAAATCTCATTTGATATTATAAACATTGGGTTAACAACATTTAACAAGATCGTTAACCTAAAGGTTTCAAAACAACACTTACATGTAACGACTAACGATGACTTAACGACTCAGTTAAAATGTATATACATGTAGTGTTTTAATATGTATTTATACACTTTTGAAAGACTTCAATACACTTATCAAAATACTTCTACTTAACAAAAATGCTTACAGTTACATCCTCGTTCAGTTTCATCAACAATTCTACTCGTATGCACCCGTATTCGTACTCGTACAATACACAGCTTTTAGATGTATGTACTATTGGTATATACACTCCAATGATCAGCTCTTAGCAGCCCATGTGAGTCACCTAACACATGTGGGAACCATCATTTGGCAACTAGCATGAAATATCTCATAAAATTACAAAAATATGAGTAATCATTCATGACTTATTTACATGAAAACAAAATTACATATCCTTTATATCTAATCCATACACCAACGACCAAAAACACCTACAAACACTTTCATTCTTCAATTTTCTTCATCTAATTGATCTCTCTCAAGTTCTATCTTCAAGTTCTAAGTGTTCTTCATAAATTCCAAAAGTTCTAGTTTCATAAAATCAAGAATACTTTCAAGTTTGCTAGCTCACTTCCAATCTTGTAAGGTGATCATCCAACCTCAAGAAATCTTTGTTTCTTACAGTAGGTTATCATTCTAATACAAGGTAATAATCATATTCAAACTTTGGTTCAATTTCTATAACTATAACAATCTTATTTCAAGTGATGATCTTACTTGAACTTGTTTTCGTGTCATGATTCTGCTTCAAGAACTTCGAGCCATCCAAGGATCCATTGAAGCTAGATCCACTTTTCTATTTTCCAGTAGGTTTATCCAAGGAAATTAAGGTAGTAATGATGTTCATAACATCATTCGATTCATACATATAAAGCTATCTTATTCGAAGGTTTAAACTTGTAATCACTAGAACATAGTTTAGTTAATTCTAAACTTGTTCGCAAACAAAAGTTAATCCTTCTAACTTGACTTTTAAAATCAACTAAACACATGTTCTATATCTATATGATATGCTAACTTAATGATCTAAAACCTGGAGACACGAAAAACACCGTAAAACCGGATTTACGCCGTCGTAGTAACACCGCGGGCTGTTTTGGGTTAGTTAATTAAAAACTATGATAAACTTTGATTTAAAAGTTGTTATTCTGAGAAAATGATTTTTATTATGAACATGAAACTATATCCAAAAATTATGGTTAAACTCAAAGTGGAAGTATGTTTTCTAAAATGGTCATCTAGACGTCGTTCTTTCGACTGAAATGACTACCTTTACAAAAACGACTTGTAACTTATTTTTCCGACTATAAACCTATACTTTTTCTGTTTAGATTCATAAAATAGAGTTCAATATGAAACCATAGCAATTTGATTCACTCAAAACGAATTTAAAATGAAGAAGTTATGGGTAAAACAAGATTGGATAATTTTTCTCATTTTAGCTACGTGAAAATTGGTAACAAATCTATTCCAACCATAACTTAATCAACTTGTATTGTATATTATGTAATCTTGAGATACCATAGACACGTATACAATGTTTCGACCTATCATGTTGACACATCTATATATATTTCGGAACAACCATAGACACTCTATATGTGAATGTTGGAGTTAGCTATACAGGGTTGAGCTTGATTCCAAAATATATATAGTTTGAGTTGTGATCAATACTGAGATACGTATACACTGGGTCGTGGATTGATTCAAGATAATATTTATCGATTTATTTCTGTACATCTAACTGTGGACAACTAGTTGTAGGTTACTAACGAGGACAGCTGACTTAATAAACTTAAAACATCAAAATATATTAAAAGTGTTGTAAATATATTTTGAACATACTTTGATATATATGTATATATTGTTATAGGTTCGTGAATCAACCAGTGGCCAAGTCTTACTTCCCGACGAAGTAAAAATCTGTGAAAGTGAGTTATAGTCCCACTTTTAAAATCTAATATTTTTGGGATGAGAATACATGCAGGTTTTATAAATGATTTACAAAATAGACACAAGTACGTGAAACTACATTCTATGGTTGAATTATCGAAATCGAATATGCCCCTTTTTATTAAGTCTGGTAATCTAAGAATTAGGGAACAGACACCCTAATTGACGCGAATCCTAAAGATAGATCTATTGGGCCTAACAAACCCCATCCAAAGTACCGGTTGCTTTAGTACTTTGAAATTTATATCATATCCGAAGGGTGTCCCGGAATGATGGGGATATTCTTATATATGCATCTTGTTAATGTCGGTTACCAGGTGTTCACCATATGAATGATTTTTATCTCTATGTATGGGATGTGTATTGAAATATGAAATCTTGTGGTCTATTATTATGATTTGATATATATAGGTTAAACCTATAACTCACCAACATTTTTGTTGACGTTTTAAGCATGTTTATTCTCAGGTGATTATTAAGAGCTTCCGCTGTCGCATACTTAAATAAGGACGAGATTTGGAGTCCATGCTTGTATGATATTGTGTAAAAACTGCATTCAAGAAACTTATTTTGTTGTAACATATTTGTATTGTAAACCATTATGTAATGGTCGTGTGTAAACAGGATATTTTAGATTATCATTATTTGATAATCTACGTAAAGCTTTTTAAACCTTTATTGATGAAATAAAGGTTATGGTTTGTTTTAAAATGAATGCAGTCTTTGAAAAACGTCTCATATAGAGGTCAAAACCTCGCAACGAAATCAATTAATATGGAACGTTTTTAATCAATAAGAACGGGACATTTCAGTTGGTATCCGAGCGTTGGTCTTAGAGAACCAGAATTTTACATTAGTGTGTCTTATCGAGTTTGTTAGGATGCATTAGTGAGTCTGGACTTCGACCGTGTTTACTTGAAAAATGATTGCTTAACAAATTTTGTTGGAAACTATATATTTTTAACATGTGAATATTATGTGATATATTAATCTCTTAACGCGTTTGATATTATGTGATAGATGTCTACCTCTAGAACAAGTCCCATTGACTCACCTAATAATAATGAAGAGTCAAATGTAAATTGGAATGATTCGTGGACTGATTCACAAGTTCCCGAAGAGGAACCGGAAGAAGAGTCGGAACCGGAAGAAGAATCGGAACCGGAAGAAGAATCGGAACCAGATGAAGAAATGGAACCGGTGGGGGAAATAATAAAACGGTTAAGTAAAAGAAAATCCTCAACCAACCGACCAAGGTTAATTATGGTCAATGGTGTTTCCGCCAAGGAAGCAAAATATTGGGAGGATTACCAATTCTCCGATGAATCGGATTCCGACGAGAATTCCGATGATGTTATAGAAATTACCCCAACTGAATTTAAAAAGGCAAAAGAAAATAATAAGAGAAAGGGCATAAAAATAGAGAAATCTAATTCCAACCCCGATGAACTTTATATGTATCGTCAACCCCTGAAGTCCTTAAGTTGTAACAATGACCCGGGAACCTCTAAACCACCAGGTTTTTCTAAACCAATGTGGATTACGACGGCTCGTATTAGGGGAACATCATATATCCCTAGAAACTTGGCAAAATGAACCAAAACCGAAGAAGAAGAAACAAGCGAGTCGGAATAAGATAGTTGTATTCGTGTGGTGTAATATATGTAATATAGTGTGCTTATGCTTTATGATATATGTAAAAATTGCTTGTATTAATAAGTATTTTTTTTTATGAATCTAACTCTTGTCTATTTTACAGTATAAAAACACAAAATGGATAGACAACCCAATATTTTAAGAGACCTACCCGGAGACATGATTGATGAAATCTTGTCTAGAGTCGGTCAGAATTCTTCGACATAACTATTTAAGGCGAGATCAGTTTGTAAGACATTCGAAGAACGTTCCAAGAATGCCTTGGTTTATAAAAGGCTTTCGTTCGAAAGATGGGGGATATCACATTGGGAAATCCATAAGTTACGATGTGTTTACTTTGACGCATATATTGCGGGGAACCCAAATGCTATTTTACGCAATGGGTTAAGAAATTATTTTGACTCAATATATCCGAATATTGGACTTCGTGATTTAGAAAAAGCGGCTAACATGCAACATAAAGAAGCATGTTATGCTTACGGATTAGTAATGTTCGCTTCTCACCAAAGTGAGAACAAGAACATCGGGCTACAACTATTAAACAAAACGTTCCCACAAGTGACGGAGTCGGTAATTGGGGTAAGAAATGAGGTTTTTAGATTGTTACGGGACTGTTGGATATTACGTAACCCTCGCCCCTTTGACGACGTTACAACACGCTGTCTTATCAACGGCCATAACGGTTATGTTCCACAAGACCAAGGATGGGAAGTAATCCTAGTAAAACCAGAATGCATGACTTGTTTCTGGACGTATGAATTACGTGTCTTTATTGCCTTTGCTGAACGACTTGTGTACTAGCTAGAATTATCTTCACAACCATCTTGTATCAAATTTATTGTGTGCTATATTTCATGCTATATGTAAAATAAGCGGTATTGTAAGTTTGTAAAATATTGTGTAAAAGTTTGAACGCGAAATATTATTATAATCAGTTTTTCATATAGAATTGTAGTAGTTGAATTGTATATTAGCTACTAAGTTTGAACTTAACGGGTAGGTACTACCCGAATTTAAACTTATAAAACGCTAATATGAAGAAAAAGCTTTTATAAATGAGTTCATATTATGCTACGAAATACTATTAACTACTCTTAATATTCTGTATGATTAACTTGTTCCATTTGACTATTTTGAAGGAAATGGCACCGACTACTCGACACACCGTGAATATGAATGAAGAGGAATTCTGTACTTTTCTAGCTTCAAACATAGCCGCAGTACAGGCTGCGCTACATACCAACAATAACCTTGGATCTAGCAGTACAGGAAATCGTGTAGGATGCACCTACAAAGAATTCACTGCCTGCAAACCTTTGGAATTTGATGGAACCGAAGGACCGATCGGATTGAAACGGTGGACCGAGAAGGTCGAATCGGTGTTTGCCATAAGTAAGTGTACTGAAGAGGACAAAGTGAAGTACGCTACGCATACCTTCACAGGTTCTGCGTTAACATGGTGGAATACCTATCTAGAGCAAGTGGGACAAGACGATGCGTACGCACTACCGTGGTCAGCATTCAAGCACTTGATGAACGAGAAATACCGTCCCAGAACCGAGGTCAATAAGCTCAAGACAGAACTTAGAGGGTTACGAACCCAAGGATTTGATATTACCACGTACGAAAGACGATTCATAGAATTGTGCCTATTGTGTCCGGGAGCGTTCGAAGATGAGGAATAGAAGATCGACGCGTTTGTGAAAGGATTACCGGAAAGAATCCAAGAAGATATAAGTTCACACGAGCCCGCCTCCATACAACAGGCATGTAGAATGGCTCACAAACTAGTGAACCAGATTGAAGAAAGAATTAAAGAACAGACTGCTGAAGAGACCAATGTGAAGCAAGTCAAAAGAAAGTGGGAGGAAAACGGTGATAAGAATCACCAATACAACAACAACAGCAATTACAACAATAATCGCAACAATTATCCCAACAATCGCAACATCAATCGCAACTACAACAAACGGCCCAACAACAACAACAACAACAACAGCAACAGCAACTACAATAATCATCCCAACAATAATAATAACCGCAACAACAACAACAATCAGAAGTAGCTATGCCAAAGGTGTGAAAAGTATCACTCGGGGTTCTGCACCAAATTTTGCAACAAGTGTAAAAGAAATGGTCATAGCGCGGCGAAGTGTGAGGTCTACGGACCAGGGGTTAATAGAACGAAAGGAACAAATGGTGTCGGAACGAGTAATGGCGGAGCAAGTAGTGTCGGAGCAAGTTATGCCAATGTAGTTTGTTATAAATGTGGAAAACCGGGCCACATTATTAGAAATTGCCCGAACCAGGAGAACACGAATGGACAAGGCCGCGGAAGAGTTTTCAATATTAATGCGGCAGAGGCACAGGAAGACCCGGAGCTTGTTACGGGTACGTTTCTTATTGACAATAAATCTGCTTAAGTTTTATTTGATTCGGGTGCGGATAGAAGCTATATGAGTAGAGATTTTTGTGCTAAATTAAGTTGTCCATTGACGCCTTTGGATAGTAAATTTTTACTCGAATTAGCAAATGGTAAATTAATTTCAGCAGATAATATATGTCGGAATCGAGAAATTAAACTGGTTAGCGAAACATTTAAGATTGATTTGATACCAGTAGAGTTAGGGAGTTTTGATGTGATAATCGGTATGGACTGGTTGAAAGAAGTGAAAGCAGAGATCGTCTGTTACAAAAATGCAATTCGCATTATACGAGAAAAAGGAAAACCCTTAATGGTGTACGGAGAAAAGGGCAACACGAAGCTACATCTTATTAGTAATTTGAAGGCACAAAAACTAATAAGAAAAGGTTGCTATGCTGTTCTAGCACACGTCGAGAAAGTACAAACTGAAGAAAAGAGCATCAATGATGTTCCCATTGCAAAAGAATTTCCCGATGTATTTCTGAAAGAATTACCGGGATTACCCCCACATCGATCCGTTGAATTTCAAATAGATCTTGTACCAGGAGCTGCACCAATAGCTCGTGCTCCTTACAGACTCGCACCCAGCGAGATGAAAGAACTGCAAAGCCAATTACAAGAACTTTTAGAGCGTGGTTTCATTCGACCAAGCACATCACCGTGGGGAGCTCCTGTTTTGTTTGTCAAGAAGAAAGATGGTACATTCAGGTTGTGTATCGACTACCGAGAGTTGAACAAACTTACCATCAAGAACCGCTACCCACTACTGAGAATCGACGACTTATTTGATCAACTACAAGGCTCGTCTGCTTATTCAAAGATTGACTTACGTTCCGGGTATCATCAAATGCGGGTGAAAGAAGATGATATTCCAAAGACTGCTTTTAGAACACGTTACGGTCATTACGAGTTTATGGTCATGCCGTTTGGTTTAACTAATGCACCAGCTGTGTTCATGGACCTTATGAACCGAGTGTGTGGACCATACCTTGACAAGTTTGTCATTGTTTTCATTGATGACATACTTATTTACTCAAAGAATGACCAAGAACACGGTGAACATTTGAGAAAGGTGTTAGAAGTATTGAGGAAGGAAAAATTGTACGCTAAGTTTTCAAAGTGTGCATTTTGGTTGGAAGAAGTTCAATTCCTCGGTCACATAGTGAACAAAGAAGGTATTAAGGTGGATCCAGCAAAGATAGAAACTGTTGAAAAGTGGGAAACCCCAAAAACTTCGAAACACATACGCCAGTTTTTAGGACTAGCTGGTTACTACAGAAGGTTCATCCAAGACTTTTCCAGAATAGCAAAACCCTTGACTGCATTAACGCATAAAGGGAAGAAATTTGAATGGAAGGATGAACAAGAGAAAGCGTTTCAGTTATTGAAGAAAAAGCTAACTACGGCACCTATATTGTCATTGCCTGAAGGGAATGATGATTTTGTGATTTATTGTGATGCATCAAAGCAAGGTCTCGGTTGTGTATTAATGCAACGAACGAAGGTGATTGCTTATGCCTCTAGACAATTGAAGATTCACGAGCAAAATTATACGACGCATGATTTGGAATTAGGCGCGGTTGTTTTTGCATTAAAGACTTGGAGGCACTACTTATATGGTGTCAAAAGTATTATATATACCGACCACAAAAGTCTTCAACACATATTTAATCAGAAACAACTGAATATGAGGCAGCGTAGGTGGATTGAATTGTTGAATAATTACGACTTTGAGATTCGTTACCACCCGGGGAAGGCAAATGTGGTAGCCGATGCCTTGAGCAGGAAGGACAGAGAACCCATTCGAGTAAAATCTATGAATATAATGATTCATAATAACCTTACTACTCAAATAAAGGAGGCGCAACAAGGAGTTTTAAAAGAGGGAAATTTAAAGGATGAAATACCCAAAGGATCGGAGAAGCATCTTAATATTCGGGAAGACGGAACCCGGTATAGGGCTGAAAGGATTTGGGTACCAAAATTTGGAGATATGAGAGAAATGGTACTTAGAGAAGCTCATAAAACCAGATACTCAATACATCCTGGAACGGGGAAGATGTACAAGGATCTCAAGAAACATTTTTGGTGGCCGGGTATGAAAGCCGATGTTGCTAAATACGTAGGAGAATGTTTGACGTGTTCTAAGGTCAAAGCTGAGCATCAGAAACCATCAGGTCTACTTCAACAACCCGAAATCCCAGAATGGAAATGGGAAAACATTACCATGGATTTCATCACTAAATTGCCAAGGACTGCAAGTGGTTTTGATACTATTTGGGTAATAGTTGATCGTCTCACCAAATCAGCACACTTCCTGCCAATAAGAGAAGATGACAAGATGGAGAAGTTAGCACGACTGTATTTGAAGGAAGTCGTCTCCAGACATGGAATACCAATCTCTATTATCTCTGATAGGGATGGCAGATTTATTTCAAGATTCTGGCAGACATTACAGCAAGCATTAGGAACTCGTCTAGACATGAGTACTGCCTATCATCCACAAACTGATGGGCAGAGCGAAAGGACGATACAAACGCTTGAAGACATGCTACGAGCATGTGTTATTGATTTCGGAAACAGTTGGGATCGACATCTACCGTTAGCAGAATTTTCCTACAACAACAGCTACCATTCAAGCATTGAGATGGCACCGTTTGAAGCACTTTATGGTAGAAAGTGCAGGTCTCCAATTTGTTGGAGTGAAGTGGGGGATAGACAGATTACGGGTCCGGAGATTATACAAGAAACTACTGAGAAGATCATCCAAATTCAACAACGGTTGAAAACCGCCCAAAGTCGACAAAAGAGCTACGCTGACATTAAAAGAAAAGATATAGAATTTGAAATTGGAGAGATGGTCATGCTTAAAGTTGCACCTTGGAAAGGCGTTGTTCGATTTGGTAAACGAGGAAAATTAAATCCAAGGTATATTGGACCATTCAAGATTATTGATCGTGTCGGACCAGTAGCTTACCGACTTGAGTTACCTCAACAACTCGCGGCTGTACATAACACTTTCCACGTCTCGAATTTGAAGAAATGTTTTGCTAAAGAAGATCTCACTATTCCATTAGATGAAATCCAAATCAACGAAAAACTTCAATTCATCGAAGAACCCGTCGAAATAATGGATCGTGAGGTTAAAAGACTTAAGCAAAACAAGATACCAATTGTTAAGGTTCGATGGAATGCTCGTAGAGGACCCGAGTTCACCTGGGAGCGTGAAGATCAGATGAAGAAGAAATACCCGCATCTATTTCCAGAAGATTCGTCAACACCTTCAACAGCTTAAAATTTCGGGACGAAATTTATTTAACGGGTAGGTACTGTAGTGACCCGAACTTTTCCATGTTTATATATATTAATTGAGATTGATATTTATATGATTAAATGTTTCCAACATGTTAAGCAATCAAACTTGTTAAGACTTGATTAATTGAAATATGTTTCATATAGACAATTGACCACCCAAGTTGACCGGTGATTCACGAACGTTAAAACTTGTAAAAACTATATGATGACATATATATGGATATATATATAGTTAACATGATACTATGATAAGTAAACATATCATTAAGTATATTAACAATGAACTACATATGTAAAAACAAGACTACTAACTTAATGATTTTTTAAACGAGACATATATGTAACGATTATCGTTGTAAAGACATTTAATGTATATATATCATATTAAGAGATATTCATACATGATAATATCATGATAATATAATAATTTAAAATCTCATTTGATATTATAAACATTGGGTTAACAACATTTAACAAGATCGTTAACCTAAAGGTTTCAAAACAACACTTACATGTAACGACTAACGATGACTTAACGACTCAGTTAAAATGTATATACATGTAGTGTTTTAATATGTATTTATACACTTTTGAAAGACTTCAATACACTTATCAAAATACTTCTACTTAACAAAAATGCTTACAGTACATCCTCGTTCAGTTTCATCAACAATTCTACTCGTATGCACCCGTATTCGTACTCGTACAATACACAGCTTTTAGATGTATGTACTATTGGTATATATACTCCAATGATCAGCTCTTAGCAGCCCATGTGAGTCACCTAACACATGTGGGAACCATCATTTGGCAACTAGCATGAAATATCTCATAAAATTACAAAAATATGAGTAATCATTCATGACTTATTTACATGAAAACAAAATTACATATCCTTTATATCTAATCCATACACCAACGACCAAAAACACCTACAAACACTTTCATTCTTCAATTTTCTTCATCTAATTGATCTCTCTCAAGTTCTATCTTCAAGTTCTAAGTGTTCTTCATAAATTCCAAAAGTTCTAGTTTCATTAAATCAAGAATACTTTCAAGTTTGCTAGCTCACTTCCAATCTTGTAAGGTGATCATCCAACCTCAAGAAATCTTTGTTTCTTACAGTAGGTTATCATTCTAATACAAGGTAATAATCATATTCAAACTTTGGTTCAATTTCTATAACTATAACAATCTTATTTCAAGTGATGATCTTACTTGAACTTGTTTTCGTGTCATGATTCTGCTTCAAGAACTTCGAGCCATCCAAGGATCCATTGAAGCTAGATCTACTTTTCTCTTTTCTAGTAGGTTTATCCAAGGAAATTAAGGTAGTAATGATGTTCATAACATCATTCGATTCATACATATAAAGCTATCTTATTCGAAGGTTTAAACTTGTAATCACTAGAACATAGTTTAGTTAATTCTAAACTTGTTAGCAAACAAAAGTTAATCCTTCTAACTTGACTTTTAAAATCAACTAAACACATGTTCTATATCTATATGATATGCTAACTTAATGATTTAAAACCTGGAGACACGAAAAACACCGTAAAACCGGATTTACGCCGTCGTAGTAACACCGCGGGCTGTTTTGGGTTAGTTAATTAAAAACTATGATAAACTTTGATTTAAAAGTTGTTATTCTGAGAAAATGATTTTTATTATGAACATGAAACTATATCCAAAAATTATGGTTAAACTCAAAGTGGAAGTATGTTTTCTAAAATGGTCATCTAGACGTCGTTCTTTCGACTGAAATGACTACCTTTACAAAAATGACTTGTAACTTATTTTTCCGACTATAAACCTATACTTTTTCTGTTTAGATTCATAAAATAGAGTTCAATATGAAACCATAGCAATTTGATTCACTCAAAACGAATTTAAAATGAAGAAGTTATGGGTAAAACAAGATTGGATAATTTTTCTCATTTTAGCTACGTGAAAATTGGTAACAAATCTATTCCAACCATAACTTAATCAACTTGTATTGTATATTATGTAATCTTGAGATACCATAGACACGTATACAATGTTTCGACCTATCATGTCGACACATCTATATATATTTCGGAACAACCATAGACACTCTATATGTGAATGTTGGAGTTAGCTATACAGGGTTGAGGTTGATTCCAAAATATATATAGTTTGAGTTGTGATCAATACTGAGATACGTATACACTGGGTCGTGGATTGATTCAAGATAATATTTATCGATTTATTTCTGTACATCTAACTGTGGACAACTAGTTGTAGATTACTAACGAGGACAGCTGACTTAATAAACTTAAAACATCAAAATATATTAAAAGTGTTGTAAATATATTTTGAACATACTTTGATATATATGTATATATTGTTATAGGTTCGTGAATCAACCAGTGGCCAAGTCTTACTTCCCGACGAAGTAAAAATCTGTGAAAGTGAGTTATAGTCCCACTTTTAAAATCTAATATTTTTGGGATGAGAATACATGCAGGTTTTATAAATGATTTACAAAATAGACACAAGTACGTGAAACTACATTCTATGGTTGAATTATCGAAATCGAATATGCCCCTTTTTATTAAGTCTGGTAATCTAAGAATTAGGGAACAGACACCCTAATTGACGCGAATCCTAAAGATAGATCTATTGGGCCTAACAAACCCCATCCAAAGTACCGGATGCTTTAGTACTTCGAAATTTATATCATATCCGAAGGGTGTCCCGGAATGATGGGGATATTCTTATATATGCATCTTGTTAATGTCGGTTACCAGGTGTTCACCATATGAATGATTTTTATCTCTATGTATGGGATGTGTATTGAAATATGAAATCTTGTGGTCTATTATTATGATTTGATATATATAGGTTAAACCTATAACTCACCAACATTTTTGTTGACGTTTTAAGCATGTTTATTCTCAGGTGATTATTAAGAGCTTCCGCTGTCGCATACTTAAATAAGGACGAGATTTGGAGTCCATGCTTGTATGATATTGTGTAAAAACTGCATTCAAGAAACTTATTTTGTTGTAACATATTTGTATTGTAAACCATTATGTAATGGTCGTGTGTAAACAGGATATTTTAGATTATCATTATTTGATAATCTACGTAAAGCTTTTTAAACCTTTATTGATGAAATAAAGGTTATGGTTTGTTTTAAAATGAATGCAGTCTTTGAAAAACGTCTCATATAGAGGTCAAAACCTCGCAACGAAATCAATTAATATGGAACGTTTTTAATCAATAAGAACGGGACATTTCAGCAGAGGCCTTGTATTCATTACACTAGTCCTAAACGCCCCTGTCATAAGACTTGTCACTGGGTACTGCGTTAGGCTTGAAGATTCTGAATAGACAGCAACGTCCCTTACCCCCGACTCCTGTGCAGTCTGACTACAGGCATACACGTTCAGACAGCTCATCCAATTGAGCGACTCGGTTGGGTGACGTATTAACCTTCCAAAATGGTCTAAACTTTCTTAAGCGTAATATAATACATGGTTTACCATATCCGAGAGACATGATGTGCTTCAATACTTTCGTTAATGATTGGTAAAAGATAGTTAGGCCCTTAAAAAGAGTTCAACCATAAAGAACACCATGGCCAAGTCAAGTTGACTTCCATGAACACGTTCGGTTATCCTAACGGTCCAATCCTTTATGTGTCTAAACAAACAGTTCCTTAATTAACTAAGAATCCCTCAAGCGGAGTGCAATGCTTGAGACCGCGTTATGGTGCAGTGTACTGGTCAACACTAACCGTGTTCCATGGCCTTACTTAGCAGAGGTACAGCTTACAACAACCGCTGTGCTTCAGCGTGCACGTACGAAGTTTATATGCTTGGTGACTACACTAGCAAGGTCTAAGACCGACAATGTACTAAGGGTCTAGTCAGATGCTTCAATACGAAAGAGTCCTCAGTCGGAATCCAAAGCTCGATAGACTTACTACAACCGGTGTGCCTCAGTCAATCTTACGTTGTATCCGATAGACTTCTCTTACCAAGGGGTGACACAAATAAGGTACTCTGAATCGGGGTTCGCGACTTCCCAATAACAGAGCCTATAACTACGTTCTATTAGTTAGAAAAGCGATTGAGTTTAAAGCATAATCGGAAAACATTTCGACAGCATACACAAACCATAATATTATTTCGGCATTATAACTGCTTACATCATAGCATACACTAAAGATAACTACTCGCTAATCATGGCAACAATATCATAAAATATTATATAAGATAATAGATAGAAGTACCAGTAGATTAAACGAGTTCTGAATACAAAAGAAACAACTTCAAAACTCCAGACCGCTCCTAATACAATCTTCAGCGTTCTTCTCTAGGTACTAGGTTTTCCGCACGGAGTCGAAGGCCTTGAGAGTATGACTAATATTGTACAAGAGAGAGAAAGAAGTGAATTGAAGTGTGTGTTGGAATGAATGACAAAGACCCTTTAAATAGACTAGAAATTTGCCAAAATACGGTCGGCAGGCCGTATGGCAGGCCGTATGGCTGGCAGCCTATTTCTTGGGGGCGTTTGCTGGGCCGTGTGGTAGGCCGTACCCCATACTGGCAGGCCGTATGGTGGGTCGTTTCTGGTGCGCTTTGATTCCCTGGATCGTAACTTGATTCTTGTCTTTCACCGTTTTCGCTCTAGAATCTTCGTTTTAGCTCCGATTCTCTTGATTCTTTTTGCACCGCCTTCATAATTACTTGTTCTTCAATTCTAACCGACGAAGTGGGTATTTTGCCGACAAAGTTCGAATCTTTCTTGTTTTTGGGCCTCAATACCGGGGTGAAAACGTGACTTTTTAGCCGATATCAACCACCCTGTGACTTGAAGAATTTCCAAAAATCAGGAACACTCCACGTTTTCGGAAAGTTGTAGACCATAAACGACGTTACCCGATTGTTGTTTGACCACCTAAATCGATCCTCAATGTTGTTACTGTTACCTTGTTCCCTGCTCCCCGCTGACGGATGTGCACCATTTGCTTTAGGCTTGTTTCGATTTCTTCTCACCGTTTCCCATCCTTCCTCACTTTCTCTCTCTTTGTTTTCTCTCTCTAAGTTTTCTCTCTCACACATTTTCACCTTTTTCATAAAAAGAGTTATTTAAAGTCGACAACTCACAATATTTTACTCGTAATTAATTTAACTTCTTAATCAAGTTAGTAAAACTTTTTATTGATTATAATTAATTAATCCAAATTATTTAATTACTCAACTAATTAATTAAATATTTTAACATATATATATACATATATATATATATATATATATATATACATATATACATATATATATATATATATATATATATATATATATATATATATATATATATATATATATATATATGGATTTAATCAAGAGAGAATCACTTTTTTGGGAGGAAGTGGAGGGAAGTAATATTTTTTTTTCGATTTTTTTTTTCAAATATCAAGATCACATGAAAATATGAATATTTAAAAAAGACACTTTGTGATGAATGTTATTATTTTGGCGAGAAAACGCTCGAAGAAATAATTGAAAACATTCACTACATTGAATGTTTTGCTTCCAAGTTTTTTTAAGGGGTTAGAAATTAGGGTTTATAAATTAGAGGGTTAAAAATTAGGGTTTAACTATTAGGGTTTAGAAATTAGAGTTTTGGGTTTAGAAATTAGAGTTTTGGGTTTAGAAATTACGGCTTAGGGTTTATAAATTAAGGTTTAGATTGAATTTTTAACACGAACGGTTTAGAGTTTAGGGTTTAGGGTTTAGGGTTGAGGGTTTACGGAGTAAACCCGAAAACACTAAACTCTAAACCCTAAACTCTAAATCGAGCAAAATTTCTAAAAAAATACTTCACACAAGATGAAAACAAAACGATTTAAATAAACTCACAAGCAAAACATTCAATGCATTGAATGTTTTTCATTTTTTTTCTTCGAGCTTTTCCTGCCAAAATAATAACATTCATCACAAAGTGTCTTTTTTAAATGTTCATATTTTCATCTTGTGTGAACAAAGTTTTTTTTTTAAAAATGAAAAAAATAAAAAAAATTTGCTTCCCCCTTCCACCAAAAAAGTGTTTCCCTCTTGATTATGACCTTACTATATATATATATATATATATATATATATATATATATATATATATATATATATATATATATATATATATATATATATATATATCACGATCAATGACTAAGATTAAATCGAGTACAAACCGGATAAGTAAAAATTCAAAAATTCTTTTTTTGAAATTTTTTTTTTTTTTGGGTCTCTTATTTAAGAAAACGCACATATTTAAAAAAATAACAAAATCGTTAAAAAATCGGCGATGAATGATAATAATCGTGATGAATGATTAATTTTATCATTCATCTAAATAGTGATGAATGATAAATTAGGAGATCATTTTTATGCAGATTTATAAATCTAAAATTTTTTTAAAAAAATTGATTTTACTTATCCAGTTTGTACCTCATTAAGTGCTTAGTTAAGGATCATTTATATATATAGGAGGTGATCCTCACACACTACTTTTTGATCCATCTACACCTAATAACCTATTATACCCTTAATTATAGTTAGAATAATAATATAAGTTCAACTTCCTAGATTAATCCAGGGGTATAACTGTAAGTTTATGAGACAAAAGTGTAGATGGATCAAAAAATAGTGTGTGAGAATCACCTCCCTATATTTATACATTATTATAAAGCACGTGCCAATAATCCTACGTGTCAGTCTGTTATTAATTCTGGTTAAATTTGCTTATGTGGTGGCTTGTGGTTAACTTATAATTTATAGTAATTATCATGTACATTATATTTAAGGAGATTCCAAATCAATTAAAACTTATTCATACATTTATTTATTATTAATTAAATATAGTAATTATCTTATATCTTATACACTTTATTTAAGGAAACTTAGCCTATTAAATTGAAAGTGAGGGAGTATAGTTTTCTAGGAACAAAATTTTAAGAATTTTGTTTGTAAAATAAATCAAATTGTGACGGTGAATTAGTAATTAATATATAAGGAGTATCACATAATTATTATGAGTATTATACAACACATAATATATTTGATAAAAATTGTTACGAAGTATATAAATATATAATTTAGCCTTTTTATACTAAATTATTAATATAATATCCACCCATATAATCTTATGATTACAGGGCTTAAAAAACCTATCATTATTATTATTTTTATCCTATATATTTAATAATGTAATAATTTTATATATTAAATTACTTAAATAATAATAATAATAATAATAATAATAATAATAATAATAATATACTTAAATAGAAAATATTAAAAATTTAATTAGTTAATTGAATTTCAATTTTGAAATTGAAGCCTTAAAATTCGATTGATTATTATATTTAAGATAAAATTTAATAATTATTTTTATTAAAAATTAAAATATCAGGCAAAGCATGGGCTCTTCCATAGATGATTATCATATAACAATTTAATTTTATTTACATTTTCATGTTTCTAATTATAATTTATATCTGATCGATAACATCTATAATTGTCATCACTACTAACGATTTTAAAAACTAATATTTACAATTTCCGTCTAAACGGACGGGCTCATAAAACTAGTTATAAGTAATATATCTGATAAATAAAATTTTCCGTCCAACTGACGGGGGTACTTCTTGAAACTCTCTCAGGCGTGCCTTTTGTTTCCTGAACTTCGCATGGTTCTCTTGGAAGCTTTCAAGACTCCTTTTTCCCAAATCAAATTAAAAAGTAGATGCATAAGCCGTAAAAAAATTGACCAGACGAATTCGTCATCTTCATCTTCACATCGGTCATCTTCACATCGGGCCATTATTCTCCAATCATCATCTCCTTTTGATTCATGCCTATAAACTAAATTTCTCAATAATCAAGAATTTATCCTTACATTGAAATCTCTCATGAATTCAACATTGATAGGAGGTTTGCAGATTCATAAGGTAATATTTGCAATTTCAGATTCAACATTGATTTAGGGTTTTTCAATTGGAGGTTTGCAGTTAATTTCATAGATTTCACTGCACCTTATTAGCTAATGGTTTGCATTTTATTTTATTTTATTTTATATATTTATAGGAGACAGCTATTGTTGCTTATACACAATTATTGAGGATGTTTTAACAGAAGTAGGTTCTTTGTCTTGCTCTTATTGTATAATCTTGATTAGAGTCCATAAAGCTGTAGATTCTTTGTCTTGCTCTAATTTTACATTCTTAATTAGAGCATCTTCCTGCTTTGCACCTTGTGTTATATAGTTTCATGGCTCTCCAATTAGAATATGAGGTTTGTTAGAAATTTGTTATTTACTTTTTTGAAACAAGTATGATGCCTCTTTTTACAGGGAATACACCGAAGGGTGAATAAGCATTGACCAGCAATATTGGATATGTACATTGTACAAGTACCCTGCATTAAGCTGTGAATAAATCTTTGACTAAGAGGATAAAAGAAAATTTACATGGTATGATAAATCTTACATCTACTTTCATTTCTTGATTATTTCATTTGTGTTGAGATTAGTTTTTAAAAATATGTTGTTTCTATTGTCTTAAAAAAAAAAACTTACAGGTCCATTTGTGTAAGTGAATTAATATGAAATCATTAAAGGTTGTGTGATTCTTTAGTAATAAACATTTGAATTATTACTTTTCAGCTTTTAAATTAAATATAAGTTTAACCTGATGCACATATGTATATCTTCCATTAGTGTTCTTATAACATATAGCTATTCAGAAAATACAGGTGAACAAAACTTGCTCACCCTGTGTGCTTTTGTGCTAAAAAATGTAGTAGTATTTGTTTCCATTGTTTATAGCTATTTAAAAGTCCGTCTATATTTTTTAAAGGTATCTATGCACCCTTTTATTTGATCTCTTTAATATTTATTGGATGTAAACCTATCGTTTAATGCTATATCTTTTTCAGTATTTGGGGTTTAGACATTTTGTAATCATATTCACAAACAAGTTTAATAAATGTTACCTTTATTTGTTAAATGCATGTTATGTGTTAGATGAAATGTCCAAGTGAAACAAAATTAGAATTGTTGTCATTAAGTATTGTTGAGCTTTCATCATTATACTCATCAGGGAGTAATATGTATGAATCTAAAATCTTTTATTTTTCTTCATTTTTTATTTTGTTATCGAGCATTCAATATACTTGAATCTTTACTAATTTTGTATTTGTAATTATTTTTAAAATTATGGATCCGCAAAACGAATACTTTTTAAAATTATGTGTGAAGATTCCATTTTTGAAGCAAATTATATATTTTGGAAGTTCCTAAACATGTTTTATCTTTAGTTCTAACTTTGTTTTAAATCATAGTGGAACGTGAAGATAGTGTGATGATGGCTGGCAATTCCCAAACTACCTATCAAGGTCTGTATCAATAACATCTCACAAAAAAAATGAGGCATGATGATGTATCGTATATGACATGATATATGTATTTTGACATGAATATTGGATGCTTTGTGTGTGCAGCAAAAAAAGAGGCATTTCAAATTTTGGTCAAATGGAAAAAAATCTGGATACATAAATGTACGAACAATGCGTTTTAAATAGTACGGAGTATATTTTAACATAAAATATTAACACAAAAAGTTCAATAAAAGTAGGAACGGTGGAAGATAGGAGGAAGCTTAAGCAGAAGATCGTAATGCTTATTTTGGTCAATCTGATATTTGTTATCGGGTAAGGTTTCTTTTATGTACATTTAACTTTTTTTCCTTTTCTTTTCTTATATTAGTGTATGTAATGGATTTTGTGCCGTGATGTTAAAAAGAAGGATGGAGATAGTTTGCATAATGTTAAGGTGAGACTTTTGTGTGGTATTTTTTATATGTTAATGGAGTAAAAAATATCTATAATGTTGTCCCTTTTGTACATAAATCAGAGTATCTGTAGCATATAGCCAACAGATTCAATGGGAGGTTGGGATAATCAGTTGGCTTCCTTTAAATTTAGCTAATTTATTTGGTGTAAAGAGCAGTAAAGAGAGCAATAAATACCATTTTATGAGTTTAAAATGTTTCGTTATACAAACTGTGTTGTGGGTTGGTAAAGCTCCCGTTGACATTTTATAAATGTGTGTATTGACTTTTTTTTCCCTTGACATTTGACCCATTTGATTTGCATATCTAAACTTCATATTTGATACGTGTTATTTAAATTTCTCTTTCAATGTTTGTTTTGAATTGCTTCTAAGGCATCGACAGAAGTTTTAAATGGAGTTGTTGATGGAATTTAATAATAATAACGGTACTAATAGCATGAAATGAATCGAGGTTTTTCACAAATTTGGATTTTAGGAGGTTCCTTTTACCAAGATCTTAACATCATTGGGCAGGGTAGCAGGTATTCTCACTATTCATTATTCTTAATGGTTACTTTAATGGTCGAGTAATCAATCATGTAATAACATATACTCCGTATTAAATTGAGATGAATATATGCTTTCATTGTTGAATTATTTTAAATAAATATATGATAAATGATATATTAATTTTCAGATCAGCCCAGATTTTCAACAACACAAGATTGTTCATGTGATGGATTGTAAGTATATCACAAAAAAAAAAAAAAAAAAAAAAAATCATTAAACTTCATATTGTACATCAATAATTCAGTAGCCAATTTTATGCAACAAGCGGGACTAAATTTAGATATCTAATTTTGCAAGTTTGGATTTATGTTCCATCATATACTATTTAGTTTCTTTTGTGTTGGATAAAATGTAGGTGTAACAAGAAAAAGATTAGGCATGCCATAATGTTGATAATCTTTTGACTGTTATTTATGTTGATAATATTTTGTTTAGACATGAAGAAGAAGAAACATTTCATATCACCATAGGTATGTCCTTTTTATATTTTTGGTAGTATATATGTGTGTCAGTGAGTTTTGATCTTAGCTTTTATACATTAGAGCTAAAACCCATGATATTCTATGATGTCACTGGGTTTTGGTTACTATCTCTGTGTTTTTTATTTGTTTTTAGTCTCTAAGGTTTGTATAAATCATTTGGATGTCTGAATTTGATTTTGAGAAGAAGAAACACAAATTGGTCTCAAGATGTGTTTTACTTTATGTGGTCAAATTTATCCAGTTATTAAATAATTGCTAAAGATTAAATCCTTACTCTAGGTTTCTTAAGAATGATATTTGTACTACTGGTCTACTGCATTTCACATATAACTCTTTTTGTATGTTATGTTAATCTTTGTGATTGATAAATTTTAACAATTTTAAGAGTGGTTTGATTGAAGGCAAACATGGAAACGAGAAGGGGTTCTTGGGATTTGGGTATTTGGAAGTTGGGTTTTGACCCACTTACTTATGAAGGGTCAATTTGGGTGAGCTTGAAGCATGTACTAATAATATTTTTTTCATAATAATTTCAAATATTTAAATATTTAATATCTATTTACAATTTGTCAAACTTTTTAAATTGTCAATTCTAATTAATTTGTACATTTTCATTGCAGTTGTTTACACTATGAATATCAAAAAAGGAGCCTCCCACATGCACACATTTGTATGTTTATGAAAACTTCGTATAAGTTTCAAATCGGTGAACTTGACAAGTAATGAGCTTCCTACTACAAAGAGGATTTGATGATTTTTGAAAGTAATGAATTATTAACATGCTTTTCATTTTGTTTGTTAATGTTTTGTAACTTAAAAAACTATGTTTTTGGATTTCTCTTTTTAATTGTCGTTCTTTCAAGTATTTGTTTAAACAATGTTGTTTTCTATCTCATATAACTTGATGAATTTTGTTAGTTTATCTGTACGTTGATTATATAACGTATCATTAAAAAAAATTCTTAAAAATCCTGTGATTCCACGGGTTTTTGCACTAGTTTAAAACGTTATCGGAAAAGATCAACAAAATCAAAATCATATCCAAAAATCTTATCATGTCGGATAATGATGTGAAAATTGCAAACTGCAAAATCCTATTGGCAATTTGTGTTCCCGATAAATATTTCGTCTGGCTTCTGCAAAAGCCGTTTGCAAATCTCAAAATTTTATTTTAGATTTGCAAGGGCATTTACACAATACGTTTAATAATCTGCATTATATGATTCATAATCACTACAAATTTTTTTCCCAAAATATGATCTTATTTGGTTACAAACAATTTCATAAAGATATGATTTTTCCACTTTTCTTTCTGCTAGGTTACTAATTTTGAATCAAATAGTACAACTGATAAACACAGTAAAACTAGCAACCACATTTAAAATAAAAATGAAAATTCAAAGTCTGGACAAATTACATTGTAGTTGCACAAGTGCTGGGCAATTTAATAGTATCTCATATTTGTAGTTGCACAAACTTTTACCGAGTATAAAACAATATTAGTATATTCTATTATGGCTAAATTTAACATGGGCTCAAATCACTTACAAGTAAATGAACAATTTCATACTTGGGCCACATTAACTGACTGGGCTGAATAAAAAACTTACAACTAAGTGAAAGCACTTGGAATAGTATGGCTAAATAACTTATCGAACGAGATATTTGTTGACCCTATTCCAGCTACTGCCGTAGGCCACCGCCAGTGTGGCCCATCAGTAAGGCCGACACTGCACATAGGGGTACGTACCTGAAAGCCTTGAAGATTTTGGTTGTCGCGAGAATACTTATTCGACGACTTGTATGCTTGATATCATCTTATGTAGATATATGTATTATTTATGGGATTTAAGGGCTTGTACTTATAGACTAGCAGTCCCATTCCCCATTCTTTAAGAACTTGAGATTACATCAGAAGGAGTTTGATGACTAGCTAGACATTAGTTGTAATAATTTATATATATATCATTATTAAGCAGTCTATAAGAAATCAGTTTTAAAAAATTCAACTTTATTATATTATACTATATATCTAAAAGAAATTGACTAAATGAATAGTCTACTTCACATGTCTCATACATTTGTCACAAAACTTTTGTTTTTTACAATTTCACCCCAAACTCTATAATATTTAACTTTATATCTTTCACAAACTTACCACATACTTCTCACACTTTCTAATTTAACCACAACACTTTTCATTCACTTTAAATCCACCACACAATCTCTCGTTATCTAAAAAGTATTCAAAGTTGTTGTTGTTGTTGTTGTTGTTGTTGCTGCTGCTGCTGCTGCTGCTGTTGTTACTATTATTATCCTTATTATTTATTGTTATTGAATATCGTTATGTACGTCTCACTTTATTTATTGAGCATTTGGGTCTTTTCTCTCGACAAGACGAAAACTAAAATAAAAAATGATGAATAATTACTTTCACACTTATTACAAATCAATCACATAACTATTTTAGGTCCTTCCTCGACAAAACGGAAAATAAAACAAAAAAAATGATTAATAGTTACGTTCTCAATAACTAGCTATGTAATTAATGTTAATCAAGGGTGAAGAACCGGTGAAAAGCCAGGTTGGTTAAACTAGTTTAGTTCAAGACCAACTGGAAAATTGATTTCTTTGGTTTTATGACTCACTGATTATTAAGAAATTAAAGTGTATATAATGTCCAACTGATCGTAACATGTAAAGTGTATATAACTGATCAATTCCAAAGGATACAGTACGGTACCGACATCCCTAACTAAAAGAGTAAAAGTTGCATAAATAGTAAATAAATTGTAAACTCTAGTCATTGACATCTTAGTACACTAAGTACTTGTAACTTCACATCTTATCGTTCACAAGATATTCATTATCCAAAAACTTAGAAACATTCAATATGCAGTGCATTTACCTTTTCATGAAAGCCAACTAAATCAGGCCACTGATTATTTAAAGAAACCAATTAAATGCACGTACACAAGTCTACGATATGAAAGGTATTACATCTTACAATCACCATCTCCCTATCGCTCTTCATTTTGCTTGGTCAAATAACAGACTATAACATAACATAGGGGTTGATTCATCATAGATTTGATATTTCGGATAAATATAACAAACTTCAATGGTAACACACATAGTTTCTTTATTATGCCACACATTTAATTCATTCAGGCGGGAATCTTTTATGGTTCTATGTGGGGGCTGACAAAAACCTTTGAAGTCATTGCCTCATAAGGTGTAATGAGTATAAAGATTTCATCAGCAAATCTGAAATTATATGCTTTAGTTGTTGGTAGGTTTTGAGAAATTACATCTTTCTATTTAAAATAAAATCCACCGACATAAAGAAGTAAGAATAGATGGGTAACCGTCTAAACTATATCAGAGATCATCACTAAACAACGCATGCATCTTATATGATGATTGTATGAAACTAAAAGAGTAAAAATTGCATAAATGGTAATCAAAGTGAAAAATCTAGTCATAAATTTCTTAACACACGGAGTACTTGCAACTTAACATCTTATTGTTCACAAAAATGTGATATTCATCATCCAAAAACTTATCATAAAATCCACAAAATTGGATCCACATACCTTGCTTGCTCCAAGAATCAGTTGTGTGTTTCAATATCTTGATCCTTTACTCCTCTATTTATCAAGCAAAAGCAGTGTTTCAACGTATGATTTCGCTAAGCATTGAGACCCAAATCCAACAATCCCAGTATCAGTGATTTCTTCTGACCCGGGTTCATAAACAAAAACGGCATATTGTGCATGGTTATTATTGAACATTTTAATAATAGGTTCACCGGTTTTCCTAAAGTCGTGTAGCGTTACTATTCGCAATGATTCAAAAGGTGACTTAATAACGAATAGCTTTGTAAACGTGTTTGGAACCCCATGCTCCATCCTCCATACACAATATTCTCGTACGGAGACATACTCGGTTGTAAGCACAACAAGAGATGTCCGTAACTTAGATACAAGCAAGCAATAGTTATGTAAGTATGCCAAATTATTCGGGAGGTCTATTTCTGTAAATTCTTCAGTTATCATATCAAATGACAATATCAAATTCTTCTTTTGTAATGTATTACCAGCAAGAGGCCTATCAAAGGCAAGCCAATAAATAAACTTATCAATACAGACTTGCTTCCATGTCAGCTCAATTGATTTACGCAGCACATTCATAGACAAACTTCTCCAAGACCCCGAGCCTAAATTAAAGAGCTCAACTTGTGAACGGCTGCATTTATCCTGATTTAATTGCGAACTTGAAATATAAGTAATTTTGACAAGCATAGGGTCACTAGTACGAGGACAAACCCCAAAACCAATAGCGGTTTCAAATTCTGTATTATTGAATAATACATTAGGAACAAGAATAGGAACCGAATTTCTGATCATTGGATTCCACAAAACAAATTTACTTGGAGGTACGCGCAAGAAGAAGACACCTTGAGAGATACCTATTATAGCTGAAAAATAACCGAGTAGTTTGACATCCGATGGAACAGTTATGGGGATCTTGTTTTGACGTCTGCAATTGAAATAAATTTCTCATGGTTTAAATCAACATACCTTACAAGTAGACGATGCTGCAGCGGAGCGTTGCTGAAGTGGTAATTAGCGATAAAATCAGAGCCATCGATTAGTGACTTCCATGATTTTGAAACTGATCTGAATTGAATCAATGCTCTGATAGGTATCTTTTTGATGATATCTATTTGAATTTCTAAAGGTAAGTAGTCAGACATTGCGATGAATTTGTGATTGATTTTGTGGAAAGTAAAAAGGGTTTGAATTTAGGGATTTTAGATACTGAAATCGGAGAAGATGAGTACTGGTCGTGACTCGTGAAGAACTGGGCCCAGTGGGTTTTATATGTGATAACACACTATATCTATAGTCCATTGATCTACAGGTCCACTATGGGCTTATATATAAGCAAATATATGTTTCTGTTATGATTATATATAAGAATAAAGGGAGAATAAAATAACAAAGAGTACTCTATAAGAAGTATATTGATATATTTCAAAAAAATTAGTACATCTTTAAATTGCTACCATACATGTCTATTTATACTACATTAAGAGTGTTACATATTTGACTTTTATGAATTATATATAAAATTGTTAGCCACTTTCAATAATTGATTGTTAGCCACCTTCAATAATTGATGCATTATTATAACACTCCTCCTTGGATGACAATTTTAATAGCAAATAACTAGTACTGCCTCGTTAAAAACCTTGTTAAAGAAAATTCAGTGGGAAAAACTTTAGCTAAGGGAAAAAGAGTGCAGTATAGAGTTGTCTCCCCCTCAAGTAGACATTGCTGAGTTGTTACATCTTTTGAACATGCCTCATGCCAATATTGTGAACATGCGTTCTGAAAATAACAGTAGTTGTGAGTGCTTTGGTGAAAAGATCAGCAGAGTTTTTGCTGGATTGAACATATCTCATTTCAATCGGGTTGTCCTTAATGAGATCTTGAGTGTATGAGAAGAATCTAGGAGGTATGTGTTTTGTTCGGTCACTTTTGATATACCCTTCTTTCATCTGTGCTATGCAAGCTGCATTATCTTCATAGATAGTTGTTGGACTTTTATCGCGTTCTAGTCCACAAGAATCACTAATGAGTTGTGTCATTGATCTCAACCAAAAACATTTTCGAGTAGCTTCATGTAATGCAGTCACTTCGGCATGATTTGATGATGTTGCAACAAGTGTTTGTTTTTTAGAACGACATGATATCGCGGTACCTCTATTTAGGAATAAATATCCATTTTGAGATTTAGCTTTATGTGGATCAGATAAATAACCTGCATCTGCATAACCAACCAAATCTTATTTTGATTTGTTAGAATAAAATAATCCTAAATCAGTAGTTCCTCAAAGGTATCGAAATATGTGTTTGATCTCATTCCAATGTCTTTTGGTAGGAGCTGAGATGAACCTTACCAACAAATTAACTGCAAAAGAAATGTCAGGTCTTGTATAATTTGTAAGATACATAAGAGCTCCAATTGCACTAAGATATGGAACTTCTGATCCGTTAAGATCTTCATGATCTTCACGGGGATGAAATGGATCAGTGTCAACATTAAGTGATCTAACAACTATAGGAGTACTTTTTGCATTGTCCATACTGAAAACATTTTAAAATATTTTCTATATAACTTGTTTGATGTACAAATAAACCATTAGGCATATGCTCAATATGCAAACCAAGGCAATACTTGGTTTTTCCGAGATCTTTCATTTCAAATTCCTTTTTTTTTTAGAAGTTGAATGACTTCATGGATCTCTTTATTTGTACCTATGATGTTAAGATTATAGACATAAACAACTTACAATCACATATCCGGACATTGTTTTCTTAATAAGAACACATGTGCAAATAAGATTATTTGTATACCCTTTTCTTATCAAGTAATCACTTAATCGGTTATACCATTTTATCAACCCATATAAAAAATTTTGTGATTTAATGGAATAAATTTCCTTGTGTTTTGCATTAGATGCTTCTGATACCTTAAACCCTTCATGTATATTCATGTATATATCACTATCAAGTGATTCATTTAAATAAGTATTAATAACATCCATTAGATGCATTTCTAAATCTTTAGAAACTGCCAGGCTAATTAAGTAATTTCATCCATAACTGGAGAATAAGTTTCCTCATAATCAATTTCTGGTCTTTGAGAGAAGTCTTGAGTTACAAGTCTAGCTTTACCTTGTAACTTTATTTTTTCTCATTTCCTTTTCGAATTAAAATTTATTTGTATCTCATACGTTTCACATCTTTAAAAGTGATAACTATTGATCCGAAAACTTTTCTTTTATTGAGCGATTCAAATTTAGCTCGCATTGTTTCTTTCCATTGATCCCAATCATGTCTATTTTGATATTCCATGACAAATTTTGGTTTTGGATCATCATCATCATTTATGATGTCATATGCAACATTATATGAAAATATCTCATCAAGATTTTTCATTTCATTTCGGTTCCATAATATTTTTTTTTTTTTTTTGAATGTGCATAATGGATTGAAAATTCCGTATTGACATCATCAATCTCCTCTGCAGAAGGAGTATTGATTTGTGGTTCTTCTTGAACACTTTTTTTTACCTCATTATCAGCTGATTTTCCTTTTCGAGGATTTTTATCTTTGGAACCAATTGGTCTCCCACGTTTCAGACGTGGCAAAGACTCATGAGTGACATTATTGCCAGCTTTTAGAATTTTAATTCTAGCTGAAGCATTTACTGCTAGTATATATGATTTAGTCACTCCTTTTTGTATCTGTAAATACATCAGGTAATTTATTTGCAAGTTCTTGCATATGTATTATTTTTGAACTTTTTTTCGCATTCTTTTGTGCGATGATCAAGATACATTAATTTATGTTCACATCATAAAACATCTTTTTCTTTATTTTTTATTTCTCCTCCTAATATAGGGAACAATTTTTCATTATAATGACAATCAGCAAAATGTGCTGTAAAAACATCACCCGTAATGGATTCAATATATCTTATGATTGAAGATGTTTCATATCCAACATATATTTCTATCCTTCTTTGAGGAACCATTTGTTGTGGTGGTGCAATTAAAAATACATTGCACAACCAAATGTTCTAAGATGGAAAATATTTGACTCTCGACCAAAATTAAGTTGGTAATGGAGAATATTTATGACTTGCACTTGGTTTAATGCGAATTAATGTCACATCATGTAAATTTACATGTTCCAATATAAATATTGAGAGTTTTGTACTCATTTTCAATTGTCTAGTTATTAGCTGTAAGCGTTTATCTATTGATTCAGCTAAACCAATTTTGTAAATGCACATGAGCAACTGGATGTTCAACAACAATCCCTGTAGACATATAATAATCATTAAATGCTTGAGATGTTAACTCACTAGCATTATCAAGTCTCATCCTTTTAATGGTGTAATCAGAATAATATGTTTTCAAATTAAAAATTTGTGCAAGAAACTTTACAAATGTCATATTACGGCTTGATAACACACAAACATGAGACCATCCGCTAGATGCGTCTATTAGAACCATGAAATATCAAAATGGTCCACATGATGGATGAATTGGTCCATATATATAACCTTGAATTCTTTCAAGAAACATTGGTGATTCTTTCTCAATATTCTTTTCATTAATCACCATATGTGCTTTTCATTAATCACCATATGTGCTTTTTCATTAATCACCATATGTGCTTTTCATTAATCACCATATATGCTTTTCATTAATCACCATATGTACTTTTCATTAATCACCATATGTGCTTTTTCATTAATCACCATATGCGCTTTTCATCATATATCCTTTACACCATATGCGCTTTTAATCATATGCGCTGTGTTTTTCATCATATGCACTTTTCATCATATGCGCTTTTAATCATATGCGCTGCGCTTTTCATTATATGTGCTTTTCATCATATGCGCTTTTCGGTGCTACATAGATATTTCTCATTTCCGATTATCATTGACTGATAATCATATCCATTATGATATATATCAGAGAAACTTAACAAATTTCCTTTTGATTTGAGAGAAAACAAGACATTATTTATTAGAAAATTTGTACCATTTGGTAACATGAATTTTGCCTTTCCTGTTTATTTTTGCAATACCTGATATAGTATTTATAATTCCTTTAGTTGATTTCAAATCAATGAAATATTTTTTAGATTTGATCATAGTGTGTATGTTACCACTATCTGCAATACATAGGTCTTTACTATTTAATTGATGTTGTATTTCAGCAAAATTCATACTAAAACTTTAAATAAGATAAGCAAATAATGAATAATATTTCAGCAAGATAATCAAATTATATTACCTGCAAATAAGTTACAATCTGAAGTACATAAAAGATAACACTTAATAAACATATATATGTTATGGTCTAAAATCATTTATTTAGGGGTGATACGTAACAAGCTAGGCATTTTAGAAAATTCAAATCCATTCACGTCTCAAGGTAGCTCAGGGTTTATTTAATCAAGATTTTTTAACATATTCACTCTCGTTTTCTTTTCTTTTAGGACTTATTTGTAGAGCTAAACAAGATGTTCATGTATTCAAGAAATACTAGACTGATGATCCATGTTACCATATCATTAATAAGAATCTCTGGGATTCTTATAAGCGCGTCTACTAACATCTTCAATTTTATTTGTTCATAGATCACGATTGTTTTTGAATAATTAATATCATATCTATCTTTGAGCTTTTTCCACAATACACTTGAATCTTTAATCATATATGTATGATTAAGAAGTTTGGTTTGATTATAATAATTTTCTAAAATATACAAGTAGCTAGCTAGCTTGTAATTGTTGATTACTCGTTTATATTTTATATATAAAATAATCGTACGTGGATTGATTAAAATTAGTACTGGGAGCTAGTGCTTTAATTAGTTTAATACTTTATTTGGGAAATGTCTATAAGAAGTTGTTATACTATAAAATATGTTTTAATCTAGTAGAAATCATCACTAAAAGCTTTTATAAACAATTTAACTTCAAGTAGTACTACTCATTGATATTAAGTGAGGCGTTGAAATTGAAAGTTAAATAGAAAACTCTGTGCAATATGCTTCTTACAAACTCACCTCTTTTACATAAAATGAACATTGTTATTTTCATTCAGGGTTTCTAAAATTCCGATTGATTCGAGATGTTTTTCCACATTTATAACCCATGGTAAGTAATTATTTCCACTTGATTCTAAAGGAGCAAATTTAAGCCTTTTCAAATTCGACATTTTCTATTATAAAAAAGATGAACAACATAAATCATGATCATAATCAATTTCTATTCATAGACAAATAACAACATGAAATTAGAATCATTTTAAATTCATAAGTAGCAAATAACAGAATAATGTCATGATTATAAATGATAAAACTACAAAGGCAGGATATAATATAGGTTCACCCGGTGGTATATTAGCAACAATGATGATACTTAGTATGACCAATACAATAGAAAAAATCATCCTCGGGTGAATCATCTTTACAAAAACTTTTGAGAGTGGTAATCCGAGAAAATGAAGTTTGATTTGTGAAATTGTGAAAATGGAGATGTTTATTTTATATTTAAAAAAATATAGTCGTTGTAACGTCGTCAGTTGACGTTAACAACCGTTATTTATATATGACCGTTGTAACATCGTTAGTTGACGTTAACGACTGTTATGTACTGTTGTATTAATAATAATTTTTAATAAAAGAATTTTATTAGTATAAATACGATTACTATAAATACATTTAGTATAAATATGTCTAGTATAAATACGAAGATTAAGAGAATAAACATATTATGCATAAATAATAAATTTAAGAATAAACATTAGTATGCATGAAATAAATAATGATTAATTGCATAAGTAATCATAAATGTTAGATAACATAAATATAAATGTTAGTGAAGTTAATAAGAGTTAGATTACATAAATATAATTCTGGCGGTATAACCGACCATATATAACATAAATATAAATGTTTGTGAAGTTAATAATAGTTAGATTACAGAAATATAATTCAGGCGGTATAACCGACCATATATAACATAAATATAAATGTTAGTGAAGTTAATAATAGTTAGATTACAGAAATATAATTCAGGCGATATAACCGACCATATATAACATAAATATAAATGTTAGTGAAGTTAATAATAGTTAGATTACAGAAATATAATTCATGCGGTATAACCGACCATATATAACTTAAATAACATAAATATAAATGTTAGTTATGATGATAATAATATTTACCTTACTAATAAATAATAGAATATATCGTTAAAGAATTTTTTTTTATTACCTTGATTAGTGACTTGTGCTTGCTTAGATAAACCTTAATTATACGGAGCACTTCGTGCTGATAACGTGTTATGATTATATATAAGAACAAAGAGAGAAGAAAATAACAAAGAGTACTCTATAAGGAGTATATTGATATTTCAAGAGAATTGGTACATCTTTAAATGACTACCATACATGCCTATTTATACTACATTAAGAGTGTTACATATTTGACTTTTATGAATCATATATAAAATTGTTAGCCACCTTCAATAATTGATTGTTAGCCACCTTCAATAATTGATGCATTATTATAACAGTTTCCATTTGTTTATTTAAGTAAATAATGAATCTAATACAAGCGACCAATTAGAGTGCGACATGTAGCGCGACAATCATATGTGATTAGAAAAAAAAATCGAATTTTTTTTCAATTTGTTTTTCTTTTTTCCAATCACATGCAGTAAATCACATGTGATTCTGCATGTCAATCACATGTGATTATAAAACACAATTATATGTGATTCTGCAAGTCAAATCCAATCACATGTAATTGAAAAAAAGTTGAAAAGAAATAAATTTTTTTGAAAAAAAAATTAATTCTTTTTCAATCACATGTGATAGGATTGTCACGCTCTGATTAATTCATTGAATTTCAAGTAAATTGTGGATTCGGCAGATTAAATTAAACTCTATTTTATTTAGCACGGAGTACTACAGTTTTGTTTTGTAATTGAACCAAAACTATTTTTTTCAAAAGTAATTTATCATTTATCTCCTTCTTAATTTTAAGAATTACATGTACCCACTTAAACTCATGGAAAATGTCCTCTAAAAACATAATATAAGACATAACTAGTATGAGTAGTAAAACTTTCAAATTTATAATTTCAATAAACGATTTAATAAAATCAATTCCACACAACTAAAATCTCGTTTTGACTCTAGTATATGTAGGCTGATAACTCGATGCTCATTTATTCCGACTCCACACAATTAAGTTCATATAACACCAATGACCATCATAAAATAAGAAGAAACATACTAATTAAACTTTAAGTCGTTTCCTATTCATACTTCATTCTCGCTCACTTTCATGACTTGTATTTTCTCCGCATCTCGAACAAACACACAGTATTAACCCTTCAATCACAGAAGATGAATCATCTAATTACAAGAGGTCAAAATTAACCAAAATTAAGTACAAACAAATTACAAACTCACAATCATGTTTCACTCTCAAACAAGTTCAATACATCTTGAACTTGTTCACTCACAAAAAAGAAGTTAATCAAAGATGAACACTGAAAACCCTAATTTGAGAATGATAGAGAGATCGATTACAGAAGAATGAAAAACAAATGAATAATAAATAAATTAAAAATAAATAAAACTTATATAATAAGTTAAGATTCATTTCGAGCTCCTCAAGTTCACTTTTGAAGCCTAGCAACAAAGTTCCTTCTTTTTCACTTTGACCACCAAACTAATTTTTCAGAAATAACTCCAAGGACCCTGCAAGTTTCTTAACCAATAAATGAGTAACTAAATAAAGCACAAACCAGATTAGAATATATATAATTTCAATACCCTCCCTTAATCTAAACATGAAAAACATTTAACAAAGTAAGTTTTTTACACAAGTTATGTTGTGAACAATAAGACCTTTTGTGAAAATATAAGAAATGTTATCATTTGAAGAAATTTGATGTGTTTTCCATAACACCAAAACTTATTTTTTGTCCAACAAAATGTAACAACAACAACAACAACAAAACCCAATACCACATAGATGGTGTATGGGGGAGGTGAGATGTAAACAATCCTTCCCCTATCCGAGAATAAAGACAAGTCATTTCTCCACCCAGAGTGGAAACACTCTCAAAAGTAGAGAAAGTCATCCCTCTCCCTATTCGACGGATAGAGAGATTGCTTCCGAGTGGACCTCCGGCCAATAAGTAGGAAAAAAAATTTAAAAATAAATAAAATTGAGACGCCATGAAAATGGTAAAATCAATTTTTCATAGATTTTAAATCCTGCCTAAAATTTACTTTAGGTTCTAAGGGTCAGTCAAGTCGTCAATAAATCGACGCTTGTTGTCGACTCAATAACTAGAGCCATTGTAACGACCCTGGATTTTTCAACGTTTATTTATTAATAATTGTTATTATTAATACTTATGATTTAACGAATGTATGTTATTACATTTACATGTTGCCATGATTGCCCGTACTTGACTTTAATTGCCCGAAACGTCTTTGTGACACACGAAACTTTCACGAATAATATTTTTAGAATATTATTTACATTCATGATTGATTTTATTAATCATTTTAATTAACTAAAGTTGTTAGTTAATTACTTGGGCTTTATTTAGATTTATTTGTTAATTACATACAACTTGGGCTTTTAATTGAACATGGGCTTATAAAGCCCACCCTACTTCATTCATGGACTCTTAAGCCCATACTTACATGTAAGTATTATTTATGACACAACTAGTTAGTTTATTTCATTAAGAATCTTGTTACTAGTTAGTTACTTGTTATCCCCATGCATGCACCCTTAATAACCAAACCTTTTAAGCTTTACATGCTAGTGACTTGTGGATTTTTGCCCTTCCCCTCTTGGTTGCTCAAACCGTCGGCCTTGGGTGTTTACAAGGGAGAGATTCTTTTTTTTTGACTACTTGAAACACTTGCATTTTCTCTCATTCCAAAAACACTCTCATACTTGCAACTCTTTTACTCTCTTTTTCTCTCTAAATATTGTAAGTATCATGAACACTTCTTCCTCTTTTCTTGACTTAAAAATCGAACCAAACAACACTCTCATCATCATTCTTTTGTTGATTGTTATTGTTACTTACTTGTAGTTGTTTTGTTTACTAGTTCCTTATTGTTGTTACTTACTTATTGTTGTTACATACTAATTACTAAGAAGCAAACTTTCTAGTTTGATTCTTCTTTTATCTTGTATTTACAAGAACACTCAAGAACTAACTTTCTAGTTATGTTCTACCTTTATTGTTTCAAAGATTGTAAGTTCATGGTTGAAAATCATTACTTGTAATTCATGTTAGTAAACTTTAAAGTTTACTTTCTTAAAGATCAAACTTTGGTTTGAATCTTTAAAGTATGAACAACCCATGAAATAGTTACTAGTTTACTTAGTTTACTTCTTCATATTATGCACTTTAAATTCATGTTTGTTGGTTAAAATTGGTCAAGTGTTACTAGTTAACTTTGATCTCATTTATCTTGAACAAAAGTTAACTTTAAAAATTCAAGAACATGTAAGTAAGCTTTCTTTAATTATAACTTTGTACACTTATGTTAGATCTAGACTTTTGAGTCTTGAATCTTCAAGATCTAACTAAGAACTATGTTCTACAACTTAAGATCTTGATTTCATAAGTTCACTTTCAAGTTTGTAACTTATTATTAGTTTTAAAGTTCATGTATGTGTTAGATCTAAGACTTTGATGTAACTTTGGTTCATCAAACTTCATACAACTCTTAAGTGAGTTGTGCTACATGTCTTAGACCTACACTTATGTCATAATAGTCAGAACTTGGTTAATATTACTTTTACATTTCATGTATGTGTTGAATCTAAGACTTGATGTAACTTTGGTTCATCAAAACACTTGCAACACTTAAGTGAGTTGTGCTTCATGTCTTAGACTTACACTTGGGTTATGATGGTCAAACCTTGGTGAAAACGATGCAAACACATCAACGAATTGTACACTTGAAGCTATATGCATCAAGGATGAGAACCATGATAAGCATCAAGCACCAAGAACCACCGGAACCTACTGACCCTACTGTTCTACTGTTTCTGTGTCTGACCCGTACGACCTAGGCTACTGTAATTATTATTTTCTGATAGCTCTGTTCGATTAGATAACTTTTCATATAGGAATCGTCTTAATCCGAGTTACGGTTTAGGATTTATGGCCCTCCGATCGTCACTATGTCCATTTAACGTTGTGCTGAAAATTCTGACCTACTCGCACTTAGACCGTCGCCACGGTCAAACGAAGACGAGTTTGCTTCTGTAATTTTTACCACAACTAAAGGACTCATATACGGAGCCATGTCAACTGGTCTCACCTTATTTCAGTAGGTATAGAGGCTGTGGTGACTGACCGAACTCAGCCTTTGTTTTAAACTCTTTTCATGAACGAAACTTACTTTACACCTTTTGTTTGATGATGAATGATGATGACCCTTAAGACCTTATTTACGTACTTTTAAAACTATTCAGACGATTTACTGACTTAGTACTATTTGACTTAGGTTGCGGACCCGTTTGGACAACCTTCATTACTTGCTTACTTTCCGAGTCATACTTTACCGCTACTTTATCATTGTGAGTTATAGCATTCCCTTTTTACTTTAACTTATTTTGGGAACTGAGAATACATACGGATTTTATGTTTTACATACTAGGCACGAGTACTTAAACTTATATATGTGTGGGTTATACAACGGCATAAACATTCCCTTTAGCTCGGTAACGTTTAGTCATTGGTTTTTGAACCGGTGAACGCGAATCTTAGATATGGATCCATAGGGTTTGACATCCCCACTCGGGCTAGTTGCGCTAGCATTTAACGAGTGTTTAATACTTCGTAAACATACGCACTTGCCAAGTGTACTTTCAGGGGGTATAAACGTTAAGTTAGTTACCAAGTGCCCACGGTTAACATATACTTTATCATACTGTTTTGAAACGCTCTTTGTAGCACTGAAATCTCGTGGCCTACCTTACATACTGTTATACTTAAACTATAGCTCCCCAACCTTTGTGTTGACATTTTTAAGCATGTTTTTCTTAGGTGCTTAAGGTTATTTGCTTCCGCTGTCGTGCTAGTCTTGCCGTAGACACCCGCTGCTCTAGTGTTATCACCGCATGAACTGTTTATCCTGCATTCATAACTTTAATACATTTGAAACTATGTTTTGTATCGACCTAAGGGTCACATACATTTATTCATGCTTGCTATTCGTAGAAGCATACTGTTGGTGTAAAACATTTGATGTCGGTTATGACGTCACCTTTTTATTGTGAATGCAACTTCTTTTATTACAGCATATAGTACTTAACCTTGTAATGATCCTGTTGTTGATGATTCGTACACGATGGTTTTGTACGGGGCATCACATTTGGTATCAGAGCATTGGTTGTAGGGAATTAGGTTGAATTAGTGAGTCTAAGACCGACCTGAGTAGGATTCACTAATAGGACTAATCTACAGCTTGCTAGTTTACTTGTTTCTGCTGAACTTACTGCATGCTGCTGCTTACTTTTACTGCTATGTGCCGTATGCTACTACATGATTTCACTACTATATGATATTACTTCCTTTCGATTGCATGCTACTTCTGTACAATTCGTTATTATTGCCATGCTACTTATTGTTATACATGATTTAAACGGTTGGCCTAATACGTGCTTGCTTTATGACTTACTGACATGGAAAAATTTATTTTTCCTTGTTCAGATGTCGGATACTCCACCTGCTATCATCTTCCGGGACTAGCAGCCAGGCGCCTGCCCCAGTGGTTACTTCTAGTGGAGCCCAGGACCCTTCGGAGATTCCAGCTTCATCTGCCCCCGGGCCCTCAGGATCACAGCCCCGCTCCGGTGAGATTGTGATTCCCGGGGAGTTCGGGGAAGGTCCTTTCCGTAACCGGTATCGCCATTGGTGCCGACGCGCCCCTGATGGACGTCTCATTCCGATCGAACCCGCTAGGTACAGACAGATGATGGCCGCTCAAGGACGGCCAGTTCAGCCACCCGTACAGCCACCACATGATTCGGACGACCCGTCATCCACTGATGCTTCATCCGACGACACCCCTACAGATGACTCGAGTGACGATGACTCCGACGAGGAGGACCCTGATGCACCTGTACAGCCACCCTCCACCCCGCCGAAGAAGCGGTATCGATTCGACGGTACTATTATTCCGGGGATCAACGGAGGACGTGCATTCACTGACGCATTTGGTCGGCGTCGTAGGGTTACTGCTCGTAAGCGGCTTGTGACGTACCCTGCCGACCCACAAGTGCGTAAGGCACCCCGTTACGTACTGACTATTTCTGGAGCCGGAACATCTGCACCCCGTTATGTAATGTCTGCACCACCGGCACCACCCTCACCACCCGCACCACCGGCACCCCCAGCACCACCTGCCCCACCATCTCCTACTGTCGAGGAATTGACAAGGGAGGTGGAGACCCTTCGAGCTCGAGTTGCTGAGCTAGAGGACCAGATGGCCCATGTAATGGACATCCTTCACCCACCTTCACCGTAGGACTTTCGTATTTAGATTTCATTATGTAATCTAGTTGTAGTTTTATGTTTCACTTATGTATTGTACGGACTTATTCAGATGTATGCAACTTATTATTTTTAATGAATGAAACTTTGCGTTATTTAATTCTTGCACGACGTTCTATTTACATTACTGTACGATGATTCTGTGGTATTTGTACCTAGATGCTTTATTTAATAACATGTGATGTTTTGATTCCATGTTGGTTACTATATACTGTATTATTACTATTTGAATGCTGAATTTTGACTTGAGTCAAAATTTTTGTTTAGAACACCATGGCTAACGGTCGATCCACACCTACTACTGCTCAAATTGAAGAGATGATCCAAGAACGTGTAGCCGCAGCCATTGCGGAAATGCAACCCCAAGCTCCACCGCCACCGCCACCACCACCGGTTATTCAACCCATTCGAAATGGGTGTACGTACAAAGAATTCCAGAGCTGTAAACCACACAACTTCAGTGGAACCGAGGGACCGGTTGGTCTCACCAGATGGTTCGAAAAGCTAGAATCAGTATTCCGAGTTAGCAACTGTTCGGAGGACAGCAAAACCAAATTTGCTTCTTGCACGCTGTCTGACGGCGCGCTCACGTGGTGGAACACAATGGCACAGGCACAAGGCATTGATGAGGCGTATGCTACGCCATGGGAAGAATTTAAGTGTGCCATGATTGAGGAGTATTGTCCGAGAACCGAGATACAAAATATGGAAATGGAATTCATGCAGTTAAAGGCCGTTGGGAACGACCTTGATGGTTACAACAGGAGATTTTTAGAATTAGCCTTGATGTGTCTGACAATGGTCACTCCGAAATTCAAGCAAATGGAAAGGTACTTCTGGGGACTTCCTAAGAGCATTAAAGGAAACGTCACCTCGTCCAAGCCACTAAATGTTCCCGAAGCGATGCGCATGGCGCATACTTTAATGAATCAGATAATCATCGATGAACCAGAGAAAACTAAGACTGAAGCGGGTACTAGTGAGAAGCGCAAATGGGATAACCACAACAACAACAACAACAACAATAACAACAACAACAACAACAACAACAACAACAACAACAGGGGAAGGAACTATGATCAAAACCCGGCGAAACGACATGAGGGTTTTAGGGGAAACAACAACGGTGGAAACCCCAATCCGAACACCAACACGAACCCGAACTACAAGGGAACCCTACCTCAATGCAAGAGGTGTTACAAACACCACACTGGGTATTGCAATGTTGTCTGCGAGAAGTGCCAACGGTCTGGGTATGTTGGAAAAGACTGCAAGGTCACCACTTTGAATGGGAAGCCGAACCCCACAGGGCCAAAGAAGTGTTACAAATGCGGACAGACGGGCCATTTTAGAAATGCGTGTCTAAATAAGCGAAAAGATGGCGGACCACCGCGCTAGAGCTTTCAATGTTAATGCAAGGGACGCACGCGAAAACCCCAACTTGGTGACAGGTATATTCAAAATCAACAATCTTTTAGCTTCTGTCTTGTTTGATACTGGTGCGGATAGAAGTTATGTATGTAGACATTTTTGCGATAAGATTAATTGGTCTTTAGTCCCGTTAAAAGAGAGTATGCTTGTCGAGGTCGCCAACGGTAAACTTAAAAAAGTTGACCACATTAGTCGAGGAGCTATTATCAACATAGCTGGTGCAGATTTCGAAATTAATTTGATACCCATCAAATTGGGAAGTTTTGACGTGATCGTCGGTATGGATTGGTTGAGCAAGATAAGGGCCGATATTATCTATGGAGATAAAGCTCTTCGTATACCACAAGGAGACGGTGAGCCACTGATCATCTACGGGGAGAGATGTATGTCACGACCCGGAAAATTTCGAATAATTTTAAACCAAACTCTCGATACGATAGTGTAATGTCAACAAGATAAGCAAAGTCTGTTAGGTTGAGTCTCAAAAATTTTGAACTATTTCATATATTAAATTGACCTTCGACCATTCCCGACGATTCACGAACAATTACTTGTAAATAAATATGTATATGTATGTATATATATATATATATATATATATATATATATATATATAATGTATATTAAATGAAATTATTAAATGATTGTAACCCTCGTTGATCATTCGATTATTATTTAGGTAAACTTAATTCCAACTTATGTGATTTTAAAAAGATAAACGATGATCCATAATTAAGATATATAAAATTTGGGATCATTAAAAATATTTTTACTTTGAAGAGTTGAGCTTTAGTACTCTGTATATATTACTTGGAATTAAAAATAAATTATAGACAAACATTTTTTATCAGGTTTCAAACAGGTATTGAGTGAAATAATTTAATATGTTTAATCTAAAAATTTAGAATTTTTAGGAATACTTTCATACGTCAACTGTTTAGCAATGGACACTATATAGCACTCCGTGAAGTGTCGGTAACATGTATACAATTAAATTTCACGAGAACTTGTTTGGTTACTATTTCTTCATTGAATTTAAGTATTATCATATTATTACTTTATCACTATCTTGTTCTATATATAGATATATGCATAATATAGGAACCCACTTCACCTTTCTATTTATGTTTTCAATATAAACCATCGGTAACCACTAACATGAGACAACCATCAACTAAAACCCCACTTGCAACTTCTAAAATGTTAGATAAACTGCTATTCGTGAGCTGCTGTAATGGTTCGAAGAACACCAAACTGAGAACAACCACTCAAAACCACCTCGTGAATCGACACTAGACTATAACCATAAACACCGCCGGTTAACCCCATTATCATGAACCCACACCTACTTCATCAACAACCACAACACAAACCCATCTTGAACTCTCACTATTGATCACCCATGTCCACCACATCGCCACCGTGAGCCATGTAAGACCCTAATCAGTTTGTACAGCAGTGTAAATATGTTACATAGAGTGTGGGTGATGTTGTGCTGTTAAATAGAAGTCACTGAGTGAGCTGAGCCTAGTGCGCGCCGCGCACACTAAAGGGAGCGCGCCGCGCACCCCTTACTGTAGCCGGGTTCTAGCTTTTTAAATCAGATATTTTGATGGGCATTTTGGTAAATTCACTTATGGACGGGTTAGAGACAGATAGGTCAGTTTGTGGAGCACCATTACTCCATAATCAACAACCTTATCACTTTAACTTTGATTCTAGAGAGAGATTGTGATTTTTGAGAGAGAAAGCTTAAATCCAAGAGGAAGGAGCTTGTTTTGGGTTAAAGTTCAAGCATTAAAGTCGTTCATCTTATCTCTAGCTTCGTTGTGGTGGTTGTGGTATGTTCTAATTTTATTTTCCTTACTTTGATTTAGTGTAAGGGTTAGGGTTTGAGTAAATGATGAACACAAAACCCATTATTGGTGATTTTGGGTGTTCTTGGGTAAAATTGAGTCTTGAATACTAATTGGTGACTAGTCTAGGGTTTCAAAGTATTAAATGATGTTTATGAACCCTAATTGGTGAGTTAATTGCTAACACACCTAGTTATTTAGTAAATGGGTGTTGGTTAGTTAGTGGATGACCCGAAATGGGTGTGTTGTCTTAAAATAGTTATTTGGGTAATAAATTGACCTAGTTTGGAAAGATGGGTATGAATTACCTTAATTATGTATTAGTTGGTGTTGTTGGACCTTAATCACTAGCTTTAAAGTGATTAGTGGTGGTCTTGACTTTAATTGGGCGGTTTTGGTATAAATGGGCGATTTAATACATTAAGTCATTAAATGCTCATGTGTAAGTGTTAGTATTGAGTCCACTTAGCTTGTGTGTTGATCAAGTACTTATTATATTAGGTACTTTGCTTTGAAGCTTGTGGAGGTTGAAATCGTCATCTAATTGTTAAGGTGAGTGGAATAATTATATGCGTATGTATATAATGTATCTATTTGTTGTAGCGTGAAAGGTGTAGTGTCGAGGTGTTAAGACACCACGTTTCACGTAAAGAGTGTAGCATCGAGGTGTTAAGATGCCACTCGGGTGTAGCATCGAGGTGTTAAGATACCACCTAGGAGTGTAGTGTCGAGGTGTTAAGACACCACTCCGTAAAATAATGAGTGTTGCATCGAGGTGTTAAGATGCCACTCGGGGTGATGTGCCGAGGTGTTAAGGTGCCACCCTAGGGGTTAGTGGTGCGAGGTGTTAAGTGCCCTAATGGATGTTATGAACACCGATGGCGTTTTCGCGAGCGCCGTTCCCTTGTACTATTGGTCGACCATGGTTACTTGTGTTGTAAGCATATTATATCATTTCGAGTTATATTATTATGCGGTTGTTGCTAGCTTGTGGTATTGGAGATTATAGCTTGTTAATGTGACGATAAGCTAATTGTGTTGCTAGCATGTTTGCGGTTTGTGTAAGTGTATGCAAGTAGGTATAATTATATATGTATTCGTATAATTATTGCATTCACTAAGCTTTGCTTACCCTCTCGTTGTTTACCATTTTATAGGTTCGGTTTTGGACAAGGGTAAGGGTATCGTATTGGACTAGAGATCCCGCTTGATGCTAGGGGACGCTTTTGGCTTTAGTAGCTCTTGGAGTTTGACCGATAGTTGGGTAGTTTAATCCCAAACGCCATGCTCATTGTGTAGTTTGGAACTTAAACTTTTTGGTGGCCGAAACTCTAAACTTGTATTAAACTTGTATTTTAGGTCGTGTGGGCCCCGCTTGTAAAACATCATTTTTATGTTTGATTCGTGTTAGTTTTACATATATGAGTTTGTTGTGAAAAGCGTTTGGTCTAAAAGTGTTGGGAAGTCGAAGATCTTTTCGCGAAAAATGGACATTTTGATCAGAACTGTCTCAGGCCTTGTGCGCGCCGCGCATAGGCAGTGGTGCGCGCCGCGCACCCTCCAGATCAGTTTTAAATTTTTTTTTTTATTCCGCGTTTTTTGTTGGTTAACGGGTTGGGTCGTTACAAGTGGTATCAGACCATGGTCTAAGGGATTTAGGTGACTTGAGATAGGCGCCTAGACTTAGACTTTTGTGTGCGCGTGTATGCGGGACTAGTAGGACTTTGGGTCGGATCGGGATGGTTAGTGCATAGGTTTATGTGAACTAATCATGCGCTATTTGTTTGTATTGTGTTTAGCAATCATCAAGCGAGATGGACGTTGTACTAGCGAGTTAGCGCGACGCGCTCGCGTAGTAATGACTAGCTACCATTACTACGAGTACAAATTGGGTTAAACAAGCAATGTACGATGATTGTTGAGCGAGATGGAGTAGTGTGGCATATATGTATATACACATGTAATTGTCCTTTCGTTTTTGTGGTTTAACCTATTTCGTTTTATAGAATGAAGACGAGAAACGGTCCCGATCATGATAACGGAAGTACAAGCGAGGACGCCGACTTTTCGGCCAAGGTTGAGGCCATCTTTAAAAAGTTAAAAGCGGATTTTCTTACGGACGTCCGAAAGGTCTTTCAAGATTCGGTCGATGGGCAGGTGACCGATCTGATAAATGAACGAATGAAGGCCACTATTGAAGAGGCAATTGATGCTAGGAATATCTATCCTCGCGGTGAAGGAGGCGAAGGAAGGCGGGACTTCCACTACAAGAACTTCAAGGATGCTCAACCCTCGATGTTTAATGGGGTGCAGGATCCTTTAAAAAGTACATGTTGGATCTCCGATATTGAGGGAGCTTTCCGTACCGCGGAATGTCCTCCCGAAAAGAAGACGAGGTATGGTTCTAGCATGTTACGCGAAGAAGCTAAGTTGTGGTGGGACGATAAAATCAACTTTTATGGTGAAGAACAATGTATGGGCTTGACTTGGGAAGAGTTCAAGAAAGAATTTTTCAAAGAATACCGAACTTCTTCCGACCTTGATAGAATCTGAGACGAGTTGCACCATTTGCAACAAGGTTCCATGGATTTGGTTACCCTCAAGTCTACATTCTTGGCAAAGACTCGTTTTTGCCCGGAATATGTTGGTGATGATCATAAGCTCATGAAAGATTTCTACCATACTTTGAATGATGAGTACAAGGGGAAGATTAGTCGGGGTATGGCTAAGACTTTTGATGAATTGTTTGAGTTGGCTCGGGGTTTTAAGCCGGAGGTTCCAAGAAAGAGTGATTTCATGTTTTCCAAAAGAAAGTTTGAAGGTTTTAGTTACTCTAACGCCTCAAGCAAGAAGAGCAAGAGCAAGAGGGGGGCCGAAAGTGTCAATAGTGCAAAGAAGGGCACTACCGGTGGGTTTTCTTATACGTGCTACAATTGTGGGCAACTGGGTCATATGGCTCGTGAGTGTCCGAAACCATCTTCCGGAAACAAAGTCACTTGTTTTAATTGCGGCAAAGAAGGGCATAAGAAGCTGGAGTGTCCCAACTTGCGAAACGACAATGTGAAGCGGTTAGAGAAGGCGGCGGGTACGGCTAGGGGTCGCAACTATTTAATGACCAATGATGAAGCCAAACAATCGCACGAAGTTGTCTCAGGTACTTACATGGTTAATTCTAATCCGGCAAGGATTCTTTTCGATAGCGGTGCAAATTTGTCGTTTGTGTCTCCTAAATTTGTGCCTAAACTTAATAGACCGTTAGCTAAGTTAAGTCGTCCGATAGAAGTCGAAATAGCGGACGGCAAGACAGTGCTAGTGGTTGATGTGTGTGAAAATTGTGATGTTGTTTTTGGTGCCGAAACCTTTAAAATTGATCTTATTCCAATGACCTTGGGCGACTTTGATATTGACGTTGGTATGGATTGGCTCGATCGTTATAGAGCCGATATTGCATACCATGATAAGTTTATTCGTGTGAAGACCCTAAGTGGGGGAGAGTTAATTATTCATGGTGATAAGCGAAGGAGACCGGTGCCGATATGCACTTTTGCACGGGCACGTCGTTTTGTTGTTACCGGTGGCATGGCTTTCCTTGCTCATGTTGTTGATACTCGCAATGAGCCACCACCTATTCATGAAATTCCGGTTGTTAGTGAATTCGAAGACGTTTTTCCGGACGAATTACCGGGTGCTCCGGCGGAAAGACAAGTTGAGTTTCGTATTGAGTTGGTTCCGGGAGCTACTCCCATTGCTAAAACTCCTTATCGTTTAGCACCAACGGAAATGCAAGAGTTGTTAAATCAAACCCAAGAGTTGCTCGAGAAGGGTTTTATTCGACCGAGTGCTTCGCCATGGGGCGCTCCGGTTTTATTCGTGAAAAAGAAGGATAGTAGTATGCGGATGTGCATCGATTACCGGGAGTTGAATAAAGTGACGATCAAGAATCGTTATCCGTTACCTAGGATTGACGATTTGTTTGATCAACTTCAAGGTGCAACGTATTTCTCGAAAATCGACCTACGGTCCGGCTATCACCAAATGCGGATCCGTGAGGAAGACATTGAGAAAACGGCCTTTCGAACACGTTATGGGCATTTTGAGTTTGTTGTGATGCCTTTCGGTCTTACGAATGCACCGGCGGCATTCATGGATCTTATGAACCGAGTGGGCCAACCTATGTTGGACAAGTCGGTAATAGTGTTCATTGACGACATACTAGTCTACTCGAAAAGTATGAACGAACATGAACATCATTTGCGTGAAGTATTGAAGACGCTACGAAAGGAGAAGTTGTATGTAAAGTTCTCAAAATGTGAATTTTGGCTAAGGGAAGTTCAATTCCTTGGTCATATTGTGAACGAAAACGGTATTCAAGTAGATCCGGGGAAGATCGAGACGGTGAAGAGTTGGGGACGACCGACTACGCCTACGGAAATCCGAAGTTTTCTCGGATTGGCCGGTTATTATCGTCGGTTTATCCAAGATTTTTCTAAGATCGCTTCTTCGTTGACAAAATTGACAAGGAAAAATGCGAGGTTTGTTTGGGAGAACGAGCAAGAAATTGCTTTTCAATTGTTAAAAGAGAAGTTGTGTCAAGCTCCGTTGTTAGTGTTACCGGAAGGTGTTGAAGACATGGTGGTTTATTGTGATGCTTCCTTAAATGGTCTCGGGTGTGTTCTAATGCAAAGAGGTAAAGTCATCGCTTATGCCTCTCGACAATTAAAGGAACATGAAACGAGGTATCCGACTCATGATCTTGAGTTGGCGGCGGTTGTGCATGCGTTGAAAATTTGGCGCCATTACTTGTATGGTGTCAAGTGTACGATTTATTCGGATCATAAGAGTTTGAAACATCTCTTTAATCAACGAGATTTGAATTATCGCCAACGTAGGTGGATGGATGTGGTGAAAGACTATGATTGTGAGATACTTTATCATCCGGGTAAGGCGAACGTTGTCGCGGATGCGTTGAGTCGAAAGAGTCAACATCCGGCGATACGAGTTGGATCGTTACGTTTGATTATTACCAACGATTTTCTTGAAAAGCTTGGTGAGATTCAAATAGAGACTTATGTTCACAACAAGTATACGGAGTGAATCATGGGCCAGTCGGAGTTTATTACTATGGGTCCGCGTGGTTTGTTGTCTTTCCAAGGAAGGGTGTGGGTGCCTAAGATGGGTGATTACTGACGAGTGCTACTTGATGAAGCACATAAGTCAAAATATTCCATTCATCCGGGTGCGACGAAAATGTATCTTGACTTGAAGAAAGATTATTGGTGGTCGGGCATGAAGCGTGATGTTGTGAAGTATGTTGAGCAATACGTCACGTGTTTGCAAGTAAAAGCCAAACACCAAAAGCTGTATGGTAATTTGCAACCGTTAGAAATTCCGAAATGGAAATGGGAGCACATTACCATGGATTTCATAACAAAGTTACCTAAGACGGCGAGAACCCAATTTGATACGATTTGGGTGATAGTTGACCGGTTGACGAAAAGTGCTTTGTTTCTTCCCATTAAAGAAGCAATATCGTCGGAGGCCTTGGCTAAGTTGTTTATCAAGGAAGTGGTCTCTCGACACGGGGTTCCTATATCTATTGTTTCGGATAGAGATACTCGTTTTACATCTCGGTTTTGGGAAAAGTTTCACGAAGATATGGGTACGCGATTGAAATTGAGCACGGCGTATCATCCTCAAACGGACGGTCAAACCGAACGTACGAATCAAACTTTGGAAGATATGTTACGGGCGTGCATCATTGACTTTGGTGGTAGTTGGGATGAGCATTTGCCTTTGGTGGAATTCTCGTACAATAATAGTTATCATACTAGTATCGGGATGCCACCTTACGAAATGCTTTATGGGCGTAGGTGTCGAACTCCCGTTTGTTGGGGAGAAGTGGGTCAAAGAGAGATCGGGAGTACCGATTTGGTTTTAGAGACCAATAGCAAGATCGATTTGATTCGGGAACATCAGAAGAAGGCTCAAGATAGGCAAAAGTTGTATGCTGATAGACGTAGGCAATTGATTGAGTTCCAAGAAGGCGATATGGTGATGCTTAAGGTTTCACCATGGAAGGGTATTATTCGATTTCGAAAACGGGGAAAGTTAGCTCCTCGGTTTATTGGTCCCTTTAAAGTTTTAGCTCGTGTTGGTGAAGTCACGTATCGTTTGGAATTACCCGAAGAGCTTGCGGGGATTCATAATACATTTCATGTTTCCCATCTCCGTAAGTGTCTTGCGGATGATTCATCATGGGTGCCGTTAGACGAAATTGAGCTAAACAATAAGTTAGAGTATATTGAGGAGCCGATTGCCATACTCGATGAGAAGGTCGAAAGGTTGAGGCATAAAGAGGTTAGGACTTTTAAAGTTCAATGGCGTCGTAGTAAGGGTTCCGAGTTTACTTGGGAGCCTGAAGAATTCGTGTTGGTTTATCTTCCCTCTTGTCATGCGGCTTGGATTGTGAGGACGCAATCCGAATAAGTGGGGGAGAGTTGTAAGACCCTAATCAGTTTGTACAGCAGTGTAAATATGTTACATAGAGTGTGGGTGATGTTGTGCTGTTAAACAGAAGTCACTGAGTGAGCTGAGCCTAGTGCGCGCCGCGCACACTAAAGGGAGCGCGCCGCGCACCCCTTACTGTAGCCTGGTTCCAGCTTTTTAAATCAGATATTTTGATGGGCATTTTGGTAAATTCACTTATGGAAGGGTTAGAGACAGATAGGTCAGTTTGTGGAGCACCATTACTCCATAATCAACAACCTTATCACTTTAACTTTGATTCTAGAGAGAGATTGTGATTTTTGAGAGAGAAAGCTTAAATCCAAGAGGAAGGAGCTTGTTTTGGGTTAAAGTTCAAGCATTAAAGTCATTCATCTTATCTCTAGCTTCGTTGTGGTGGTTGTGGTATGTTCTAATTTTATTTTCCTTACTTTGATTTAGTGTAAGGGTTAGGGTTTGAGTAAATGATGAACACAAAACCCATTATTGGTGATTTTGGGTGTTCTTGGGTAAAATTGAGTCTTGAATACTAATTGGTGACTAGTCTAGGGTTTCAAAGTATTAAATGATGTTTATGAACCCTAATTGGTGAGTTAATTGCTAACACACCTAGTTATTTAGTAAATGGGTGTTGGTTAGTTAGTGGATGACCCGAAATGGGTGTGTTATCTTAAAATGGTTATTTGGGTAATAAATTGACCTAGTTTGGAAAGATGGGTATGAATTACCTTAATTATGTATTAGTTGGTGTTGTTGGACCTTAATCACTAGCTTTAAAGTGATTAGTGGTGGTCTTGACTTTAATTGGGCGGTTTTGGTATAAATGGGCGATTTAATACATTAAGTCATTAAATGCTCATGTGTAAGTGTTAGTATTGAGTCCACTTAGCTTGTGTGTTGATCAAGTACTTATTATATTAGGTACTTTGCTTTGAAGCTTGTGGAGGTTGAAATCGTCATCTAATTGTTAAGGTGAGTGGAATAATTATATGCGTATATATATAATGTATCTATTTGTTGTAGCGTGAAAGGTGTAGTGTCGAGGTGTTAAGACACCACGTTTCACGTGAAGAGTGTAGCATCGAGGTGTTAAGATGCCACTCGGGTGTAGCATCGAGCTGTTAAGATGTCACCTAGGAGTGTAGTGTCGAGGTGTTAAGACACCACTCCGTAAAATAATGAGTGTTGCATCGAGGTGTTAAGATGCCACTCGGGGTGATGTGCCGAGGTGTTAAGGTGCCACCCTAGGGGTTAGTGGTGCGAGGTGTTAAGTGCCCTAATGGATGTTATGAACACCGATGGCGTTTTCGCGAGCGGCGTTCCCTTGTACTATTGGTCGACCATGGTTACTTGTGTTGTAAGCATATTATATCATTTCGAGTTATATTATTATGCGGTTGTTGCTAGCTTGTGGTATTGGAGATTATAGCTTGTTAATGTGACGATAAGCTAATTGTGTTGCTAGCATGTTTGCGGTTTGTGTAAGTGTATGCAAGTAGGTATAATTATATATGTATTCGTATAATTATTGCATTCACTAAGCTTTGCTTACCCTCTCGTTGTTTACCATTTTATAGGTTCGGTTTTGGACAAGGGTAAGGGCATCGTATTGGACTAGAGATCACGCTTGATGCTAGGGGACGCTTTTGGCTTTAGTAGCTCTTGGAGTTTGACCGGTAGTTGGGTAGTTTAATCCCAAACGCCATGCTCATTGTGTAGTTTGGAACTTAAACTTTTTGGTGGTCGAAACTCTAAACTTGTATTAAACTTGTATTTTGGGTCGTGTGGGCCCTGCTTGTAAAACATCATTTTTATGTTTGATTCGTGTTAGTTTTACATATATGAGTTTGTTGTGAAAAGCGTTCGGTCTAAAAGTGTCGGGAAGTCGAAGATCTTTTCGCGAAAAATGGACATTTTGATCAGAACTGTCTCAGGCCTTGTGCGCGCTGCGCATAGGCAGTGGTGCGCGCCGCGCACCCTCCAGATCAGTTTTAAATTTTTTTTTATTCCACGTTTTTGGTTGGTTAACGGGTTGGGTCGTTACAAGCCACTCTTAAACCACCATGTTCATCTCTCTCTTCTCTCTCTCTCTTTATCTACCTCTCTCATTTTTTAAACATAGTTCGAACCAAGGAACCAACGAACAACCACCTCAATCACTTGATTGTGTTGTTACGATTAAAATCACCATCCAACAATCATCATACGGGCACCACAACCACCACCGGAACCATGGCTGCTGCTACAGTTTTTGTCATTATATCTTGGGTTCATGTAAACACCTGCATCATACTTGCTGTTTCCACTTCTATCTTTTACCCAACGACACCTTCACCATTAATGGATTCCTGTTTATTGATCAATATCCCAAAACCGAGAACCACCTTCTCGTTTGCTGTTTTGATCACCATCACAACAAACCTCTTTGTTGCAACTCTACTACCGTCTTGTTGTTGTTTGAACGCCACCTGCTGAACAACCATCACCACCCTCTTCCCTCCCTCTCATCCACTCTCACTTCTATTTTTCTATTAAACCGCCACCCCATCGAAACACCACAAAAACACAATAACCTCTCTCCTATTGTTTGCTGTTGTTCGGTTAATATTACTGCAGTTCCTATTCTAGTTACTAATCCAGGGACGAAAGAAGTAACGAAGACGATGGGAAAAAGGTTAAATAGGTTTGCAGTTTAATGTTTTAGTCAAGTTGATGTATTAAATACATAAATATCTCAATTTGTTATGCAAGTGGGACTGGTACAATGAAATGGCCGACCAAGACAATTGCTTGCTATATAATATTACTTTCTTTATTATTTTCGCTGCTCAAACTCTATTAAACTCCATCGGACTGAGCCAACAACAAGGGAATGGAATTTGGGCTTCTTGTTTTGATTTGGGCCGAGAGCAAGCTTGGGTTTACAGTTGGGCCGAAAATTCTAATAAAGAATTATGATACAGCAAGTTGATTAGATGAAAGAAAGATAGAAGGTCATACGCGTATTATATTTTTTTCTTTTCTTGATAGAATCACGATGAGGTGATAACGAGAATTGATGATAAGATAAGAATGGTGCACGATGATGAACTAAATGATGATGATGGTTACCTTGCTTGATGAATTCGATGATGATGGAATGATAGGAGTAACACGATAATGATAGTGCTAACTTGATGATAATTGGGCATTAAGTTTAATATAGATGATGATGTTTATTATATACGTGATAATTGATGATGATAAATGATGAAATGGCAGACACTAAATGGGGTTTATTTAATTGAGTTTTGCTTCTGGGCTTAACATATGAATGGATCGTAAAATTTGGGATTTACAATCCTAACTAAATCAGAAAGTAACAGATAGAGTAGTGGTCTGGGGTGTTGCTGGGTTATTCAAGAGGTTGCGGGTTCGAGCCCGAGCACTGGCATTTATTTTTAGAAAAGCTTTAAAGGTAGTTTTCTATATTATTATTATTATTATTATTATTATTATTATTATTATTATTATTATTATTATTATTATTATTATTATTATTATTATTACGAACATAAGTATTATTATTATTAAAAAATTATTATTATTATTATTATCATTATTTTTATTACTAGAATTATCATTATTTTTACAACAAGTAAATATTATGCATATAAAATTATACTTATAATAATATTACATATAATAAACATATTTTTATATAAACATTCATATATAAAATGATGTATTTTTAATATAATATTAATCATATATAAATATAACTATATAAATATTAGTCATTTTTTTAAAGATACATATAAATTAAATATATAACTTAGGATATAATAAACTTGTTCGATTATAATTATATGTGTTAATATATGTATATATATATAAATGATATAGGCTTGTGAATCCGAGATCAACCCTACATTTGTTAAATGATGTTATATGTATTTTTACTACAAAATACAATACGGTGAGTTTCTGTAACACCCCAGCTTAACATGACCACAATTTTGTCCGCTTTGTCCGCAGGCGCACGACTTTTTCCTGGCAACCGCACACGAGAAGCACTTTCCCCGGAGGTCACCCATCCTGGTAGTGCTCTCGCTCGAGCACGCTTAACTACAACGTACTCACACTTCTGCTCAGCCTGTGGTCCCAAAACGCGTTGTGTCATTTAAGCGTGGGTATTACCTTATAATCCCATGATCACTCATGTCTGTGGGCGATGTGAGATTTGCCTAGGGTGTTACATTCACCCCCCTCAGGGACTCATCGTCCTCGATGAGGTTTGCCCCACCACCCCCAACGACACATGAGTGGCTCTGATACCATTCTGTAACACCCTAGCTTAACATGACCACAATATTATCCGCTTTGCCCGCAGGCGCACGGATTTTTCCTGGCAACCACACACGAGAAGCACTTTCCCTGGAGGTCACCCATCCTGGTAGTGCTCTCACTCGAGCATGCTTAACTACAACGTACTCACACTTCTGCTCAGCCTGTGGTCCCAAAACGCGTTGTGTCATTTAAGCGTGAGTATTACCTTATAATCCCATGATCACTCATGTCTGTGGGCAATGTGGGATTTACCTAGGGTGTTACAGTTTCATTTGCTCCCTTTTTAATTGCTTTTGCAATATATATTTTTGGGCTGAGAATACATGCGCTGCTTTTATAAATGTTTACGAAATAGACACAAGTACTTATAAATATATTCTACGTTGAGTTGTACCACTAGCATATTTCCCTGTAGCTTGGTAACTACTATTTACATGGGTATTGTAAACGCGAATCCTGTTGATAGATATATCGGGCCTGACAACCCCAACCGGACTGGACGACCAGTATTCAACGGTTGCACAGTACTTCGTTCAGTGACTACACTTGGTACAATGTAGTGAGATTTCATAATAAAGGGAATATGCGGCGTTGATTAAATGTTAAGTATGGTTACCAAGTGCTCAACCACTTAGAATGCTTTACATACACTTGCGAGTGTATTATGTTTATGATTATGAAATCTTGTGTTCTATTAATATATTGAAATGATTGTTATGATAAACCTATGAACTCACCAACCTTTTGGTTGACACTTTTAAGCATGTTTATTCTCAGGTACGAATTAAGTCTTCCACTGTGCATTTGCTCATTTTAAGGACATTACTTGGAGTCGATCATCGCAATGGGACCAAATGTTAATGACTTCGTCCAGGTGGATAAGGACGGGTCCTTTCAGTTGGTATCAGAGCGGTGGTCTTACCGAACCAGGTCTTGCATTAGTGTGTCTAACTGATAGTTGTTTAAATGCATTAGTGAGTCTGGACTTCGACCGTGTCTGCATGTCAAAAGTTTTGCTTATCATTTCTAATCGGAAATCATCTGCTTATCATCCTTAGGAAATTACCTGCTTATCATTCTTAGTCTAAACATGTCTTACTGCCTCTATTGCATAGACAGTGTATAGATAAATTCATATCTTAGCGTATCTGTTATTGTTACCTTTGCCTGACAGCTTCCGTAGATTCCTCCGTAACATATGGGATTTTAGTATTATATATGCATATGTAAATTATGTATTGTATGGTACTAATCTACATCCTATAATCTGTTTCTTATCAAAAATTATTCATCTGATCGTACGAGATGAATCCCTCCACCAGTTCGAGTCCCTCAGATTTCGATAGCTATTCCGATAGTTATTCCAACAGCTATTCCGATATGGATTTCCACTCGAGCTCCGAAAGCAGTGTAACCGGAATGAATCAACCAATCAGCTATCATCTATTCTGAATGAATTGGAGATGGGTTCGTGGTCGACTTAATCAATGGAGACGCGAAGAAGGCGATCCTTTCCACCAACCAAATTGCCCTCTTGACGATGAACCTGAAGCACTTACCGCCGAACCTGTTCGAGACACCATTTTCTCTCTCATTTCCAGAGTATCTCGTCACAATTATATTCTATCCACAATTCTAAAGCTTATGCATCTACTCGTTCTGACCGACAATCATCCCGGAGCAATACAAGAAGTCAACGAACTTTGTGCTCGAGTAATAGTTTTGGAAAATATGGTGTAAAACTTACCAGCTTCAGCAACATCACCGACATCAACAGGACCACCAGCAATAGCACCCATACCATCAACAACACACGCCTCAGCATCCCATTCTGTACCTCGAGTATAATCATCATTCCACATATCGTTCTACATCATTTATCTTCGTTCGACATGGCGATTATGTAAATTCTAATGTTTTAGATATTATATATTCTTGTTCTAACGGTAAATCAGATGAGTTAATATCATATTAACTCATTAAATCCATGATTACGTCTGAGGAAAATATATATGTAAGTATATTTTCATTAAGATTGTAGTTAAAAATTCTTTTGTACAAACTGTGAATGATGAAAATATTTTAATGGGTAGGTAATACCCGAGGAATATTTAAGATTTCACATTAATAAGTTACACTGTACATTCTTCGAATCTGATTCAATAAGCCAACTACTATCCTACTTACACCCACAGATATGCGTATCTGTTCACCGCAGAATAACCTTTTTCATTCAATTTCATATTTGGATTTTGACCTATCAGAATCCGACAAGTGGCATAATGAAGAAAACATTGGACAAAATAAAATTTGTTAGAAATAAACAAATTAACTATGTGAAATTTTGTTAAGAATCCACGCTAACGAATTCCTAGCTAACTGTTCCTAGCTAACTGATTACATTTTATTTATCGCAATTTATTTTATCGCAATTTAATTCTCGCAATTTTATTTATCGTCATTTAATTCCTGTTATTTATTTACGCATTTAAATATCGGGACACGTATACAAGGTTTTGACATATCATATCGACCCATCTATATAAATATTTCAGAACAACCATAGACACTCTATATGCAGTAATGTGGGAGTTAGCTATACAGGGTTGAGGTTGATGCCAAAATATATATACTTTGAGTTGTGATCGAGTCTGAGACATGTACACGGGTCACGATACGTATTAATTAATTCGAATATTATATATTAAACTATATATGAATTATTGGACTGTTAAATGTGGACTATCGACTGTGGACGAATAATATTAGACAATTAAAATGAATTAAAATACTGATTATAACATATGAAACTAAATAATTCTTCAAGTTTGCCACTTGATTTCATCTTAAACCTCATTTGTATCTTGACGATTCCAATCTGCGTTCAAACCTTTCATGATTCTTGAAAACACCTCAATCGAGAGGATAAATCAATCGCACTTCATTTACGGAAGAAAAGATTTATGCATATAGTTATGCACCTGAAAAACTCTCAGAACCTGAGTAAACGTTTAACACGTATCTGTGCTAACTCCTTTGGCATTGTTGTTACCCAAAATAACTTTACAAACCCTTTTCAAGATAGCCAATTTTGTCACAACTCCAGCAAGAAAACTCCAACTTTTCGTTCGAAACAACCTTATTATAACCTTGTTATATATGCGTGTTCTTTTATTGTTACCGGGGAACCTTTCATATTCTACCATATTACCATCAGCGTTTAATCATCTAAAAACACAATTCTCCTGAAACCACCTCGGATTGATAACCGATGAAATCTTTAGAGAATATCTTGCTCCGAAGTCATGTTAAGATTTTGCGGAATTTTTTTTTTCCTTCATCAACCTTCGAACTTAGAAATTCCAAAATATCATCATAAATATCTACGATATTTCTGAGGATATTTTTATAAATATTTTACCCAAAATTATCTACCTCTTCGTGTTTTCTGTATTTCATTATATTGAAAACATCTATAAAATCTAAGTATGAATTATGAATGAATTGTGAAGAAGTGTTAGGAATTGATGCATGAGTTAGTATAATATAATGCGCTTGGCCAACGTGATTATATTACAGTAAGTCATGTCGAGTTTCTAATGAAACGTGATGATAGTTCACAGTAGATCATACCATCATCATGTGCCATGTTACACGACTCTTTCATTCTACTTCAGCTCTAAGCATATCACGGAAATATTTCCTTTGATATTTCTGATCTTCCGTAATTCCAACAGATGCTAATAAATTGTGCTATTTCATTTTTTCTAATTAGAAGAGTTCCTTAAATTCCTTGAATTCCGAAAAATTCACCATGACTACGTCAAAAGTTAAGACGAAACTTTTCACTCTTTTATAATAGCTTCACTCGTACGCTTCACATGATCGAATTGTTTTATCTATATTAATCCATAATGATAAAACTCTATTTATCAACTCATATTCGTCATAAAAACAATTTTATTGTTAGCCATGACGACCTCACTCAAATTTCGGGGACGAAATTTCTTTAACGGGTAGGTACTGTCACGACCCGGAAAATTTTGAATAATTTTAAACCAAACTCTCGATACGATAGTGTAATTTCAACAAGATAAGAAAAGTCTGTTAGGTTGAGTCTCAAAAATTTTGAACTATTTCATATATTAAATTGACCTTCGACCATTCCCGACGATTCACGAACAATTACTTGTAAATAAATATGTATATGTATGTGTGTGTGTGTATATATATATATATATATATATATACATATATATATATATATTAAATGATTGTAACCCTCGTTGATCATTCGATTATTATTTAGGTAAACTTAATTCCAGCTTATGTGATTTTAAAAAGATAAACGATGATCCATAATTAAGATATATAAAATTTGGGATCATTAAAAATATTTTTACTTTGAAGAGTTGAGTTTTAGGACTCTGTATATATTACTTGGAATTAAAAATAAATTATAGACGAACATTTTTATCAGGTTTCAAACAGGTATTGAGTGAAATAATTTAATATGTTTAATCAAAAAATTTAGGATTTTTAGGAATACTTTCATACGTCAACTGTTTAGCAATGGACACTATATAGCACTCCGTGAAGTGTCGGTAACATGTATACAATTAAATTTCACGAGAACTTGTTTGGTTACTGTTTCTTGTTTGGTTACTGTTTCTTCATTGAATTTAAGTATTATCATATTATTACTTTATCACTATCTTGTTCTATATATAGATATATGCATAATATAGGAACCCACTTCACCTTTCTATTTATGTTTTCAATATAAACCATCGGTAACCACTAACATGAGACAACCATCAACTAAAACCCCACCTGCAACTTCTAAAATGTTCGATAAACTGCTATTCGTGAGCTGATGTAATGGTTCGAAGAACACCAAACTGAGAACAACCACTCAAAACCACCTCGTGAATCGACACTAGACTATAACCATAAACACCGCCGGTTAACCCCATTATCATGAACCCACACCTACTTCATCAACAACCACAACACAAACCCATCTTGAACTCTCACTATTGATCACCCATGTCCACCACATCGCCACCGTGAGCCACTCTTAAACCACCATGTTCATCTCTCTCTTCTCTCTCTCTTTATCTACCTCTCTCATTTTTTAAACGTAGTTCGAACCAAGGAACCAATGAACAACCACCTCAATCACTTGATTGTGTTGTTACGATTAAAATCACCATCCAACAATCATCATACGGGCACCACAACCACCACCGGAACCATGGCTGCTGCTACAGTTTTTGTCATTATATCTTGGGTTCATGTAAACACCTGCATCATACTTGTTGTTTCCACTTCTATCTTTTACCCAACGACACCTTCACCATTAATGGATTCCTGTTTATTGATCGATATCCCAAAATCGAGAACCACCTTCTCGTTTGCTATTTTGATCACCATCACAACAAACCTCTTTGTTGCAACTCTACTACCGTCTTGTTGTTGTTTGAACGCCACCTGCTGAACAACCATCACCACCCTCTTCCCTCCCTCTCATCCACTCTCACTTCTATTTTTCTATTAAACCGCCACCCCATCGAAACACCACAAAAACACAGTAACCTCTCTCCTATTGTTTGCTGTTGTTCGGTTAATATTACTGCAGTTCCTATTCCGGTTACTAATCCAGGGACGAAAGAAGTAACGAAGACGATGGGAAAAAGGTTGAATAGGTTTGTAGTTTAATGTTTTAGTCAAGTTGATGTATTAAATACATAAATATCTCAATTTGTTATGCAAGTGGGACTGGTACAATGAAATGGCCGACCAAGACAATTGCTTGCTATATAATATTACTTTCTTTATTATTTTCGCTGCTCAAACTCTATTAAACTCCATCGAACTGAGCCAACAACAAGGGAATGGAATTTGGGCTTCTTGTTTTGATTTGGGCCGAGAGCAAGCTTGGGTTTACAGTTGGGCCGAAAATTCTAATAAAGAATTATGATACAGCAAGTTGATTAGATGAAAGAAAGATAGAAGGTCATACGCGTATTATATTTTTTTCTTTTCTTGATAGAATCACGATGAGGTGATAACGAGAATTGATGATAAGATAAGAATGGTGCACGATGATGAACTAAATGATGATGATGGTTACCTTGCTTGATGAATTCGATGATGATGGAATCATAGGAGTAACACGATAATGATAGTGCTAACTTGATGATAATTGGGCATTAAGTTTAATATAGATGATGATGTTTATTATATACGTGATAATTGATGATGATAAATGATGAAATGGCAGACACTAAATGGGGTTTATTTAATTGAGTTTTGCTTCTGGGCTTAACATATGAATGGATCATAAAATTTGGGATTTACAATCCTAACTAAATCAGAAAGTAACAGATAGAGTAGTGGTCTGGGGTGTTGCTGGGTTATTCAAGAGGTTGCGGGTTCGAGCCCGAGCACTGGCATTTATTTTTAGAAAAGCTTTAAAGGTAGTTTTCTATATTATTATTATTATTATTATTATTATTATTATTATTATTATTATTATTATTATTATTATTATTATTATTATTATTACGAACATAAGTATTATTATTATTAAAAAATTATTATTATTATTATTATCATTATTTTTATTACTAGAATTATCATTATTTTTACAACAAGTAAATATTATGCATATAAAATTATACTTATAATAATATTACATATAATAAACATATTTTTATATAAACATTCATATATAAAATGATGTATTTTTAATGTAATATTAATCATATATAAATATAACTATATAAATATTAGTCATTTTTTTAAAGATACATATAAATTAAATATATAACTTAGGATATAATAAACTTGTTCGATTATGATTATATGTGTTAATATATGTATATATATAAATGATATAGGCTTGTGAATCCGAGATCAACCCTACATTTATTAAATGATGTTATATGTATTTTTACTACAAAATACAATACGGTGAGTTTCATTTGCTCCCTTTTTAATTGCTTTTGCAATATATATTTTTAGGCTGAGAATACATGCGCTGCTTTTATAAATGTTTACGAAATAGACACAAGTACTTATAAATATATTCTACGTTGAGTTGTACCACTAGCATATTTCCCTGTAGCTTGGTAATACTATTTACATGGGTATTGTAAACGCGAATCCTGTCGATAGATCTATCGGGCCTGACAACCCCAACCGGACTGGACGACCAGTATTCAACGGTTGCACAGTACTTCGTTCAGTTACTACACTTGGTACAGTGTAGTGAGATTTCATAATAAAGGGAATATGCGACGTTGATTAAATGTTAAGTATGGTTACCAAGTGCTCAACCACTTAGAATGCTTTACATACACTTGCGAGTGTATTATGTTTATGATTATGAAATCTTGTTGTCTATTAATATATTGAAATGATTGTTATGATAAACCTATGAACTCACCAACCTTTTGGTTGACACTTTTAAGCATGTTTATTCTCAGGTACGAATTAAGTCTTCCGCTGTGCATTTGCTCATTTTAAGGACATTACTTGGAGTCGATCATCGCAATGGGACCAAATGTTGATGACTTCGTCCAGATGGATAAGGATGGGTCCTTTCAATGTACCTCGAAGCTGAACCTCATTAGTTGCGTGAAAGCACAAAATATTATGAAGAAGGGACGTCTTCCTGTCCTAGCGCATGTGAAAACGGTAGAAACTGAGGTGAAAAGTGTGAACTACGTTCGAATTGTGAACGAATTTTCCGATGTCTTCCCAGAGGAATTTCCTGGATTACCGCCGCCGAGATCCATAGAGTTTCAAATTGATTTAGTGCCAGGAGCAGCACCTGTAGCCCGCGCACCTTATAGACTCGCACCTTCCGAGATGCAAGAATTACAGAGCCAACTACAAGAACTACTTGATCGAGGATTTATCCAACCAAGCTTCTCGCCTTGGGGCACACCTGTGTTGTTTGTGAAGAAGAAGGATGGATCCTTCCGTATGTGTATCGACTACAGTGAGCTCAACAAATTGACTATCAAGAATCGGTATCCTCTTCCCCGCATTGACGATCTTTTTGATCAACTACAAGGATCGCGCGTTTACTCAAAGATCGATTTGCGATCCTATTATCACCAGTTGAGAGTAAAGGAAAGTGACGTAATGAAAACCGCATTCAGGACCCGTTATGGCCATTATGAGTTTCTCGTGATGCCATTCGGTTTGACAAATGTACCTGCCGTGTTCATGGATCTCATGAATCGTGTCTGCAAGCCGTACTTGGATAAGTTCGTTATCGTCTTCATAGATGATATCCTCATCTACTCTAAGAGCGAAGAAGAGCATGAGCAACACCTCCGACTAGTACTTAAACTCCTGAGACAAGAGCAACTTTACGCCAAATTCTCCAAGTGTGAATTTTGGTTGAAGGAAGTACAATTTCTGGGTCAAGTTGTGAGCGACCAGGGTATCAAAGTTGATCCCACCAAGATTGAAGCTATCAGTAAGTGGGAGACTCCCACTACTTCGATCCACATTCGCTAATTCCTAGGTCTCGCCGGTTACTACTGAAGGTTCATTGAAGGATTTTCTCTGATTGCGCGTCCTTTGACCGCACTGACTCACAAGGGCAAGAAGTTCATTTGGGAACCCGCACACGAATTAGCATTCCAAACTTTGAAGAAGAAGTTAACCACCGCACCTATCTTATCACTCCCTGAAGGCAGTGACGATTTCGTCGTTTATTGGGATGCATCGAAAAGTGGTTTTGGTTGTGTACTGATGCAACGATCAAAGGTTATTGCCTATGCTTCTCGCCAATTGAAGATTCACGAGCGGAACTACACTACACATGATCTTGAACTTGGAGCCGTTGTCTTTGCGCTCAAATTGTGGAGACACTATCTTTATGGAACTAAGAGCACTATCTTTACCGATCACAAGTGTCCCCAACACATCTTCGATCAGAAGCAACTGAATATGAAATAGCGTCGATGGATCGAGACGCTAAACTACTATGATTGTGAACTTCGTTATCATCCTGGCAAGGCCAATGTTGTAGCTGACGCTTTAAGCCGAAAGGAGAGGACGGCACCTCTTCGTGTTAGGTCTCTGAACATCACCATCCATTCGAATCTCAATAGACAGATCAGAGTAGCCCAAGATGAGGCTCTCAAGGAGGAGAATATATCTCATGAGCATTTGAACATACTTGTCTCTCGATTCGAGGTTAGGGAGTCTGGACTCCGATGTTATGCCGGAAGAATTTGGGTACCTCTTTATGGAGATCTACGGAACCTTATACTTGATGAAGCACACAAATCGAGATATTCGATTCATCCTGGAGCGGGCAAGATGTACCACGACCTTAAAGAACAGTATTGGTGGCCGAATCTTAAGAAGGACGTTGCGACTTATGTTGGTAAGTGTTTAACTTGCTCGAAGGTCAAAGCCGAGCATCAAAGACCCTCTGGATTACTTCAACAGCCGGAAATCCCACAATGGAAGTGGGAAAGGATAACGATGGATTTCATCACCAAGCTACCAAAGACGATGGGCGGATACGATACTATCTGGGTCATCGTTGACCGTCTCACGAAATCTGCACACTTCCTAGTGATGAAGGAAACTGATACAATGGAAAGACTTGCTCAACTATACATCAAAGAGGTTGTATCTCGTCATGGTGTACCTTTAACGATCATCTCCGATCGCGATCCCCGTTTTGCTTCTAGATTTTAGCGTTCATTACAAGAAGCCATGGGAACCCGTCTCGACATGAGTACTGCTTATCACCCACAGACCGACGGGCAAAGTGAACGCACGATTCAGACCTTGGAAGACATGTTGCATGCATGTATCATTGATTTCGGAAAGGCCTGGGAAAGGCATTTGCCGCTAGCCGAATTCTCGTACAACAACAGTTATCACTCGAGCATTAATGCTGCACCTTTCGAAGCATTGTATGGCCGTAAGTGCCGATCTCCTATTTGTTGGGCCGAAGTAGGTGAAAAGCAAATCACCGGACCCGAGGTAGTCCATGAAACAACGGAGAAGATTGCTCAGATTCAAGCTAGACTTAAGACTGCCCGCGATCGTCAGAAGAGTTATGCCGATCTTAAACGTAAAGACTTTGAATTCAACATTGGTGATCGTGTTATGTTGAAGGTGGCACCTTGGAAAGGTGTGATTCGTTTTGGAAAACGTGGAAAGTTAAACCCACGACACATTGGTCCTTTTGAGATCTTGGAACGTGTTAGACCCGTTGCTTACCGTCTAGACCTTCCGACACAATTGAGCTCAGTTCATCCTACCTTCCACGTGTCAAACTTGAAGAAGTGTCTTGCTGCACCTGAACTTATCATACCATTTGAGGAACTTACGATTGACGACAAACTCCACTTTGTGGAAGAACCTGTTGAAATTATGGATCGTGAGATCAAAACTTTGAAACGCAATAAGATTCCGATCATCCGAGTACGATGGAATGCCAAACGAGGACCTGAGTTTACTTGGGAGCGAGAGGATCAAATGATGCGGAAGTATCTTCACCTTTTCCCGACTCCTCCATCTACCTCAGCTTAAAATTTCGGGACGAAATTTTCTTTAACAGGTGGGTAATGTAACGACCCTAGATTTTCCAACGTTTATTTATTAATAATTGTTATTATTAATACTTATGATTTAACGAATGTATGTTATTACATTTACATGTTGCCATGATTGCCCGTACTTGACTTTAATTGCCCGAAACGTCTTTGTGACACATGAAACTTTCACGAATAATATTTTTAGAATATTATTTACATTCATGATTGATTTTATTAATCATTTTAATTAACTAAAGTTGTTAGTTAATTACTTGGGCTTTATTTGGATTTATTTGTTAATTACATACAACTTGGGCTTTTAATTGAACATGGGCTTATAAAGCCCACCCTACTTCATTCATGGACTCTTAAGCCCATACTTACATGTAAGTATTATTTATGACACAACTAGTTAGTTTATTTCATTAAGAATCTTGTTACTAGTTAGTTACTTGTTATCCCCATGCATGCACCCTTAATAACCAAACCTTTTAAGCTTTACATGCTAGTGACTTGTGGATTTTTGCCCTTCCCATCTTGGTTGCTCAAACCGTCGGCCTTGGGTGTTTACAAGGGAGAGATTCTTTTTTTTTTTTGACTACTTGAAACACTTGCATTTTCTCTCATTCCAAAAACACTCTCATACTTGCAACTCTTTTACTCTCTTTTTCTCTCTAAATATTGTAAGTATCATGAACACTTCTTCCTCTTTTCTTGGCTTAAAAACTGAACCAAACAACACTCTCATCATCATTCTTTTGTTGATTGTTATTGTTACTTACTTGTAGTTATTTTGTTTACTAGTTCCTTGTTGTTGTTACTTACTTATTGTTGTTACATACTAATTACTAAGAAGCAAACTTTCTAGTTTGATTCTTCTTTTATCTTGTATTTACAAGAACACTCAAGAACTAACTTTCTAGTTATGTTCTACATTTATTGTTTCAAAGATTGTAAGTTCATGGTTGAAAATCATTACTTGTAATTCATGTTGGTAAACTTTAAAGTTGACTTTCTTAAAGATCAAACTTTGGTTTGAATCTTTAAAGTATGAACAACCCATGAACTAGTTACTAGTTTACTTAGTTTACTTCTTCATATTATGCACTTTAAATTCATGTTTGTTGGTTAAAATTGGTCAAGTGTTACTAGTTAACTTTGATCTCATTTATCTTGAACAAAAGTTAACTTTAAAAGTTCAAGAACATGTAAGTAAGCTTTCTTTAATTATAACTTTGTACACTTATGTTAGATCTAGACTTTTGAGTCTTGAATCTTCAAAATCTAACTAAGAACTATGTTCTACAACTTAAGATCTTGATTTCATAAGTTCACTTTCAAGTTTGTAACTTATTATTAGTTTTAAAGTTCATGTATGTGTTAGATCTAAGACTTTGATGTAACTTTGGTTCATCAAACTTCATACAACTCTTAATTGAGTTGTGCTACATGTCTTAGACCTACACTTATGTCATAATAGTCAAAACTTGGTTAATATTAATTTTACATTTCATGTATGTGTTGAATCTAAGACTTGATGTAACTTTGGTTCATCAAAACACTTGCAACACTTAAGTGAGTTGTGCTTCATATCTTAGACTTACACTTGGGTTATGATGGTCAAACCTTGGTGAAAACGATGTAAACACATCAACAAATTGTACACTTGAAGCTATATGCATCAAGGATGAGAACCATGATAAGCATCAAGCACCAAGAACCACCGGAACCTACTGACCCTACTGTTCTACTATTTCTGTGTCTGACCTGTACGACCTGGGCTACTGTAATTATGATTTTCAGACAGCTCTGTTCGAGTAGATAACTTTTCATATAGGAATTGTCTTAATCCGAGTTACGGTTTAGTATTTATGGCCCTCCGATCGTCACTATGTCCATTTAACGTTGTGCTGAAAATTCTGACCTACTCGCACTTAGACCGTCGCCACGGTCAAACGAAGATGATTTTGCTTCTGTAATTTTTACCACAACTAAAGGACTCATATATGGAGCCATGGACACTGGTCTCACCTTATTTCAGTAGGTATAGAGGCCATGGTGACTGACCGAACTCAGCCTTTGTTTTAAACTCTTTTCATGAACGAAACTTACTTTACACCTTTTGTTTGATGATGAATGATGATGACCTTTAAGACCTTATTTACATACTTTTAAAACTATTAGGACGATTTACTGACTTAGTACTATTTGACTTAGGTTAAGGACCCGTTTGGACAACCTTCATTACTTGCTTACTTTCCGAGTCATACTTTACCGCTACTTTATCATTGTGAGTTATAGCATTCCCTTTTTACTTTAACTTATTTTGGGAACTGAGAATACATGCGGATTTTATTCTTTACATACTAGGCACAAGTACTTAAACTTATATATGTGTGGGTTATACAACGGCATAAACATTCCCTTTAGCTCGGTAACGTTTAGTCATTGGTTTTTGAACCGGTGAACGCGAATCTTAGATATGGATCCATAGGGTTTGACATCCCCACTCGGGCTAGTCGCGCTAGCATTTAATGAGTGTTTAATACTTCGTAAACATACGCACTTGCCAAGTGTACTTTCATGGGGTATAAACGTTAAGTTAGTTACCAAGTGCCCACGGTTAACATATACTTTATCATACTGTTTTGAAACGCTCTTTGTAGCACTGAAATCTCGTAGCCTACCTTACTGAAAGGACCCGTCCTAATCCATCCGGATAAAGTCTATATCGATTACAAACGATTCACAATAGTTGGTTACATCGCGAGGTACTTGACCTCTATATGATACATTTTACAAACATTGCATTCGTTTTTAAAAGACAAACTTGCTTTATATCGAAAACTGATGACATGCAAATCATTTCATAATATATTCAACTATAATTGACTAAATAATAATCTTGATGAACCCGACGACTCGAATGCAACGTCTTTTGAAATATGTCATGAATGACTCCAAGTAATATCTTTTAAATGAGCAATTGCACAACGGAAGACTTCTTTCTTACCTGAGAATAAACATGCTTTCAATTGTCAACCAAAAGGTTGGTGAGTTCATTAGTTTAACATAAATAATCATTTCATAATTTTTAATAGACCACAAGATTTCATATTTCTATTTCTCATAAACATACGTCCCATTCATAGAGACAAAATATCATTCATATGGATTGAACACCTGGTAACCGACATTAACAATATGCATATTAGAATATCCCTAAATGGTAATAATACTTAATAATAATCCTTAATACACCAATAATAATCCTAAATGGTAACAATATGCATAATTTTAATAATAATACTTAATAATAATCCTAAATGGTAATAATAATACTTATAATAATATTTGTAGTAAAAATAATAATAATCTTAATGTTAATACTAATGTCTTTAATAATAATTATAGTTATGATAAATAATAATAATAAAAATGATACTTTTAATAATAATGATAGAAAAATGATAAATTAAATAATACCTTGAATAATATTAATAATAATAATAATAATGATAACTTTACTTAAATGATAATTTTTAATATTTTTAGTAATAAGAATAATAATAACATAACAATATTAGTAATAATAATAACTATAATGTCTAATATAATAATACTCTTACTAATAATGATATTAATAATGATTTTACTAATAATAATACTTCTAATAGTAATATTAGTGATAATATCTAATTTGGATCATGACTTAATTATAGTTTTACCCATTTTCATATTTATATTCATAATTCATAATTTATATGTATATAATATTATAATCCTTACAATAACTCTTATCATAATACTAACAATAATAATACTAAATAATAATACTTAATACACCAATAATAACACAATTAATAATAATCTTAATAATAACAATAATAAAATTAATAGGAATAATAATAATAACAATAAACAATAATAAAATTTGATAATGAGAGTTATACCCTCCTAAACATCATCGAGCATAATCGTCATTCATCATCACCATCGTCCATTATCATCATGATCTTCATTATCGTCATCATCATACTCAAATCATAATCATAAAATAATAATAAAAAATAATAAAAAAATTAATAATAGGTATGATAAATAATAATAATAATCATAAAAATAATAATGATAAAAGGTATACCATTATCATTATCATTTTCACATTTCATCATCATCATTAATACATATACCACGGCATCATCATCATCATCATCATCATCATATCTCGGCATCATCATCATCATCTCTTCGGCATCATCATCATCTCATACACCATCATCATAATTCGACATCATCACCATCATCATAATTCGACATCATCATCATCTCTTCGGCATCATCATCATCATCATCTCTTCGGCATCATCATCATCTCATACACCATCATCATAATTCGACATCATCACCATCATCATAATTCGACATCATCATCATCATTATAATTCGACATCATCATCATCATTATAATTATCATAACTCGGCATCATCACCATCATTATAACTCGACATCGTCACCATCATTATAAATATCACTGTTCATCGTCTCCTCCATCCGTCATCATCATTATCTCCTCTTTATCATCAACCTCCCTCATAATATCAATATCATCACCTCAACACCATCGTTATAATTTATGTATCATCATCATCGTTATCACAAAATAGTAGCAGCAATAAAAGAGCAGCACAGCAGCAGCAGGTGGGTCTGGGTGGTGGTTTACGACGGTTGAAACAGAAGCAAAAGCAGTATGCAGTAGCAGTAGCCTGTGATGATTTAATGGTGTTCTTCGATTGAAACAGAAAAAGAAAACAGGAACTAGTAGCTGCAATTTTACGGTGGTTTTGGTGGTGGAGATTGACGACGGTTTTCAATAGAAGCAGTATAGTTTTCGTGCAGCTTAGTAGTTGCAGTGATGGTAGTTTTAATGGTGGTTTAAGGTTTGTATGATCGTTGATGATTTTTCGAAGTAGAGAGGGAAAGAGATATAGAGAGAGAGGGAGGTGAAGATGGTGGAGGTTATAGTAGGGTTCCGGTGGTGATGGGAGGTAAAAGGTGACATGGTGGCAGGCGGTGGTGGTGAGGTGGTGGCGGTGTCTCTCCTTCTCTTCTCTTCCCTTAAACATATACATATATTACATATATATATATATATATATATATATATATATATATATATATATATATATATATATATATATTATGTATTATATATAATATTTATAATATTTAATATTAATAATAATAATAATAATTAAAACATAAGATATTGATAAGTGAATGATTGGAACATATACAGTACGCACTCTGCCGACACTTGATAGAGGATAGGTGTATCGTGTCCATTGCTAAACAGTTACGAAATAAAAAGTGTCCCTAAAAATCCCAAATTTTTAGATTAAACATATTTAATTATTTTACTCATTATCTGATTGAAACCTGATTAAAAATGTTCGATAAATATTTATTTTCTGTTCCAATCTATATGTACGGAGTACCAATATTCAAACTAAAAAAGGTAAAAATATATTTAACAAATCTAAGATCTTCGAAATCAATTTGCAGTTCAACTTTTATTTCAATCCATCATGAACAAGTACTATATCTATATTAAAATTAACAAAACGTCAACCGAGTGTTACTAACGTTTACTAATTAAGCTCGAAATCAATTATTTTTAATATGTTCCCATTCTATATAAAAACAGTTTTAAAATTAGTAAGTTTAATTACTAAAACAAATATATTATATATTTTTAAATAATTAGATTTAATATAACTTTATATATTTACAAATAATATTTATATACATAATTATATATATATATATATATATATATATATATATATATATATATATATATATATATATATATATATATATATATATCTATATATTTATAAATATTGTTTCCATTACAACGCATGTTATTTTACATATTTAATTCTAACAGTTTAATCATATATTATTTCAATAATATCTATATACGTCTATTTATATAGTTGTTCGGGGTAATTGATTACATTAGCACAATTTAAAGTTTTTGAAAACATTAACATTACAGACCTTGCTTATCGTGTCAAAACTATATAAAGATTAAGTTTAAATTTGGTCGGAAATTCTCGGGTCATCACAGTACCTACCCGTTAAAGAAATTTCATCCCGAAATTTGAGTGAGGTGGTTATGGCTAACAATAAAAAAATGTTTTCATGACCAATATGAGTTGATAATTAGAGGTTTATCATCATTGAATAATAATGATAAAACAATTCGATTATTCTAAGAATACGAATGAAGCTATCGCAAAATAGTGAATTGAATAAAATAAGATCTTTCCTTATCTTTTGACGTAAACAGGGTTGAATTCTGGAATTCATGGGATTTAAAAGAAAATCTTGAAGATCTTTAAGATCTGATTCTTCGGCGAATAAGGAAATTAAGATCTCTCGAATTAAATGCAGTGATCTGTTTCGATTACTCTGTCTGATATTTCCATTATAAATTAAACTCTTCCGTTCCATTATTCTCACCATTCCTATACTTTCCTTCTTGTTTCATATATTCAAAGGATTCTGAGAATGCTTAATCCAGTTCTGATCCTTGTCCCCATTCTTATTATCGCAACAATCATTCTCATTTTCCAACTTCCACCAGAGGAATCTGCTTTCTTCTACTTCGCCCTCGGGATTATAATGCTTTTTATTCTCCCGTGTCTTTATGTTGCGATAAACATTGATATACACGGTTTGTAATTTATGTGTTGTTATCGGGCTTTTTATTCTCCCTTATTTTTCAAAGCTCTATGCTTTTGTTTTCTCTTCCCGACTCAAGTCAAGCGAATAATGGTCCAGAATTTGTAGATATAGAGTTTCAAATTATCATAATATACAAGGTAGAAAGGAAAGGTAGTAGCATGATTTGTTTTGTCAAATTACCTGAAACACTGAGAATAGAACTATCAAGAATATATGTTCTTGATATGTTTATATATCAAATAAAATGTAAGAGTCGTGTAACATGGCACATGATGACGTTATAATCTGTGAATCATCATATCCCATTTAGAAACTCAGCATGACTTACTGTAATATAATCACGTTGATCAAGTGTCATTATATTATACTAACTCATGCATCAGTTCCCAACATTACTTCGATAACATTCATATTTTAAGCTCGAAATTTTACAGAATATAGAAACTAACAGTTTCTATATGATGTAACACTGATATCATGATGAGATTAATGATTTCAGATAAGAATAGTTATGAAAATATCTTCAGAAATATGTAGGATATTTATAATGAAAGATACGATAATATCTTTGAATATCTAAGATCAGAGAATGATGGAGACTATTATCTGCAAGGGTTTATAGTAAGGAGCAAGATATTCACTAAAGACTTTAGCAGACCTTGAATCATTTGAATTCTTTGAAGTCAAACTTATTCTTTGTGATTTGTCCACGGCTTTCTTCCTAGTTTCGCATAATCTGCTTTTCGGTACTAAATTTTCTATTGAATGTTTCCAACATAATGATACACAGGAAGCATGAGGAGGTATATAATTTCGGACGAGAATATTTATGAAAATATCCTCAGAATTATCGAAGATATTGATGATGATATTTTGGAATTTCTAAGTTCGATGGTTGATGGAGAAAGATTTTCCGCAAGATTTTAACATGACTTCAGAGCAAGATATTCTCTAACGGATCCAGAATTATCTGGATTCTTTGAATATAGGGTATGGTCCTTGTATTTGTCCTTGGTCTCCTTCATGGTTAACTCTATCCGTTTTCCAGTTCCAACATTTCTGAGCTTTTCCAACATATTATTCTTTATCATTAAACTTCCAACGACTAAGGTCGTTTACGGTTATCTACAGTTTCTGCTGCTTCATTCAGCTTTTTCAAAGTTCAATGTATTAATTCGTAGGCTGGGTGCTTTTCAAAATTTCCGAATGGAAGATTATTATTCTAAAAGATAAATGTTATACATATAACTGTTGATGTAGATATGCTGTGAGTTTTCAAAGTACTGATTGCCGATTCCTCTACATTTACTGCTACCATATCTAAATCATTAGTTATCGATCCGAGGTGATTTTAAGAGAATTGTGTTTTTAGATGATTAAACGCTGACGGTAATATGGTGGAATATAAAAGGTTATACGGTAACAATAAAAGAACATACATATAAGTCAAGGTGATAATAAGGTTGTTTCGAACGAAAAGTCGAAGTTGATTTGCTGAAGCTGTGACAAAATTTGCTACCTTGAAAAGGGATCGCAAAGTTATTTTTTTTTATTTTTTTTTGCTAATAAATGCCAAAGGATCTGACGCGGCTACGTGTTAAACTTTTACACAATTGCCGAGAGTTTCTTAGGTGCATAACTATATGCATAAATCTTTTCTTCCGTAGATGAAGTGCGGTTGATTCATCCTATCGATTGAGGTGTTTTCAAGAATTATGAAAGGTTTGAACGCAGATTGTAATAGTCAAGGTACTAATGAAGTTTAGAATGAAATCAAGTGGCAACTTGAAGAATTGTTTAGTTTCATATGTTATAATCAATATTTTAATTCATTTTAATTGTCCAATGTTATTAGTCCACAGTAAATAGTCTAATGATTCATATATAATTTAATATAATATTCGAATTAATTAATACGTGTCGTGACCCGTATACGTCTCAGACTCAATCACAACTCAAAGTATATATATTATTATAGAATCAACCTCAACTCGATCATTACTGTATATAGAGTGTCTATGGTGATTCCAAATAATATATATAGATGCGTCGATATGATATGTCAAAACCTTGTATATGTGTCCCGGTATTTAAAGTGCGTAAAATAAATAACAGAAATTAAATAACGATAAATAAAGTGCGTAAAGTAAATAACAGAAATTAGATAACAATAAATAAAATTGCAAGAATTAAATTGCGATAATTAAATTGCGATAAATAAAATGTAATACGGAATTAACAGTTAGCTAGGAACAGTTAGCTAGGATTTTGTTAGCGTAGATTCTTAACAAAATTTCATATTGTTAATTAGTCTGTTTCTAATCAATTTTTATTGTGTCCATTTTTCTTCATTATGCCACTTGTTGGATTCTGATATGTCAAAATCCTAATAGGAAATTGAATTTGAATGAAAATAGTTATTCTTTGGTGAACGGATACGTATATCGGTGGATGTAAGTTATGATAGTATATGACTGTTGAAACAGATTCGAAGAACGTACAGTGTAACTTATTAATGTGAAATTTAAATATTCCTCGGGTATTACCTACCCGTTAAAATATTTTCACCATTAACAGTTTGTACAAGAGAATTTTTAATTACAATCTTTATGAAAACATATATACATATATATTTTCTTCAGGTGTATACATGGATTTAATGAGTTAATATGATATTAAACTCATTTGCTTTCCGGTTGGAACTAGAATAAATAATCTCTAAAACTTTAGAGATTACATATTCGCCATGTCGAACGAAGATAAATAAGGTAGAATGATACGTAAAACGAAGATCATACTCAAAGTACAGATGATGATATTGAAGCATGGATTGTTGATGGTACCGGTGCTGTTATCGATGGTACTGTTGGTGCCGGTGATGTTGCTGAAGCTGGTACATTTTTCACCATATTCTCCGAATTGATTATTCGAGCGTGAAGTTCGTTGACTTATTACTCCAGGATGATTGTCGATCGGAACGAGCGGATGAATAAGGTTCAGAATTGTGGATAGAATATAATCTTATCGAGTTACCCTAGAAATGAGACTGAAAATGGTGTCTCGAACAGGTTCGCCGGTGCACGCTTCAGGTTCATTGTGAGGTGAATTCGGTTGGTGGAAGGGATTGCCTTCTGCGCGTATCCATTAATCAGTCGACTACGAACCCATCAAATGAATTGATAATGGCTGATTGGTTGATTCATGACGATGACGCTGTTTTCGGAGTTTAGGTGGACATCTATATCGGAATAGCTGTCGGAATAACTATCGGAATAGCTATCGGAATCTGAGGGACTCGAACTGGTTACAAGATTCATCTCGCACGATCATATGAAGGATTTTCGATAAGAAATAGATTATAGTATGTAGATTAGTACCCTGCAATACATAATTTACATATGCATATATAATACTAAAATCCCATAAGTTACGGAGGAATCTACGGGAGTTGTCAGACAAAGTTACAGTAACAGATACGCTAAGATATGAAGTAGCAGATACGCTAAGATATGAGTTTTGTCTATACACTATTCATGCAGTCAATGCAGTAAAACGTGTCTAGACTAAGAATGATAAGTAAGTGATTCTCTAAGAATGATAAGCAGGAAATTTTTGACACAAAATGATAAGCAAAACTTTTGACATGCAGACACGGTCGAAGTCCAGACTCATTAATGTATCCTAACAACTTATCAGTTAGACACACTAATGCAGACATGGTTCGCTAAGACCACCGCTCTGATACCAACTGAAAGGACCCGTCCTAATCTATCCGGACAAAGTCTATATCGATTACAAACGATTCACAATAGTTGGTTACATCGCGAGGTACTTGACCTCTATATGATACATTTTACAAACATTGCATTCGTTTTTAAAAGACAAACTTACTTTATATCGAAAACTGATGACATGCAAATCATTTCATAATATATTCAACTATAATTGACTAAATAATAATCTTGATGAACCCGACGACTCGAATGCAACGTCTTTTGAAATATGTCATGAATGACTCCAAGTAATATCTTTTAAATGAGCAATTGTACAATGGAAGACTTCTTTCTTACCTGAGAATAAACATGCTTTCAAGTGTCAACCAAAAGGTTGGTGAGTTCATTAGTTTAACATAAATAATCATTTCATAATTTTTAATAGACCACAAGATTTCATATTTCCATTTCTCATAAACATACGTCCCATTCATAGAGACAAAATATCATTCATATGGATTGAACACCTGGTAACCGACATTAACAATATGCATATTAGAATATCCCCATCATTCCGGGATCCTCCTTCGGACATGATATAAATTTCGAAGTACTAAAGCATCCGGTACTTTGGATGGGGCTTGTTGGGCCCGATAGATCTATCTTTAGGATTCGCGTCAATTAGGGTGTCTGTTCCCTAATTCTTAGATTACCAGACTTAATAAAAAGGGGCATATTCGATTTCAATAATTCAACCATATCATGTAGTTTCAATTACTTGTGTCCATTTCGTAAAACAGTTATAAAAGCAGCGCATGTATTCTCAGTCCCCAAAAATATATATTGCAAAAGCATTTAAAAAGGGAGCAAATGAAACTCACGCATATAAATATTGTAAAACAGTTAATAAAGCATTTGCATGTATTCTCAGCCCAAAAACGTAAAGAGTAAAAGGGAGCAAATGAAACTCACGCATATAAATATTGTAAAAAAGTTAATAAAGCATTTGCATGTATTCTCAGCCTAAAAACGTAAAGAGTAAAAGGGAGCAAATGAAACTCACGCATATAAATATTGTAAAACAGTTAATAAAGCATTTGCATGTATTCTCAGCCCAAAAACGTAAAGAGTAAAAGGGAGCAAATGAAACTCACGCATATAAATATTGTAAAACAGTTAATAAAGCATTTGCATGTATTCTCAGCCCAAAAACGTAAAGAGTAAAAGGGAGCAAATGAAACTCACCTAATGTATTTTGTAGTAAAAATACATAGAACGACATTGAACAAGTATAGGGTTGGCCTTGGATTCACGAACCTATATCTTTTGTATATATATTAAAACGTATATTCGTAATCAGACAAATTTAAATATTATTATTAGTGAAATCGTTTTTATATCAATAACTTATATTCATTTTATAAAGTAAAAATATTAATTTCTGTTATGTTATATATATAATTAGTATATTTATATATATAAATATATATCATTTGTTTGTTTAATCAGTATTTTAATAATTCAATATAATATTTGAATGAATAGCATTAATGATAATACTAATATTAATAATAATGACAATAATATTAATAATTCTATTGATGATATTATTAACGATAGTTATTATAATAAATCTCATAATAATGATAATAACAGTAGTTTTTAATAAAATGGATAATTTAATAGTAATGGTAATGAAAATAATAATTTTAATAATAATACTTAATAATAATCCTAAATGGTAATAATAATACTTATAATAATATTTGTAGTAAAAATAATAATAATCTTAATGTTAATACTAATGTCTTTAATAATAATTATAGTTATGATAAATAATAATAATAAAAATGATACTTTTAATAATAATGATAGAAAAATGATAAATTAAATAATACCTTGAATAATATTAATAATAATAATAATAATAATGATAACTTTACTTAAATGATAATTTTTAATATTTTTAGTAATAAGAATAATAATAACATAACAATATTAGTAATAATAATAACTATAATGTCTAATATAATAATACTCTTACTAATAATGATATTAATAATGATTTTACTAATAATAATACTTCTAATAGTAATATTAGTGATAATATCTAATTTGGATCATGACTTAATTATAGTTTTACCCATTTTCATATTTATATTCATAATTCATAATTTATATGTATATAATATTATAATCCTTACAATAACTCTTATCATAATACTAACAATAATAATACTAAATAATAATACTTAATACACCAATAATAACACAATTAATAATAATCTTAATAATAACAATAATAAAATTAATAGGAATAATAATAATAACAATAAACAATAATAAAATTTGATAATGAGAGTTATACCCTCCTAAACGTCATCGAGCATAATCGTCATTCATCATCACCATCGTCCATTATCATCATGATCTTCATTATCGTCATCATCATACTCAAATCATAATCATAAAATAATAAAATAAAATAAAAAAAAATTAATAATAGGTATGATAAATAATAATAATAATAATCATAAAAATAATAATGATAAAAGGTATACCATTATCATTATCATTTTCACATTTCATCATCATCATTAATACATATACCACGGCATCATCATCATCATCATATCTCGGCATCATCATCATCATCTCTTCGGCATCATCATCATCTCATACACCATCATCATAATTCGACATCATCACCATCATCATAATATGACATCATCATCATCATCTCTTCTGCATCATCATCATCTCATACACCATCATCATAATTCGACATCATCACCATCATCATAATTTGACATCATCATCATCATTATAATTCGACATCATCATCATCATTATAATTATCATAACTCGGCATCATCACCATCATTATAACTCGACATTGTCACCATCATTATAAATATCACTGTTCATCGTCTCCTCCATCCGTCATCATCATTATCTCCTCTTTATCATCAACCTCCCTCATAATATCAATATCATCACCTCAACACCATCGTTATAATCTATGTATCATCATCATCGTTATCACAAAACAGTAGCAGCAATAAAAGAGCAGCACAACAGCAGCAGGTGGGTCTGGGTGGTGGTTTACGACGGTTGAAACAGAAGCAAAAGCAGTATGCAGTAGCAGTAGCCTTTGATGATTTAATGGTGTTCTTCGATTGAAACAGAAACAGAAAACAGGAACTAGTAGCTGCAATTTTACGGTGGTTTTGGTGGTGGAGATTGACGACGGTTTTCAACAGAAGCAGGATAGTTTTCGTGCAGCTTAGTAGTTGCAGTGATGGTGGTTTTAATGGTGGTTTAAGGTTTGTATGATCGTTGATGATTTTTCGAAGTAGAGAGGGAAAGAGATATAGAGAGAGAGGGAGGTGAAGATGGTGGCAGTTATAGTAGGGTTCCGGTGGTGATGGGAGGTAAAAGGTAACATGGTGGCAGGCGGTGGTGGTGAGGTGGTGGCGGTGTCTCTCCTTCTCTTCTCTTCCCGTAAACATATACATATATTACATATACATATATATATATATATATATATATATATATATATATATATATATATATATATATATATATATATATATATATATATATATATATATATTATGTATTATATATAATATTTATAATATTTAATATTAATAATAATAATAATAATAATTAAAACATAAGATATTGATAAGTGAATGATTGGAACATATACAGTACGCATTCTGCCGACACTTGATAGAGGATAGGTGTATCGTGTCCATTGCTAAACAGTTACGAAATAAAAAGTGTCCCTAAAAATCCCAAATTTTTAGATTAAACATATTTAATTATTTCACTCATTATCTGATTGAAACCTGATTAAAAATGTTCGATAAATATTTATTTTCTGTTCCAATCTATATGTACGGAGTACCAATATTCAAACTAAAAAAGGTAAAAATATATTTAACAAATCTAAGATCTTCGAAATCAATTTGCAGTTCAACTTTTATTTCAATCCATCATGAACAAGTACTATATCTATATTAAAATTAACAAAACGTCAACCGAGTGTTACTAACGTTTACTAATTAAGCTCGAAATCAATTATTTTTAATATGTTCCCATTCTATATAAAAACAGTTTTAAAATTAGTAAGTTTAATTACTAAAACAAATATATTATATATTTTTAAATAATTAGATTTAATATAACTTTATATATTTACAAATAATATTTATATACATAATTATATATATATCTATATATTTATAAATATTGTTTCCATTACAACGCATGTTATTTTACATATTTAATTCTAACAGTTTAATCATATATTATTTCAATAATATCTATATGCGTCTATTTATATAGTTGTTCGTGAATCGTCGGGAATAGTCGAAGGGTAATTGATTACATTAGCACAATTCAAAGTTTTTGAAAACATTAACATTACAGACCTTGCTTATCGTGTCAAAACTATATAAAGATTAAGTTTAAATTTGGTCGGAAATTCCCGGGTCATCACACTTACATACTGTTATACTTAAACTATAGCTCACCAACCTTTGTGTTGACGTTTTTAAGCATGTTTTTCTCAGGTGCTTAAGGTTATTTGCTTCCGCTGTCGTGCTAGTCTTGCCGTAGACACCCGTTGCTCTAGTGTTATCACCGCATGAACTGTTTATCCTGCATTCATAACTTTAATACATTTGAAACTATGTTTTGTAACGACCTAAGGGTCACATACATTTATTCATGCTTGCTATTCGTAGAAGCATACTGTTAGTGTAAAACATTTGATGTCGGTTATGACGTCACCTTTTTATCGTGAATGCAACTTCTTTTATTACAGCATATAGTACTTAACCTTGTAATGATCCTATTGTTGATGATTCGTACACGATGGTTTTGTACGGGGCATCACAGCTATACCCAAAATGCTTAGTTCGTTCATGGAAAACAGAATTTTTGGCAATTTCTAAAGCAGATTTACTATCACAAAAAACATTAACAGGTAAAACAGTTTTAATGTTTAAATCAGAAAGAATTTTTAGAACCCAAATGATTTCACAAGTGACAGAAGCAAGAGCTCTATACTCTGCTTCTTCAGATGACCTTGAAACAGTAGATTGATTCTTGCTTTGCCAAGAAATTAAAGAATTTTCAAGATAAACACATAAACTAGTAACAGACTTCTTTTGCAGACATGATTTTGCATAATCAGATCAACATAAGCAGAAACACAAAAGTTATCACATTTAGTAATAGTACTACCAGTACCATGTGAACCCTTCAAATATCTTAAAACTCTGGAAGCACTTTTTAAGTGAAAATTCAATGAAGCATGCATATGTTGACTTAAACAATGAACATCATAAGCAATATCAGATCTGGTTAAGGTAATATAAATTAACTTACCAACTAATCTTTGATAAACACTTATATCAGTTAAAGGAAAGTCACTCAAACAATAATCATTAATACTAGCAATAATAGCTCCAGATTCAATAGGTGTAATTGCAGGCTTACTTTCTAGTAAGCTAAATTCTGAAATAACTTCGAGACAATATTTTCTTTGTGACAAAATAAAACAATTATGTTCTTCAAATAATTTTATGCCAAGAAAATATTTAAGCTTACCTAAGTCTCTAATTTTAAACTTTGTTTTCAAAAAAAAGACTTACAATTTTCAACACCATCTGGACTATTACCAGTTATAATAATGTCATCAACATAAACAAGTAAATACAAGCACTCACTTTCATTGCATTTAGTAAACAAAGAATAATCTTTCACACTTTGTTTAAAATCATACTCATATAAAGCATCACAAAATTTTTCATTCTACTTTCTAGGAACTTGTTTTAAACCATAAAGTGACTTAACAAGTTTACAAACTCTTTTATCATGTTTATCAAAGTAACCTTCAGGAAGAGACATATAAACTTATTCAATTAAATTAAACTAATTAGGTTAAGATGCAAAGAATACTAGTAAGGGGTAGATATTCAGAGTAACTAGGCTCCTCAATTTTTATCCTCTACTGACACATATCCCAATTTCTAGATAATCAAAGGATCATTACTTAAACATAAGAATTCTAACCCATACAAGTTTTAAGAATTTTCATCGAGCCGACGGCTGGCTAGAATAAACGACGGTCTTTTTCATTTTGCTAGAACCTTCTTCCACTAACTTCCAGTGGTTCACTTAAATAGCAGCTCGAATTAGACTATGAACTTTTCGATCTTCAAAACACCTTCATCAAATAGCTGCCAGCTCTCTAAATAGCCGGGGGCTCTTTTACCTTTTAGTCGGCGGCTCTTTAAATGGCCGATGACTGTTTGGATTTTTTGAGAATTTCTGAAACTGTGATGAACATAATAGTTGGGGAATGTCCGGGCAGATGGGGATGTTTTTGCTGTTTTCAACTTTTCTTCATTCTTCATTTGTACTTCATCTAGCTTTCGGTCATATGTTTTCTAAATATCATTTTCTCTCCATTTCATCACTTTGTCTACAAAATCACACCAACTACTATAAACGTATTAAACGCTAAATGTTCATGAGAATATGGTATATTTTAGCTTAAATGGGAATAATATCGCCTCAAATTGATTTGTAAAACATGTGTGATTTTGGCGATAGCAATTCCGTATTTATTATATTATCTTCATCAAACATTAAACCAGAACCAAAATTAAAATCAAAGTTGAAAAAAAAAAATAATCAACATTGATGTTAAACTTGTTGAATTACAAATTAAAATGTTCTTATGAGCAGTAAAAGTACGTTCAAAAGTCAAAATCAATAAATAAATAAAAAAGTCAAAATTGAAGGTCTTCAAAGCCAAAAAAAAATTCTTAAAAAATGTTGAGACTGTGGTGACCCGAACTTTTCCATGTTTATATATTTATATATTAAATGAGATTGATATTTACATGATTAAATGTTTCTAACATGATAAGCAATCAAACTTGTTGAGACTTGATTATTTGAAATGAGTTTCATATAGACAATTGACCACCCAAGTTAACTGGAGATTCACGAACGTTAAAAACTTGTAAAAACTACATGGTGTTATATAAATGGATATATATGGGGTTAACATGAGATTATGATAAGTAAGTATCTCCATAAATATGTTAACAATGAGTTATATACAAACAAATGAGATTATTGATTTAAGAAACTCGAAAATGATATATATAACGATTATCGTTATAACAACGTCTTACTAAATATATATGTATCATATTAAGATATTGTTACACTATATTTAACATGATAAAATGATAATTAAGTAAATCATTAAGTGTGTTAAGAATGAACTACATATGTAAAAACAAGACTACTAACTTAAGGATTTCGAAACGAAACATATATGTAACGATTATCGTTGTAATAGTATTTTAACATATATATATGATGTTAAGATATATTTATACACCATTTTATTATGATAACATAACAATTTAACATCTTATTTAAGTATTATAACAATGTATTAATTACATTTAACAAGATCGTTAACTTAAAGGTTTCAAAACAACACTTACATGTAACGACTAACGGTGACTTAACGACTCAGTTAAAATGTATATACATGTAGTGTATTAATATGTATTAGTACACTTTTTAAAGACTTCAAGATACATATCAAAGTACTTCTACTTATCAAAAATGCTTACAATTACATCCTCATTCATTTTCATCAACAATTCTACTCGTATGCACCCGTATTCATACTCGTACAATACACAGCTTCTAAGATGTATATACTATTGGTATATACACTCAATCATCAGCTCCTTAGCAGCCCATGTGAGTCATTAAACATGTAGGAACCATTATTTGACAACTAGCATGAAATATCTCACAAAGTTACAAAAAATATTATAAATCATTCATGAATTATTTACATGAAAACAAACTTACACATCCTTTATATCTAATCCATATACCAACGATCAAAAACAACTACAAACACTTTCATTCTTCAATTTTCTTTATCTAATTGATCTCTCTCAAGTTATATCTTCATGTTCTAAGTGTTCTTCATAAATTCTATAAATTCTAGTTTCATAAAATCAAGAATACTATCAAGTTTGCAAGATTACTTCCAAGCTTTCTAATCCAATCCAAGTAATCATCTAAGCTCAAGAAATCTTTCTTATTTATAGTAAGATATCTTTCTAATACAAGGTAATACTCATATTCAAACTTTGATTCAATTTCTATAACTATAACTATCTTATTTCGAGTGGAAATCTTACTTGAACTTGTTTTCGTGTCATGATTCTACTTCAAGAACTTTCAAGCCATCCAAGAATCCTTTGAAGCTAGATCAATTTTTGTTACTTCCAGTAGGTTTACCTACTAAACTTGAGGTAGTAATGATGTTCATAACATTATTCAATTCATATATATATATAACTATCTTATTCGAAGATTTAAACTTGTAATCACTAGAACATAGTTTAGTTAATTCTAAACTTGTTCGCAAATAAAGTTAATCCTTCTAACTTGACTTTTAAAATCAACTAAACACATGTTCTATATCTATATGATATGCTAACTTAATGATTTAAAACCTGAAAACACGAAAAACATCGTAAAACCGGATATACACCGTCGTAGTAACACCGCGGGCTGTTTTGGGTTAGCTAATTAAAAACTATGATAAACTTTGATTTAAAAGTTATTCTTCTGGGAAAATGATTTTTCTTATGAACATGAAACTATATCCAAAAATCATGGTTAAACTCAAAGTGGAAGTATGTTTTCCAAAATGGTCATCTAGACGTCGTTCTTTCGACTAAAATGACTACCTTTACAAAAACGATTTGTAACCTGTATTTCTGACTATAAACTTATACTTTTTCTGTTTAGATTCATAAACTTAAGTTCAATATGAAACCATAGCAACTTGAATCACTCAAAACGGATTTAAAACGAAGAAGTTATGGGTAAAACAAGATTGGATAATTTTGCTTGTTGTAGCTACGTGAAATTTGTAACAAATCTTATTAATCATATTCTAGCTAACTTATATTGTATCATACATGTATTCTAATATATTATGTAATCTTGGGATACCATAGACACGTATGCAAATGTTTTGACATATAATATCGACCCATGTATATATATTATTTGGAACAACCATAGACACTCTATATGCAGTAATGATTGAGTTAGCTATACAGGGTTGAGGTTGATTCCAAAAATATATATACTTTGAGTTGTGATCTAGCCTGAGACGTGTATACACTGGGTCGTGAATTGATTCAAGATAATTTATATCAATTTATTTCTGTACATCTAACTGTGGACAACTAGTTGTAGGTTACTAACGAGGACAGCTGACTTAATAAACTTAAAACATTAAAACGTATTAAAAATGTTGTAAATATATTTTGAACATACCTTGATATATATGTACATATTTGTTATAGGTTCATGAATCGACCAGTGACCAAGTCTTACTTTCCGACGAAGTAAAAATCTGTGAAAGTGAGTTATAGTCCCACTTTTAAAATCTATTATTTTTGGGATGAGAATACATGCAGTTTTATAAATGTTTTACAAAATAGACACAAGTGATCAAAATTACATTCTATGTTGAATTATCGAACCGAATATGCCCCTTTTTAGCTTGGTAGCCTAAGAATTGGTGTTTATTATAATTGACACCAATTGACGCGAATACTAAAGATATATCTATTTGGCCCAACAAGCCTCATTCGAGTTACGGATGCTTTAGTACTTCGATTTATCATGTCCGATGAGAGTCCTGGAATGATGGGGATATTCTATATGCATCCTGTTAAGGTCGGTTACCAGGTGTTCATCATATGAATGATTTTTATGCAGATTGCATGTTGTTTATGAGAAATGGAAATATGAAATCTTGTGGTCTATTATTACGACTTGATAAATATATAGGTTAAACCTATAACTCACCAACATTTTTTGTTGACGTTTAAAGCATGTTTATTCTCAGGTGATTATTAAGAGCTTCCGCTGTTGCATGCTAATTTATGGACAAGAGTTGGAGTCAGCATGCTTGTATAATATTGTTTAAAAACTGCATTCGAAGACTTAAATTGATGTGTAATATTATTGTAAACCATTATGTAATAATCGTGTGAAGACGCTATATTTTAGATTATCATTATTTGATAATCGTCGTAATATTTTTAAACCTTTATCGATAAAATAAAGGTTATGGTTTGTTTTAAAATCGAATGCAGTCTTTGAAAAACGTCTCATATAGAGGTCAAAACCTCGCAACGAAATCAATTAATATTGAACGTTTATAATCAATATGAACGGGACATTTCAGAGACAACCCGTCTTCGACTATTTGCCAACAGATAGATCTAAAAATGCAAGTTTTAAAAAAACGCAGTCACTAAATGAGAGATACGATTCAGAAGTAATGACCTTTCAAAGTTTTGAAATAGCTCATACATGTCCCATTCGCAAGTCAGCAAATTTGATAGTCAAGTCACAAAAAAATGTGCTTTGTGCATTTGCCAAAATTTCCGATTGTAATTGAGAAATCCAAGTCATTCACAACTCGCAAAAACATGTGGTTTGCGAGGACATTTTTGCAAGGAAAAAATGGGACAACTATTATATATTGTTTGGAAAAAGCATTTTAATTAATATTCTTAATTTTGATGTAGCATATAAAATTATTTTTTGATAACTTTTAAACTTTGGTAATCTATTTATTTACATCCAAATTAGTTTTTTAATGAGGTGCACATCAACAATTCACCTTTTCAGTGCTACAACCTCATATATATGCATATCTATGATGTTAACATCATTTGTTGGATCATCCCTTCTCATAGAACAATAGTATACAAAGATTCATAGAACAATAAACATTACTTGTTTTGGCAGAGCATAACACACAACCAGAGACTAATAACATAACAATAGTAAAATTTTATCAAACCAAATTTGTTTTTTAGATGAGGTGCACATCAACAATTCCACCTTTTCAGTATACATACTACCTCATATATGCATATTTATGATGTTAACATCATTTGTATGATCAACCCTTCTCATATACATATACATAGATTCATAGAATAATAAACATTACTTGTTTTGGCAGAGCATACCACACAACCAGAGGCTAGTTAACATAACAATAGCAAAATTTTAAAGAAAAAAAAAAAAGATTATATTTGTAGCCACATGATAACAGATTCGCTTAAAAGTTGAACACCAATTTCACAACAGATTATCACCTTTTGCACCCTGCATATGATTAGATCACAACATTCAAATACTCTTTTTCGCATTAACTTCCTCCTTTGAAATAACTTTTTCTTCAATCTTGTTGGAAAATGTCACTGTTGGCCTCAACAACTTCTGTTACATCATAAAAACCAATGCCTTCTGTTAGATTCTACATGCTAAGCCAAACCAGACATTGATTTATTCAAATAATTTCACAATCATATCTAAAATAACACACACAAAAAGTGCAAGCTGTATGATCTGTACTCAAAACAACCACTTTTATATGTTGAGCCAATTTATTGATTGATTTTACTACTAAAAGATAGACAGTTGGAAATTGAAATACATACCATGCTTCTACAGTGAAAGCTTAAATCCTCGTTCATTTGGGCCAACCGTGCTCTTGCTACTTCTTCCTTAAACAAAGCATTTTCACAAGCTTCTTTTACCTGAAGCATAACATCAACTCTAATTAAATAACATTTTCACATTAACAAAATGCATTACTTGATTTACTTCAATTTAGTTACTTTATAGGTTAAAGTGCATTATATCAATACTTTTCACCACATAACCAGAAGAGTTTCTACCCTGATATTCTTGCATGAAATGTTTCATCAATTCTGTTCCAAATAATAAAACTCAAAAATATACGAGTATATGAAATTCATTGTTATTGTGCATATACCTGTTTTTCCTTATTAGTAGCAACAGAATTGGATTCACCAACGGTCGTTTCCAAAATGTTCCGGAGACGAGTCAAGTCTTCAATCAACTCCAACGCAACTTCTTCAGCATCATGCATCTGATTTCTAGCAAACTCAAAGGATCTATCAGCATGTAAACGATACGATGTGCAATTCAAACAGTTGCATATCCCTCTGCAACCTCTTGGAGTTCTCTTTAAAATTCCATTTCTATAAATTTCTCGATTGATTCCATTACCATTTACAGGTGCAACCTGCAACATAGAACGTTGTGTGTTTTCATCTAGTGGTGTCTGATTGTCTTTGCTTAAACTATTCCCGAGCCCCACGATTTCATCATTAGTTTCAATATTCTGTTCAGTACATATGCTGGTCAACGTTACTATGGCTTTAGATGACGAATCTTCCGCACATTTTAAATTGTTTTTAGGCGATGATTGTTCTGATTCTAACAAATCATCAGATTTAACAAGCTCTGATGGTAAATTCTCGGTATCAGGACCACGAGCATCCAAAGTGTTGTCATTTGAAGCTAAATTTACTGCTTTTATTATATCAATAGATGTATCGATTTGAATCAATGTAGATTTAGGAGAATTTGATTCTTCATCTGCAGTACTTGGTTGTCCAGAGTTACTCGTGATTGTGGATTCATCTGCATTAATATTTTGATGTTGAGTTTGGTCATTAGTCTTCTCAAGATTTACGGACCGATTATCTTTTGAGGCACCTGTCACAAGCAGGTACACACAAGTTTAAATAAGATTTGCATAATTTTTGAATGGAGAATTTAATTTAAAGATATATATGTATTACATGAATGGTCTGCAGAAACGCTCATCAAGAACGGAAGCAATCTTCTATGACTAAAAGAGGTTGGATTTTGCAGTGCTTTCATTCTAGAACATGGATTAAGTACCTATTAATGAATGAAATCGATATTCATACAAAGAAACCAATATCAGCATCGAAATCGGAACTCAAGAAACAAAAACATGATAAAAACTACAAACATTGTATGCTGAACATTACCAGCTTAGATGTTGGTTTAACAAGTGCACCCAAGATTTTGTCAGTCTTATATTGACTATAAATGTCTGAATCTGGTGGTGTCATCTGCTCAGACTCATCTAATGTATCATTTAACACGTCTTCTTGGTTTTTTTGCACCACATTAGAACTATCAACAGACATATACAGATCAAGATTCTTATTACTGGACTTTTTAGTTTGTTCTGGCACTTTTGTTTCAACTATCTCAAAATCTGAAGAATCTGTAAGTGAAATCAGAAGAGTTAACAAGAAGCTAGGGTGTTGACACATCGAATGAATAATGAGTGTATAAAAAAAAGCGACTAAGATGTGTGTGTACCATCTTTTCCTAAGTCCTTTAAATAAGGGAGCAACCTTCTATAGCTGAATGAACTTGGACTTTTAAATACCTTCCTCCGGCCACGCAAACTTGTTACCTATCAATTTAATTCCATAAAGTACAATTTTCAAGTTTATATGCATAAGCAGTCACATGATAATTACTTGAACATAGTGATGCATAAAATTAGTATCAACCTACTCAATAGCAATATAGCATCAATGAGATAAGAGCAAAAACGTTGGCAAGCAAGCATACTTCAAGTTTTAAAGGTCGTTTTTACAAGTAATTGTAACAACTTCAAGATTACTCAAGTGCAGTAGCTAATAAATAAACAGAGGCATCTCGACTACATGTGCGAAAGTGTGGAGCTGAATAGGGCCTTGTATTTTGAAAGGGCCCAAAATTTCAAAAAATTTCTATATAATAATGCATCTATTTATATTTTTTCATAAATCAAATCATGAAAATTCATATATAGGACAATTTAATTGCAAACTAACTTCTTTTCTATTGATAAATTTCTAGTACCATATATCTTTTCGAATATTAAGCATCACCATTGGCATTCAAATATGTAATGAACTGCAATTAGATACACGCTCGAAATTAACCCAATCAAGAATAAGAAACAACTTTAAAAAGCAACTGCGCAGTTAACCACATGCTTTCTATTGCAGCAATATATTTCATACACAAATATTTGCAACTTTTGCATAAGCTTCAACTATTAATTGTCAGCTAAATAAACAAATATCACATTTTCAAGTTTGACCAAAAACATCATATGGGTACACTGCTAAAATTTAACCATAAAGTCTAACTATATGCAATTAAGCACACACACAATATGACAAAATTAACTCCATGGCATGTATGAAATGTAAACAAGATTATTGGGGAACATTTAAAAAGTAAATTACTAAAGTTATTAACGTCAACCAACTATACAAGTAATCATCACATTTTCATGTTTGAGCAAGTGACCAAAATAAGTATGAACATTAAAATTCATTCAAGTATAAACATTAGTATTTTACTATCAAAATTCATGCAAATAAATATAAATAAGTAACAGTTATAAGAATCATATATTTCAAACGTATCTTACCAAAGGTTGACTCTCACTCATAGGACCTTCAGTGCACACAATTTGATTAACAGCATCACGTTTCTCTTCAACCTCCCTACTCTGTTCAGATTCACAACCTACTGGTGTCATCTGAACCAATTCATCAGCTACAGTCACAATATCCTCCGTACAAGCTCTTAAATCATCAGATGAAACGTTAGATGTTTCAATTGGACCAGTTTTCTTCAAATCAGGATCTATATCCCCTTCACTGATACTTGTACGATCATTAATTGTAACCGCATTAGGTGAAAATACTCTTCTCGCGCGTAAATCGATAACGGATACATGATTAGTGATCTGATCATCGGCTATAGATTCTAATTGCACTTGTTTTGCTAGTGAATTAGCTTTTGTAACTTTTGGCGGCTTGATTAAATTATGGTGTCGAGCTGAATCGGCTCGAGCGTAACCGGATCGGTGTCGGTGGAGATAGATCTGTGACTTACTGCGAGTGAAAATGCAGTCGAGTTGACCGGACTTCGATGGCCGTTGCTTCCGTTTACGAGATCTGAGACCTGATTCCATCGATTAAACTTCTTTTCAATTAAACTTTTATTATTATTGTATTTTATTTTATTTTGCTGTGTTAGGGTTTTTCGGTGAAGAGGGCTGAAGAAAGGATGAAATGTGGCGCAAAACACTATAATGTCAGGATATATGGCGCGAAACGAAGTGAATTAATTGGCGGGAAATACAATCCCGCTAAAATAAAAGGCTTCATAGTTTGACTATTTTACGCTTTTACCCCTTTGTTAGAAAGATTAGTTTATTTAGGCCCCTTGACTGTATAAAAGTTGGTATATATTTTGCCTTTATTCACAGTTTCACACAATTTATGTTTTTGTTTGAGAAAAAGTAAAATAAAACTTGTCAAGAGGTGTGCTAAAAATACAATTATAGTTAATTTGGTATGTGAGGATTTATAATCAATAAAAACAATAATATGAATCTTAATCGTTAACATGTGAAATTTGTTGGATTTATAGTTAATTTTTTTCAAACATTTTGCTTTCTTTCAAATTTTGTTTTCTCTAACAATGATATGGTATTTGATCAAATGACCTAGAAAAATATGAGCAAAAAATACAACTTTAAAAAGATTATAGGGTTTAGTATAGGTTTATAGCTCACCGATATTAGAATAATTTTTCAACCAAGGGGTTGGTTGATCAAGTCTCACTTGAGACAGTAAGACAATAATATTCGATTGACTCGAGCTCGATCCCAAAATTACAAAGTTCAAGTATTTCAATTTTGGTGCCAATAATGTATCATATACATGATCTCGTCTGGTGACTTACCTTGATTGGTGCGGTGTTCAGAGCTTCCAACCATGGTATCATTGACGCGATCGAAGAATAATAGTGGTGGGAATTATCGACAACATTAAGTGGAAAAGTTGTTGTAGTTTAATAGAATGGATGGGTGTTGTTTTCGGTGTTGTTTTGCAGTTTAGATGGGTCCGAACATTCGTATTGATTACTTAGTTGGTATCTCTCCTTTCTTTAGTTGGTGTTGGTGTCTTGTTTACGTGATTTATTGTACTTATGTGTGCTTTTTGTTACTTGCTAGTTAGTTTATTGATCAAACATAAAATAGTCCAATGGGTTCAGTCTATGCAAGATCAACAAACAAATGAGATTTAAGGGTTCTTTGAGTTTAACTCTCCGGTCCGGAGCATCGTGAGTAACCCTAATACGAGATGATGATCTCAGAAAGGGTGGTTAACCATGACCCACCATCATTCGGGTTGGCCAAAATTGATGGCTCAGTGACGGTGTTAGGATTTATGTTCGGGAACGTTACCTGAAACCATAAAGAATGCGTATTCCCGTTGCACGGGTTAGATCAGATAATTAACGTCCTTAATGATGAACCTAAGTTGTATGTTGAAAAGATAGCACTTTTTAGAATGGTTATTGTAGTTTGCCTCTTTGTTTCGCCTCGAGTTGTGTTTATTTATATGTGTAGGTTTTTGTCCCTTAGTGCCATGTAAGGGGACAAAAGGACGTACTAGTGTCACACTGTTTTATACTTGTCCTTCTATTCCATAAAGCTGCGAAAAAGTACTGTCATTATCCTAGTGTTGTCCCCCAACGGCCTGCTGCCATTATTTAGCCGTTATACAGTGTTTGGATCGTGCCAACCTTCTGCCATGTCCTTTGTGTTTTAGCGCCAACACCAAATAACTCTTTACTTTGCGTGTACGGGCTTGGCACAGTTTTATCATAGCGCCCATCTATGTGTTAATTTCCTTTGCTCGTGCAGTAATGCGCATCATTAAGTCCCCCAGTTCTATATTACGCGCAATCTTTGCACTTGATGCTGAACTCTAATCAGGACGTAAAATGCGTTGAGTGATGCATTTGATGCTAAGGTGATTTTTTTGGCTTGTCAGTTTGACAGTCATGGGAAACTGTCAACTCAACTGTCACCTTTGCACGTTTCCTGCGAGTTTTCAGATTTTCCTACGCTGGATTTGTGACACGTGTACGGTGGTGACGCGTTTTCTTTTTCCCATATCTTCTATCCGAATTCTTCCCTATAAATAGCTCCCTTCTTTTTTATAAAAAATTTTACCGCTTACAAATCTTCACTCATCTTTTCTCTTGTACACTTGATCGACGCTCCTTTTTCACTTCGTTTACTTTGCTCCCACGATCATCAGGTTAGAATTCTTATTTTTGCTCCTATGTTATTTTACTAAAAACAATATTTTCTTCTACTTCTTCTGCTGAAAGCAAGAATGTTGGTGAAATCTCTTCCGTTATTACCCTTGATGATCTTAATGATATTATGAGGGAGTATCCCCAAATTTTTGCGCTGAAACCTGTGGTTCCTAGCCGTAAACAACGAGCCAACGATCCACCTTGTAATAAGATTGTTGTATATTCGAAGGTCATGAAGTACGGCAACATTCGTTATCCTTCCACCGATTTTTTCCTATCAGTGCTCTATTATTTTGGTATCGGCGCTGAGCAACTCCATCCTTACAGTGCGTGACGCATTTCATTTTTTGAGATGTGGTGTAGGGGTCATAATTTTGTCTCCACAGTTAATTTGTTTAGGAACGTGTACTCTTACCAGCTGCATGAAAATGGTTGGTATTCCTTTAGAGAGAGCATTAAGTTTGTTGAGTCTACAAAAGCTGGTATGCACGAGAAGTGGAATAATTCCTTCTTTTTTGTTGACCATTCTTTTATTCCCGATTCTTGCGCTAAAGCGCGTGAGTGGCACTCTAGCGTTGATAAGAATTTGAATGAAAAACCATAGATGACACCCGACGAGGAGCGCATGTTCCGTCTTTACGTCAACAAGAAGGTTCCTGTTTGCATATATGAGAACGATATTCTTCGCGCAGGTCTCGTCTGCGCTAACCCCCACCCCCGTTGCGCCTGTCTTGATGAATCACTGACGGGGTATGCCAAAAAGCGCATCCTGATTTTACATCTTTAATATTAGTTGCTATCTGTCAATTATGTTAACTAACATTGCCTGGTGTTTGATTTTCAGTCATGCCGATCATTAACGTCTTGGAGGATGAGGACTTGGATGATATAACTGCTATGCATCAAGGCGAGGTGGTCGAGGAGGAGCATAATAGCGAGGGTAACCCTCCTCCCGCGGCTAGCGAAGATGCTACGCCTAAGGGGGTAACCCTCCTGTCAAATAGGGGATTCCCCATACTGAGGTGGAGACCAATGATCACCTTACTTTTGGTGATCAGGAGAATAGGGTCCGCACTCCTCCTACTGAAGGCCAGGTGAACCTTGCCGATCGTGATGCTTCGAAGAAGAACCGCAAACACGCGGACAAGGGGAAGGATAAGTCTCATAAGAAAATGAAGAAGAAGAGTGGTAAGTATTTTCATTTCTTACGTCTTACAATTTACCTTTGTATTTTCTTATTAAATTTTCGAACGCATACATATGTCTGTTTTTATTGTGCCAGATGGTGATACTTGCACGCCTCCAGATGTGATCATGGAGTTCAACCATGTGCCCAAGTATCTGAATGTACCCGTGGGGGATGTTATGTCTCAGCTAAAGTTCATGGTGGAGTCTATCCCTGCTGGTGCATTGGAGTTTTTTGAGAAGGATGACGAGGCCAACTTATGCATGAACATCCAGACATCGTTCATCAATTTTTTGCTCAACGTCCACCGGATCAAAGGCAAGTATGCGCTCTTGAGGGGCGAATCAAGTTCTGGACAGGAAGCCCTTAGCGTGCAGGAGGCGCGCGATCGATTCAACGCGCTTCATGATGACCTCAAGGCGGCGCAGGAAGTGCGGCCCCATGCAGAGGCTACTGCTACTCAGGCGACATCTGAGAAAGATGTGCTTGCTAAAGAACTTGATCTGGTAAAGGTCGAGTGAGATCGGCTGAGGCTCAGTGAAGAGTCTCTTAAAGCCACTAATGTCGATCTTTGCAATGCCGTAAGGGAGCATTATGCGCAGCTCAACAAGTTGGAGGAGGCACGATCATATGTTTGGTATCAGTTTGTGATACTGAAGCTTGGGCTCCCAACATTGGTTATGTGTGCCTGCAATTCTCCTACGGTGAATGATCTTTTCACCAAGGCTTCACGTGCCATCAGGGCAGCGGAAAGGTGGAGGTTTTGGGAGTTCGTAAAGAAGAATATTGAGGTCCCCATCGTGCTCCAGCCTTGTAACATCCCGTTTTTCAGTTACCCGTTATTTTGGATGTCATTTGAATTACGAGGTATGTAATCATATATTTTGACCCCAAGTAAAGTTTGAGTTGATGTTTATAACCTTAACATTGGAAAGTACAACTTATTATGTTTCCAACGATATTTGATTCATCAAAAACGGAGTTACGGTTTGAAAGTTACGACCAAAACAAGTGTCAGAAAAATGCGAAAAAGGGCCCAGGCGCAAATTTCAGCTGGCTGGGGTTCTTCAGCACCCAAATGGGCGTATTCTTGCGGCCACTTTTGTGGCTCGGCCGTAATTTGCGGCCAGTAGGTGCAAATTGCGTCTGGAACGTATTTTTGGTGATTTTCTTAATATTTTGAGTTTTAATGAGGGGTATTTGAGTCTTTTCACTCGAGGGTCGGTTTTGAGCCACTAAGACTGATCCATTGCTCATCCTTATCCTCATTCCACCATTTTCACACATTTCCATTGAGACGACCCATCCTAATCCATAAGGACGAATACAATGACATATGATTACATTGCGAGGTATTTGACCTCTATACGATACATTTTACAAACATTGCATTCATTTTAAAAGAAAAACTTTCATTTCATCGAAATTTGATAGGCATGCATACCATTTCATAATATCCAACTTTAAATGACCTAATTTGTCATTTGCTTAATCATAATCTTTAATGAGCTTAACGACTTGAATGCAACGTCTTTGAAATATGCCATGAATGACTCTAAGTAATATTTTTAAAATGAGCAAATGCATAGCGGAAGATTTCTTTAATACATGAGAATAAACATGCTTTCAAGTGTCAACCAAAATGTTGGTGAGTTCATTAATTTATCATAATCGATTATTTCCATAATTTTAATAGACCACAGGATTTTCATTTCCATTTCTCATAAACATCATCTCATATCAGGCATTTTGCACTCCATAGAGATAAAAATCATTCATATGGTGAACGCTTGATAACCGAACTAACATGATGCATATAGAATATTCCCATCATTCCGGGACTCTCATCGGATATGATAAATCGAAGTACTAAAGCATTCGTAATCCGAATGGGACTTGTCAAGGTCCATAGATGTATCTTTAGGATTCGCGTCAATTAGGGGCAATTTCCCTAATTCTTAGGCTACCAAGCAAAAAAGGGGCATATTCGATTTCGATAATCCAACCATAGAATGTAGTTTCGATTACTTGTGTCTATTCCGTAAAACATTTATAAAAGCAACGCTTGTATTCTCAGTCCCAAAAATATATATTGCAAAAGCATTTAAAAAGGGAGCAAATGAAACTCACTATACTGTATTTCGTAGTAAAAATACATATGACATCATTGAACAAGTGCAAGGTTGGCCTTGGATTCACGAACCTATATTAATTATATATATATATATATATATATATATATATATATATATATATCTGTCTAACAATTTAGGTCAGGTCATAGTATATCACAATCCTAATGCTCGAGATCGATATGCAAAAGTCAACAAAAGTTAATTTGACCCAAAATGATTTTCAAAATCTATACATATTTATTATATAACTTAAATGTAGTCATTTTATATATTTAAATATATTTATCAGATTTTATTACAAGTCATTTATTAATAAAAAATTATATTAAAATTTATATAAAAAAATATACTTTTATATATCTTAAGTAATAATTTATAAAGTTCATTTAATATCATAAAAATATAGTGATATGTAGTATTATTAATGTAATTATATTTCATGAGGTAAATTATCTTTGTATCACATATTTATTTGATAAAATAATATTGATAATAATGATAATAAGTAAAAGTTGTATTATTTTGTAATAATAATAATTATTATTATTCTACTAATAATAATAACAATGTTTATATTTACTAATGATGATATTAATTATAATAAAATGATAATTATAATAATAATAATTTTAATAATAACGATACTTTTTAATATAACTTGTAATAATAATATTTTATATAAAATAATAATTCTAATTAAAATGATAATTTTTAATAATAATAATACTAAAATGATAATAATAATGATATTTTATAATAATAATGATACTTCTATTAAAAATGATAATTTTAATAAAAAAGATAGTTTTAATATTAATGATACTTTTAATAATAATAATAATAACGATAAAAATAATAAAATGATAGTCTTGATAAAAATATTAATTATTTTAATAATAATAATAATAATAATAATAATAATATTATTAATAATATTAATAATAACCTTAATGATAATAATGATAGTAATAATAATAACAATAATAATTTTTAATGATATTTGATAACAATAACCTTAATGCCAACATGCTTCATCCAATTCTGATTTTTGATATACTCCTAACTTTCGTATCTATCGTTCTTCTTTTTCATCTACCACTGGAGGAATCTATTCACTTCCATTATACTCTTGGTTTTATAGAGTTTTTAGTTCTCTCGTGTCTTTACGTTGCAATACTTATTGATATACACGTTTTGTAATTTATGCGCTGTCGTCGGGCTTTATATCTTTCCTTATTTTTCGGTGTCTCTGCTCTTGTCTTTCTATAATCATTGACATCCACAGTTAATGCTCTCTCCTATTTTCTGCGATTTATACTACCATTTTTATTTCGGAGTTTCATTCTTTTGTTTTCTCTTCCCGACTTTAAATCAAGCGAATAATGGTCCAGAATTCGTAGGTATGAATTTCGAAATGAACATAATTAATGTTCTAAGAAGGAAATTGTAATGACATGATCTTGATTTGTCAAATTACTAGAATATTCGGAAAAATAGAACTATCAAGAAGATATGTTCTTAATGTGTTTGAAGATGAGGTAGAATGTAAGAGTCGTGTAACATGTCACATGATGACGATATGGTCTGTGAATCATCAAGTTCCATTTAGAAACTCAGCATGACTTACTGTAATATAATCACGTTGATCAAATGTCATTATATTATACTAATTCATGCTTCAGTTCCCAACACTACTTAAAAAATCATATTTTAAATTCGAATGTTTACAGCATATAGAAACTAAACAGTTTTCTTTATGATGTAATACAGATAGCGCAAAGAGATAAATAATCTCGGACAATGATAGTTATGATGGTATCTTCAGAAATATCGAGGATATTTATACTGAAAGATTCGATGATGTTTTAGAATTTTAAAATGTCTGGAATCAAAGGATGATGCGAGAAATTTGTCTGTGAAGGTTTATAATAAGGAGTAAGGTGTTTGCTAACGATTTCAGCAGTCATTGAATTATTTGAATTCTTTGAAGGTAGATTTCGTCCTTGTGATTTGTTCACAGCCTCCTTCATGGTTTGCTCAATCTGTTTTCCAGTTCCAACTTTTATGAGCTTTGCCAGCATACTATTCTTTATCATCAAGCTTTTGACTGTTAAGGTCGTTTACAGTTTTTGCTGCTTCATCAGCATTTTTCATAATTTCGAGACCTAGTTCGTAGTTTAGGGTGTTTTTCAGAAATTTCACATTCGAAGTATGTAAGTCTGGGAGATGGACGTTATATGTATATATATAACTGTTAATGTAGACATGCTGCGAGATTTCAAAATACTGATTGCTTATTCTCGATAATTGATATGGCAATTCTCGTTACAAGGTGCGGATGAGTATATGATAGGGTTTCAATGAATATAATGATTTTTCTGAAATTTAAAGATTAATGAAGTTGTTGGTAATATATATATATATATAAATGGTTCCACAGTAACAATGGCGAAAGGGCAACGTATATATCGAGGTTATAATAAGACTGTTTCGACTGAAAAGTCGGATTGACTTGCTGGAGCTGTGACAAAACTGGCTACTTTGGAAAGGGATTGCAAAGTTATTTTTTTTTTGATAATAAATGTGAAAGGATCTGACACATATATGTGTTAATCTATGACTTTGGTTTCGAGAGTTTTCTAGGTGTATCGCTATATGCGTAAATCCTTCTTTCTGTTGATAACGTGCGGTTGGTTTATCCTCTCGATTGTTCATTGATTGATATGTCTTCAAGAATTTTGAAGGGTTTAAATGCATATTGTCTATGATGAAATCATCAGGAATCTTGAATGATACAAATATCTATCTGGTTTTTATGAATAAAAGTGATGTTCTTGCACAGTTTTGAATTCAAATTATGTCTTTGAAAGATGTAGAAATCTAAGAGTGATGTCTTCTGTTAAATCTTGACTTGGATTTTGATTTATCAAAATCAGAATATGTAATCAAATTTGGATGAGAATGGTTGTTTTGATTTCTATAAAATAATGTATATTGTTGTAAAAGTAGTGAGTATAGTTGATGATTGTGAAATCAGGTTCGAAGAATGTAACATATTAATTGTGAATTTATATATCTCTCGGGTATTACCTACCCGTTAAAAAAAATTTCACAAGTAACATTTTTGTACAAATGAATTTTATTACAGTCTCTATGAAAATATATATGTATGTATATTTTCTTCAGATGTAATGTAGATTTAATGAGTTAATATTAAATTAAACTCATTTGATTTTCGACTGGAATTAGAAATGAATAATCTCTAAAACATTAGAGGTTACATAATTTTCGTGGAGTATTTTACTAATGTAATCAATACTTTATTATTTATTCTTATTGGCATTCCTTGGTGACGAATGTTGATGTTTGTGAATTCTTGATATCCTTGCAAGGTACGAATGATATTGTCTAGAAAGTTTTGAGTACATCGAAGATGAAAGTGTAAAATCAAACATGTAATTGATTAATACACTTGGTTTATTATGAATTGGGATTCATTGAGTTGAAACAAAGATTGTACTTAACGATGGTTAAGTTTTTAACGAATGATGTACATCATTACCTATTAGTAATATGAATTAACCAAGTAGTATCTACCAGTTAAGATTCACACGTAATAGCTTTGTACAAAAAGATTTATTATGATCTCAATATATATATATATATATATATATATATATATATATATATATATATATATATATATATATATATATATATATATATATATATATGTATACACACGTATATATGATATACATATAAATTCTTCAGAGGGAATGAGTTAATACTTCATAACTCGTTGATACAATATACTCGTTGTTGATTAGTAATGATGTTCGTGGTGATTATGGATCTGGCGGAGCTGGTGATGTTGTAGGTGCTGCTGGTGCTGACGGCACTGGCGGTGCTGGTGATGCTGACGGTACCGTTGATGCTGCTTGTATAGCAAATCGAGCTTGTAAATCGTACACCATTCCGATCAGGGTTTCTACTCTTCCTTCTACCATTTCGGTCCACTCATCTGATTGATGGTTAAGGCTAGAATAGATAATCTCTAAGAATTTAGAGATTACATAATCGTCGTAGATTGTTTCTCTAATGAAGTTATGAATTAATTCTTCATCGGTTATTGTTGTTGATACTCCTTGGTATCTATGGTGCATATGACATTGATGCTCGATGTACAGATTATGATGTTGAAGTGTGGGATGCGGATGTTGGTGGTGGTAATGGTACTGTTGGTGTTGACAATGGTGATACTGCTGATGCCGGTGATGCTGCTGATGTTCATGGTATTGAGGCTTGCGATGTAGATGTTGTTGGTGGTGCTGCTGATGGTGATGGTGCTGATGTTGATGGTGCTTGTGGTGCTTGCAAATTGTGCATCATATTCTGTAAAGCCACCACTCTAGCACAAATGGTATTAAGGCTTGCGATGTTGATGTTGTTGGTGGTGCTGCTGATGGTGATGGTGCTGATGTTGATGGTGCTTGTGGTGCTTGTGATGCTTGCAAATTGTGCATCATATTCTCTAAAGCCACCACTCTAGCACGAAGCTCGTTAACTTCTTCTATTACACCGGAATGATCGGTGGTTCTGACGAGCGGGTGAATAAGATCTAGAATTTGAAATATAATCGTGACGAGATACTCTGGAAATGAGAGAGAAAATGGTGCTTCGGAAAGGTTCAACGGTAAGTGCTTCAGGTTCTTCGCCAAGAGGGCAATGTGGTAGATGGAAGGGATCACCTTCTTCTTGTCTCCAATGATTAAGTAGACTACCAACTCATCCCCAATTCATCCAGAATAGATGATGGCTAATTGGTTGATCTATTCCGGTCACACTGCTTTCAGAGCTTGAGTGGAATTCCATATCGGAATCCGAGGGACTTGAACTAGTGACGAGTTCCATTTTGTATGATTGATTAAAGGATTTTTCGACATGAATTGATTTCCGGCTATCGGATGGTATTCTAATTCCATAGAATATTTATATATATAGAGCAAAAGATTTCGTAGATTACGGAGGAATCTACAAAATATGTTAGGCAAAGTTTACAGTAACTGATACACTAAGATATGAATTAGCAGATACGCTAAGATATGAATTTTATCTATACATTATTTATGCAATCAATGCAGTAAGATGTGTCTAGACTGAGAGTGATAAACATGCAATTTCCGACAAGAAATGATAAGCAAACTCTTTGACATGCAGCTAAGGTCGATACCTAACAATTATTAGTTAGACACACTAATGCAAGACCTGGTTTGCTAAGACCACCGCTCTGATACCACATGAGATGACCCGTCCTAATCCATAAGGACGAATACAATAACATATGATTACATTGTGAGGTATTTGACCTTTATATGATACATTTTATAAACATTGCATTCATTTTAAAAGACAAACTTTCATTTCATCGAAAGTTGATAGGCATGCATACCATTTCATAATATCCAACTATAAATGACCTAATCTGTCATTTTCTTAATCATAATCTTTAATGAACTTAACGACTTGAATGCAACGTCTTTGAAATATGCCATGAATGACTCCAAGTAATATCTTTAAAATGAGCAAATGCACAGCGGAAGATTTCTTTAATACATGAGAATAAACATGCTTTCAAGTGTCAACCAAAAGGTTGGTGAGTTCATTAGTTTATCATAATCGATTATTTCTATAATTTTAATAGACCACAAGATTTTCATTTCCATTTCTCATAAACATCATCTCATATTAGGCATTTCGCACTGCATAGAGATAAAAATCATTCATATGGTGAACGCTTGATAACCGAACTAAAAGGATGCATATAGAATATCTCCATCATTCCGGGACTCTCATCGGATATGATAAATTGAAGTACTAAAGAATTCGTAACTCGAATGGGACTTGTCAAGGTCCATAGATCTATCTTTAGGATTCGCGTCAATTAGGGGCCATTTCCCTAATTCTTAGGCTACCAAGCTAAAAAGGGGCATATTCGATTTTGATAATCCAACCATAGAATGTAGTTTCGATTACTTGTGTCTATTCCGTAAAAAATTTATAAAAGCATCACATGTATTCTCAGTCCCAAAAATATATATTGCAAAAGCATTTAAAAAGGGAGCAAATGAAACTCACTATACTGTATTTCGTAGTAAAAATACATAAGACATCATTGAACAAGTGCAAGGTTGGCCTCGGATCCACGAACCTATATATATATATATATATATATATATATATATATATATATATATATATATATATGTTGGTCAATATCTGTTTAACAATTTAGGTCAGGTCATAGTATATCACAATCCTAATGCTCGAGATCGATATGAAAAGGTCAACAAAAGTTAATTTGACCCAAAATGATTTCCAAAATCTATACATGTTTAATATATAACTTAAATGTAGTCGTTTTATATATTTAAATATATTTATCATATTTTATTACAAGTCATTTATTAATAAAAATTTATATTAAAATTTATATATAAAAAAATATACTTTTATATATCTTAAGTAATAATTTATAAAGTCCATTTAATATCATAAAAATATAGTGGTATGTATTATTAATGTAATTATATTTCATGAGGTAAATTATCTTTGTATCACATATTTATTTGATAAAATAATATTTATAATAATCATAATAAGTAAAAGTTGTATTATTTTGTAATAATAATAATTATTATTCTACTAATAATAATAACAATGTTTATATTTACTAATTATGATATTAATTATAATAAAATGATAATTCTAATAATGATAATTTTAATAATAACGATACTTTTTAATATAACTTGTAATAATAATATTTTATATAAAATAATTATTCTAATTAAAATGATAATTTTTAATAATAATAATATTAAAATGATAATAATAATGAAATTTTATAATAACAATGATATTTCTATTAGAAATGATAATTTTAATAAAAAAGATAGTTTTAATATTAATGATACTTTTAATAATAATAATAACGATAAAAATAATAAAATGATAGTCTTGATAAAAATATTAATTATTTTAATAATAATAATAATAATAATAATAATAATAATAATAATAATAATAATAATAATAATAATAATAATAATAATAATAATAATAATAATATTGATAATATTAATAATAACCTTAATGATAATAATGATAGTAATAATAATAACAATAATAATTTTTAATGATAATACTTATATTAATAACGATAATGATAATAATAATATTATTAGATAATAATAATAACAATAACGATAACGATAACGATAATGATAACGACGATTGTAATAATAATAATCATTTCAATAATAATACAAAAATTAATGATAACTCAGTTGACTATATCTTTTAATCCGTTCATCGAAATCATACGCTTTTAAAATAAAAAGTTATTAATTTTTCGCCAGCATTCCAACGACATGCATATCATATACCTTATCTTGTAGTGACCTGTCCTAATCTATCTAGACGAAGTCATCAACATCTGGTCCCATTGCGAGGTACTGACTTAAATATGCCATGAATGACTCCAAGTAATATCTTTAAAATGAGCAAATGCACAGCGAAAGATTTCTTTCATACCCGAGAATAAACATGCTTAAAAGTGTCAACTAAAATGTTGGTGAGTTCATAGGTTTATCATAACAATCATTTCAATATGTTAATAGACCACAAGATTTCCGTTTATAAATATATGTACACTCGCAGGTGTATAAAACCGTTCTTCTTATGTTGAGGCCTCAGTAACCAACCTTAACAATAATATAATAAGTCATCTTCGCAAAGATGGATATGTACACTCGTAAGTGTATAAATAATCCTCGAAGTACTAAACATCCGCCCACTAGCTCTTATGTCTAGTGCAGCCTACAGGATGGGGGTGCTAAGCCCGATAGATCTATCTTTAGGATTCGCACTTACATGCTCTTATAACATGTAACTAAATTACCTAGCACATCAATTCGCAGGATATCATTTTTAATCACTTGTCTCTATTTCGTAAAGCATTTATAAAAGCAGCGCATGTATTCTCAGCCCAAAAATATATATTGCAAAAGCAATTAAAAAGGGAGCAAATGAAACTCACCTAATGTATTTTGTAGTTAAAATACATATGACTATATTGAGCAATGTAAGGTTGGCCTCGGATTCACGAACCTATATTATTTGTATATATATTAAATCATATAATCGTGATGGAACAATTATATTTTAGCTTATATTAAATATATTAATATTTATTACTTAATTATCATGATAAGTATTAATATTTATTTATTAAATGTTTTAATAAATAATTATTTATAATTATTATAATAAGTATTATATATATATATATATATATATATATATATATAAAATTTATTATAATTTAATAGTATTATAAATATATTTATTAACATTTCATCTTTATCTATTATGTATTAAAATTAATACTTTCGTATATGATCATATTGGTATCTATAATATATATCAAAATGTTTATCTGTTATAATAATAAATAATAATAATAATAATAGTAGTAAAAATAATGATAATAATGATAATGATAATAATAGTAATTATAATAATACTGATAATTTTAATAATAATGATTATAAATAATAATAATGATAATATTAGTAATGATAATAATAAAAAAAATGATAGTTTTTAATAATAATAATAATAAAAATGATAATTTTCAAAAATAATAGTTTTGATAATACTTATACTATTAATGATAATAATAATGTTAATGATAATAATGATTTTTGTTAACTTTACTTAATAATAATTTTCATAATAATAATCTTAATAATCATAATAATGTTAATACTAGTAATACTAATATTCATATTCTTAACATTAGTATAATAATAATAATAATAATAATAATAATAATAATAATAATAATAATAATAATAATAATAATAATAATAATAATAATAATAGTATTTACTACCTTAAAAGCTCTCCTAAAAAGAAATTGCCACGAATCGGGCTCGAACCCGCGACCTATCGTTCCCCTACAACATGCCTATCCATTTGAGCTAACCCATTTTTCTTATTTATTTTAGATTCCATTTCGTTTTAACATATTTTCCAAGTTCCATCTTCTTCCTTAATCATAACACCCAAAACTATTCATCCTAAACATTATCATCATCTCCGATAATCATAACATCATCATTTACATCATAATACCTTCATCTTCTTTTATCGTTCATTCGTGCAGCAGCAACAATACAATAAGTGGGTTTAAAAAAAAACAAGCTAAACCGTAATAGTCGATGTGGTTGCAATTATCGTGTGATTTAATGGAGTTTGATTTGAACCGAAACAAGATGGGACAGAAACATTATAGCTGCAAATTTTAAACGTTGGTTCACAACAATATTAACTATTCATCATCTTCTCCGGTTCTTCATCTTCATCGTTACTATTTTTTTTCTTTCATCGTCATCTATACATCGTGCATCATCACTAATCCTATGATCATCTTCTTTCGTCATTACAAGCATGAAATAAAAACAATATACGTAGCAATAACACTGCTACTGTAGCGGCAGCAGTTATGTTGCAGGTGGTTTGGTGGTTATGGTTCATTGAGGATAGTGGTGATCTAGTGGTGGTTTTAGTTCCAAACAAAAACTGGAATAGAAGAAATCATCGAAGGTTTGTGGTAATCGAAACTAGGATTAGAATAAATGGTGGTTTTGTGGGGTTGTTTTCGGATAAGAATAGGAGAGAGATAGAGAAAGAGAGAAGGTTAGTGGTGGTTGTTCTTGGTAGCGATGGTATTAATGTGGTGGTGGTACGGTATTGATGGGTGGTGGTTCGGTGGTTGTGGAGATGGTTACATAGTGTAGAATGAAGAGCGTGACGGGTCTAAGTGAGAGAGGAAGAGAGGGAAAAGGAAAAGAGATGGCGAGTTTTCGGAATGGTAGAGGCGGCCGGTTGTGTGAGGGTGAAGATCAATGAAAGTGATGAGATTGAAAATGTTGAATCCTAACCTGTATGCATCGTGTATGTGTGTGTGGTTGTTAAACTCACTTGCAAGTGTCATATAAATAATGTAATATAATAATCAATTAATTCAAAACTTAGACAACATGTGAATGAATGGGAAAAAGGTAACAGGAAAAGCAGCCATAATTTGGCAATCATCTGCCGACAATCTTTCGGGGTAATATATCGTGCTCCGTTGTTAATCAGTGACGGATAAAAGTCCACAGAAAAATTCCATATTTTTTTTAATTAATAATATTTATTTTTACTATACTTTATATATATGTAGTGATATATTTTTAAATAATAATTATTATTTTTACATAATTAATTTCTAACAATTACATCATAAATTATATTTTAAATCATATATATATATTTATTATCTATTTACAATTAATTGTTTGTGAATCGTCGAGAGCAGTCGAAGGTCAATTGAATATATGAACATCGTTTAATTTTTTTTTCTAGACTCAACATTACATACTTTGCTTATCGTATCGAAATCATATAAAGATTAAGTTTAAATTTGGTCGAAAATTTACGGGTAGTCACAGTACCTACCTGTTAAAGAAATTTCGTCCCCGAAATTTGAGTGAAGTGGTCATGGCTAACAATAAGAATGTTTTCATGACAATATGAGTTGATAGATAGAGTTTTATCATCATTGAATAATATAGATAAAACGATTTGATTATGTGAAGCGCACGAGTGAAGTTATCACAAAAGAGTGAATTGAAGAAATAAAATTTCATCTCAACTTTGACGTTGTCTTGGTTGAATTCCGGAATTCAAGGGATTTAAAGAAAATCTTCGAAATCTAAAAGATTTGATTCTTCGGCGAATAAGGAAATTAAGATTTCTATAATTAAATACGGTGATCTGCCTCGATTACTCCGTCTGATATTTTTATTATAAATTAAACTTTTTCCATTCCATTACTTTCACCATTCCCATACTTCCTTTCTTAGTTCATATATCCAAAAGATTATGAAAATGTTTAATCATATTCTAATCCTTGATATTTTTCCCAATTATCAATTCTGTCATCCTCCTTTTCAATCTTCCACCAGAAAAATCTGTTTACTTCTACTATCGCCTTGGGGTGATACTATTCTTAATTATACCGTGTCTTTATGTTGCTACTCGTATTAATATCCACATTTTGTAACTTCCGTGTTGTTATTGGACTTTATATTTTCTCTTATTTTTTGGAGCTCTTTGCCTTTTTATTATCCTCCTGACCTCTAGTAAAGCGAGTAACGGTCCAGAATTCGTAAGTATGGAATTTTGGATAAATATCATGTTCTAAATAAGAAAGAATGTATTAGGACGATTTCATTTGTCAAATTTTCAGAATCATTGAGAATAGAACTATCAAGAATATATTTTCTTGATGTGTTCAGAGGTTAATTAGAATGAAAGAGATATGTAACATGGCACATAATGACGTTAAACCTGTGAATCATCACGTTCCATTAGAACTCAGCATGACCTACTGTAATATAATCACGTTGGCCAAGCGCATTATATTATACTAACTCATGCATCAGTTCCCAACACTTTTCCACAATTCATTCATAATTTATACATAGATTTTACAGAAATTTCCAATATAATGAAATACAGATAGCACTAAAAGGTATCTAATTTTGGACGAGAATATTTATGAAAATATCTTCAGAAATATCGAAGATATTTATGATGATATTTTGAAATTTCTAAGTTCGAAAGTTGATGAAGAAAGATTTTCTGCAAGATTTTAACATGAGTAAGGAGCAAGATATTCGTTGAAGGTTTCATTGGATCCAGAATTACTTGGATTCTTTGAATATAGGGTATGGTCCTTGTATTTGTCCTTGATCTCCTTCATGGTTTGCTCACTCCGTTTTTCAGTACCAAATTTTCTATCGAGCGTTCCACTCTTTATCATCAACTTTTGGCCATTAAGACCATCTACAACATGCTGCGTCGTCAGCATTTTCAAAGTTAATGGATCTGGATCATTGGTTATCAAACCGAGGGTTTTCAAGAATATCGAAGGGTTTGAACGGAGATGGTAATCGTCAAGATACAAAAGATTGTTTAAGATGAAATCAAGTGGCAAACTTGAAGAAATGTTTAGTTTCATATGTTATAATCAATATTTTAATTCATTTTTAATTGTTCAATGTTGATAGTCCAATAATCGGTTTATATATATATAATCTTAGAATTACCCCACGACGTATTGTATACGTATTGTCTTTGCATCAACTCAGAGACGTATTGTATACGTATTGTCTTAGAATTAACTAAGACGTATTGTGTACGTATTGTCTTAGGATTTATCAAAACGTATTGTATACTTATTGTGTTAGGATGTACCAGAATATTGTTATACGTATATACAATTACAGAATTCGTGTACATGTCTCAGACTCGATCACAACTCAAAGTATATATATTATTGTAGAATCAACCTCAACCCTGTATAGCGAACTAAAACATTACAGCATATAGAGTGTCCATGGTTATTCCAAATAATATATATACATGCGTCGATATGATATGTCAAAACTTTATATACGTGTCCCGATATTTAAAGTGCGTAAAATAAATAACAGAAATTAAATGACGATAATTAAAATTGCGAGAAGGTAAATTGCGATAATTAAATTGTGATAAATAAAATGTAACCAGTTAGCTAGGAACAGTTAGCTAGGAACAGTTAGCGTGGATTCTTAACAAAATTCTTCTCATAGTTAATTTGTTTGTTTCTATCAAATTTTATTTTGTCCAATGTTTTCTTCATTATGCCGCTTGTTGGATTCTTAGAAGTCAAAATCCAAATATGAAATTGAATAAAAATGGTTATTCTGTGGTGAACGAATTCGTATATCTGTGGATGTAAGTAGGATAGCAAATGACTGTTGAATCAAATTCGAAGATTGTAGAGTGTAACCTATTAATGTGAAATCTAAATATATCTCGGGTATTACCTATCCGTTAAAATATTTTCACGATTAACAGTTTGTACAAAAGAATTTTTTACTACAATCTTTATGAAAATATACTTACATATATATCTTCTTCAAATGTAATCATGGATTTATAGATATCGATTGTTAAATCGATGATGAAAGATGTAATTGATAACAAATGTGAATTAATTATGATAGAAGCCCTTTAAAGCTTCTTTTATCTTTTTCGGGTATTACCTACCCGTTAAAAATTCACACGTCATAGTTAATATGAAAAGAATTTTTATTACGATCTCGAGATATACATAAATATATACATATATCCTTTAATCGTGAACAGAAAGTAATGAATTAATATTTCATAATCATCATTCTCGGTACTCTTCGGTGTCTGTGGTGCTTACGGAGCTTGTGGTGATGGAAATGATGCTGGTGCGGGTGGTGTTGCTGTTGGTGTTGGTACTGCTTGTGGTACCTGCATAGTAGATGCGAGCCTAGTTTCCAAATCGAACACCGTCACCTCCAGTGTTTCTACTTTACGCTCGAGTCTATGAATTAGTTCTACCCATTCTTCGGTAAGGTGTGTCAATTCTTGATATTTAGTTCGAAGTCTTCTAACTTCTTCTAATAATCCTATCTGATTAGAATTCGGGAGTAGAGGATGAATACTATCTTTAACTACATCGAGTCGACCTTCGAGGCGGAAAATTCGTGCGAAAAGAGTGAAAACGGTATTGCGAACAGGTTCGTCGGTAAGTGGATCGAGCACTCCGACATTAGGTGGTAAGTTCAGCTCGTGATATGGAGTACCTTCTTCATTTCTGCATAGGGTAAGTATTTCGCGAACCCATCCCCACTTTCTAAAGAAATCACGGTAGTTGATCGGTTGGTGCGCTCCCGTCACGCTATCTTCGGAGTCAGAGGAACTTGCTTGATTCGTAGAGGCCATCGTACACGATCACAGAAAAGTTTTTTGGTATGAAAAGCTTAGTGACAGCAAATGATAGTTGGATGGTATTCTCAATGCATAATATGCATAGATATATATAGTACCAGGATCCCTTAAATTACGGAGAAATTTACGGAAGATATCAGGCAAAGTTTACCGTAATAGATACGCTTAGATATGAATTTGTCTATACACTATCTATGCAATAAAGTCAATAAGGCATGTCTAGACTTAGGAATGATAAGCAGATAATTTTCCACTAGGAATGATAATCAATACTTATAATATGTAGCTAAGTTCGAAGTCCAGATTCACTAATGCATCCTAACAACTATCAGTTAGACACACTAATGCAAGACATGGTTCGCTAGGACCAACGCTCTGATACCAACTGTAGTGACCCGTCCTAATCCATCTGGACGAAGTCATCAACATATGGTCCCATTGCGAGGTACTGACTTAAATATGCCACGAATGACTCCAAATAATATCTTTAAAATGAGCAAATGCACAGCGGAAGATTTCTTTCATACATGAGAATAAACATGCTTAAAAGTGTCAACCAAAAGGTTGGTGAGTTCATAGGTTTATCATAACAATCATTTCAATATGTTAATAGACCACAAGATTTCCGTTTATAAATATATGTACACTCACAAGTGTATAAAACTGTTCTGCTTATGTTGAGGCCTCAGTAACCAACCTTAACAATAATATAATAAGTCATCTTCGCAAAGATGGATATGTACACTCGTAACGGTATAAATAATCCTCGAAGTACTAAACATCCGCCCACTAGCTCTTATGTCTAGTGCAGACTACAGGATGGGGGTGTTAAGCCCGATAGATCTATCTTTAGGATTCGCGCTTACATGCTCTTATAACATGTAACTAAATTACCTAGCACATCAATCTGCAGAATATCATTTTTAATCACTTGTCTCTATTTCGTAAAGCATTTATAAAAGCAGCGCATGTATTCTCAGCCCAAAAATATATATTGCAAAAGCAATTAAAAAGGGAGCAAATGAAACTCACCTAATGTATTTTGTAGTAAAAATACATATGACTATATTGAGCAATGTAAGGTTGGCCTCGGATTCACGAACCTATATTATTTGTATATATATTAAATCATATAATCGTGATGGAACAATTATATTTTAGCTTATATTAAATATATTAATATTTATTACTTAATTATTATGATAAGTATTAATATTTATTTATTAAATGTTTTAATAAATAATTGCTTATAATTATTATAATAAGTATAATATATATATATATATATATATATATATATATATATATATATATATATATATATATATATATATATATTATTATAATTTAATAGTATTATAAATATGTTTATTAACGTTTCATCTTTATCTATTATGTATTAAAATTAATACTTTTGTATATGATCATATTGTTATCTATAATATATGTCAAAATGTTTATCTGTTATAATAATAAATAATAATAATAAATAATAATAATAATAGTAGTAAAAATAATGATAATAATGATAATGATAATAATAGTATTTATAATAATACTGATAATTTTAATAATAATGATTATAAATAATAATAATGATAATATTAGTAATGATAATAATAAAAAAATGATAGTTTATAATAATAATAATAAAAATGATAATTTTCAAAAATAATAGTTTTGATAATACTTATACTATTAATGATAATAATAATGTTAATGATAATAATGATTTTTGTTAACTTTACTTAATAATAATTTTAATAATAATAATCTTAATAATCATAATAATGTTAATACTAGTAATACTAATATTCATATTCTTAACATTAGTATAATAATAATAATAATAATAATAATAATAATAATAATGATAATAATAATAATAATAATAATAATAATAATAATAATAATAGTAGTAGTAGTATTTACTACCTTAAAAGTTCTCCTAAAAAGAAATTGCCACGAACCGGGCTCGAACCCGCGACCTATCATTCCCCGACAACATGCCTAACCGTTTGAGCTAACCCATTTTTCTTATTTATTTTAGATTCCATTTCGTTTTAACATATTTTCCATGTTCCATCTTCTTCATAAATCATAACACCCAAAACTATTCATCCTAAACATTATCATCATATCCGCTAATCATAACATCATCATTTACATCATAATACCTTCATCTTCTTTTATTGTTCATTCATGCAGCAGCAACAACACAACAAGTGGGTTTCGAAAAAAATAAGCTAAACTGTAATAGTCGATGTGGTTGCAATTGTCGTGTGATTTAATGGAGTTTGATTTGAACCGAAACAAGATGGGACAGAAACATTATAGCTGCAAATTTTAAATGTTGGTTCACAACAACATTAACTATTCATCATCTTCTCCGGTTCTTCATCTTCATCGTTACTATTTTTTTTTCTTTCATCGTCATCTATACATCGTACATCATCACTAATCCTATTATCATCTTCTTTCGTCATTACAAGCATGAAATAAAAACAATATACGTAGCAATAACACTGCTACTGTAGCGGCAACAGTTATGTTGTAGGTGGTTTGGTGGTTATGGTTCATTGAGGATAGTGGTGATCTAGTGGTGGTTTTAGTTCCAAACAGAAACTGGAATAGAAGAAATCATCGAAGGTTTGTGGTAATCGAAACTAGGATTAGAATAAATGGTGGTTTCGTGGGGTTGTTTTCGGATAAGAATAGGAGAGAGATAGAGAAAGAGAGACGGTTAGTGGTGGTTGTTCTTGGTGGCGATGGTATTAATGTGGTGGTGGTACGGTATTGATGGGTGGTTGTAGAGATGGTTACATGGTGTAGAATGAAGAGAGTGACGGGTCTAAGTGAGAGAGGAAGAGAGGGAAAAGGAAGAGAGATGGCGAGTTATCAGGATGGTAGAGGTGGCTGGTTGTGTGAGGGTGAAGATCAATGAAAGTGATGAGATTGAAAATGGTGAATCCTAACCTGTATGCATCGTGTATGTGTGTGTGGTTGTTAAACTCAATTGCAAGTGTCATATAAATAATGTAATATAATAATCAATTAATTCAAAACTTAGACAACATGTGAATGAATGGGAAAAAGGTAACAGGAAAAGCAGCCATAATTTGGCACTCATCTGCCGACAATCTTTAGGGGTAATATATTGTGCTCCGTTGTTAATCAGTGACGGATAAAAGTCCACAGAAAAATTCCATATTTTTTTTAATTAATAATATTTATTTTTACTATACTTTATATATATGTAGTGATATATTTTTAAATAATAATTATTATTTTTACATAATTAATTTCTAACAATTACATCATAAATTATATTTCAAATCATATATATATTTATTATCTATTTACAATTAATTGTTCGTGAATCGTCGAGAGCAGTCGAAGGTCAATTGAATATATGAACATCGTTTAATTTTTTTTTCTAGACTCAACATTACATACTTTGCTTATCGTATCGAAATCATATAAAGATTAAGCTTAAATTTGGTCGGAAATTTCCGGGTCGTCACATATCTCAATCGCATATGTATCAAATTCGTGATTTATCATAACTATATAATGATAAAAGTTAAACATACAAGCATGCATAATCATATATAAACTCGAGCACTAGTCAGGGATACAATATTAATATATAAAAGATAAGATTTGAATGCTCACGTATCAATATTGAGATTCGATATTGCTAGAAAGGTACGTAGACGCAACGGAGATGAAAATACTAGTTTGAACTCACGAGCTATACCCCTGAACCATACCCATAACCTCCATAGCTATGACCCATAATTCCAAACCTTAAACCTGTTTTGAAAACCCGTTTTAGACCACTCGAGCATCACTCCGTCGTAGTATTTTATGTATAATACTAATAATATCACTCCTAATAATACTAATACTAATAATAATAAGATTAATATTAATAATCTTAATATTAATAATAATAATAATAATAATAATATAAATATAAATATCAGAGAGAGATATCATTGTATGTGTGTGCTGAATGAACTTAAACTCGTCGCATTTTATAAACCTTTTCTGAAATCTATCCTCATGTGATCGCATGGGATATGTATGGGGAAGCCATGCGATCGCATGAGCTCCCCGTCCAGCTAAGATTCGTTTGTTATTTTCCTGCCGACAGTTTATTAATTATTATATATATATTATATTTAATTTATATAATTATTTATATATTATATTAAATTTACGTACATAGTTAATTTGTAAATTTAGTTCCAATGAATTGTACGTTGTCACTCGACTCATGTCTCAGTTACGGTTTCTCGAACGTCCTTTCGTACGCTGAGAAAACTTGTTCTTTTCGTTTCACGACGTGTACCTTTATCAATAATTTAACTTAATCATTGATAAACTATATCACTCAAAATGTAACTTAATCAATTAAGTGTTTTGGTTATTTGCTTCTATAAATCAATGTCTCGTTGTTTACCAAAATATATTATTTTAAATCAAAACGTTTTATAACTTATGTTATTATTATATCTTATTACCTTGTAAAAGATACATACATACATATATATATATATACATAAATACATATATATATATATATATATATATATATATATATATATATATATATATATATATATTTATTTATTTCAAAATATATAAATTTGAAATATTCATTTAATAGTATAATATTTAGTTTTTCAAAAATAATATATTTCAAAGTTAATTTTATAATCGTTTAAATAATAGAAAAAAATATTATGTCGTATCACATTTACGTTTTTGAAACACTATATCTATACTTGTAATTTATAATATAAACTTTAATTAAATCCTTCAAAATTCATAAACAAATTATCTTATAAAACGTTTTAATAATAAAGTTCTGAAAATGTTTTTGTACGTTTGAAACTAATTCAAATAAATATGATAACTTTGTTTTCCAAACTAATTATATTTAAGAACCATTTTGTTAAAAGTTTAAAATAATGAAAATAGTTATTTCATAACATGTTTTAGAAAGGTAAAATCGTATCTGACACATTTGCTCTTACTTGTAAATCACCTTACCATTTTTTGAATGTTGTAAAAAAAACAGATTCCTTAAATCATAGCGGACCTCATAACAAAGACCCGTAATCATAATCACAATGTATCTGATAATTTAATCATTTGATATTATCTTTTAATTCGGTCTATAATCATATATTGAAACTAATACATTTATGTAAAGTATTATTCATCAAATACTTTGTTAACGTTTTCAAGTCATAATAATAGTTCCATAAATATTTTCATATCAACCAAACCGTTAAATGTTTTATTAATATTTCTCAAATCACGCATATGTATATATTCATACATATCTATTTACACATAATTGTTCGTGAATCATCGAGCACGGTCAAAGGGTAATTGATTACATGAATGTGGTTCCTCAAAATTTTGAGATTCAACATTACAGACTTTTCTTATCGTGTCAGAACATATAAAGGTCAAGTTTAAATTTGGTCAGAAATTTTCGGGATGTCACATCCATCTAGAGAGAGAGAGGAAGAGCTTAGAGAGAGAAAGCTTGATTTAGAGAAGAAGAAGTTGGATTTTTGACAAAGTCCAAGTGTTAAAGTTGTTCATCTCATTCCTAGCTACATTTTTGTAGTGGTGGTAAGTTCTAACTCCGAATTTCATTGTTTAAGATTCTTGTTCATGCTTAGGATTTGGGCTAGTTAGGGTTATAAACCCCATTTCTCATGAAATTGGGGGTTTTGTAGTATGTATTGTGTATGTAAACCTGATTATTGTGGGTTTAGGGTTTGATGACGAATTTGGAAGTATTTGTCATGGTTTGGGTGTTAAATCACTAGATTGAAAGGTTGTTAGTGATTTTGATGTTCTTAAGAACAAGTTTACTAGTCAAAATGGGTGTTGACTTAGTTTGGTGTCAAAATGAGTTTTGAGTCAAGTTTTGGTAAATCAAGTGTGTAAATACTTGATTTAGGTGTTAATTGGTGTTTTAAAAATATATTCACTAGTCGTTAGTGATTTTGACAATTTTGGGACTTATGTCAAAATGGGTTGACTTTGAGTGGGTCGAATTTGGTAATGACACTAATCTTGGATTAAATGGATGTTAAACACTTTTGTTAAGTGTTAAATGACATTTTTGAATGAATGTAATCGTGGAAAGTGCTTTTGGGTTAAAATGGTATTTTAAACATAAGTCAAATGTGGTCAACCGCAATATGGGTCAATATTGCACATTTTGTAATTTTACTGTTAATGGCGGTTTGAAATGATCATTACTACCTAAGTAGTAACTTAGTCTTGGGACCTAGGTTGGTCAATTTGGTGACAAGTATGATTTGGGTTAAATTGTACTTTATTGTGTGGGTTTAAATTACCACCCGAAGTGGTAATTGGTTAGTGTTCATTAGGTGTTAAATGAGCGGGTTTTGGCAAGCAAGGTGTAATCCCTCTGTTAAGGGATGTTTGGGTCAAGTTCTCTTTTAGAGAATGTGTGTTTATGTGTACTATGCCTATATGTGTATTATAGGTAGAGGCGATTTACATACTTGACTTGTGCGGGCATTCCAAGGTGAGTGGAATAATTATACGTGTATGTATATAATGTATTTATTTGTGTGGTGTGAAATGTGGGTTAGTCGCGGAGTTAAGACACCACATTTTGTGTGACGAGTGGGTTAGTCGCAGTGTTAAGACACCACTCCGGGATTAATGACATGTGGGTTAGTCGCGGTGTTAAGACACAACATTTTCATGAAGGGTGGGTTAGTTGCGGTGTTAAAACACCACCCGGGGGTTAGTGATATGCGGTGTTAAGTACACTAATGGATGTTGTGAACTCCGATGGTCTTTCGCGAGTACCATTCCCTTGTGCTATTGGTTAACCATGGTTGTGTGAGTTTTGTTTTAGCATATTAAATTGTGAACTATATGCTATTGGAGATGCTAGCTTATTGTGAATTACGGATATTTAGTTTATTTATTATGATTGCAAGGTTGTTGAATTGCTAGCTCGTATGCGGTATTTGTGTAAGTGTATGCAAGTAAGTAGATTATATATGTATATGTATAATTATTGCATTCACTAAGCTTTATGCTTACCCCTCTCGTTGTTTACCTTTTTACAGGTATTATGTTTGTAAAGCTAGCTAGTTGTTAGACTAGATGCGTAGGAGCGCTTGGGCTCAATGGGGTAGCTTTTAGATAATTGGACGCGAATTGGGGATTTGGTAGTCCCCGGGATTATGCTCTTGGTATCGGGTTGGGTTATTGAGTATTAACCCGTAATTCGTGTGATTGAGTTATTATTACAATTGCTTTTTTAATATGTCATTTGTGTACCAAGATTCATATTAAAATGTTAAATGTGTCATTATGATAATGCGTTTTTGGTTAAAACTATTTGGAATGGTTTATGTAAAGTGGATGTTTAATGGGACCTAACTTATAAAAAAAATGTGCTTCGTTTTTGGTAAACGGATTTGGGGTCGTTTCAAGTGGTATCAGAGCATAGTCTAAGGGAATTAGGTGACCTTGGAATAGGTGCCTAGTCTTAGACTTATTGACGGATATGCGTTATTTGCGGGACTTGTAGGAATACGGGTTGGATTGAGATTTGGTAGTGCCTTAGAGTAGATGACTAACTAGGACTTGTGTTTGTCCAAAGTGTGATTATGTGGGGCCTTATTTCGTGTGTAAAATAATGCCTTAGATAGCTAGTGCCTAATGTAAGTAGGCAAACTTGAACGTTGTTTTTATTGATAGTCACTTAGGTTGTAGGTTGACTCGTTGTTGCGGTGTACGTGTGTATATTTATTATTATATTGTATATAGGTGTATATACATGTATCTATTGGTGAGGTGTCCTAGAGACGAATCTATTGGAGAGATTCAGATGTTTGGCGATTTTGAGTGATCAAGTTCACCGTAAGGACCTTGGTCATTCGGGTTCTGGGAGTTATCACGTGTTATTTTGTGTGAATGTCGCGTCAGTCCGGGTAAAGTACTTTGCGTGACCATGAGAAAGTGGTAAGGTACGCAATTGTAATAGTGACTGATCACCATTATTACAACCGTGTATCTTGACACCAAGCATGACATGACGAGTACCGAGCGGAGGAAACGTGGCATGGTTGGGGTAGAAATCGGGACGGGTTAGGAATCTTTTATTGGTTCCTAGGATATAGCGGTCTCGGGTGATGTGCTTGTTGTCACATCGGGTTCTTTGTGGGTCGGGAAGTGTTATGGTGGTTTCGGTTAGCTAAGGTGAGTGAGCGAACTCACAATTTTGGTGCGTGCTTAGTCACCCTAAGTAGTGGGTGTGCTATTCAAATTGTCATTGGAGGTAGTTACCCATCGTAACTAGGATGATCGATTATTGTGTGCGTGTGCGTGCGTCGAGGACTTGAATTCCATAATGGGATGCAACAAGTCTAATGATGGTGGTATTGGGTTACACTCGGTAGAGTGTGTGGTTAGGGAACCGTGTGGGGAGTTGTGATTCGCATTGGAATTGGCGAGTTGAGTAGTCTTTGGTGGTTAAACTCATGTGAGTGAGACCCGTATGATGATGATTACGTTAGTGTGTTAGCATGTTGTGGATTAGAGGGTAACATTCCTAACGGAATACCCCTTGCTGTAGTGGTTGTGCCTATATGTGGAAGGGTGTAAGACTTGGTGTTTCCAAGCACCTCTTAGTGTTAGACGGAAGGTTTTGTTTGGCTATATCGTTGGGCCTTGTGGAATTGCGGGTAGCGTGTGATCACTAGGAACTTTTGATAAGACAATAAACCGTAAGGTTTGTCGGGTAGGTATGACTTCGGGTCATTATTGTGGAGAGATGGGTGACATCGGGTGTATGAAACCCAAGGATCGAGTTTCTAAATCCCAGTAGATTGTGGTGGGAGTCTGTATGACACTGCTTTAGGTGCCCCCTTATACCTGCTAGTGTAATGTTCAACTCTAGTGGCGGTGTGATCACTTTGTGCTTAGGGTGACTGTGAGATACCCTTGGAAGCATCATAGATTATAATAATGATCGACGGGTGATAGTAATTCGACGGTTGCTAAAGTCGAAGTTTAAGAGCATTGAGGCAAATACTTCTTATGAAGTGACGGATGAGCGAATATTGTTGCTTTTAAGTGATAGATGGGTAAAGATGACCGGTGAGCCGATGATGGACTTAACGGTCGGTTAGGCCGAAGGTTATGATGAAGTGTTGATATTGCGGTCGATGCAATTATTGTGCCGGATTGGTCACTCTTCTCCATGAGAGTGAGCAATTGTTGATAAAGGTTCGTTGCGTGGAAGGTCGGGTGATCTCGACTGAGATGCACGACTGATTAAGCGAAGTGGCATATGCCTATGTTTAGAGGTTCATGTAGGACTTTGGTGGAGTTCACTTTGCAAACAATGAACGGATGTTAATTGTGATTATGGTATGAAGGTGCGATGTCATCGTGTGTATGAAATCTCAAGTGATTATGTATGTCGGCTCTGAGAGCCTGTGAATTTGCGGTGATTTGGTGTTTATGACCAATGATGAGAATGATCATGTGTGTTGTGGAATGACAATTCCGCGAGATGTTATCATCTTGGCGGTGAGAATGTGGAGCTGAATCCTAAGTGGGGGAGTTTTTACTGCCGCACGAGGAAGCTCCGGTGGTGTTAGATCAAGTGAAGTGTAAGACTTCTTATGTAAGGTGGTCGTGTAGCACCAAAGTGCGGTATGAGACCAAGTGTGAAGTTTCAGATTCATGGAAGCAAGAGAATGTTGCTGTCATTGCGGGTGCTCTTGTGAAGTAAAATTGGGTTGGTGTGAAACTCAGATAGTACTGTTGAGTGAGTACGAGTTTGACATTGTGGTGGATACTGTATTTTTCCCTGTTGGGAAATGTAATCGTTAAAATTGTTAGTGGATTATTCCACTTTATGGATGATTGTGAAGCGGGGAGCGCCGGTTCTGATTTTCTCACATCGAGATACACGGTTGTTGTTTGTTTGTGAGGGTGGTTCCCTAGTGATGCGACCCGTTAGTTGCATTGAAATGTTGAGGCCATCCTTAACGGACGGTCAAGGCAAGAGGATTCATCAGGCGTTGGTGAATATTTGGTGGGTCGCGTGACGAATTGCGAATTGTTGTGGTGATAATTCGTTGTTGACGGGATTCTATTACACGAATAGTTTTCATGCTAGTAATAGAAAGCCGCATTGTAGGGATGTGTTGTGGGGTTTAGGGGAGAAACCCTGTGTAGAGTGTTGATATTTTGTCTAACTCGTGGTGTATTATTTTCGTCCAGGATTAATCGAGATACTGATGGTCGTGTGCGGATCGATTCATGGGAATGTTTGTGTCCCTAGTGTGATTATTTGGCGATACCAAAATTTCTTCATTGGAGCGATGACCCGGTGGTGAAGACGAGGGAACCTGTTCTTGATTCAGAGAACGTTCATGATTGGCTGGTTTACGAGTCGTTGAAGTACGGAGTTTTGACGCGGCATGAATCCTTCTCGATTTGGATTAATGCAAGATATGGTTCACGGCGTAGTGGACCTAGTAGATCGCATTGGGTGATATAGTTGTGGATGTAGCTTGTGGCGAGTTGTAGCTGAGAGAACTTGAAGGGATATATGGTGTTTTCCGTATTTCCTAAGTGGGAATTTTAGACGTTGAGTGTATGAAATACTGCTCATTGTGGTGATGCACTCTAGTGATTATTAGCGTGTGGTGAGATCTTCGTATTAACGAAGGATATTATGGGCATCAGACTTGGTCGTGTTTCGTAGGATCGTAGGGTGTAGATCCTAGTTGTATGTAAGGGTGAAGGCGTTGGAGCACTTACCTTTTGGTAAATGATGAGGATCACGAGGACGTGATCCAGGCTAAGTGGGAAAGAGTTGTAACATCCCGTTTTTCAGTTATGCGTTATTTTGGACATCATTTGAATTACTAGGCATGTAATCATATATTTTGACCCCAAGTAAAGTTTGAGTTGAAGTTTTATAACTTTACCATTGGAAAGTACACCTTATTACGTTTCAAACGATATTTGATTCATCAAAAACGGTGTTACAGTTTGAAAGTTACGACCAAAACAAGTTTCAGAAAAATGCGAAAAAGGGCCTAGGCGCAATTTGCGGCTGGTAGGCGCAATTTGCGGCTGGCTGGGGTTCTTCAGCGCCCAAATGGGCGTATTCTTGCGGTCCCTTTTGGTGATTTTCTTGATATTTTGAGTTTTAATAAGGGGTATTTGAGTCTTTTCACTTGAGGGTCGGTTTTGAGCAACTAAGACTGATCCATTGCTCATCCTTATCCTCATTCCACCATTTTCATACACTTCCATCTAGAGAGAGAGAGAGGAAGAGCTTAGAGAGAGAAAGCTTGATTTGGAGAAGAAGAAGTTGGATTTTTGACAAAGTCCAGGTGTTAAAGTTGTTCATCTCGTTCCTAGCTACATTTTTGTAGTGGTGGTAAGTTCTAACTCCGAATTTTATTATTTAAGATTCTTGTTCATGCTTAGGGTTTGAGCTAGTTAGGGTTATAAACCCCATTTCTCATGAAATTGGGGGTTTTGTAGTATGTATTGTGTATGTAAACCCGATTATTGTGAGTTTAGGGTTTGATGATGAATTTGAAAGTATTTGTCATGGTTTGGGTGTTAAATCACTAGATTGAAATGTTGTAAGTGCTTTTGATGTTCTTAAGAACAAGTTTACTAGTCAAAATGGGTGTTGACTTGATTTGGTGTCAAAATGAGTTTTGAGTCAAGTTTTGGTGAATCAAGTATGTAAATACTTGATTTAGGTGTTAATTGGTGTTTTAAAAATATAATCACTAGTCGTTAGTGATTTTGGCATTTTTGGGACTTATTTCAAAATGGGTTGACTTTGATTGGGTCGAATTTGGTAATGACACTAATCTTGGATTAAATGGATGTTAAACACTTTTGTTAAGTGTTAAATGAAATTTTTGAATGAATGTAATCGTGGAAAGTGCTTTTGGGTTAAAATGGTATTTTAAACATAAGTCAAACGTGGTCAACCGCAATATGGGTCAATATTGCACGTGTTGTAGTTTTGCTATTAATGGCAGTTTGAAATGATCATTACTACCTAAATAGTAACTTAGTGTTGGGACCTAGGTTGGTCAATTTGGTGACAAGTATGATTTGGGTTAAATTGTACTTTGTTGTGTGGGTTTAAATTACCACCCGAAATAGTAATTGGTTAGTGTCCATTAGGTGTTAAATGGGCGAGTTTTGGCGAGCAAGGTGTAATCCCTCGGTTAAGGGATGTTTGGGTCGGGTTCTCTTTTAGAGAATGTGTGTTTATGTGTATTGTGCCTATATGTGTATTATAGGTAAACCCTTACTTGGTTGCGTTTGTAGGCAATTTACATACATGACTTGTGCGGGCATTCCAAGGTGAGTGGAATAATTTTACGTGTATGTATATAATGTATTTATTTGTGTGGTGTGAAATGTGGGTAAGTCGCGGTGTTAAGACACCACATTTTGCATGATGAGTGGGTTAGTCGCGGTGTTAAGACACCACTTCGGGATTAATGACATGTGGGTTAGTCGCGGTGTTAAGACACCACATTGTCATGAAGGGTGGGTTAGTCGCGGTGTTAAGACACCACCCGGGGGTTAGTGATACGCGGTGTTAAGTACACTAATGGATGTTGTGAACTCCTATGGTCTTTCGCTAGTACCATTCCCTTGTGCTATTGGTTAACCTTGGTTGTGTGAGTTTTGTTTTAGCATATTAAATTGTGAACTATATGCTATTGGCGATGCTAGCTTATTGTGAATTGCGGATATTTAGTTTATGCATTGTGATTGCATGGTTGTTGAATTGCTAGCTCGTATGCGGTATTTGTGTAAGTGTATGCAAGTAAGTAGATTATATATGTATATGTATAATTATTGCATTCACTAAGCTTTATGCTTACCTCTCTCGTTTTTTAGCTTTTTATAGGTATTGTTTTTGTGAAGCTAGCTAGTTGTTAGAGTAGATGCGTAGGAGCGCTTGGGCTCGATGGGGTAGCTTTTGGATAAATGGACGCGGATTGGGGATTTGGTAGTCCCCGGGATTATGCTCTTGGTATCGGGTTGGGTTATTGAGTATTAACCCGTAATTCATGTGATAGAGTCATTATTATAATTGCTTTTGTAATATGTCATTTGTGTACCAAGAGTCATATTAAAATGTTAAATGTGTCATTATGATAATGCGTTTTTGGTTAAAACTATTTGGAATGGTTTATGTAAAGTGGATATTTAATGGGACCTAACTTATAAAAAAAATGTTCTTCGTTTTTGGTAAATTGATTTGGGGTTGTTTCACGCCCGCCCTTTCTAAGAAGTTGCTCGTGGCCGCTATCGAGGTAGAAAACGCTACTTTGGCTGAGTTGGAGAATGTGATCGTGCCCAATCTTGCTGAAATGTCCCAAAACCCTGATGTTACTGCTGAGCAGCTACTCAATGTTGCGTTGTAAATTTATTTTTTATATTGTATGCGCCCTAGGCTTTGTAAAGAAAGATTATCAATGATGAAATCGTTATGTATGATTTATGTGTGCACAAGTAACATCTTTTGTTAGTAATGTTTCTGCATTTATTATCTTACGTAAATTGTTGTGAGCATACATAGAACCGAGTATTGATTTGCGCTTTAAATTGTGGTGACACTAGTTGCGTGTACAACAGCTTTTCAGCATTTTAACACGTTGTGTGTGTGTGGCTAAAACAGAGTTTGATTTGTTAATAACATATTATACTCAAGGCATGCCAGCACGTAATCTATCATATATGTTGTCGTGCACACAACATAGACTTAGATTACGCTCTCGTGTCTGCGTATCGAGAGTTTTCTAAGTGTGCTAACACTTAGGATTGAGGTCAAGGGCGACCAACTCTATCACTTATAGTCATGACTTGCATATCACATATTCTGCGTGTGTGGGGCTAGGACAACCCAATGTCCATCGCCCTCTGGTAATAAACCAATAATATCTAGCTCATCGCCAAACGAGCTTCTGCCGCACGGGGGTTGGAGAAGACACCCCTTCAAAGGCAGGAGTGCGCTGGGTATTCACAACAATGCGCACCAGTCCAAGTTATAGAACTAATTTGCATTGATATATGGCACAAAATTTTTTTGCAGACAACAAATTTGAAAAAAGAAAACATAGATATATCGCATAAGTTGGTTACGATAGTTTCAAACCATCTGCAAGCACAGTTACATAAGTGACATAGTGACATTTTGCTGAAATAACATACAAGAACTTAGTCGGAGTCATAAAATCCTAAGCATGATCCACGCACCTCGCAGAGGTGCTCATCCAGGTAGTCTTGAAATCCGTAATTTGAGCTTTTGTCATCTTCTTCCCCTACCTTCGTGGACATTGATGAACCACCCTCTTCGTATTTTCCACTACCAGTTGCTTGATTACTTGAGACCTGTTTGAACCAGTTCGATATTTTTTTGTAAATCAACGAATGCGCGTTCATATGCGTTAGATGCAATATTATATGCGTCCTATGTTTCGGATTGTACAAGATTGTGCTTATTTAAATGCGGTAAGTGTGCCAAAATGTATGCACGTTAAAGCGTTTTATTAGGTCTAATAATCCTCCAACTTGTTCTTTTATTGCAAAATTAACGTTTAATAGACATACGTGATGTTGAACTTGACCTTTTTCTGGCGGTTTTGATGTCATTGTCACGATTCCAGCTTATGTAGGAAACTTGATCAAACCATGTGCAGTAGAAGGTATTGCATAAAACTGTTATAAGTACGGGCATCCTAGCAGCGTGTCGTAGTCAGACGATGCGCGCACGACGTTAAACTTTACCTTTTTCTGTCTGCGCTTTCCACCTGTCTTCATCATCTTCGAGCTGAAGTTCAACTTATAAAGTCCCCATGGCCCATGTACGGTTACCCGAGAGTTTTTGAAACCTTTCATTTAAAGGCATTAAGCTCGACCTAAGCATGTATGAGAGTTCATCGTAACAATGCTCGAACATGATATTGGCGCTACTACTAGTATCCACACATAGTCGTTTGATCACATGCCCACACTCATGCAGATATCCACCAACTATGACAGGATCACACTTGGTCCCTTGATCCCGATAGAGGGGAAAATGAACGCATGTTTTCCCATGAATGTAGGGGCCTTCGATCTATTTATGTATGCTCTCTCGTGAAAACATTAATCACCTTATCTTACCCTTTCGCCTTGCTTTCATCACGCTTATCTTTGTACGATCCTTCCTTATGATCTTTTAGGTGTTGAAGCTCTCATCTCTGTAAGCACGCGACCACCTTGTCCATCAGCGCCTTGCATTTGTCCGTCACATGACCGTAGTCATCATGGAAATCACATAACTTAGATTTGTCGTGCCTCGCATATTCGGACATGCACGCTGGTCGTCCAAAGGTCTGAGATATTGGTTCTGTTGCAAGGATTTCCTTAAGATTTTTGCTAGACTTTTGATGAGCGTTTGGTTATTTTCCCTGTTCTTGATCTGTTGATCGTTACTGCCATGATGTCCGTGAGTGTGTCTACGACAATTATCATTGCTGTGATAATATGTTACTACCATGGATGCACCTTGATACCTTATGTGATTCGGACAAGTTGGGGATACGTTAATAAACTATCCCATAGACTCTTCACGCCCTTGTTTGATATCATGGCATTCGACGTGTGTCCTTCTGGATGCCCTCATGTTGTGAAAATTAAGTAGAAAGCGCTCCCTCATATCGTTGAAGCAAGTGATGAGAAGCGCAGGTAAGTTGTTGAACCATTGACGCGTTATTGCTTCCAGGAGAGGAGAGAATTCTGCACACTTGGTCTCATCAGCCCTTCGTTGATTTCAAGCTATGCCTTCGTATTTCTGCAAGAAGTCATCGGGATTTGAAAGTCCATCATAGTATCCCAGTGTGAAAGGGATTACTAGCAATGGTGTAGCAATGTAGCTTAGTATGTGAGGCACGAACTTTTCAGAAGTAAGCGCAGTTTCAAATGATGGTAACTGATCCCCTTCATTCCTGCATATAGGTTCTTGACCATTTGCTCTGCTTTCCCTGGCTGCTCAAAGTCTTTAATCATATTGTCTGGTGCCGCCTTCATCGGCAAGTAAATCAAATTAGCTTGGTTCTGCGCACGCTCTTCACGTGCTTGGGTGTTTGGCGTAAAATTCGACACCGTAAGGATAGGTGTTTGTCGAAGCACATAGACTGTTGGGGTTGGGCGCGGTTCTGTTAGCGGCGCTATTTGATACAACCCCGAGTTAAGTTGAGTGATCTGGATGTTCAGTTCCTGCGTGTCAAAGCCCATTTTCTGCAAAGCTTCTATCACGATGGCCGGTGTGGTTGGCATGCGCGATTCAATACTTGAGAATGCTACGGTGGTACCTTGCATCGACAATCTAGATGCGCTAGTATAGATATGAATAGTTCCTATGTAGGTGGTGTTTGCCGCCCACGGTATTGGTCGCATAGTCTCTGGAGTTTTGAACCCTTGTACCGGAGTCTTTAGGGAGGGTGGGAGAGTAGCTCCCGTTGACAACATGCTTGCACCACTAATTGTTTGTGTATCCACTGCTTTGGACACTCGTGCTACTTGGGGTCGTGCTGGAATTGCCTTCGAAACCTCCGGCTGGCTCGTCATTTCTTTTGTGCAATGCTTTAACTACCTGGGACTGAAACACAAAAAAAAAAAAAAGAAAAAAAAGAATACCTGAATGTTACAAAGTCTTGCATTTTTGCGCATAAAAAAAAGAATGGAGGACGCCATTTGATCAAGATTATTTTACCTTGAGTGTAAATTCTTTGAAGATATATGTATGAGCGATTGATTATTAACCGTTTCATAAACGTGGAAAATCAATCAATATTAAAGAATCTTGAGGGTGGTTAACATAATAAATATTAAAGAACTTTGATATTATAAGTAATGACGCGCATAAAATATGCTAACATATCATGCATACCTATGACCTCATAAGTCTCGTCCTTAGAGGGCTAGCACGTGCTATATGTTGCGCAACTTAGCTTGCAACTTTGCGCATCTAACATTGCGCCGTCAAAGGATATGCGAAATAACTACGGGAACTGAATAAGATAAAAGATAGTACGAGGTATAATGGACAGAATCCTAGTGGTCGTACAAATGACAAGGCGTGGCAAAACAGCACGATGTAAGGGGACCACGTGAGTGCACGATCCATACAGTATAATAGTACTACTCTGTCCCCTTCCTCTTTTCTTGTCGCCTACGTGGCAGAGAAAAGGACGACCACTCTTGCCTATAAATACTCACATCCAACCTCACATTAGATTCATTCAAGATAGAGAGAAAATACTAGCCATCTATATTACTCTATCTGCGCAATCATAACACATAACGGTTCTCAAGTAATGTTCGTTGAACAATAAATCCTAACACCATCCAACAAGCCATCAACTCCTGTTAACCCGAATGATGGTGGGTTACGTTTAACCACTCTTTCTGAGATCATCATCTCATATAAGGGTTATTCACGGTACTCCAAACCGGAGTGTTAAACTTAAAAACCCTTAAATCCCCCTTATCGTTGATCTTGCATGAACCGAACCCTTTGGACTATTTTATGCTTGATCAAATGGCGCCATCTGTGGGATAAGAAAGTTAAAAGGTTTAAATATATCTTTTTCCTTTATTGTTCGTAACATTTTTTGCGGTTTTTTCCTTTCTGAGCTCCTGCCACACCATCCATCATTTAGCTCACAGAAGGAAGGCATATGCAAGTATGACCGCTATATCTTCGCGCAGAGATGGAAAGCGCAACGCTGACCTGATAAATGAAGAGGTTACAGGAATCTCTTTTCCTGCTATTCGGTTGCATAACACTTCATGCACACCTATCAAGGTTCAGGGGTACTTGCCTGAATTCGGATACAGGATAAGGCGTTTGCATATGGACACCGGTAGCTGCATGGTCATAATGTATGAGCAATGTTTCAGACAGTTGCCAGCCGTCGTCAAGAAGGGCATCAGACCTTCAACTATGGCACTCTCTGGGTTCTCAGGGGAATCGGCATGGCCCATAGGCACCCTAGATCTGAAATTAGAATTGAGGGATGACAATGATAAGTATAAGACGCGCAATAAAGATGTGGAGTACGGTGTAACGCTCGCACATTCTAGATACGATGCCATACTAGGCCGAATATCCCTTCAAAGATTTGGAGTGATACCATCAACGGTTCATGGATTAGTAAAATTCTCGACGAAGCAAGGAATTGCTACTCTAGAATTAAATCCACTCGAGGCACCGTGTGCTTCAGTCACGGTAAAAGACGAAGAGAAATCGTCCGGCGAGGCATTGGCAGGATGTTGCCTCGTAATAAACCCCACTTACCCGAATCAGAAAGTAAAAATAGGGGTCGAGTTGACAAAAGAGACAAAAGCCAAGTTGCACAACATTCTTATGACCAACTTAGACGTATTCTGCGGGCGTGACGCAGATATGACAGGTGTGCCGCGAGATGTCGCGCAACACTGCCTCAACGCTAACGTTAAAATGACGCCTGTTCGGCAAATGAAAAGGCCCATGGCGCCGGATAGGAGTGAGTGGCTGCACGGAGAACTATACCAACTGGTCAAAGCAAACATCTTGCGCAAAGTTAAATATCAAACATGGGTTGCCAATCCGGTCCTGGTCCCGAAGGCTGACGGATCGTGACACTTGTATGTTGACTTCAAAGACATTAATAAGGCATACCCGAAGTACAATTACCTCTGCCCGAAATTGGCTGGAAGGTTGAATCTCTCACTGGATTCTAGTTTAAGTGTTTTTTAGATGCGTTATAAGGGTACCACCAAATCCCCAAAGAGTTGTACGATGAGGAGAAGAAAGCATTTCATACAGACCATGGCATATACTATTACACCAAAATGCCATTCGGAATCAAAAATGCTGGTGCTACTTACCATCGCATGATCGATACTACTTTCACAAAGCAGATCGGTCACAACCTGGAGGCGTACGTCAACGATCTTGTTATCAAAAGTAACAGCGAGGAATAGCTCCTGAAAGACATTCTTGAAACTTTTGATACTCTGCGCAGTGTCAACATGAAGCTTAAACCATCAAAGTGCTGTTTTGGGGAAGAAGAAGGGTCATTTTTGGGGGACGTGATTACCACCAGAGGTATCAAAGCTAACCCAAAAAAGATTGAAGCCATTGAGTGCATGCCTTCCCCAAAAACTAAAAAACAGGTTCAAAGCCTCAATGGAAAACTTGCCGCGCCGACTAGAATTTTATCAAGAGCCGCTGAAAGGTCTCTCCCATTCTTCAGTACGCTCAAGAACTGTACGAAGAAGTCTGACTTTAAATGGACAGAAGAAGCCGTCAGCTCGGTCCTAATTGCCGAAAGAGAGGGGGTGCAGATGCCCATATATTTTGTTAGCAAAGCGCTGACCAGAAGTGAACTCATCTATCGTCTAATTTAAAAACTCGTATACTCACTCATAATTACTGCGTGACAGTTGCGACGATACTTCTAAGCTCACCCCATCGTGGTATTGACAGATCAGCCAATTCGATAAATCCTGTATAAACCAAAAACGTCAGGGCGGTTAATGAAATGGGCGGTCGAGTTGGGAGAACAGGAAATCAACTTCTGCTCCAGAAGCGTAGTCAAGGGAGAGATACTAGCAGATTACCTCGCAGAAACCACGTCCAACATGTCGATCGCACCTGACCTAGAAAATGTTGCAACACAGACACCCGAAGTTTGGGAGTTGTATACAGATGGATCAAGTGGCCCAGAGGGAGCAGACGCATGTTTATTGCTCACAGGTCCCGATAAGGAGGAACACACCTATGTACTAAGATTCAATTTTAAAGCTACGAACAACGAAGCAGAGTATGAAGCCCTGTTAGCGGGAATATGGTTGGTGATATCGGCTAGAAAGTCACGTTTTCACCCCGGTATTAAGGCCCAAAAACAAGAAAGATTCAAACTTTATCAGAAAAATACCCACTTCATCGGTTAAAATTGAAGAACAAGTAATTACGAAGACGGTACAAAAAGAATCAAGATAATCAGAGCTAAAACGAAGATTCTAGAGCGAAAACCATAAAAGACAAGAAATCAAGTTACGATCCAGGGAATCAGCAAGCTAAACAGCTTGCCAAACGACTGCCAAACGACCTGCCTGGCTCACAAACAGCCTGCCACACACCCAAGATAAACGGCCCCTGCAAATGGCTTGATCTGGCAAACGGCCCCTGCAAACGGCCTGCCAGCCGTTTGCAGGCAAAATCCATGCTTATTTAAAGGGTCTTTGTTCTAATTACCCGTCCTAATCCATCTGGACAAATACATTACATTTGGTTACATCGCGAGGTACTTGACCTCTATATGATACATTTTACAAACATTGCATTCGTTTTTGAAAGACACACTTTCATTACATCGAAAGTTGACAGCATGCATACCATTTCATAATATATCCAACTATAATTGATTTAATAATAATCTTGATGAACTCAACGACTCGAATGCAACGTCTTTTGAAATATGTCATGAATGACTCCAAATAATATCTCTAAAGTGAGCAAATGCACAGCGAAAGATTTCTTTCATACCTGAGAATAAACATGCTTTAAAGTGTCAACCAAAAGGTTGGTGAGTTCATTAGTTTATCATAATCGATCATTTTTATCATTTTAACAGACCACAAGATTTCCTTTATTCAATAATCATACACTCGCAAGTGTTTAAAAAATCATTCATATGGATTGAACACCTGGTAACCGACATTAACATAATGCATATAGAATATCCCCAAAATAGAAATCCATCTGTATAATATAAACTCGAAGTACTAAAGCATACCATTTTCCAGTATGGGGGGAGTTAGTGCCCGTAGATCTACCTTTAGGATTCACGTAAATTAGGGTGTCTGTTCCCTAATTCTTAGGCTACCAAGCTAAAAGGGTGATATTCGATTCGATAATCCAACCATAGAATGTAATTTTCGAGTACTTGTGTCTATTTCGTCAAACATTTATAAAAGCAGCGCTTGTATTCTCAGTCCCAAAAATATATATTGCAAAAGCATTTAAAAAGGGAGCAAATGAAACTTACCATACTGTATTTTGTAGTAAAAATACATATGATGATATTGAACAACTGAACAATGCAGGGTTGGCCTCGGATTCACGAACCTAAATCAGTTGTATATCTATTAAAACATTTAATAGAAACCTCATAATTTCATTCATTAATTGTATAGATTTTTAGATATGTGTAGTTATATAGAATTTATACTAAAATCTATTTAAATGTATACTTTATTTATATATAATATATCTTATGTTATATTTGTATATATATTTAAAATTAGTTTTTATCTATACATTTAGTTATATGTAAGTATTTATATAAAAATATTAGTATGTTTGATATATTATTATTTGAAATATAATTATAGTATATATAGTAAGTATAATTTTTGTACAAAATATTTATTCGTTAAAAATGATAGTTTTGATAATAATGATTTACTAATAATAATAACTTTATTAATAATGATAATACTAATAATAATAATAACGATATTGTTAATAATGATACTCATGTTAATGATAATAATACTAATAATTATAAAAATGGTACAAATACTAATATTAGTGAAGTAATAATATTTTTGCATCATTTTCTTAGTAATAATAATACCTATATTAATAACACTGATAATTCTAAAATTCTAACAATAGTACCTTTTTTGATATTGATATAGATAAAAATAATAATAATAACAATATTAATGAATATATAATAATAATAATTTTAATCATAAACATAATAATAATAGTAATAATACTCATTCTATTTAGTAATAACTAAGTTAATGATAATAATTAGAATAATGATAATAATTACATTTAATAATAATACTTGTTAATAATAATAATAATAATAATAATAATAATAATAATAATAATAATAATAATAATAATAATAATAATAATAATAATAACACTTATAATCATAATAATCAAAAATTAATAATAATAATCATAATAATTACTAGTAATAATAATAATAATAATAGAAATAAAGTTAAGAGTGTATACCCTTAAAACTTGGCGTAAAAAGAAATGTTCCCAGCGGGACTCGAACCCAAGACCTCACGTTCACCCTAATCTCTGCTTAACCATCGTTCCATTTCAATTTTTCTGGATTTAAACCACCCTAATATATATTTATATCTCCCCTTCTGTTTCTACTTCATCTACTTCTTTTTCAGAATACAAATCGACTAAAAAAAATATTTCATTAACAAAATAGCGAATTTAATTTTGTTTAAAACTTACAAACAATCAGTAATATATGTAGGTGGGTTCTTAATTAATAAGAAAAATGAAAAAAAAAAATTAAACTACATCTGCTTGTTCGTCGCTGTTGTTCATCAAGAAAAAAAATTTGATTGAACAAATGGGGACGTTATATGTAGTGACCCGAACTTTTCCATGTTTATATATATTAAATGAAATTGATATTTACATGATTAAGTGTTTCCAACATGTTAAGCAATCAAACTTGTTAAGACTTGATTAATTGAAATAGGTTTCATATAGACAATTGACCACCCAAGTTGACCGGTGATTCACGAATGTTAAAACTTGTAAAAACTATATGATGACATATATAGATTATATATATAATTAACATAATATTATGATAAGTAGGTATCTCATTAGGTATTTTAACAATGAGTTATATACATAAAATTGTGTTTATTGAATTAAGAAACTCGAAACGATATATATAACGATTATCGTTATAACAACGTCTTACTAATTACATATGAATCATATTAAGATATTGTTACACTATGTTTAATAATGATAAATGATAAGTAAACATGTCATTATGTATATTAACAATGAATTACATATGTAAAACAAGACTACTAACTTAAGAATTTCGAAACGAGACATATATCTAACGATTATCGTTTTAACAACATTTAACTGTATATATATATCATACTAAGATATATTAATATATCATAATATCATGATAATGTAATAATTTAACATCTCTTTAGATATAATAAAAAATGGGTTAACAACATTTAACAAGATCGTTAACCTAAAGGTTTCAAAACAATATTTACATGTAACGACTAACGATGACTTAACGACTCAGTTAAAATGTATATACATGTAGTGTTTTAATATGTATTCATACACTTTTGAAAGACTTTAAGACACTTATCAAAATACTTCTACTTAACAAAAATGCTTACAATTACATCCTCGTTCAGTTTCATCAACAATTCTACTCGTTTGCACCCGTATTCGTACTCGTACAATACACTACTTCTAAATGTATGTACTATTGGTATATACACTTCAATGATCAGATCTTAGAAGCCCATGTTAGTCACCTAACACATGTGGGAACCATCATTTGGCAACTAGCATGAAATATCTCATAAAATTACAAAAATATTAGTAATCATTCATGACTTATTTACATGAAAACAAAATTACATATCCTTTATATCTAATCCATATACCAACGACCAAAAACACCTACAAACACTTTCATTCTTCAATTTTCTTCATCTAATTGATCTCTCTCAAGTTCCATCTTCAAGTTCTAAGTGTTCTTCATAAATTCTACAAGTTCTAGTTTCATAAAATCAAGAATACTTCCAAGTTTACTAGCTCACTTCCAATCTTGTAAAGTGATCATCCAACCTCAAGAAATCCTTGTTGTTTACAGTAAGATATCATTCTAAATCAAGGTAATACTCATATACAAACTTTGATTCAATTCCTATAACTATAACTATCTTAATTCGAGTGATAATCTTACTTGAACTTGTTTTCGTGTCATGATTCTACTTCAAGAACTTTCAAGCCATCCAAGATCCTTTGAAGCTAGATCATTTCTTGTTACTTCCAGTAGTTTACTTACTAAACTCGAGGTAGTAATGATGTTCATAACATCATTTGATTCATACATATAAAACTATCTTATTCGAAGATTTGAACATGTAATCACTAGAACATAGTATAGTTAATTCTAAACTTGTTCGCAAACAAAAGTTAATCCTTCTAACTTGAATTTTATAATCAAATAAACACATGTTCTATATCTACATGATATGCTAACTTAATGATTTAAAACCGGAAAACACGAAAAACACCGTAAAACCGGATATACGCCGTCGTAGTAACACCGCGGGCTGTTTTGGGTTAGTTAATTAAAAACTATGATAAACTTTGATTTAAAAGTTGTTCTTCTGATAAAATAATTTTTCTTATGAACATGAAACTATATCCAAAAATCATGGTTAAACTCAAAGTGGAAGTATGTTTTCCAAAATGGTCATCTAGACGTCGTCCTTTCGACTGAAATGACTACCTTTACGAAAATGACTTGTAACTTATTTTTTTGACGATAAACCTATACTTTTTATGTTTAGATTCATAAAATAGAGTTCAATATGAAACCATAGCAATTTGATTCACTCAAATCGGATTTAAAATGAAGAAGTTATGGGTAAAACAAGATTGGATATTTTTTGATTGTTGTAGCTACGGGAAATATTGTAACAATTCTATACAAATCATATCTTAGCTAACTTATATTGTATTATACATGTATTCTAATATAATCTTGGAGTACTATAGACACGTATGCAAATGTTTTGACATATCATATCGACCCATGTATATATATTATTTGGAACAACCATAGACACTCTATATGCAGTAATGTTGGAGTTAGCTATACAGGGTTGAGGTTGATTCCAAAAATATATATACTTTGAGTTGTGATCTAGCCTGAGACATGTATACACTGGGTCATGGATTGATTCAAGATAATATATATCAATTTATTTCTGTACATCTAACTGTGGACAACTAGTTGTAGGTTACTAACGGGGATAGCTGACTTAATAAATTTAAAACAGTAAAACATATTAAAAATGTTGTAAATATATTTTGAACATACTTTGATATATATGTACATATTTGTTATAGGTTCGTGAATCGACCAGTGGCCAAGTCTTACTTCCCGACGAAGTAAAAATATGTGCAAGTGAGTTATAGTCCCACTTTTAAAATCTAATATTTTGGGATGAGAATACATGCAGTTTTATAAATGTTTTATTAAATAGACACAAGTAATTGAAACTACATTATATGGGTGAATGATCGAAGCCGAATATGCCCCTTTTTCTTGGTAACCTAAGAATTAGCAAACCGATCTACTAATTGACGCGAATCCTAAAGATAGATCTATTGGGCCTAACGAACCCCATCCAAAGTACCGGATGCTTTAGTACTTCGAATTCGTTTATATCATGTCCGAAGAATTTCCCGGAATGATAGGGGATATTCTTATATGCATCTTGTTAATGTCGGTTACCAGGTGTTCACCATATGAACGAATTTTATCTCTATGTATGGGATGTATATTGAAATATGAAATCTTGTGGTTATTATTATGATTTGATAATATATAGATTAAACCTATAACTCACCAACATTTTTGTTGACGTTTTAAGCATGTTTATTCTCAGGTGATTATTAAGAGCTTCCGCTGTTGCATACTAAAATAAGGACAAGATTTAGAGTCCATGCTTGTATGATATTATGTAAAAACTGCATTCAAGAAACTTATTTTTGCTGTAATATATTCTTAATGTAAACCATTATGTAATGGTCGTGTGTAAACGGTATATTTTAGATTATCATTATTTGATAATCTACGTAATGCTTTTTAAACCTTTATCGATAAAATAAAGGTTATGGTTGTTTTAAAAATGAATGCAGTCTTTGAAAAATGTCTCATATAGAGGTCAAAACCTCGCGACGAAATCAATTAATATGGAACGTTTATAATCAATATGAACGGGACATTTCAGTTGGTATCCGAGCGTTGATCTTAGAGAACCAAAAAATTGCATTAGTGTGTCTTACCGAGTTTGTTAGGATGCATTAGTGAGTCTGGACTTCGACCGTGTTTTTCTTCAAAAACGATTGCTTAACATTTTTTTGTTGGAAACTATATATTATTAACATGTAAATATTATGTGATATATTAATCTCTTAACATGTTTGATATTGTGTGATAGATGTCTACCTCTAGTACAAATCCCATTGATTCACCTAATAATAATGAAGAGTCGAATATATTTTGGAAAGATTCACAAATTCCCGAAGAGGAACCGGAAGAGGAGGAACCGGAAGAGGAGGAACCGGAAGAAGAGGAACCAGAAGAGGAGGAATCGGAAGAGGAGGAACCAGAAGAAGAAGAGGTTTCGGAGGAAGAAATATTGATACCTATAGTAAATTGATTAAATAAAAGAAAATCCTCAACCAACGGACCAAAGTTAATAATGGTCAATGGTGTTTCCGCCGAGGAAGCAAAATATTGGGAAGATTACCAATTTTCCAATGAATTGGATCCCGATGAGGATTCCGATGATGTTATAGAAATTACCTCGACCCAATTTAATAAAGCGAAAGAAAATAATAAGGGAAAAGGTATAAAATAGAGAAACCCGATTCCAACCCCGATGAACTTTATATGTATCGGCAAAATCCGTATTTCCTAAAATGTAACAATGACCCGGGAACCTCTAAACCACCAGATTTTTCTAAACCATTATGGAAAACGACGGCTCATATTAGAGGAACACCATATATTCCTAGAAAATTAGGAAAACGAACCAAGTCCGAAGAAGAAGAAACAGTGATTCAGATTAGAGGATTGTAATCATGTTGTGTATTATATGTATTGTAGTGTGCTTGTACTTTTATGTTCTATGTAAAAATTGCTTGTATTGTTTGTTATTACGAATCTAATCACTGTCTATTTTACAGTATAAAAACAAAAGGGACGTTAAGGGTAGACAACCGAATATTTTAGAAGACCTACTAGAGGATATGAATGAGGAAATCTTGTCTAGAGTCGGTCAGAATTCATCAGCACATTTAGTTATGGCGAAATTAACTTGTCAAACAGTTGAAAGACTTTCTAGAAATGCCTTAGTTTATAAAAGGCTTTCCTTTGATAGGTGGGGTATATCACATTGGGGAGACCGTAAGTTACGCCGTGTTTTCTTTAAAGCATTAAATGCGGGGAACCCAAATGCAATTTTACGCTACGGGTTAAGAACCTATTTTGACTCAACATATCCCAACATAGGATTTCATGAATTAGAAAGAGCTTCTAACATGCAATATAAAGAAGCATGTTATGTTTACGGGTTAGTGATGTTTGCTTCTTACCAAAGTGAGAAAAAGAACATCGGATTGCAACTTTTAAATAAAACCTTCCCACAAATGACGGATTCAGTAGTTGGGGTGAGAAAAAAGGTTTTTAGATTATTACTGGGCTGTTGGACATTACGAAACCCTCGTCCTTTTGACGACATTACAACATGCTGCCTAGCCAATGGTCATAACGGTTATTTTCCACAAGACTAAGGATGGGAAGTCGTGTTAGTAAAACCAGAATGCATGACTTGTTTCTGGACTTATGAATTACGTGTCTTTATTTCCTTTGCTGAACAACTTGCGTATTAACTAGATTTATCTTTAAAACTGTCCTGTATCATAGTGTACTATATTTCATGTTATATGTAATATAGCGAAGTTGTAAGTTTGAAGAATATTTATATGTGATATATTATTATAATCAGTTTTTCATATGGAATTGTAGTAGTTGAATTGTATATTAGCTACTAAGTATGAACTTAACGGGTAGGTAGTACCCAAATTTAAACTTATAAAACGCTAATATGAAGAAAAAGCTTTTATAAATGAGTTCATATTATGCTACGAAATACTATTGACTACTCTTAATATTCTGTATGATTAACTCGATTCAGTTGGCTATTTTGAAGGAAATGGCATCGACTACTCGACACACCATGAATATGAGCGAAGAGGAATTTCGTACCTTTCTTGCTGCAAACATAGCCGCAGTACAGGCTGCGCTAATACCAACAATAACTCTGAATCTAGCAATGCAGCTAACGGCGTACGAAATCGTGTAGGATGCTCCTACAAAGAATTCACTGCCTGCAAACCTTTGGAATTTGATGGAACCGAAGGACCAATTGGATTGAAATGGTGGACTGAGAAAGTCAAATCGGTGTTTGCCATAAGTAAGTGTACTGAAGAGGACAAAGTTAAGTACGCTACGCATACCATCACAGGTACTGCGTTAACGTGGTGGAACACCTATCTTGAACAGGTAGGACAAAATGCTGCTTACGCACTACCGTGGTCGGCATTCAAGCAATTGATGAACGAGCAGTACCGTCCTAGAAACGAAGTCAATAAACTCAAGGCAGAACTTAGAGAGTTACAAACATAAGGGTTCGACATTACCACATATGAATGACGATTCACAGAGTTGTGCCTATTGTGTCCCAGAGCATTCGAAGATGAAGAAGAGAAGATCGACGCGTTTGTAAAAGGGTTACCAGTAAGGATTCAAGAAGATGTGAGTTCACACGAGCCCGCTTCCATACAGAAGGCAAGTCGAATGGCTTATAAACTCATAAATCAGATTGAGGGAAGAATTAAAGAGCAGGCGGCCGAAGAAGCCAACACGAAACAACTCAAGAGGAAGTGGGAGGAAAACGGTGACAAGAGTCACCAGTACAACAACAACAACAATTACAACCACAATTGCAACAACTATCTCAACAACCGCAACAACAATCGCAACAATAACCGCAATCCTAACAATAACTACAACAAACATCCCAACAACAACAATAACTACAACAACCGTTTCAACAACAATAACAATCCTAACAACAACCTCAATAACAACAACGTCAACAAAAACCAAAAACAACCATGTCATAGGTGTGAAGAAAATCATCAGGGGTTTTGCACGACATTTTGCAACAGGTGTAAAAGAAATGGTCATAGCGCGATAAAGTGTGAGGTCTACGGACCACAGTTTAACAGAAATAAAGGAACAAATAATGTCGGAACAAGTAATGCTGAAACGAATAGTGTCAGAGCAAGTAATACCAACGCTGTTTGTTATAAATGTGGAAAACCGGGCCACATTATTAGAAATTGCCCGAATTAGGGGAATACTAATGGGCAGGGCCGTGGAAGAGTTTTCAATATTAATGCGGCAGAAGCACAGGAAGACCCGGAGCTTGTTACGGGTACGTTTCTTATTGATGATAAATCTGCTTATGTTTTATTTGATTCGGGTGCGGATAGAAGCTATATGAGTAGAGAATTTTTTGCTAAATTAAGTTGCCCATTGACGCCTTTGGATAGTAAATTTTTACTCGAATTAGCAAACGGTAAATTAATTTCAGCAGATAATATATGTCGGGAGAGAGAAATTAAACTGGGGGATGAAACGTTTAAAATTGATTTAATACCAGTCGAGTTAGGAAGTTTTGATGTAATAATTGGCATGGACTGGTTGAAAAAGGTGAGAGCAGAGGTCGTTTGTTGCAAAAATGCGATTCGCATTGTAACGACCCAACCCGTTAACCAACCAAAAACGCGGAATAAAAAAAAAAATTTAAAACTGATCTGGAGGGTGCGCGGCATGCACCACTGCCTATGCGCGGCGCGCACAAGGCCTGAGACAGTTCTGATCAAAATGTCCATTTTTCGCGAAAAGATCTTCGACTTCCCGACACTTTTAGACCGAACGCTTTTCACAACAAACTCATATATGTAAAACTAACACGAATCAAACATAAAAATGATGTTTTACAAGCGGGGCCCACACGACCCAAAATACAAGTTTAATACAAGTTTAGAGTTTCGACCACCAAAAAGTTTAAGTTCCAAACTACACAATGAGCATGGCGTTTGGGATTAAACTACCCAACTATCGGTCAAACTCCAAGAGCTACTAAAGCCAAAAGCGTCCCCTAGCATCAAGCGGGATCTCTAGTCCAATACGATGCCCTTACCCTTGTCCAAAACCGAACCTATAAAATGGTAAACAACGAGAGGGTAAGCAAAGCTTAGTGAATGCAATAATTATACGAATACATATATAATTATACCTACTTGCATACACTTACACAAACCGCAAACATGCTAGCAACACAATTAGCTTATCGTCACATTAACAAGCTATAATCTCCAATACCACAAGCTAGCAACAACCGCATAATAATATAACTCGAAATGATATAATATGCTTACAACACAAGTAACCATGGTCGACCAATAGTACAAGGGAACGGCGCTCGCGAAAACGCCATCGGTGTTCATAACATCCATTAGGGCACTTAACACCTCGCACCACTAACCCCTAGGGTGGCACCTTAACACCTCGGCACATCACCCCGAGTGGCATCTTAACACCTCGATGCAACACTCATTATTTTACGGAGTGTCGTCTTAACACCTCGACACTACACTCCTAGGTGGCATCTTAACACCTCGATGCTACACCCGAGTGGCATCTTAACACCTCGATGCTACACTCTTCACGTGAAGCGTGGTGTCTTAACACCTCGACACTACACCTTTCACGCTACAACAAATAGATACATTATATACATACGCATATAATTATTCCACTCACCTTAACAATTAGATGACGATTTCAACCTCCACAAGCTTCAAAGCAAAGTACCTAATATAATAAGTACTTGATCAACACACAAGCTAAGTGGACTCAATACTAACACTTACACATGAGCATTTAATGACTTAATGTATTAAATCGCCCATTTATACCAAAACCGCCCAATTAAAGTCAAGACCACCACTAATCACTTTAAAGCTAGTGATTAAGGTCCAAAAACACCAACTAATACATAATTAAGGTAATTCATACCCATCTTTCCAAACTAGGTCAATTTATTACCCAAATAACCATTTTAAGACAACACACCCATTTCGGGTCATCCACTAGCTAACCAACACCCATTTACTAAATAACTAGGTGTGTTAGCAATTAACTCACCAATTAGGGTTCATAAACATCATTTAATACTTTGAAACCCTAGACTAGTCACCAATTAGTATTCAAGACTCAATTTTACCCAAGAACACCCAAAATCACCAAATATGGGTTTTGTGTTCATCATTTACTCAAACCCTAACCCTTACACTAAATCAAAGTAAGGAAAATAAAATTAGAACATACCACAACCACCACAACGAAGCTAGAGATAAGATGAACGACTTTAATGCTTGAACTTTAACCCAAAACAAGCTCCTTCCTCTTGGATTTAAGCTTTCTCTCTCAAAAATCACAATCTCTCTCTAGAATCAAAGTTAAAGTGATAAGGTTGTTGATTATGGAGTAATGGTGCTCCACAAACTGACCTATTTGTCTCTAACCCGTGCATAAGTGAATTTACCAAACTGCCCATCAAAATATCTGATTTAAAAAGCTGGAACCCGGCTACAGTAAGGGGTGCGCGGCGCGCTCCCTTTAGTGTGCGCGGCACGCACTAGGCTCAGCTCACTCAGTGACTTCTATTTAACAGCACAACATCACCCACACTCTATGTAACATATTTACACTGCTGTACAAACTGATTAGGGTCTTACAACTCTCCCCCACTTATTCGGATTGCGTCCTCGCAATCCAAGCCGCATGACAAGAGGGAAGATAAACCAACACGAATTCTTCGGGCTCCCAAGTAAACTCGGAACCCTTACTACGACGCCATTGAACTTTAAAAGTCCTAACCTCTTTATGCCTCAACCTTTTGACCTTCTCATCGAGTATGGCAATCGGCTCCTCAATATACTCTAACTTATTGTTTAGCTCAATTTCGTCTAACGGCACCCATGATGAATCATCCGCAAGACACTTACGGAGATGGGAAACATGAAATGTATTATGAATCCCCGCAAGCTCTTCGGGTAATTCCAAACGATACGCGACTTCACCAACACGAGCTAAAACTTTAAAGGGACCAATAAACCGAGGAGCTAACTTTCCCCGTTTTTGAAATCGAATAATACCCTTCCATGGCAAAACCTTAAGCATCACCATATCGCCTTCTTGGAACTCAATCAATCGCCTACGTCTATCGACATATGACTTTTGCCTATCTTGAGCCTTCTTCAAATGTTCCCGAATCAAATCGATCTTGCTATTGGTCTCTAAAACCAAATCGGTACTCCCGATCTCTCTTTGACCCACTTCTCCCCAACAAACGGGAGTTTGACACCTACGCCCATAAAGCATTTCGTAAGGTGGCATCCCGATACTAGTATGATAACTATTATTGTACGAGAATTCCACCAGAGGCAAATGCTCATCCCAACTACCACCAAAGTCAATGATGCACGCCCGTAACATATCTTCCAAAGTTTGATTCGTACGTTCGGTTTGACCGTCCGTTTGAGGATAATACGCCGTGCTCAACTTCAATTCTGTACCCATATCTTCATGAAAGTTTTCCCAAAACCGAGATGTAAAACGGGTATCTCGATCCGAAATAATAGATATAGGAACCCCATGTCGCGAGACCACTTCCTTGATAAACAACTTAGCCAAGGTCTCCGACGATATCGCTTCTTTAATGGGAAGAAACAAAGCGCTCTTTGTCAATCGGTCAACTATAACCCAAATCGAATCGAATTGGGTTCTCGCCGTTTTAGGTAACTTTGTAATGAAATCCATGGTAATGTGCTCCCATTTCCATTTCGGGATTTCTAACGGTTGCAATTTACCATACGGCTTTTGGTGTTCGGCTTTTACTTGCAAACACGTGACGCATTGCTCAACATACTTCACAACATCACGCTTCATGCCCGGCCACCAATAATCTTTCTTCAAGTCAAGATACATTTTCGTCGCGCCCGGATGAATGGAATATTTTGACTTATGTGCTTCATCAAGTAGCACTCGTCGGTAATCACCCATCTTAGGCACCCACACCCTTCCTTGAAAAGACAACAAACCATGCAGACCCATAGTAATAAACTCCGATTGGCCCACGATTCGCTCCGTATGCTTGTTGTGAACATAAGCCTCTATTTGAATTTCACCAAGCTTTTCAAGAAAATCGTTGGTAATAATCAAACGTAACAATCCAACTCGTATCGTCGGATGTTGACTCTTTTGACTCAACGCATCCGCGACCACATTCGCCTTACCCGGATGATAAAGTATTTCACAATCGTAGTCTTTCACCACATCCATCCACCTACGTTGGCGATAATTCAAATCTCGTTGATTAAAGAGATGTTTCAAACTCTTATGATCCGAATAAATAGTACACTTGACACCATACAAGTAATGGCGCCAAATTTTCAACGCATGCACAACCGCCGCCAACTCAAGATCATGAGTCGGATACCTCGTTTCATGTTCCTTTAATTGTCGAGAGGCATAAGCGATGACTTTACCTCTTTGCATTAGAACACACCCGAGACCATTTAAGGAAGCATCACAATAAACCACCATGTCTTCAACACCTTCTGGTAACACTAACACCGGAGCTTGACACAACTTCTCTTTTAACAATTGAAAAGCAATTTCTTGCTCGTTCTCCCAAACAAACCTCGCATTCTTCCTTGTCAATTTCGTCAACGAAGAAGCGATCTTAGAAAAATCTTGGATAAACCGACGATAATAACCGGCCAATCCGAGAAAACTTCGGATTTTCGTAGGCGTAGTCAGTCGTCCCCAACTCTTCACCGTTTCGATCTTCCCCGGATCTACTTGAATACCGTTTTCGTTCCCAATATGACCAAGGAATTGAACTTCCCTTAGCCAAAATTCACATTTGGAGAACTTTGCATACAACTTCTCCTTTCGTAGCGTCTTCAATACTTCACGCAAATGATGTTCATGTTCGTTCATACTTTTCGAGTAGACTAGTATGTCGTCAATGAACACTATTACCGACTTGTCCAACATAGGTTGGCACACTCGGTTCATAAGATCCATGAATGCCGCCGGTGCATTCGTAAGACCAAAAGGCATTACCACAAATTCAAAATGCCCATAACGCGTTCGAAAAGCTGTTTTCTCGATGTCTTCCTCACGGACCCGCATTTGGTGATAGCCGGACCGTAGGTCGATTATAGAGAAATACGTTGCACCTTGAAGTTGATCAAACAAATCGTCAATCCTAGGTAACGGATAACGATTCTTGATCGTCACTTTATTCAACTCACGGTAATCAATGCACATACGCATACTACCATCTTTCTTCTTCACAAATAACACCGAAGCGCCCCATGGCGAAGCACTCGGTCGAATAAAACCCTTCTCGAGCAACTCTTGGGTTTGATTTAACAACTCTTGCATTTCCGTTGGTGCTAAACGATAAGGAGTTTTAGCAATGGGAGTAGCTCCCGGAACCAACTCAATATGAAACTCAACTTGTCTTTCCGCCGGAACACCCGGTAATTCGTCCGGAAAAACGTCTTCGAATTCACTAACAACCGGAATTTCACGAATAGGTGGTGGCTCATTGTGAGTATCAACAACATAAGCAAGGAAAGCCATGCCACCGGTAACAACAAAACGACGTGCCCGTGCAAAAGTTCATATCGGCACCGGTCTCCTTCGCTTATCACCATGAATAATTAACTCTCCCCCACTTAGGGTCTTCACACGAATAAACTTATCATGGCATGCAATATCGGCTCTATAACGATCGAGCCAATCCATACCAACGACAATATCAAAATCGCCCAAGGTCATTGGAATGAGATCAATTTTAAAGGTTTCGGCACCGAAAACAACATCACAATTTTCACACACATCAACCACTAGCACCGTCTTGTCGTCCGCTATTTCGACTTCTATCGGACGACTTAACTTAGCTAACGGTCTATTAAGTTTAGGCACAAATTTAGGAGACACAAACGACAAATTTGCACCGCTATCGAAAAGAATCCTTGCCGGATTAGAATTAACCATGTAAGTACCTGAGACAACTTCGTGCGATTGTTTGGCTTCATCATTGGTCATCAAATAGTTGCGACCCCTAGCCGTACCCGCTGCCTTCTTTAACTGCTTCACATTGTCGTTTCGCAAGTCGGGACACTCCGGCTTCTTATGCCCTTCTTTGCCGCAATTAAAACAAGTGACTTTGTTTCCGGAAGATGGTTTCGGACACTCACGAGCCATATGACCCGGTTGCCCACAATTGTAGCACGTATAAGAAAACCCACCGGTAGTGCCCTTCTTTGCACTATTGACACTTTCGGCCCCCCTCTTACTCTTGCACTTCTTGCTTGAGGCGTTAGAGTAACTAAAACCTTCAAACTTTCTTTTGGAAAACATGAAATCACTCTTTCTTGGAACCTCCGGCTCAAAACCCTGAGCCAACTCAAACAATTCATCAAAAGTCTTAGCCATACCCCGACTAATCTTCCCCTTGTACTCATCATTCAAAGTACGGTAGAAATCCTTCATGAGCTTATGATCATCACCAACATATTCCGGGCAAAAACGAGTCTTTGCCAAGAATGTAGACTTGAGGGTAACCAAATCCATGGAACCTTGTTGCAAATGGTGCAACTCGTCCCGGATTCTATCGAGGTCGGAAGAAGTTCGGTATTCTTTGAAAAATTCTTTCTTGAACTCTTCCCAAGTCAAGCCCATACATTGTTCTTCACCATACAAGTTGATTTTATCGTCCCACCACAACTAAGCTTCTTCGCGTAACATGCTAGAACCATACCTCGTCTTCTTTTAGGGAGGACATTCCGCGGTACGGAAAGCTCCCTCAATATCGGAGATCCAACATGTACTTTTTAAAGGATCCCGCACCCCATTAAACATCGGGGGTTGAGCATCCTTGAAGTTCTTGTAGTGGAAGTCCCGCCTTCCTTCGCCTCCTTCACCGCGAGGATAGATATTCCTAGCGTCAAGGGCCTCTTCGATAGTGGCCTTCATTCGTTCATTTATCAGATCGGTCACCTGCCCATCGACCGAATCTTGAAAGACCTTTCGGACGTCCGTAAGAAAATCCGCTTTTAACTTTTTAAAGACGGCCTCAACCTTGGCCGAAAACTCGGCGTCCTCGCTTGTACTTCCGTTATCATGATCGGGACCGTTTCTCGTCTTCATTCTATAAAACGAAATAGGTTAAACCACAAAAACGAAAGGACAATTACATGTGTATATACATATATGCCACACTACTCCATCTCGCTCAACAATCGTCGTACATTGCTTGTTTAACCCGATTTGCACTCGTAGTAATGGTAGCTAGTCATTACTACGCGAGCACGTCTCGCTAACTCGCTAGTACAACGTCCATCTCGCTTGATGATTGCTAAACACAACACAAACAAATAGCGCATGATTAGTTCACATAAACCTATGCACTAACCATCCCGATCCGACCCAAAGTCCTACTAGTCCCGCATACACGCGCACACAAAAGTCTAAGTCTAGGCGCCTATCTCAAGTCACCTAAATCCCTTAGACCATTCTCTGATACCACTTGTAACGACCCAACCCGTTAACCAACCAAAAACGCGGAATAAAAAAAAAAATTTAAAACTGATTTGGAGGGTGCGCGGCGCGCACCACTGCCTATGCGCGGCGCGCACAAGGCCTGAGACAGTTCTGATCAAAATGTCCATTTTTCGCGAAAAGATCTTTGACTTTCCGACACTTTTAGACCGAACGCTTTTCACAACAAACTCATATATGTAAAACTAACACGAATCAAACATAAAAATGATGTTTTACAAGCGGGGCCCACACGACCCAAAATACAAGTTTAATACAAGTTTAGAGTTTCGACCACCAAAAAGTTTAAGTTCCAAACTACACAATGAGCATGGCGTTTGGGATTAAACTACCCAACTACCGGTCAAACTCCAAGAGCTACTAAAGCCAAAAGCGTCCCCTAGCATCAAGCGGGATCTCTAGTCCAATACGATGCCCTTACCCTTGTCCAAAACCGAACCTATAAAATGGTAAACAACGAGAGGGTAAGCAAAGCTTAGTGAATGCAATAATTATACGAATACATATATAATTATACCTACTTGCATACACTTACACAAACCGCAAACATGCTAGCAACACAATTAGCTTATCGTCACATTAACAAGCTATAATCTCCAATACCACAAGCTAGCAACAACCGCATAATAATATAACTCAAAATGATATAATATGCTTACAACACAAGTAACCATGGTCGACCAATAGTACAAGGGAACGGCGCTCGCGAAAACGCCATCGGTGTTCATAACATCCATTAGGGCACTTAACACCTCGCACCACTAACCCCTAGGGTGGCACCTTAACACCTCGGCACATCACCCCGAGTGGCATCTTAACACCTCAATGCAACACTCATTATTTTACGGAGTGGTGTCTTAACACCTCGACACTACACTCCTAGGTGGCATCTTAACACCTCGATGCTACACCCGAGTGGCATCTTAACACCTCGATGCTACACTCTTCACGTGAAGCGTGGTGTCTTAACACCTCTACACTACACCTTTCACGCTACAACAAATAGATACATTATATACATACGCACATAATTATTCCACTCACCTTAACAATTAGATGACGATTTCAACCTACACAAGCTTCAAAGCAAAGTACCTAATATAATAAGTACTTGATCAACACACAAGCTAAGTGGACTCAATACTAACACTTACACATGAGCATTTAATGACTTAATGTATTAAATCGCCCATTTATACCAAAACCGCCCAATTAAAGTCAAGACCACCACTAATCACTTTAAAGCTAGTGATTAAGGTCCAACAACACCAACTAATACATAATTAAGGTAATTCATACCCATCTTTCCAAACTAGGTCAATTTATTACCCAAATAACCATTTTAAGACAACACACCCATTTCGGGTCATCCACTAACTAACCAACACCCATTTACTAAATAACTAGGTGTGTTAGTAATTAACTCACCAATTAGGGTTCATAAACATCATTTAATACTTTGAAACCCTAGACTAGTCACCAATTAGTATTCAAGACTCAATTTTACCCAAGAACACCCAAAATCACCAAATATGGGTTTTGTGTTCATCATTTACTCAAACCCTAACCCTTACACTAAATCAAAGTAAGGAAAATAAAATTAGAACATACCACAACCACCACAACGAAGCTAGAGATAAGATGAACGACTTTAATGCTTGAACTTTAACCCAAAACAAGCTCCTTCCTCTTGGATTTAAGCTTTCTCTCTCAAAAATCACAATCTCTCTCTAGAATCAAAGTTAAAGTGATAAGGTTGTTGATTATGGAGTAATGGTGCTCCACAAACTGACCTATCTATCTCTAACCCGTCCATAAGTGAATTTACCAAACTGCCCATCAAAATATCTGATTTAAAAGGCTGGAACCCGGCTATAGTAAGGGGTGCACGGCGCGCTCCCTTTAGTGTGCGCGGCGCGCACTAGGCTCAGCTCACTCAGTGACTTCTGTTTAACAGCACAACATCACCCACACTCTATGTAACATATTTACACTGCTGTACACACTGATTAGGGTCTTACACGCATTATGCGTGAAAAAGGAAAACCTTTAATGGTGTACGGAGAAAAGAACAACGCAAAATTAAATCTTATTAGTAGTTTGAAGGCGCAAAAAATAATAAGAAAAGGTAGTTACTTCATTCTAGCACACATCGAGGAAGTTAAACCTGAAGAAAAGAACATCAGTGATGTTCCCGTGGCAAAAGAATTTCCCGATGTATTTCTGAAAGAATTACCGGGATTACCCTCACATCGATCCGTTGAATTTCAAATAGACCTTGTACCAGGAGCTGCACCAATAGCTCGTGCTCCATACAGACTCGCACCCAGCGAAATGAAAGAATTACAAAGTCAGTTACAGGAACTTTTAGAGAGTGGTTTCATTCGACCAAGCACATCACCATGGGGAGCTCCTGTTTTGTTTGTCAAGAAGAAAGATGATACATTTAGATTGTGTATCGACTACCGAGAGTTAAACAAACTTACCATCAAGAACCGCTACTTACTACCGAGAATCGACGACTTATTTGATCAACTACAAGGCTCGTCTATTTATTCGAAGATCGATTTACGTTCTGGATATCATCAAATGCGGGTGAAGGTGGATGATATTCCAAAGACTACTTTTAGGATGCGTTACGGTCATTACGAGTTTATGGTTATGCCGTTTGGATTAACTAACGCACCAGCTGTGTTCATGGACCTCATGAACCGAGTGTGTGAGCCATATCTTGACAAGTTTGTCATTTTTTTTTATCGATGACATACTTATTTACTCGAAGAATGATCAAGAGCACGAAGAACATTTAAGAAAAGTGCTAGAGTTGCTGAGAAAAGAAAAACTGTACGCTAAGTTTTCAAAGTGTGCATTTTGGTTGGAAGAAGTTCAATTCCTCAGTCACATAGTGAACTAAGAAGGTATTCAGGTGGATCCAGCAAAGATTGAAACCGTTGAAAAGTGGAAAACCCCGAAAACTCCGAAACACATACGTTAGTTTTTAGGACTAGCTGGTTACTACAGAAGGTTCATCCAAGACTTTTCCAGAATAGCAAAACCCTTGACTGCATTAACGCATAAAGGGAAGAAATTTGAATGGAAAGATGAACAAGAGAAAGCGTTTCAATTGTTAAAGAAAAAGTTAACTACGGCACCTATATTGTCATTACCTGAAGGGAATGATGATTTTGTGATATATTGTGACGCCTTAAAGCAAGGTCTCGGTTGTGTATTAATGCAACGAACGAAAGTAATTGCGTATGCGTCTAGACAATTGAATATTCACGAACAGAATTATACGACGCATGATTTGGAATTAGGCACGGTTGTTTTTGCATTAAAGACTTGGAGGCACTACTTATATGGGGTCAAAAGTATTATATATACCGACAACAAAAGTCTTCAACACATATTTAATCAGAAACAACTGAATATAAGGCAGCGTAGGTGGATTGAATTGTTGAATGATTACGACTTTGAGATTCGTTACCACCCGGGGAAGGCAAATGTGGTAGCCGACGCCTTGAGCAGAAAGGGCAGAGAACCCATTCGAGTAAAAGCTATGAATATAACGATTCACACTAACCTTAGTACTCAAATAAAGGAGGCGCAACAAGGAGTTTTAAAAGAGGGAAATTTAAAGGATGAAATACCCCAAGGATCGGAGAAGCATCTTAATATTCGGGAAGACGGAACCCGGTATAGGGTTGAAAGAATTTGGGTACCAAAATTTGGAGATATGAGAGAAATGGTACTTAAAGAAGCTCATAAAACTAGATACTCAATACATCCTGGAACAGGGAAGATGTATAAGGATCTCAAGAAACATTTTTGGTGGCCAGGTATAAAAGCCGATGTTGCTAAATATGTAGGGAATGTTTGACGTGTTCTAAGGTCAAAGCGGAGCATCAGAAACCATCATGTCTACTTCAACAACCCGAAATCCCGGAATGGAAATGGGAAAACATTACCATGGATTTCATCACTAAATTGCCAAGGACTGCAAGTGGTTTTGATACTATTTGGGTAATAGTTGATCGTCTCACCAAATCAGCACACTTCCTGCCAATAAGAGAAGATGACAAGATGGAGAAGTTAGCACGATTGTATTTGAAGGAAGTCGTCTCCATACATGGAATACCAATTGATGTTAAAGCTAAGGGGTATAAAATACTATTAAATTTTACAAGGAAATACTATTAAATACGATACAATTTTACACAAGATATTTATTATTTATTTACAAATGGGATATACCTAAACCTTGCTACAACACTATAGGCAGTGTACCTAATCGTACAGAAGTGTAGTTTTTAGTAAGTCCGGTTCGTTCCACAGGGAGCGGGCTTATTGCACACTATATTTTTAAACAATTATATTTGTACAAAATATATTATATTAATAATATATAAAAGGGGGTTTTTACCATTTAATGACCGGTTTGTCGATTTTAAAACTTTAGTCGCAGTTAAAACCGAATGTAAAATAAATATAACTTAATTTAAAACGTAAAATAAATAACGATAATGAAATTTCGATAAATAAAAGTGCAATAATTAAAAAGTACGATAATTAGAAGTGCAATTAAATACAATAATAATAAATAAAAGTGCAATAATTAGAAGTGCAATTAAATATGAAAATAAAGGAATTATGCTTATTTAAACTTCCATAATCATGATGTTTGACGTGTTGATTTTAGTTTTATGCCCATGGGTTAATTGTCCTTTATCCTGGATGATTTAATATGTCCATACGGATTTGTCCATAATAGTCCATTAGTCATAAATATAAAGAGCGAAAGCCTTCGTCAAATTATTCTTATTCCCGAAGTCAAATATTCCAACTAATTGGGGATTCGAATTGTAACAAGGTTTTAATACTTTGTTTAATGAATACACCAGGTTATCGACTGCGTGTAAACCAAGGTTTTACTACTTTGTTAACAATTACACCAATTACCCTTGAATGTAATTCACCCCTATTTCAACAAGTCTATTAACTATTAATCCAGTTCCGTGTCCGGTAAAATGAATAATTATTGGTATTTATAGATATCCCGCCCACCGTACCCAGTCAAGCGTATGTGGTTATATATAAATACGTCAAATTATAAGTTTGTATATTAAATTAACAAGGTAATGTTTAGTTAATATAAAACCCATTAATAGCCCATAGTCTAATTTCCACAAGTGTCGTTCTTTTATCCAAACCCCAATTATGGTACAAAGCCCAATTACCCAATTTTAATATTTTTAGCCCAACATCATGATTACTTCGGTATTAAATAAGCATAATAATAACTTAAGTACGAGACATTAATTTAAAAAGGAGAACATAACTTACATTGAGTATTTATCGCATAGTGTTACACGGACAGAATTTCGACTTCAAAAACCCGTAAAATAACCTTTACATAACCCGAACTAATCTAATATAAAACTACCCTATACTATATATATATATTATATATATTTATTTATTTATTTATTACAGAGTATTATTATTATTATTTATTATATTTTTACTCGGCAGAATGCATGGCCTTTTATAGGCGTTTTGATTTCTGACAGCTCCGCAAGTCGTGGAGTTTTAAGCCTACAAACTCCGCGAGTCGTGGAGTTTGAAAATCCAGCTCACATAATTTTGGAACCTTGCTTGTCGACATAATTTATATATAAATATAAAATATAAATAATTAATATAATTATTTATATATTATATTATATTCTTATGCATAGTAGACTTGTAATTTTTAGTCCGTTGCGTCGGGCGTTGATAGTTGACTCATGTCCCGATTCCGGATTTTCGAACGTCCTTGCGTACTATTTTATATCGTATACTTTTCGTTTTGTAACTTGTACTCTTGTCATTTTTAGACGTTTCTCATCAATAAATTGAACCTTTTGAATTGTATCTTGTACATTTGAGCTTTTTGGACGTTTGTGTCTTCAAATCTTCGTTTTCGCCTTTTGTCTTCGCACTTATTTAATATAAACGATTACAACTTACAATAGGAAAATTACAACTAAATAATTTACATATTCGAAGGATATTACTACTAAATATATGTTCATTTGGAGCACTATCACCAATCTCTATTATCTATGATAGGGATGGCAGATTTATTTCAAGATTCTGGCAGACATTACAGCAAGCATTAGGAACTCGTCTAGACATGAGTATTGCCTATCATCCACAAACTTATGGGCAAAGCAAAATGACGATACAAATGCTTGAAGACATGCTTCGAGCATGTGTTATTGATTTCAGAAATAGTTGGGATCGACATCTACCGTTAGCAGAATTTTCCTACAACAACAGCTACCATTCAAGCATTGAGATGGCGCCGTTTGAAGCACTTTATGGTAGAAAGTGCAGGTCTCTAATTTGTTGGAGTGAAGTGGGGGATAGACAGATTATGGGTCCGGAGATAATATAAGAAACTACCGAGAAGATTATCCAAATTCAACAACGGTTGAAAACCGCCCAAAGTCGACAAAAGAGCTACGGCGACATTAAAAGAAAAGATATAGAATTTGAAATTGGAGAGATGGTCATGCTTAAGGTTGCACCTTGGAAAGGCGTTGTTCGATTTGGTAAACGAGGAAAATTAAATCCAAGGTATATTGGACCATTCAAGATTATTGATCGTGTCGGACCAGTAGCTTACCGACTTGAGTTACCTCAATAACTCGCGGCTGTACATAACACTTTCCACGTCTCGAATTTGAAGAAATTTTTTGCTAAAGAAGATCTCACTATTCCATTAGACGGAATCTAAATCAATGAAAAACTTCAATTCATCGAAGAACCCGTCGAAATAATGGATTGTGAGGTTAAAAGACTTAAACAAAACAAGATACCAATTGTTAAGGTTCGACGGAATGCTCGTAGAGGACCCGAGTTCATCTGGGAATGAGAAGATCAGATGAAGAAGAAATACCCGCACTTATTTCCAGAAGATACGTCAACACCTTCAACTGCTTAAAATTTCGGGACGAAATTTATTTAACGGGTAGGTACTGTAGTGACCCGAACTTTTCCATGTTTATATATATTAAATGAAATTGATATTTACATGATTAAGTGTTTCCAACATGTTAAGCAATCAAACTTGTTAAGACTTGATTAATTGAAATAGGTTTATATAGACAATTGACCACCCAAGTTGACCGGTGATTCACGAACGTTAAAACTTGTAAAAACTATATGATGACATATATATGATTATATATATAATAAACATGATATTATGATAAGTAGTTATCTCATTAGTTATTTTAACAATGAGTTATATACATAAAATTGTGTTTATTGAATTAAGAAACTCGAAACGATATATATATAACGATTATCGTTATAACAACGTTTTACTAATTACATATGAATCATATTAAGATATTGTTACACTATGTTTAATCATTATAAATGATAAGTAAACATGTCATTATGTATATTAATAATGAACTACATATGTAAAACAAGACTACTAACTTAAGAATTTCGAAACGAGACATATATCTAACGATTATCATTGTAACAACATTTAATTGTATATATATATCATACTAAGATATATTAATATATCATAATATCATGATAATGTAATAATTTAACATCTCTTTAGATATAATAATTAATGGGTTAACAACATTTAACAAGATCGTTAACCTAAAGGTTTCAAAACAACATTTACATGTAACGACTAACGATGACTTAACGGCTCAGTTAAAATGTATATACATGTAGTGTATTAATATGTATTCATACACTTTTGAAAGACTTCAAGACACTTATCAAAATACTTCTACTTAACAAAAATTCTTAAAATTACATCCTCATTCAGTTTCATCAACAATTCTACTCGTATGCACCCGTATCCGTACTCGTACAATACACAGCTTCTAAATGTATGTACTATTGGTATATACACTCTAATTATCAGCTCTTAGCAGGCCATGTGAGTCACCTAGCACATATGGGAATCATCATTTGGCAACTAGCATGAAATATCTCATAAAATTACAAAAATATTAGTAATCATTCATGACTTATTTACATGAAATCAAAATTACATATCCTTTATATCTAATCCATATACCAACGACCAAAAATACCTACAAACACTTTCAGTCTTCAATTTACTTCATCTATTTGATCTCTCTCAAGTTCCATCTTCAAGTTCTAAGTGTTCTTCATAAATTCTACAAGTTCTAGTTTCATAAAATCAAGAATACTTCCAAGTTTACTAGCTCACTTCCAATCTTGTAAAGTGATCATTCAACCTCAAGAAATCCTTGTTGTTTACAGTAAGATATCATTCTAAATCAAGGTAATACTCATATACAAACTTTTATTCAATTCCTATAACTATAACTATCTTAATTCGAGTGATAATCTTACTTGAACTTGTTTTCGTGTCATGATTCTACTTCAAGAACTTTCAAGCCATCCAAGATCCTTTGAAGCTAGATCATTTCTTGTCACTTTCAGTAGGTTTAACTACTAAACTTGAGGTAGTAATGATGTTCATAACATCATTCGATTCATACATATAAAACTATCTTATTCGAAGATTTGAACATGTAATCACTAGAACATAGTTTAGTTAATTCTAAACTTGTTCGCAAACAAAAGTTAATCTTTCTAACTTGACTTTTAAAATCAACTAAACACATGTTATATATCTATATGATATGCTAACTTAATGATTTAAAATCGGAAAATACGAAAAACACCGTAAAACCGGATATACGCAGTCGTAGTAACACCGCGGGCTGTTTTGGGTTAGTTAATTAAAAACTATGATAAACTTTGATTTAAAGGTTGTTCTTCTGGGAAAATGATTTTTCTTATGAACATGAAACTATATCCAAAAATCATGGTTAAACTCAAAGTGGAAGTATGTTTTCCAAAATGGTCATCTAGACGTCGTTCTTTCGACTAAAATGACTACCTTTACAAAAATGACTTGTAACTTATTTTTCTGACTATAAACCTATACTTTTTATGTTTAGATTCATAAAATAGAGTTCAATATGAAACCATAGCAATTTGATTCACTCAAATCGGATTTAAAACGGAGAAGTTATGGGTAATACAAGATTGGATATTTTTTGATTGTTGTAGCTACGGGAAATATTGTAACAATTCTATACAAATCATATTCTAGCTAGCTTATATTGTATTATACATGTATTCTAATGTAATCTTGGAATACCATAGACACGTGTGCAAATGTTTTGACATATCATATCGACCTATGTATATATATTATTTGGAACAACCATAGACACTCTATATGCAGTAATGTTGGAGTTAGCTATACAGGGTTGAGGTTGATTCCAAAAATATATATACTTTGAGTTGTGATCTAGCCTAAGACGTGTATACACTGGGTCGTGGATTGATTCAAGATAATATATATCGATTTATTTCTGTACATCTAACTGTGGACAACTAGTTGTAGGTTACTAACGAGGATAGCTGACTTAATAAATTTAAAATAGTAAAACGTATTAAAAATGTTGTAAATATATTTTGAACATACTTTGATATATATGTACATATTTGTTATAGGTTCGTGAATCGACCAGTGGCCAAGTCTTACTTCCCGACGAAGTAAAAATCTGTGAAAGTGAGTTATTGTCCCACTTTTAAAATCTAATATTTTGGGATTAGAATACATGCAGTTTTATAAATGTTTTACGAAATAGACACAAGTAATTGAAACTACATTATATGGGTGAATGATCGAAGCCGAATATGCCCCTTTTGCTTGGTAACCTAAGAATTAGTAAACCGATCTACTAATTGACGCGAATCCTAAAGATAGATCTATTGGGCCTAACGAACCCCATCCAAAGTACCGGATGCTTTAGTACTTCGAATTCGTTTATATCATGTCCGAAGGATTTCCCGGAATGATAGGGGATATTGTATATATTCATCTTGTTAATGTCGGTTACCAGGTGTTCACCATATGAATGAATTTTATCTCTATGTATGGGATGTATATTGAAATATGAAATCGTGTGGTCTATTATTGTGATTTGATAATATATAGGTTAAACCTATAACTCACCAACATTTTTGTTGACGTTTTAAGCATGTTTATTCTCAGGTGGTTATTAAGAGCTTCCGCTGTTGCATACTAAAATAAGGACAAGATTTGGAGTCCATGTTTGTATGATATTATGTAAAAACTGCATTCAAGAAACTTATTTTTGCTGTAATATATTCTTAATGTAAACCATTATGTAATGGTCGTGTGTAAACGGTATAATTTAGATTATCATTATTTGATAATCTACGTAATGCTTTTTAAACCTTTATCGATAAAATAAAGGTTATGGTTGTTTTAAAAATGAATGCAGTCTTTGAAAAACGTCTCATATAGAGGTCAAAACCTCGCGAAGAAATCAATTAATATGGAACGTTTATAATCAATATAAACGGGACATTTCATTATAGTTCATGATTCCTAAATGAAATATGTTTTAAAACTTGCCTAGAATCTTTCTGGATCTTCAATTTCAACAGAAATCTTAAAACAATTACCAATTTGAAGATGAACACATATTTTGACTTTTAGAAAAACACCTTTGACTTCAAAATTTGAATTTAATAAAAGGAATTAGATTTTGAAACTTTGCAGGTAGATTAGATATAAGATTCCTAACATGATTGCATTATTACATTTTGCAATCTCATTTGAAATCGAATTTTTGTGAAAAATTATCTAGAACAGGGTATACGACTTGTTCATGAACTTTATGTTTAATTTCCCAATTAATGGAGACTACAAGTGGTTATACTTGATAAGGGAGATGAATACTCGAATGGGTTAATTCAACACTGCTCAATTCGATTGTTTGTTAGCCATAAAGGTCGACAGTTTTTGATTCCTCAGTACAGAAATATAAATAAAAAAATAAAAGTGCTAGAGATGTTAAACTGATTTTGGAATCATCCTAGTGATTTTGATCGTGATTGGTACTGATTTTGGTTTTTAATTACAGTGTGATTGATACAAGAAATAGATTTGGACGTGTTTCCTTGATTTACAGTTTATAAATTAATTAATATTAATAATTATATAAATATATTAATAATAATAATATTGTTAATATTATTAGTAATATTAAAAATACTAATAATAATAATAATAATGGAAATAATAATCATAATATTACTAATCAAATTGATACTAATAATGATAAAAGTAAAAAAAAATATAAATATAATAACTTTTAAATAATAATTTTTAGTAACGATATTAATAATAATCATAATAATATTAAAATTTTAATTTTTCTAACTATTTATAATCATAATGATATAACCAATTAAATATATAAATGTCATATTTATATAATATATTATAATAATAATATTTTGATATTAATATTAATATTAATATTAATATTAATATTAATAATAATAAGAGTAATAATAATTACATGTAAAAAATTTTATATTATAATTTTTAATGACACAATACTAATAATAATAATTAATGTAATAATAATATAACAATTATAATTAAACTTGTAATTTCATTTGATATATAACTTTTACAATTTATTACTTATGTAATGTTTACTATTTAAATATACACACAATATATATATATATATATATATATATATATATATATATATATATATATATATATATATATATATATAATAATATTTATACATAGAATCATATATATTAATATAAATTCCTTTTAAGTTACATATAATAGTTAAACTTTTATATTTATTTTTTGGATTACATCCTAATGATTATTTTCAAAAATCATATACACTTATATATAGTTTTATCATTAATAATCACTTTATTACCTTATATTTTATTTTACATATTCAATTCTAAAGATTTATATTTTATAAATTTCAAATTATTATTTTTTACTTACATTCATTTATATATACATGTTTATTTACAAACAATTGTTCGTGAATCGTCGGGAGTAGTCAAAGGTATGAATTCATGTAAACTGTTTCCACAAATTTTGACACTCAAATAAATAGACTTTGCTTATCGTGTTGAATCTATATAAAGATTAAGTTTAAATTTTGTCGGAAATTTCTGGGTCGTCACAGTACCTACCCGTTAAAGAAATTTCGTCCCCGAAATTTGATCGAGGTTGTCATGGCTAACAATAAAAATGTTTTCATGACGAATATGAGTTGATAAATAGAGTTTTATCATCATTGAGTAATACGGATAAAATAATTCGATTTCTCGAATAGTACGAATGAAGCTATCACTAAATAGTGAAATGAGAAAGACATGTTTCATCATAACTTTTGACTAGTCATGGTTGAATTCCAGAATTCAAGGGAAAAGATAGGACTATCAAGAAAATATGTTCTTGATATGTTTAGAGATTAGATAGAATGTAAGAGTCATGTAACATGGCACGTGATGACGTTATGGTCTGTGAATCATAACGTTTCATTAGAAGCTCAGCATGACTTACTGTAATATAATCACGTTGATCAAGTATCATTATATTATACAAACTCATGAATCAGTTCCCAACACTACTTCAAAAATATTCATATTTTTAAATTCGAATTCTTCAGAATTCAGAAACTAAAATAATTTCCTTTCTGATGTAACACTGATGTTGCGAAAAGATAAATGATTTCAGATAAGAATAGTTATGAAAATATCTTCCGAGATATCGAGGATATTTATAATGAAAGATACGATGATATCTTATATTTTCAAAGGATGATGAAGAAGATTTGTCCGTAAGGATTTAGAGTCAGGAGCAATGTATTCGTTAATGACTTCAGTAGATACTGAATCATTTGGATTCTTTGAAGGCAGGTTTAGTCTTTATGATTTGTTCACGGCTTCCTTCATGGTTTGCTCAATCCGTTTTTTTCGGTTCCAACTTTTTTGAGCTTTGCCAACATACTATTCTTTATCATCAAATTTATGACGATTAAGGTCGTTTACAGTTGTCTACAGTTGCTGCTGCTTCATTATTCCGAGTATTAATTCGCAGACTAGGTGTTTTTCAGAATTTCGGAATGGAAGATCATAATTCTCAGAGATAAATGTTATATGTATACATATAACTGTTGATGTAGAAACGTTGCGAGATTCAAATTACTGATTGCTAATTCTCGGTAATTGGTATGGCAATTCTCATTACAAGATGCGGATGAGTATATGATAAGGTTTTAATGAACAAATATGATGGTTCTTTGGAGAGACTTAAGCCAATGAGTAATGAAGTTGCTGGTAAGTTTACTGCTAATGTGGTGGAATATAAACGGTTCTCCGGTAACGATGATGAAAGGCAACTTATATAACAAGGTTTTAATAAGGCTAATCCGAATGAAAAGTCGAAGTGGATTTGCTGGAGCTGTGATAAATTTGACTAATTTGGGAAGGGATTACAAAGTTATTTTCGGTAATAATAATGCTAAAGGAGCTAGCACAGATACGTGTTAAACGTTTACTCAGGTTCCGAGTGCATAACCGTATGCATAAATCTTTTCTTCCGTAGATGAAGTGCGGTTGGTTCATCCTCTCGATTGAGGTGTCTTCAATAATCATGAAAGGTTTGAACGCGGATTGTAATCGTCAAGATACCAATGAGGTTTAAGATGAAATCAAGTGGCAAACTTGAAGAATTGTTTAGTTTCATATGTTATAATCAATATTTTAATTCATTTTAATTGTCCAATGTTGGTAGTCCACAGCTACTAATTCAATAATTCATACATAGTTTAATATATAATATTCGAATTAATTAATACATGTCGTGACCCGTTATATACATGTCTCAGACTCGATCACAACTCAAAGTATATATATTATTTGAGAATCAACCTCAACCCTGTATAGCAAACTCGATCATTACAGCATATAGAGTGTCTATGGTTATTCCAAATAATATATATAGATGACGTCGATATGATATGTCAAAACCTTGTATACGTGTCCCGATTTAAAGTGCGTAAAATAAATAACAGAAATTAAATGACAATAAATAAAATTGCGAGAATTTAAATTGCGATAAATAAATTGCGATAATTAAATGTAATAAGGAATTAACAGTTAGCTAGGAACAGTTAGATAGGACTTTGTTAGCGTGGATTCTTAGCAAAATTTTTCTCATAGTTAATTTATTTGTTTCTAACAAATTTTATTTTGTCAAATGTTTTCTTCATTATGCCACTTGTTGGATTCTGATAGGTCAAAATCCAAATATGAAATTGAATAAAAATGGTTATTCTGTAGTGAGCGGATTCGTATATCTGTGGATGTAAGTAGGATAGTAAATGATTGTTGAATCAGATTCGAAGAATGTACAGTGTAACTTATTAATGTGAAATCTAAATATTCCTCGGGTATTACCTACCCGTTAAAATATTTTCACCATTAACAGTTTGTACAAAAGAATTTTTAATTACAATCTTTATGAAAACATATATACATATATATTTTCTTCAGATGTAAATCGTGGATTTAATGAGTCAATATGATATTAAACTCATTTGATTTATCATTTGAACAAGAATATATAATCTCTAAAACATTAGAGATTACATAATCACCATGTCGAACGAAGATAAATAATGTAGAATGATTCGTAGAACGTTTATTATGCTCGAGGTACATAATGAGATGTTGAGGCATGGATTAGTGATGGTACTGGTGCTGTTGCTGATGGTACTGTTGGTGCCGGTGATGTTGCTGAAGCTGGTAAATTTTGCACCATATTCTCCAAATTGATTACTCGAGCGCGAAGCTCGTTGACTTTTTCTATTATTCTGGGATGATTGTCTGTCAGAATGAGCGGATGAGTAAGGTTTAGAATTTTTAAATATGATTTAATCGTGGCGAGATATTCGGGAAATGAATGTGAGAATGGTGTTTCGAATAGGTTTGTCGGTAAGTGCTTCAGGTTCTTTGCCAAGAGTGCAGGTTGGTGGGTGGAAATGATTGCCTTCTTCTCGTGTCCATTGGTTAAGTCGACTACAAACACATCAGATGAATTGGGGATGGCTGATTGGTTGATTTATTCCGGTGACGCTGCTTTCGGAGCTTAGGTGAACATCTATGTCAGAATAGCTGCCGGATTCTGAAGAACTTGAACTAGTGGAGAGTTCCTTTTCGTACGATTGAGTAAAGGGTTTTTCGGTATGAAATGATTTTCGGCTACCGGATGGTATTCTAATTACATAGAATACTTATATATAGCATAAAGATTTCGCAGACTACGGAGAAAATTTCGAAAGTTGTCAGGCAAAGGTAACAATAATAGATACGCTAAGATACTATTTTATCTATACACTATCTATGCAATAGAGGTAGTAAGATGTGTCTAGACTTTAAGGATGATAAGCAAGTAATTTTCGACACAAAATGATAAGCAAAACTTTTGACATGCAGACACGGTCAAAGTCCAGACCCACTAATGCATCTAAACAACTATCAGTTAGACACACTAATGCAAGACCTGGTTCGCTAAGACCACCGCTATGATACCAACTCTAATGACCCGTCCTAATCCATCTGGACGAATACATTACATTTGGTTACATCGTGAGGTACTTGACCTCTATATGATACATTTTACAAACATTGCATTCGTTTTTGAAAGACAAACTTTCATTACATCGAAAGTTGACAGCATGCATACCATTTCATAATATATCCAACTATAATTGACTTAATAATAATCTTGATGAACTCAATGACTCGAATGCAACGTCTTTTGAAATATGTCATGAATGACTCCAAGTAATATCTCTAAAGTGAGCAAATGCACAGCGGAAGATTTCTTTCATACCTGAGAATAAACATGCTTTAAAGTGTTAACCAAAAGGTTGGTGAGTTCATTAGTTTATCATAATCGATCATTTTCATCATTTTAATAGACCACAAGATTTCCTTTATTCAATAATCATACACTCGCAAGTGTTTAAAAAATCATTCATATGGATTGAACACCTGGTAACCGACATTAACATAATGCATATAGAATATCCCCAAAACAGAAATCCATCTGTATAATATAAACTCGAAGTACTAAAGCATACCATTTTCTAGTATGGGGGGAGTTAGTGCCCGTAGATCTACCTTTAGAATTCGCGTCAATTAGGGTGTCTGTTCCATAATTCTTAGGCTACCAAGCTAAAAGGGTGATATTCGATTCGATAATCCAACCATAGAATGTAATTTTCGAGTACTTGTGTCTATTTCGTCAAACATTTATAAAAGCAATGCATGTATTCTCAGTCCCAAAAATATATATTGCAAAAGCATTTAAAAAGGGAGCAAATGAAACTCACCATACTATATTTTGTAGTAAAAATACATATGATGATATTGAACAACTGAACAATGCAGGGTTAGCCTCGGATTCACGAACCTATATCAATTGTATATCTATTAAAACATTTAATAGAAACCTCATAATTTCATTCATTAATTGTATAGATTTTTAGATATGTGTAGTTATATAGAATTTATACTAAAATCTATTTAAATGTACACTTTATTTATATATAATATGTCTTATGTTATATTTGTATATTTTGTATATATATTTAAAATTAGTTTTTATCTATACATTTAGTTATATGTAATTATTTATATAAAAATATTAGTATGTTTGATATATTATTATTTGAAATATAATTATAGTATATATAGTAAGTATAATTTTTGTACAAAATATTTATTTATTAAAAATGATAGTTTTGATAATAATGATTTACTAAAAAAAATATTTTTATTAATAATGATAATACTAATAATAATAATAATAACGATATTGTTAATAATGATACTCATGTTAATGATAATAATACTAATAATTATAAAAATGGTACAAATACTAATATTAGTGAAGTAATAATATTTTTGCATCATTTTCTTAGTAATAATAATACCTATATTAATAACACTGATAATTCTAAAATTCTAACAATAGTACCTTTATTGATATTGATATAGATAATAATAATAATAATAACAATATTAATGAATATATAATAATAATAATTTTAATCATAAACATAATAATAATAGTAATAATACTCATTCTATTTAGTAATAACTAAGTTAATGATAATAATTAGAATAATGATAATAATTACATTTAATAATAATACTTGTTTATAATAATAATAATAATAATAATAATAATAATAATAATAATAATAATAATAATAATAATAATAATAATAATAATAATAATAATACTTATAATCATAATAATCAAACATTAATAATAATAATCATAATAATTACTAGTAATAATAATAATAATAGAAATAAAGTTAAGAGTGTATACCCTTAAAACTTGGCATAAAAAGAAATGTTCCTGACGGGACTCGAACCCAAGACCTCACGTTCACCCTAATCTCTGCTTAACCATCGTTCCATTTCAATTTTTCTGGATTTAAACCACCCTAATATATATTTATATCTCCCCTTCTGTTTCTACTTCATCTACTGCTTTTTTCAGAATACAAATCGACCAAAAAAATATTTCATTAACAAAATAGCGAATTTAATTTTGTTTAAAACTTACAAAAAATTAGTAATATATATAGGTGGGTTCTTGATTAATAAGAAAAATGAAAAATAATAAAAAAACATAAACTACATCTGCTTGTTCGTCGCTGTTGTTCATCAAGAAAAAAAAATTTGATTGAACAAATAGGGACGTTATAGTTCATGATTCCTAAATGAAATATGTTTTAAAACTTGCCTAGAATCTTTCTGGATCTTCAATTTCAATATAAATCTTAAAACAATTACGAATTTGAAGATGAACACATATTTTGACTTTTTAGAAAAATACCTTTGACTTCAAAATTTGAATTCAATAAAAGGAATTGGATTTTGAAACTTTGTAGTTAGATTAGATATAAGATTCCTAACATGATTGCATTATTACATTTTGCAAACTCATTTGAAATCGAATTTTTGTGAAAAAGTATCTAGAACAGGGTATAGGACTTGTTCATGAACTTTATGTTTAATTTCCCAATTAATGGAGACTACAAGTGTGATGACCCGGGAATTTCCGACCAAATTTAAACTTAATGTTTATATGATTTCGATACGATAAGCAAAGTCTATAATGTTGAGTCTCGAAAATTTTGAAACTATGTTTATATATTCAATTGACCTTCGACTGTTCCCAACGATTCACGAACAACTGTTTGTAAATAAAAATGTAAATATATATATATATATATATATATATATATATATATATATATATATATATATATATATATATATATATATATATATATATATATATATATATATATATATATAAATATATGAATACTATACATAAGTAATATTATAAATAACAAATATATAAATATTAAATATTTAATATATGTTAATATTATTAACTAAATTTAATTACAAATTTAAAATATAAAAATTATATTATTAACCTTACTTTTATTATGAATGATAATATTAATATTTATATAAAAAAATATAAAATTTGAGATGTACAAGTATCACTATAATATTATTGACATTATTAATTCTATTATTATTATTATTATTATTATTATTATTATTATTAGTTACATCTATTATTAATAAAATTAATATTAAATATTAATGTTTATATAATAATCATTATTATGTTTTTTTTATTATAATTAATACATATATATATATATATATATATATATATATATATATATATATATATATATATATATATATATATATATATATATATATATATATATATATATATATATATATATATATATATATATATATATATATATACATGTTCGATATATAGGATACATGTACAGATAAATGGATATCACGTATACAGAATATATATATATATATATATATATATATATATATATATATACTGTGATATACATATATACTGTGATATACATATATACAGCCACATTATATCAGTATTTTTATTATTAGATTTTGATCGATTAAATTTTGGGTTATACAAAAACACTGAGTCAATTCTAGATTCATATCACAATCACACTGTTTTGATATTTGTTTTCTTGTCTTTAATCTTATTACAAATCGAATTCAAGTACAGAACCAAAACAAAATTAGTTACAAGTCATAATCATCTTTTTATTTTGTTATTATTTTTCCTTCCTGTACTCGTTTGTCTGAGAGTTAAAGTGTCAACATTCATCCCCTCTATATGGCAATCAAATATCTCGAGAGTGAAAGGAACCAATCAATTTTTTTTTTACCATCTTTCTCTTTTCTCTTTCTGCGAATGCAAGCATTCATATATGAGATATTACATAGTACTCTCTATCTATCACTCTCTCTCACCTGTTATTTCATGTTTCAGCTTCTTGTCTTCTGATTGCAGACAAACCCCACGAACCACCATTAATTGCAGCTGAGATTTTCTGTTTCTATTTGGACCAAACAAGGACCGGCAACCACCCTATGATCACCATTAACAAACCCGCTTATGTTTCTATTCCATCAACCCATGACAACCATCTAATCAACTACCACCATTACACCATCAAACCTACTGCTTCTTTTGTATTTTTTACTGTCTTTCTCGATAATCACAAGCTACTGTCCAGCTTCTGTTTCGTTTCTTTTGGCAGTTGGGGAAAACACCCAAAACTGCCACTCCAAGAACCCACCCTACATATACACACACACACACACACACACACATATATATATATATATATATATATATATATATATATATATATATATATATATATATATATATGTATATATATATATATATATTTATTTTGTTCTCTTTTCTCTTCTTCTCCAACTATCACAACCGGTCACCACTACAAAACCCACAACGTTCCTACCACTTAATTGTTTCTGTTTCAATTTAAGACAAAACGATAAACCCATCGAATATTGCTGCACTTCTGTCTTCGATATCTTTCTCAATCTCCTGACCAAACACCACACAAACCTTTATCAAATTAACAAGTTGCTTGTGTATCTTAATGAAATGATTAATATTGATAATTGCTACAACTAGGCATGCCTTTTCTTTCTTTAACCTCTTCTTATGGCCGACAACTTGGTTATATAAAAAAGTGGCGTACCATTTTTTTTTATGTTAAAGCAATATGGATGATGATGGTGACAGGAGAATCCCATGTACAAATTGAAAACTATTAACAAGTAAACCACTTGTTTTATTATATTAGATTATACTCGATAGATGTTCCCATTTCCTGTTTTAAATAAACAAAAACCATATCCTAAAAGCCAGTGAACTAATTGGGATGTGAGAACATGGACCGAAGTGATATTTTTTATTTTTATTTTTTTTATTTGAGCTGTTATATATATATATATATATATATATATATATATATATATATATATATATATATATATATATATATATATATATATATATATATATATTCTTTTTGTTGCTGGGCTTTTTGCATGATAAGTAACTCCATGGATTAATAGTTGGGTCGTGTTTTTTTTTTAAGTTGTTGGGCCGAGTACTAGCTTTCTTGATGGGCCGAGAGGATTGGTTATGATGATGACGATTTAGAAGAAGAAATAGCAGCCGGAGTAATTGAGGTTAAATAGATTTAACATATAAAAAAAAACAGGAAAGTAACAGTGGAGGAATGGATTGAGAGTGTTTTGGTTAAGCAAGAGGTCACAGGTTCAATCCTTGGCCATGTCAATTCTTTTTAGAAAAAGAGGAGGGAAAGAAATAGACGAATACGGGGTTAAAAATAAATGATATGGGAGTTTAAGCACAAAAACGAAATGGTCCAATGGTTGGGTATGATGAGGATGAGCAAGAGGTCACGGGTTCGAGTCCCGTTTGGGGCATTTATTTTTACAAGCTAGTTTTAAGGTAGTTTTCATTTTTTTCAAATTTGTTATTGTCATTTTTATTATTATTATTATTATTATTATTATTATTATTATTATTATTATTATTATTATTATTATTATTATTATTATTATTATTATTATTATTATTATTATTATTATTATTATTATTATTATTATTATTGTTATTGTTATTATTATTATTATTATTATTATCATTATCATTATTATTATTATTATTATTATTATTATTATTATTATTATTATTATTATTATTATTATTATTATTATTATTATTATTATTATTATTATTATTATTATTATTATTATTATTATTATTATGATTATGATTACAATTATTATTGTTATTATTGGTATTATAAGTATTATTATTAGTATTATCATAAACATAAGTATTATAATCATTATTATTATTATTAGTCTCATAAGTATTATTAATATATTTATTATTATTAATCTTGTCATTTAAGTATTATTATTATTATTATGATTATTATTATTGTTATTATAACCCTAGTTACAATTATAATTATTATTATTAATATTGTTATTACTAATGTTATTATCAATATAAGTATTATTATTAAGTAATATGATTATTAATATTACCATTATTAATCTCAAAACCTACCTTTTAAACAGATAAATATTTTGTACATAAAATAAATTTGTTACATATACTAAAATTATATTAAAAATTTCACATAACTATATATATCAAACCTATTAATATTCATTATATATAAATACATATAAATAACAAAGTATCGATTTTTAATTATAACATTAAACAATTATGTATATAAATAAGAATATATTAATATAACTATATAAATAGTAACCATTATGAATATATATATATATATATATATATATATATATATATATATATATATATATATATATATATATATATATATAAATTAAACATACATAATATATAAATTAAAGATATAATAAATAAATTTGTTCAGTTACGATTATATGTTTTAATATATATATGAATGATATAGGTTCGTGAATCCGAGGCCAACCTTATACTTGTTCAATGACGTCATATGTATTTTTACTACAAAATACAGTATGGTGAGTTTCATTTACCCCTTTTTACTCTTTATATTTTTGGGCTGAGAATACATGCAAATGCTTTATTAAATGTTTTACAATATTTATATGCGTGAGTTTCATTAATCCCTTTTTAAATACTTTTGCAATATATATTTTTGGGACTGAGAATACATGCGCTGCTTTTATAACTGTTTTACGGAATAGACACAAGTAATTGAAACTACATTATATGGTTGAATGATCAAAATCGAATATGCCCCTTTTTATTAAGTCTGGTAATCTAAGAATTAGGGAACAGACACCCTAATTGACGCGAACTCTAAAGATAGATCTATCGGGCCCAACAAGCCCCATCCAAAGTACCGGATGCTTTAGTACTTCGAAATTTATATCATGTCCGAAGGAGGATCCCGGAATGATGGGGATATTCTTATATGTATATTGTGAATGTCAGTTACCAGGTGTTCAATCCATATGAATGATATTTTTGTCTCTATGCATGGGACGTATGTTTATGAGAAATGGAAATATGAAATCTTGTGGTCTATTAAAATTGTGAAATGATTATTTATGTTAAACTAATGAAATCACCAACCTTTTGGTTGACACTTGAAAGCATGTTTATTCTCAGGTACGAAAGAAATCTTCCGCTGTGCATTTGATCATTTTAAAGATATTACTTGGAGTCATTCATGACATATTTCAAAAAACTTTGCATTCGAGTCGTTGAGTTTATCAAGATCATTATTAAGTCAATTATAGTTGGATATATTATGAAATTGTATGCATGTCTGTCAACTTTAGATGTAATGAAAGATTGTCATTTCAAAACGAATGCAATGTTTGTAAAATGTATCATATAAAGGTCAAGTACCTCGCGATGTAATCAACTGTTGTGAATCGTTTATAATCAATATGGACTTCGTCCGGATGGATTAGGACGGGTCCTTACAGTTGGCATCAGAGCTGGTATAACGCCGTCCATGTGTGGCGGGGTAGTCGTAAAGGAGGTTCTCACAGTGTTACCTGTGACGAAGCATTGGCTCTTACTCCTTGCGATCCCTTACGAGGGTTGGCAAATTGCCGAGAGACAGGCCCTAAAATCAGTATCTGAGGTACACTCAGTGGTCACCAGGCGGTTAGCTGGGAAGGCACGGGGTGGGACGTGTGGTGTCCCCAACTGAATTTCAGTTGGTATCAGAGCGGAGGTCTTAGCGAACCAGGTGTTGCATTGGTGTATCTAACTCATTGTCGTTAGGATGCATTAGTGAGTCTGGACTTCGACCGTGTCTGCATGTCAAAAGTTTTGCTTATCATTTTTGTCGAAAATCATCTGCTTATCATCCTTAGAAAATTACCTGCTCATTATTCTTAGTCTAGACACGTTTTACTGCATTGACTGCATGAATAGTGTATAGACAATTCATATCTTAGCGTATCTGACAATTCATATTTTAGCGTACCTGTTATTGTTACCTTTGCCTGACAGCTTCCGTAGATTCCTCCGTAACTTATGAGATTTTAGTATTATACATGCATATGTAAATTATGTATTGCAGGGTACTAATCTACATTCTATAATGTATTTCTTATCGAAAATCCTTCATCTGATCGTACGAGATGAATCCCTCAACCAATTCGAATTCCTTGAATTCCGACAGCTATTCCGATATGGAGTTTCAACTAAGCTCCGAAAGCAGAGTCACCAGAATGAATCAACCAATTCATTTGATGGGTTCGTAGTCTACTTAATCATTGGAGACAAGAAGAAGGTGATCCTTTCCGTCAGCCGAATTCACCTCTTGGCGAAGAACCTGAAACACTTACCGGCGAACCTATTCGAAACACCATTTTCAGCCTCATTTCCAGAGTATCTCGAAATGATTATATTCTATCTATAATTCTGAACCTTATTCATCCGCTCTTTCCTACCGACAATCATCCTGGAGTAATACAAGAAGTCAATGAACTTCGCGCTCTAGTAATCAATTTGGAGAATATGGTGCAAAATGTATCAGCTTCAGCAACATCACCAGCACCAACATCAATACCAGTACCACCAACAACTCAAGTTCACATCATACACCTCAACATCTAATTATGTACCTCGAGCATAATCATCAATCTGCAAATCGTTCTACATCATTTATCTTCGTTCGACATGACGATTATGTAATCTTCAATGTTTTAGAGATTATATATTCTAGTTCTAACGGTAAATCAAATGAGATTAATATCATATTAACTCATTAAATCCATGATTGCATCTGAAGAAAATATATATACAAGTATATTTTCATAAAGATTGTAATTAAAAATTCTTTCGTACAAACTGTTAATGGTGAAAATATTTTAACGGGTAGGTAATACCAGAAGAATATTTAAATTTCACTTTAATAAGTTACACTGTACATTCGACGAAGCTGATTCAATAGTCATTTACTATCCTACTTACATCCACAGATAAATAAATCCGTTCACCACAGAATAACCATTTCCATTTCATATTTGGACTTTGACCTATCAGAATCCAACAAGTGGCATAATGAAGAAAACATTTGACAAAATAAAATTTGTTAGAAACAAACAAATTAACTATGAGGAAATTTGTTAAGAATCCACGCTAACTGTTCCTAGCTAATTGTTCCCAGCTAACTGATTACACTTTATTTATCGCAATTTACATTCTCGCAATTTTATTTATCGTCATTTAATTTCTGTTATTTACTTTAAGCATTTTATTTATTGGCATTTAATTTCTGTATTTATTTTTGGCACTTTAAATATCGGGACACGTATACAAGGTTTTGGCATATCATATCGACGCATCTATATATATTATTTGGAATCACCATAGACACTCTATATGCAGTAATGATCGAGTTCTCTATACAGGGTTGAGGTTGATTCTACAATAATATATATACTTTGAGTTGTGATCAAGTCTGAGACGAATACGGGTCACGATACGTATTAATTAATTCGAATATTGTATATTAAACTATATATGTATTATTGAATTGTTAACTACGGACTATCAACTGTGGACTACCAACATTGGACAATTAAAATGAATTAAAATATTGATTATAACATATGAAACTAAACAATTCTGCAAGTTTGCCACTTGATTTCATCTTAAACCTCATTCGTATCTTGACGATTCCAATCTGCGTTCAAACATTTCATAATTCTTGAAAACACCCCAATCGAGAGAATGAACCAACCTCCCTTCACCTACGGAAGAAAAGATCGATGCCGATAGTTAGGCACCTAAAAACTCTCGAAAACTGAGTAAACATTTTACGCGTAGCTGTGCTAATTCCTTTAGCTTTATTATTATCGAAAATAATTTTGCAATCTCTTTCCAAATTAGCCAATTTTGTCACAGCTCCAACAAATCAATTTCGACTTTCATTCGAATAAGCTTTATTATAACCATGGATATATAAGTTGCCTTTCATCATCGTTACCGGAGAACCGTTTATATTCCATCACATTAACAGTAAAATTACCAGTAACTTCTTTGATCTTTGACTTTTCGAAAAATCATTATATTTATTGAAACCCTATCGTGTACTTACCTACATCTTATATCAATAATTGACATACCAACTACCGGGAATTAATAATCAGTGTTTCGAATCTCGCAACATTTCCACATCAACAGTTATATGTATCCATATAACATTCATCTCTTAAAACTATGATCTTACATTCCGAAATTCTGAAAAGCACTCAGTCTATAAATCAATACTCTGAATGTTGAAAAAGATGAATGAAGCAGCAGAAACTGTAGACATCCGTAAACGACCTTAATCATCAGAAGTTTGATGATAAAGAATAGTATGTTGGAAAAGCTCAGAAAAGTTGGAACTGGAAAACAGATTGAACCAACTACTAAGGAGACCAAGGACAAATACAAGGACCATATCCTATATTCAAAGAATTCAGATAATTCTGGATCCGTTGAAATCTTTAGAGAATATCTTGCTCCAAAGTTATGTTAAAATCTTGCGGAAAATCTTTCTCCATCAACCATCGAACTTAGAAATTCCAAAATATCAACATCAATATCTTCGATATTTCTGAGGATATTTTCATAAATATTCTCGTCTGAAATTATATACCTCTTCGTGCTTCCTGTGAATCATTATATTGGAAACATCCAATAGAAAATTTAGTACCGAAAAGCAGATTATGCGAAACTATGAAGAAAGCCGTGGACAAATCACAAAGAATAAGTTTGACTTCAAAGAATCCAAATGATTCAATGTCTGCTAAAGTCTTTAGCGAATACCTTGCTTCCGAATCTAAACCCTTACGGATAAATCTTCTTCATCATCCGTCGATATTAGAAATTCCAAGATATCATTGTATCTTTCATTATAAATATCCTCTATATTTCTGAAGATACTTTCATAACTATTCTTATCTGAAATCATTAATCTCTTCATGATATCAGTGTTACATCATATAGAAACTGTTAGTTTCTATATTCTATAAACTTTTGAGCTTAAAATATGAATGTTATTGAAGTAATGTTAGGAACTGATGCATGAGTTAGTATAATATAATGACACTTGATCAACGTGATTATATTACAGTAAGTCATGCTGAGTTTCTAATGAAACGTAATGATTCACAGACTTTAACGTCATCACGTGTCATGTTACATAACTCTTTCATTTTACTTAACTTCTGAACATATCAAGAAAATATATTCTTGATAGTTCTATCCTCAGTAATTCTGTTAATTTGACAAATCAAATCGTGCTACTACCTTTCCTTTCTACCTTGTATATTATGATAATTTGAAACTCCATACCTATGAAGTCTGGGCCATTACTTGCGAAAAGAAAATAAAAGCATGAAGTTCTGAAAGAGAAAGGGGGTATAAATCGCAGCAAATAGGAGAGAGCATTAACTATGGATGACAATGATTATAGGAGACAGAAGCAGGGACATCGAAATATAAGGGAAGATATAAAGCCCGATAACAACACATAAAGTACAAACCGTGTATATCAATGTTTATAGCAACATAAAGACACGGGAGGATTAAAAGCACTTAAACCCCAAGGGCAAAGTAGATGTAAGCAGATTCCTCTGGTGGAAGTTGGAAAAGGAGAATGATTGTTGTGATAGTAAGGATAAGGACAAGGATCAGAACTGGATTTAGTATTTTCATAAACTTTTGAAGTTGGGAATTGAGTATAGGAATGGTAAAAGTACCGGAATGGAAGAAATTAATTTATAGTGAGATATTTGATAGGAAAATCAAGGCAGATCTCCGCATTTAATTAGAGAGATCTTAATTTCCATAAATCTCGAAGAATCAAATCTTATAGATTTCGAAGATTTTCTTTTGAATCCCTGGAATTCCGGAATTACACCAAGACAACGTCAAAAGTAAAGAAACACCTTATTTTCTGAATTCAATCATGACTACGTCAAAAGTTAAATCTCTATCTCAATCTTCTGTGATAGCTTCATTCGTACTCTTCGAATAATCGAATTGTTTTATCCATATTACTCAATGATGATAAAACTCTTTTGATCAGCTCATATTTGTCAGGAAAACATATTTATTATTAGCCATGACGACCTCACTCAAATTTTGGGACGAAATTTCTTTAACGGGTAGGTACTGTGATGACCCGGGAATTTCCGACCAAATTTAAACTTAATCTTTATATAATTTCGATACGATAAGCAAAGTCTATAATGTTGAGTCTCGAAAATTTTGAAACTATGTTTATATATTCAATTGACCTTCGACTCTTCCCAACGATTCACGAACAACTGTTTGTAAATAAATATGTAAATATATATATATATATATATATATATATATATATATATATATATATATATATATATATATATATATATATATATATATATATATATATATAAGAATACTATACATAAGTAATATTATAAATAACAAATATATAAATATTAAATATTCAATATATGTTAATATTAGTAACTAAATTTAATTACAAATTTAAAATATAAAAATTATATTATTAACCTTACTTTTATTATGAATGATAATATTAATATTTATATAAAAACATATAAAATTTGAGATGTACAAGTATCACTATAATATTATTGACATTATTAATTCTATTATTATTATTATTATTAGTTACATCTATTATTAATAAAATTAATATTAAATATTAATGTTTATATAATAATCATTATTATGTTTTTTTATTATAATTAATACACACACACACACACACACACACACACACACACACACACACACATATATATATATATATATATACATGTTCGATATATAGGATACATGTACAGATAAATGGATATCACGTATACAGAATATATATATATATATATATATATATATATATATATATATATATATATATATATATATATATATATTATATACATATATACTATGATATACATATATACAGCCACATTATATCAGTATTTTTATTATTAGATTTTGATCGATTAAATTTTGGGTTATACAAAAACACTGAGTCAATTCCAGATTCATATCATAATCACACTGTTTTGATATTTGTTTTCTTGTCTTTAATCTTATTACAAATCGAATTCAAGTACAGAACCAAAACAAAATTAGTTACAAATCATAATCATCTTTTTATTTTGTTATTATTTTTCCTTCCTGTACTCGTTTGTCTGAGAGTTAAAGTGTCGACATTCATCCCCTCTATATGGCAATCAAATATCTCGAGAGTGAAAGGAACCAATCAAATTTTTTTTTTACCATCTTTCTCTTTTCTCTTTCTGCGAATGCAAGCATTCATATCTGAGATATTACATAGTACTCTCTATCTATTACTCTCTCTCACCTGTTATTTCATGTTTCAGGTTCTTGTCTTCTGATTGCAGACAAACCCCACGAACCACCATTAATTGCAGCTGAGATTTTCTGTTTCTATTTGGACCAAACAAGGACCGGCAACCACCCTATGATCACCATTAACAAACCCGCTTATGTTTCTATTCCATCAACCCATGACAACCATCTAATCAACTACCACCATTACACCATCAAACCTACTGCTTCTTTTGTATTGTTTACTGTCTTGCTCGATAATCACAAGCTGCTGTCCAGCTTCTGTTTCGTTTCTTTTGGCAGTCGGGGAAAACACCCAAAACCGCCACTCCAAGAACCCACCCTATATATATATATATATATATATATATATATATATATATATATATATATATATATATATATATATATATATATTTATATTTGTTTTGTTCTCTTTTCTCTTCTTCTCCAACTATCACAACTGGTCACCACTACAAAACCCACAACGTTCCTACCACTTAATTGTTTTTGTTTCAGTTTAAGACAAAACGATAAACCCATCGAATATTGCTGCACTTCTGTCTTCGATATCTTTCTCAATCTCCTGACCAAACACCACACAAACCTTTATCAAATTAACAAGTTGCTTGTGTATCTTAATGAAATGATTAATATTGATAATTGCTACAACTGGGCATGCCTTTTCTTTCTTTAATCTCTTCTTATGGCCGACAACTTGGTTATATAAAAAAGTGGCGTTCCATTTTTTTATGTTAAAGCAATATGGATGACGATGGTTGTAACGACCCGTCCTAATCCTCCTGGATGAAGTCATCAACATTTGGTCCCATTGCGATAATCGACTCCAAGTAATGTCCTTAAAATGAGCAAATGCACAGCGGAAGACCTAATTCGTACCTGAGAAAAAACATGCTTAAAAGTGTCAATCAAAAGGTTGGTGAGTTCATAGGTTTATCATAACAATCATTTCAATATTTTAATAGACCACAAGATTTTCATATTCATAAACGTTTTAATAAAAATATTCTAAGTGGTTGAGCACTTGGTAACCATACTTAACATTTAATCAACGTCGCATATTCCCTTTATTATGAAATCTCACTACACCGTACCAAATGTAGTCACGAAACGAAGTACTGTGCAACCGTTGAATACTGGTCGTCCAGTCCGGTTGGGGTTGTCAGGCCTGATAGATCTATCAACAGGATTCGCGTTTACAATACCCATGTAAATATTAGTTACCAAGCTACAGGGAAGTATGCCAGTGGTACAACTCAACGTAGAATATATTTTTAAGTACTTGTGTCTATTTCGTAAACATTTATAAAAGCAGCGCATGTATTCTCAGCCCAAAAATATATATTGCAAAAGCAATTAAAAAGGGAGCAAATATAACTCACCATACTGTATTTTGTAGTAAAAATACATATGACAATATTGAACAATGCAGGGTTTGGCCTCGGATTCAGGAACCTATATCATTTGTATATTTATTAATATACATAATGGAGATCGAACAATTATATATATAATTTTTTTTAGTTATATTTCTTTTATATTAATATATATATATATATATATATATATATATATATATATATATATATATATATATATATATATATATATATATATATATATATATATATATATATATATGTTTCATATATTCATTTTGTATATAAAAATATTAATTATCGTTATGTTATATGTATTAATTATATCTTTATATATATCACTTGTTGGTTAAAATACTATTTTAATAATTGATAGTAATAATAATAAAAATATAGTTATTATAATAATGATAATAAAAATAATACTTATAAAAAGATTGATAATTCTAATTTTTAATAATAATAATAATAATATTATTATTAATAATACTTGTTTTACTACTAATAATAATAATAACAATAAATATAATAATAATAATTAAATTTTAAAGTATAATAATAATAATAATAATAATAATAATAATAATAATAATAATAATAATAATAATAATAATAATAATAATAATAATAATAATAACAATAAAATTTTTAATGAAATAATAATAATAAGAGTATTAGTAATAACTACCTCAAAGGAGTAGCCCTTAAAAAAAATGCCCAAGTCCGGGTTTGAACCCGCGACGTCCCGCTAACCCGATAACATCCTTAACCATTACTCCATCATCGTCTAACCTAATCATCGTTATTATCATGATCTCATGATCATGATACTCGTATCCGTCTATCATCATCAAACTATATCATCACCGTATCAACATAATAATCATCATCAACGTCATGATCATAATCATCACGCGTATTATTATTATTATTAATTAACATCTTTATTAATATTAACTTTAGGAAAGTATTTTCATCATGTTATTATGATTGAAACATTATTATCAACATCTTTATCATATATACCACCGATATCATTCCCTTATCAATCGTGACCACCTTACCATCCTAATCTTCATCTATCATATTACCATTATTATTGTCATATCATTAATTCATAAACATCGAATTTTAACAATGGCTCCTAATCATCATCGTCATTGTAAAAAAACAAAAGGGATCAAAATTGTTGAGCCCAAATCATTTGCAACACATTTAATAAGAAAAGTCCATATAACAAATTCATAAGCCCAATTGTTTAAAATGGCCCAATAGTAGAAACTGTAATTAAATGGCAGTTTGTTTAGTGGATAGAAACAGAAATTCGTACAGCTTATTTCTTTGATAAACTGCACTAATCGACAGGCTGTAAAAATATTTTGAGGATGATGGTTCATGGCATGGGGAAAATTCGATGGTGTTGTGTTTCATAAAGGTGTCGGTTATACAGAAAACAACCATGGCAGCAGTGATTTAAATAGCATGACTGTAGCATCAAATGGGTTTCATCGTACAGTAAATATCCAGGGATGTTGGTGCTCGAGTTGAACCAAAACAGAAATCGAATTGTAGTTGCAGGTTGTTTTTGTTTGGTTCCACAGTAGGAGCTAGATGATGATGGTTGACGGTTGTGGTGTTGAGTGACCGAATGGTGAAGTGGGTTTTTAAATATAGTGACGATGGTGGTTGTACGTTTCTGGTTCAAAACAGAAAACAAAACAGAATAATTAGCGAGAGGAGAGGGAGAAATATGGAGAGTGAGGTGGTGGTCTCGATGAAATTTCACGTCCAACAGAAATATACAACAAAGGAAAGAAATGGGTTTATGGTGATGATTGGGGTGACGATTGTTGATGGTGAAAGAAGAAGGTAGCGGTTTAATCAAGGTGGTTATAGCGGTCTTCAAACAGAAAAAAAAACGATAAGCTTGTTGCAGGTTCTCGGTGGTGGAGTTCACGATGGGATTATAAGAGAAAGGATGAGAGAGAGAGAGAAGAACATGGCGATTTAAGAGTAGGGTGACGGTTTGTAGAGGTTGTGTTTCGATACAGTATATAGATGCAACCGGTACTAGGTAGAAATAGAAAAGATTCGAGTGAGGTGATTGATTTGAAGATGGTTACATGGTGGTTTACGTTGGATAAGAGAAAAAGAGAGACATTAGAGAAAGAGAGAGGTCATGGTGGTTTGCTGTGGGTCTCCGGTGGCCGGTTGTTCAAGATGGTGAAGGGTGGTTAGTACTAGTGGTCAGGTTGTTTAGTGACCGAAGGTGGTTCATTGAGTGGTTTTCAAACAGTAAGAAATCAAAAATGAGGGAGAAAAGATGATGGTGTGTTTTATTGTTCTCCTATATGTACATATATATGATGATATATGAATAAGTAAGGAGAGTTGGTGTTGAGTCTTAGATAGAAAAAGAGAGTAACTGAGTGTTTTGGTTTATGTAAGTATATATTGTAAAATGCAGATGATAAGCAAGTTGCAAAACAAAATTCAAAAAGAAAACAGTAAGTGATGCTTAATCACGTTTGAATTATTTACATAAATTAATGATAACTTTAATAAAGAAAGAACACCCGTGAATGTAATTTGTTTGGTTCTATAACAGTTTTCACGGAGCGTGTACATTGCTAAACAGTTAAAATATAAAAGTGTTCCTAAAAGTCCCAAATTTTTAGATTAAATATATTTAATTATTTCACTCATTAACTGTTTAAAACCTGACCAAAAAGGTTCGATAATTATTTATTTTCTGTTCCAATTACTATGAACGGAGTACTAAAACTTAAACTAAAAAGGTTAAAAAAATATTTTTATCGAGCCCATACTCTCTTTAATCAATATGCGGATCAACTTTTATTTAAACCCTCATAGATATATATAGGTCTATATTAAAATCAACGAAACGTCAATCGGGAGTTGCAGATGTTTACAATTTAGATTTGAAATCATTTTTATTCAATATACACTTATATATATAAGAACATAATAAATTTTACTACGTAAATAAATATATTACTTAAATATTTTAACAGTTAAATTTAATATATCAATATATATATATATATATATATATATATATACAAGTAATATTCATATATATATATATATATATATATATATATATACACACACACACACACACATATCTATTTACAATTATTTGTTCGTGAATCATCAAAACCGGCCGAGGTTAAATGAATGAAATAAAACAGTTCAAAATTTTTGAGACTCAATCTAACAGATTTCTCTTATCGTGTCAAGAATATTAAATCGTATCGAGAGTTTCGTTTAAAATTATTCGGAATTTTCCGGGTCGTGACAGTACCTACCCGTTAAAGAAATTTCATCCCGAAATTTGATCGAGGTATTCATGGCTAACAATAAGAATGTTTTTAAAACGCATATGAGCTAGAATTTAAAATTTTATCATCTTTAAATAATATGGATAAAACAACTCAATTATGTGAAGAGTACCAATGAAGCTATCGTAAGAGAGTGGAATGAAAAGATAAAGATTCGTCATATCTTTTGACATAGATAGGGTTGATTTCAGAGTTCAAGGGATTTGAAGAAAATCTTCCAATCAGAAAGAAGATGTAATAGCACAATCTAATTTGTTAAATTACCAGAAATTACGAAAAGATAGAAATATCTAAAAAAATATTTTCTCAATATATTTAGAAGTTAAGTAGAATAAAAGAGTTATGTAACATGGCACATGATGATGGTATAATCTACTGTGATCCATCATCACATTTCATTAGAAACTCAGCATGACTTACTGTAATATAATCACGTTGGCCAAGTGTCATTATATTATACTAACCCATGCTTCAATTCCCAACACTTCTCTACAATTCATTCATAATTCATACTCAGATTTTACAGAAGTTTCCAATATATTGGAATACAGAATACACGAAGAGGTAGATAGTTTTGGACAAGAATATTTATGAAAATATCCTCAGAAATATCGAAGATATTTATGATGATATTTTGGAGTTTCTAAGTTCGAAGATTGATGAAGAAAGATTTTCCGCAAGATTTTAACATGACTTCGGAACATGATATTCTCTAAAGATTTCGGTGGATTCAGAATTACCTGGATTCTTTGAATATAGGGTTTGGTCCTTGTATTTGTCCTTAGTCTCCTTCATGGTTAGCTCAATCCGTTTTTCAATATCAAACTTTCTATCAAGCGTTCCTAACACTCCATTCTTTATCATCAAACTCTTGGCCATTAAGACCATCTACAACATGCTGCTTCCTCAGCATTTTCAAAGTTAACTGATCTGGGTCATCGGTTATCAAACCGAGGTGGTTTCAGGAGAATTGTGTTTTTAGATGATTAAATGCTGATGGTAATATGGGTAAATATAAAAGGTTCCCCAGTAACAATAAAGAGTACACATATATATCAAGGTTATAATAAGGTTCTTTCGAATGAAAAGTTGGAGTTGACTTGCTGGAGCTATGACAAACTTTGCTACTTTGAAAGGAATTACCAAATTATTTTGGGTAATAATAACACTAAAGGAATTAGCACAGCTACGTGTTAAACGTTTACTCAGTTTCCGAGGGTTTTTCAGGTGCATAACTATATGCATCAATCTTTTCTTCCGTAGATGAAGTGCGGCTGGTTCATCCTCTCGATTAAGGTGTTTTCAAGAATCATGAAAGTTTTGAACGCAGATTAGAATCGTCAAGATACAAATGAGGTTTAAGATGAAATCAAGTGGCAAACTTGAAGAATTGTTTAGTTTCATATGTTATAATCAATATTTTAATTCATTTTAATTGTCCAATATTATTAGTCCACAGTTAACAGTCCAATAATTCATATATAGTTTAACATATAATATTCAAATTAATTAATACGTTTCGTGACCCGTATACGTCTCAGACTCGATCACAACTCAAACTATATATATTATTGTAGAATTAACCTCAACCCTGTATAGCTAACTCCCGCATTACTGCATATGGAGTGTCTATGGTTATTCCAAATAATATATATAGATGCGTCGATATGATATGTCAAAACCTTGTATACGTGTCCCGATATTTAAAGTGCGTAAAAATAAATAACAGAAATTAAATGACAATAAATAAAGTGCGTAAAGTAAATAACAGAAATTAAATGACAATAATTAAAATTGCGAGAATGTAATTTGCAATAAATAAATTGCGATAAATAAAATGTAATCAGTTAGCTAGGAACAATTAGCTAGGACCAGTCAGCGTGGATTCTTAACAGAATTTCTCATAGTTAATTTGTCTGTTTCTAACAAATTTTATTTTGTCATATGTTTTCTTCATTATGCCACTTGTTGGATTCTGATAGGTCAAAATCCAAATATGAAATTGAATGAAAAGGGTTATTATGCGGTGAGCGGATACGTATATCGGTGGTTGTAAATAGGATAGTGAATGACTATTGAATCAGATTCGAAGAATGTAAAGTGTAACTTATTAATGTGAAATCTAAATATTTCTAGGGTATTACCTACCCGTTAAAATATTTTCACCATTAACAGTTTGTACAAGAGAATTTTTAATTACAATCTTTATGTAAATATACTTGCATATATATTTTCCTCAGATGTAATCATGGATTTAATGAGTCAATATGATATTAGACTCATTTGATTTACCGTTAGAATAAGAATATATAATCTCTAAAACATTAAAGATTATATAATCGCCATGTCGAACGAAGATAAATAATGTAGAACGATTTGTAGAACAATGATTATACTCGAGATACAGAATGAGATATTGGGCATGTGATGTTGAAACTTATATTGTTGGTTGTACTGTTAATGCTGGTGATGTTATTGAAGCTGGTACATTTTGCACCATATTCTCCAAACTGATTACTCGAGCGCGAAGTTCGTTGACTTCTTGTATTACTCTGGAATGATTGTCGGTCGGAACGAACGGATGAATAAGGTTTAGAATTATAGATAGAAGATAATCGTGACGAGCTACCCTGGAGATGAGGCTAAAAATGGTGTTTCGGACAGGTTCGCCAGTAAGTGCTTCAGGTCCTTTGCCAAGAGGTGAATTCGGTTATTGGAAAGGATCGCCTTCTTCTCGTCTCCATTGATTAAGTCGACTACGAACCCATCAGATGAATTGGAGATGGCTGATTGATTGATTCATTCTGGTGACGCTGCTTCTGGAGCTGGAGTGGGACTCCATATCGGAATCCGAGGGACTTCAACTAGTGGTGATTTCCATTTCACTCGATTAGATAAAGAGTTTTTAGTATGAAATGAATTTCGGATATCGGATGATATTCTAATTACATAGAATATCTATGTATAGTACAGAAGATCTCGTAGATTACGGAGAGAATTAAGGAAACGTGTCAGATAAAGTCTACAGTAATAGATACGCTAAGATATGAATTTATCTATACACTATCTATCAAATAAGTGCAGGAAGTCGTGTCTAGACTTAGGAATGATAAGCAGGAAATTCTCCTCTATGAATGACAACAATACTTATAATATGCAGCTAAGGTCGAAGTCCAGACTCGCAAATGCATTCTAACAACTATTAGTTAGACACACTAATGCAAGACCTGGTTCACTAAGACCAACGCTCTGATACCAACTGTAACGACCCGTCCTAATCCTCCTGGACGAAGTCATCAACATTTGGTCCCATTGCGATGATCGACTCCAAGTAATGTCCTTAAAATGAGCAAATGTACAGCGGAAGACTTAATTCGTACCTGAGAATAAACATGCTTAAAAGTGTCAACCAAAAGGTTGGTGAGTTCATAGGTTTATCATAACAATCATTTCAATATATTAATAGACCATAAGATTTTCATATTCATAAACGTTTTAATAAAAATATTCTAAGTGGTTGAGCACTTGGTAACCATACTTAACATTTAATCAACGTCGCATATTCCCTTTATTATGAAATCTCACTACACCGTACCAAATGTAGTCACGAAACGAAGTACTGTGCAACCGTTGAATACTGGTCGTCCAGTCCGGTTGGGGTTGTCAGGCCTGATAGATCTATCAACAGGATTCGCGTTTACAATACCCATGTAAATATTAGTTACCAAGCTACAGGGAAGTATGCCAGTGGTACAACTCAACGTAGAATATATTTTTAAGTACTTGTGTCTATTTCGTAAACATTTATAAAAGCAGCGCATGTATTCTCAGCCCAAAAATATATATTGCAAAAGCAATTAAAAAGGGAGCAAATGAAACTCACCATACTGTATTTTGTAGTAAAAATACATATGACAATATTGAACAATGCAGGGTTTGGCCTCGGATTCAGGAACCTATATCATTTGTATATTTATTAATATACATAATGGAGATCGAACAATTATATATATAAATTTTTTTTAGTTATATTTCTTTTATATTAATAATATATATATATATATATATATATATATATATATATATATGTTTCATATATTCATTTTGTATATAAAAATATTAATTATCGTTATGTTATATGTATTAATTATATCTTTATATATATCACTTGTTGGTTAAAATAGTATTTTGATAATTGATAGCAATAATAATAAAAATATAGTTATTATAATAATGATAATAAAAATAATACTTATAAAAAGATTGATAATTCTAATTTTTAATAATAATAATAATATTATTATTATTAATAATACTTGTTTTACTACTAATAATAATAATAACAATAAATATAATAATAATAATTAAATTTTAAAGTATAATAATAATAATAATAATAATAATAATAATAATAATAATAATAATAATAATAATAATAATAATAATAACAATAAAATTTTTAATGAAATAATAATAATAAGAGTATTAGTAATAGAGTAGCCCTTAAAAAAAATGCCCAAGTCCGGGTTTGAACCCGCGACGTCCCGCTAACCCGATAACATCCTTAACCATTACTCCATCATCGTCTAACCTAATCATCGTTATTATCATGATCTCATGATCATGATACTCGTATCCGTCTATCATCATCAAACTATATCATCATCGTATCAACATAATAATCATCATCAACGTCATGATCATAATCATCACGCTTATTATTATTATTATTATTAATTAACATCTTTATTAATATTAACTTTAGGAAAGTATTTTCATCATGTTATTATGATTGAAACATTATTATCAACATCTTTATCATATATACCACCTATATCATTCCCTTATCAATCGTGACCACCTTACCATCCTAATCTTCATCTATCATATTACCATTATTATTGTCATATCATTAATTCATAAACATCGAATTTTAACAATGGCTCCTAATCATCATCGTCATTGTAAAAAAACAAAAGGGATCAAAATTGTTGAGCCCAAATCATTTGCAACCCATTTAATAAGCAAAGTCCATATAACAAATTCATAAGCCCAATTGTTTAAAATGGCCCAATAGTAGAAACTGTAATTAAATGGCAGTTTGTTTAGTGGATAGAAACAGAAATTCGTACAGTTTATTTCTTTGATAAACTGCACTAATCGACAGGCTGTAAAAAATATTTTGAGGATGATGATTCATGGCATGGGGAAAATTCGATGGTGTTGGGTTTCATAAAGGTTTCGGTTATACAGAAAACAACCATGGCAGCAGTGATTTAAATAGCATGACTGTAGCATCAAATGGGTTTCATCGTACAGTAAATATCCAGGGATGTTGGTGCTCGAGTTGAACCAAAATAGAAATCGAATTGTAGTTGTAGGTTGTTTTCATTTGGTTCCACAGTAGGAGCTAGATGATGATGGTTGACGGTTGTGGTGTTGAGTGACCGAATGGTGAAGTGGGTTTTTAAATATAGTGACGATGGTGGTTGTACGTTTCTGGTTCAAAACAGAAAACAAAACAGAATAATTAGCGAGAGGAGAGGGAGAAATATGGAGAGTGAGGTGGTGGTCTCGATGAAATTTCACGTCCAACATAAATATACAACAAAGGAAAGAAATGGGGTTATGGTGATGATTGGGGTGACGATTGTTGATGGTGAAAGAAGAAGGTGGCGGTTTAATCAAGGTGGTTGTAGCGGTCTTCAAACAGAAACAGAAACGATAAGCTTGTTGCAGGTTCTCGGTGGTGGAGTTCACGATGGGATTATAAGAGAAAGGATGAGAGAGAGAGAAGAACATGGCGATTTAAGAGTAGGGTGACGGTTTGTAGAGGTTGTGTTTCGATACAGTATACAGATGCAACTGGTACTAGGTAGAAATAGAAAAGATTCGAGTGAGGTGATTTATTTGAAGATGGTTACATGGTGGTTTACGTTGGATAAGAGAAAAAGAGAGACATTAGAGAAAGAGAGAGGTCATGGTGGTTTGCTGTGGGTCTCCGGTGACCGGTTGTTCAAGACGGTGAAGGGTGGTTAGTACTAGTGGTCAGGTTGTTCAGTGACTGAAGGTGGTTCATTGAGTGGTTTTCAAACAGTAAGAAATCAAAAATGAGGGAGAAAAGATGATGGTGTGTTTTGTTGTTCTCCTATATGTACATATATATGATGATATATGAATAAGTAAGGAGAGTTGGTGTTGAGTCTTAGATAGAAAAAGAGAGTAACTGAGTGTTTTGGTTTATGTAAGTATATATTGTAAAATGCTAATGATAAGCAAGTTGCAAAACAAAATTCAAAAAAAAAAAAAAAAAACAGTAAGTGATGCTTAATCACGTTTGAATTATTTACATAAATTAATGATAACTTTAATAAAGAAAGAACACCCGTGAATGTAATTCGTTTGGTTCTATAACAGTTTTCACGGAGCGTGTACATTGCTAAACAGTTAAAATATAAAAGTGTTCCTAAAAGTCCCAAATTTTTAGATTAAATATATTTAAATATTTCACTCATTAACTGTTTAAAACCTGACCAAAAAGGTTCGATAATTATTTATTTTCTGTTCCAATTACTATGTACGGAGTACTAAAACTTAAACTAAAAGGGTTAAAAAATATTTTTATCGAGCCCATACTCTCTTTAATCAATATGCGGATCAACTTTTATTTAAACCCTCATAGATATATATAGGTCTATATTAAAATCAACGAAACGTCAATCGGGAGTTGCAGATGTTTACAATTTAGATTCGAAATCATTTTTATTCAATATACACTTATATATATAAGAACATAATAAATTTTACTACGTAAATAAATATATTACTTAAATATTTTAACAGTTAAATTTAATATATCAATATATATATATACAAGTAATATTCACACATATATATATATATATATATATATATATATATATATATATATATATATATATATATATATATATATATATATATATAGACACACACACACATATCTATTTACAATTATTTGTTCGTGAATCGTCAAAACCGGCCGAGGTTAAATGAATGAAATAAAACAGTTCAAAATTTTTGAGACTTAATCTAACAGATTTCTCTTATCGTGTGAAGAATATTAAATCGTATCGAGAGTTTCGTTTAAAATTATTCGGAATTTTCCGGGTCGTGACAATGGTGACAGGAGAATCCCATGTACAAATTGAAAACTATTAACAAGTAAACCACTTGTTTTATTATATTAGATTATACTCGATAGATGTTCCCATTTCCTGTTTTAAATAAACAAAAACCATATCCTAAAAGCCAGTGAACTAATTGGGATGTGAGAACATGGACCGAAGTGATATTTTTTTTATTTTTTTTATTTGAGCTGTTATATATATATATATTTTTTTGTTGCTGGGCTTTTCGCATGATAAGTAACTCCATGGATTAATAGTTGGGTCGTGTTTTTTTTTAAGTTGTTGGGCCGAGTACTAGCTTTCTTGATGGGCCGAGAGGATTGGTTATGATGATGACGATTTAGAAGAAGAAATAGCAGCCGGAGTAATTGAGGTTAAATAGATTTAACATATAAAAAAAAACAGGAAAGTAACAGTGGAGGAATGGATTGAGAGTGTTTTGGTTAAGCAAGAGGTCACAGGTTCAATCCTCGGCCATGCCAATTCTTTTAAGAAAAAGAGGAGGGAAAGCAATAGACGAATACGGGGTTAAAAATAAATGATATGGGAGTTTAAGCACAAAAACTAAATGGTCCAATGGTTGGGTATGATGATGATGAGTAAGAGGTCACGGGTTCGAGTCCCGTTTCGGGCATTTATTTTTACAAGCTAGTTTTAAGGTAGTTTTCATTTTTTTCAAATTTGTTATTGTCATTTTTATTATTATTATTATTATTATTATTATTATTATTATTATTATTATTATTATTATTATTATTATTATTATTATTATTATTATTATCATTATCATTATTATTATTATTATTATTATTATTATTATTATTATTATTATTATCATTATCATTATTATTATTATTATTATTATTATTATGATTATGATTACAATTATTATTGTTATTATTGGTATTATAAGTATTATTATTAGTATTATCATAAACATAAGTATTATAACCATTATTATTATTATTAGTCTCATAAGTATTATTAATATATTTATTATTATTAATCTTGTCATTTAAGTATTATTATTATTATTATTATTATGATTATTATTATTGTTATTATAACCCTATTTACAATTATAATTATTATTATTAATATTGTTATTACTAATGTTATTATCAATATAAGTATTATTATTAAGTAATATGATTATTAATATTACCATTATTAATCTCAAAAACTACCTTTTATACAGATAAATATTTTGTACATAAAATATATTTGTTACATATACTAAAATTATATTAAAAATTTCACATAACTATATATATCAAACATATTAATATTCATTATATATAAATACATATAAATAACAAAGTATCAATTTTTAATTATAACATTAAACAATTATGTATATAAATAAGAATATATTAATATAACTATATAAATATTAACCATTATGAATATATATATATATATATATATATATATATATATATATATATATATATATATATAAATTAAACATACATAATATATAAATTAAAGATATAATAAATAAATTTGTTAAGTTACGATTATATGTTTTAATATATATATGAATGATATAGGTTCGTGAATCCGAGGCCAACCTTATACTTGTTCAATGACGTCATATGTATTTTTACTACAAAATACAGTATGGTGAGTTTCATTTACCCCTTTTTACTCTTTACATTGTTGGGCTGAGAATACATGCAAATGCTTTATTAAATGTTTTACAATATTTATATGCGTGAGTTTCATTAATCCCTTTTTAAATACTTTTGCAATATATATTTTTGGGACTGAGAATACATGCGCTGCTTTTAAAACAGTTTTACAGAATAGACACAAGTAATTGAAACTACATTATATGGTTGAATGATCAAAATCGAATATGCCCCTTTTTATTAAGTCTGGTAATCTAAGAATTAGGGAACAGACACCCTAATTGACGCGAACTCTAAAGATAGATCTATCGGGCCCAACAAGCCCCATCCAAAGTACCAGATGCTTTAGTACTTCGAAATTTATATCATGTCCGAAGGAGGATCCCGGAATGATGGGGATATTCTTATATGTATATTGTGAATGTCGGTTACCAGGTGTTCAATCCATATGAATGATATTTTTGTCTCTATGCATGGGACGTATGTTTATGAGAAATGGAAATATGAAATCTTATGGTCTATTAAAATTATGAAATGATTATTTATGTTAAACTAATGAAATCACCAACCTTTTGGTTAACACTTGAAAGCATGTTTATTCTCAGGTACGAAAGAAAATCTTCCGCTGTGCATTTGATCATTTTAAAGATATTACTTGGAGTCATTCATGACATATTTCAAAAAACGTTGCATTCGAGTCATTGAGTTTATCAAGATCATTATTAAGTCAATTATAGTTGGATATATTATGAAATGGTATGCATGTCTGTCAACTTTAGATGTAATGAAAGATTGTCATTTCAAAACGAATGCAATGTTTGTAAAATGTATCATATAGAGGTCAAGTACCTCGTGATGTAATCAACTGTTGTGAATCGTTTATAATCAATATGGACTTCGTCCGGATGGATTAGGACGGGTCCTTTCAACAAGTGGTTATACTTGATAAGGGTGATGAATACTCGAATGGGTTAATTCAACACTGCTCAATTCGATTGTTTGATAGCCATAAAGGTTGACAGTTTTTGATTCCTCAGTACAGAAATATAATTAAAAAAATAAAAGTGATAGAGATGTTAAACTGATTTTGGAATCATACTAGTGATTTTGATTGTGATTGGTACTGATTTTGGATTCTAATTACAGTGTGATTGATACAAGAAATAGATTTGGACGTATTTCCTTGATTTACAGTTTATAAATTAATTAATATTAATAATTATATAAATATATTAATAATAATAATATTGTTAATATTATTAGTAATATTAAAAATACTAATAATAATAATAATGGAAATAATAATCATAATATTACTAATCAAATTGATACTAATAATGATAAAAGTAAAAAAAAAATTATATAAAGATAATAACTTTTAAATAATAATTTTTAGTAACGATACTAATAATAATCATAATAATATTAAAATTATAATTTTTCTAACTATTTATAATCATAATGATATAACCAATTAAATATATAAATGTCATATTTATATAATATATTATAATAATAATATTCTGATATTAATATTAATATTATTATTAATATTAATAATAATAAGAGTAATAATAATTACATGTAACAAATTTTATATTATAATTTTTAATAACACAATACTAATAATAATAACTTATACATAGAATCATATATATTTATATAAATTCCTTTTAAGTTACATATAATAGTTAAACTTTTATATTTATTTTCTGGATTACATCCTAATGATTATTTTCAAAAATCATATACACTTATATATAGTTTTATCATTAATAATCACTTTATTACCTTATATTTTATTTTACATATTCAATTCTAAAGATTTATATTTTATAAATTTCAAATTATTATTTTTTACTTACATTCATTTATATATACATGTTTATTTACAAACAATTGTTCGTGAATCGTCAGGAGTAGTCAAAGGTATGAATTCATGTAAACTGTTTCCACAAATTTTGAGACTTAAATAAATAGACTTTGCTTATCGTGTCGAATCTATATAAAGATTAAGTTTAAATTTTGTCGGAAATTTTCGGGTCGTCACATTTGTCATTCATTCCAACACACACTTCAATTCACTTCTTTCTCTCTCTTGTACAATATTAGTCATTCTTTCAAGGTCTTCGAACGCCGAAGATTGTATTAGGAGCGGTCTGGAGTTTGAAGTTGTCACTTTTGTATTCGGAAACTCGTTTAATCTACTGGTACTTCTATCCTATATCTTTATATAATGTCTTCTATCATTATGTTCTGTGATGTTGTTGCCATGATTAGCGAGTAGTTATCTTTAGTGTATGCTATGATGTAAGCAGTTATAATGCTAAAATAATGGTTTGTGTATGTTGTTGAAATGCTTTCCGATTATGTTTTAAACTCAATCGCTTTTCCAACTAATGGAACGTAGTTATTGGCTCTGTTATTGGGAAGTCGCGAACCCAGATTCAGAGTACACTATCTGTGTCACCCCTTGGTAAGAGAAGTCTATCGGATACAATATAAGATCGACTGAAGCACACCGGTTGTAGTAAGTCTATCAAGCTTTGGATTCCGACTGAGGACTCTTTCGTAGTGAAACATCTGACTAGACCCTTAATACATTGTCGGTCCTAGACCATGCTAGTGTAGTCACCAAGCATATAAACTTCGTATGTGCATGCTGAAGCACAGTAGTTGTTGTAAGCTGTACCTCTGCTAAGTAAGACCATGGAACCTGGTCAGTGTTGACTAGTACACTTCACCATAACGCGGTCTCAAGCATTGCACTCCGCTTGAGGGATTCTTAGTTAATTAAGGAACTGTTTGTTTAAACACATAAAGGATTGGACCGTTAGGATAACCGAACGTGTTCATGGAAGTCAACCTGACTTGGCCATGGTGTTCTTTATGGTTGAACTCTTTTTAAGGGCCTAACTATCTTTTAAAACCAATCATTAACGAAAGCATTGAAACACATCACGTCTCTCGGATATGGCAAACCCTGTATTCTATTATGCTTTAGAAGGTTTAGATCTTTGTGGAATGTTAATACGTCACCCAACCGAGTAGCTCAATTGGATGAGCCGTCTGAACGTGTATGCCTGTAGTCAGACTGCACGGGCGTCGGGGGTAAGGGACGTTGCTGTCTATTCAGAATCTTCAAGCCTATCGCATTAGCCAGTGACATGGCGTTTAGGACCAGTGTAATGAATACAAGGTCTCTGCCTATTCATGAGCCCGCATTCTATAATCGCGGCAGAATAATTGATGAAATCATAGTATGCACTTGTTTTAACCTTATATGAATTATGAATTTTATTGCATTTACTTTATCTGTCCTATAAACTAGAAAAACTCAAAATTATGTAACCACTACTCCTTCATAACTATCTTAAGCTTTAATATAGGTTCGATTCTAATGATATCTTAAAAATACGACTCTAGGTCATACTTTCCTTACTCATAATATGGAGTAGTACGATTTAGGACCTGCTAAATATAAATTTAAAACAGTACCCACCCTCTTGGTGGTTGATTCTGACGTGTTGCGACCTAACGATACCGCACAAATAAAATTGTCCATTTCGGCCATATCAAGAGGGAAGCTAGTTTTTGGCGCCGCTGCCGGGGAACTGGTATCAGACAATACTATACTGCTCTCTATCAAACTTATTCACAAGCATTTAGTGGTGTGTAAGAAAGACAATTATACACGGACTTGGTTGTTGGATTTTCCGAACAGTCTCCAATTATATTGGGACCAAAAGGATCCTGTCTCTCCGTAGTCGGCCTGGCCACTTGATTTGTTGAATAGTTTGTGCGGAGCTCTGTTATCGAAATACCAGGGAATCAGTAGCCAGAACCTAAAACATATTCAACCTTAGGATAGTTAGCTTATCTTAGACTAAATTAGATTACTTTAGACTACCTTAGATTAAGATTACCTTAGATTACATTAGAATTACCTTAGATTACCTTAGAAATTTAGTTTATCCGCTTAAAATTAAAAAACAAAAAGGCATACCCAGTGTATGACCCAAACCCGATCTAGACCAAAGTCGTTGTTATTCGTACCTGATCCAGAAGCAATAATCTCTAAAGCACGAAAGGAAGTACGAATTAGAAATCAAATGACGCTACGCGTTACTTTAGCAGAAAATACCAAACCCTCGATTGAAGGTCGAGGAGGACCAATCAGATTTCTAGAGATTCAAGGACATTCGTTCGAGTTAAAACATCACATCATCCAACTCATCCAAAATAGCTATCAGTTTCATGGATTACCGAATGACGATCCAAATTCTCACCTTGATAAATTCATATCTCTTTCGAACTCCAACAAACAGCCAGGGATAGGACAAGATATAGTCCAGCTATACTTGTTTTCCTATTCTCTCACTCATCATGCTCAAACATGGTTCGAAGGACTGGAAAAAGATTCCATCACGTCATGGACGGAGATGGCTACTAAATTCCTAACCAAATATTTCCCTCCTTCTAAACAAACCAAACTAACGGATGACATCATTAACTTAAAACAAAGTTATGATGAATCTCTTTACACTGCATGGGAGCGATTTAAAACCCTGCTGAAGAAGTGCCCTAATCACCAGGTTGAACGGTCAGCTCAAATCTGTACCTTCTACAATGGTCTTACGGTAAATCATACGACGACGATCGATGCAGCAGCTCAAGAAAATCCGATGAACCAAACCGCAGACGAAGCATGGGAATTGCTCGAGAATATGACAATGCATAATCATGACTGGAACAGTGGTGAAACAACTTCATCATCAGCCCCACTCTCTGCACTTAACAATCAAACGGAGGCCATCAAATCCCTCACGGATAAGATGGAATCTCTCGCTAAACAACTTGGAGAATTGAAGATGCAGCCGCAGCCGCAGCAGGTTAACCAAGCTCATGCTTGTGTTAATTGTACTAACCCGCAACCCACTGAAGAATATTAAGTTTAGCACGAAAACCCTGACGGTTCAGTCTGTTACGCTCAATACCCAGCTCGTCTACCAAATCCCGGATTCAATCAACAACCTAGGGTTAATCAATTTCAACGAAGGAACCTGCCTTTTTGTTATCGCTACCCACCTTATACAGCCCAACAATCTCAATTGTCCTACGATCAACCACTTCCACTCACTGGTTCACCAGTCGAGGAAAATTCCCCTACCACCCAGATTACAAAAGTAACTAACCCCACTCTCGGAGCTGATGATTAGTTGACTCAGTTCATTCAAGGACAACAACAGCTAAATCAGAGAACCGCAGCCAGACAAGATCAGACGGAGATACTAATGAGAAATCAATTGGCTCTGCTCGCAAGTCTGGAGACGCAGCTCAGACAGTTATCACAACGCCTTGAAACCAGGCCACAGGGAAGGTTACTCAATAATACTATCTAAAATCCCTATATAGAGGAAGCTAAGAAAATGGATTCTGTAATCCCAGAGGAAGAACCACGGAGAAGGTCAGCTAGGCTCAAGAACAAATCGACATATACTCAGAAGCTGACCCCTGCAACTCTAGTTCGTATACCCTATCCTGGAAGGCTACAAGAAGAACCATCCAAGCTTGATTCCTTCAAGCATGATGGAAGATTCCTGGACACCATGTCCAAAGTCCCCAACCAGAGGAGATACATCCGAAGGCTTCTTTCTACAAAGGAGAGGATACCAGATTCTAACAAAATTCCACTAAATGAAGAATGCTCAGCATTACTCAGAAACTCTCTACCGCCAAAGCTAGGAGACACGGGCCGATTCATTTTCCCATGTTCGATCTACCAATCTGGAACCATTCACGTGCTAGCAGATTTAGGAGCAAATATCAACCTAATCCCCTACTCTCTCTACAAGAGATTAGAGTTAGGAGACTTGTCACCAACTAAAATGATAATCCAACTTGTCGATCACACAATTCGATATCCTAAGGGCATAGTTGAGAACGTATTGGTTAAAGTCGACAAATTCTTGTATCCTACGGATTTCGTAGTAATGGACATTAAGGAAGACCTACACACCAGTAGTGTTAGGAAGACCATCATGAATACGGCTAGGACTATCATTGATGTGTACAATCAAACCTTGATCTTGCGTTCATATGGGGAGAGCGTTACCTTCAAAATTGACCGACCCACCGATATTTCTGGACAGGCAGAGATGTTTGCTATTTCCACCAGACGGATCACTTCCGATGATGAGTCTTCACCACCAGCTAATGATATCGAGATGGGTGTCAAATCACAGTCTGCAGACGACCCAGAAATGGAAGAAGAGGATCCCAACAAAGAAATAGAGGAAGAGGAGGAATCTAAAGAGGAAGAGGAAATGGAAAACGTAAAATAAACTGCGATAATACCCTCTCTAAGCATTAAGCATCATGAAGAATTAATGAGGCTTGAGACGGAAGATCACAGTTTAATCATTCATTTCAAGAAGAAGACTGACAAGGTTGAGGTTAAAGATATAGAAATTGACCCTTCATGTATCAAAGTGGAGAATCAGAATACTGAAGAAACCCGTTCATCAAACAAATCCTCAGAAGAACACTCTATCAATGATGACGAGGAAGAGCAACATGAAGACATTGTAGATCACTCACACTCTCCAACCGAACCAGATCTAGGGGAGCCGGACTCTTCTTAAGATCGGATTCCGGTCATATCTACACACGCAGACTTGATAACCTTCATCAATGATACCAATGAATTTGAAGATATTCTCGAAGCCATCCGTAAATCAACAATTGATTTCACGCTACGCTTAACGGAATGAATTATGGCTATCCAAGAAGAATACAACCTCTATCTCCAAAGAGAAAACAATGATGTTGAAATCCTAGAAGAACGCATTCAAGACTTTATCAACACTCTTCACGATCATATCTACCAAGAAGAAAGGCAACGAGAGCACAATTCAGTGGTTCGTACTATTCTTGAGACAAGATTCTGTCAAGATCAGAAGATCATTTACTCTAAGGTTTACAATGCCTTAGCCCGATCTGCACTTCCGTTCTCAGTAAACCAACGAGCACTACTAACTCTCATCCAGAAGCACATGGATCTTTCCACCGAAAGCCCGACTTATCACTCTGATTTGCAAATGATCGAGGATATTCACAGCTTTTTCGCTCTCTTAGAAAGAGATAATTTCGAAAGTACACTAGACAGGCTAGTGATTTACGTAACAATTGATCACCACGCTGATCTGATTATCAAAGAGTTACGAGATGTAGTTACAGAGGAAGTAAGGTGCAATAATCCGTTCTCTCATCTTGAACCAGACCGAGTCAATATTGCCACCTACGTTACAAAGCAGATAACACGTATCTTCCACGAATTCACAGATCCAAGTTTCACATTCAAAGCCGGATGTCGGGAGATATACTCAAAGACGGTGACTTTGATGCTCGGGTCAGGATTGCTGTTCACTTCTTTTCAGCTTCGCCTTTTAACTAATCTGTGCAAAGCTACAGACTCCTACTGTGGAGATCACCATTCCAAAGATTTCGAGTTACTAAAGATACAGTTTCTAACATTGTTCAAAGACCTTCGAAATGAGCATCCCATCAGAGAAATAATCACCACCAGCACTGCCTCTATGATTGACATACATGGGTCAACCAGTAGAGCCGTGGATCATATTCTCATCGGACTTCAAGATTTATCACGAGCCAAAACTGCGCACTACTTATCTTTCAGAAGATCTTCAAGAGAAGTACCAGATATTCTACCTTGGACTTCAACAACGGTTGAAAACCGCCCAAAGTCGACAAAAGAGCTACACCGACATTAAAAGAAAAGATATAGAATTTGAAATTGGAGAGATGGTCATGCTTAAGGTTGCACCTTGGAAAGGCGTTATTCGATTTGGTAAATGAGGGAAATTAAATCCAAGGAATATAGGACCATTCAAGATTATTGATCGTGTCAGACCAGTAGCTTACCGACTTGAGTTACCTCAACAACTCACGGCTGTACATAACACTTTCCATGTCCCGAATTTGAAGAAATGTTTTGCTAAAGAAGATCTCACTATTTCGTTAGACGAAATCCAAATCAACGAAAAACTTCAATTCATCGAAGAACCCGTCGAAATAATGGATCGTGAGGTTAAAAGACTTAAACAAAACAAGATACCAATTGTTAAGGTTTGATGGAATGCTTGTAGAGGACCCGAGTTCACCTGGGAACGAGAAGATCAGATGAAGAAGAAATACCCACACTTATTTATAGAAGATACGTCAACACCTCCAACTGCTTAAAATTTCGGGACGAAATTTATTTAACGGGTAGGTACTGTAGTGACCCGAACTTTTCCATGTTTTTATATATAAAATGAAATTGTTATTTACATGATTAAGTGTTTCCAACATGTTAAGCAATCAAACTAGTAAACACTTGATTAATTGAAATAGGTTTCATATAGAAAATTGACCACCCAAGTTGACCGTTGATTCACGAACGTTAAAACTTGTAAAAACTATATGATGACATATAGATGATTATATATATATATATTTAACATGATATTATGATAAGTAAGTATCTCATTAGGTATTTTAACAATGAGTTATATACATAAAATTGAGTTTATTGAATTAAGAAACTCGAAACGATATATATAACGATTATCGTTATAACAACGTCTTACTAAATACATATGAATCATATTAAGATATTGATACAAGATGTTTAATCATTATAAATGATAAGTAAACATGTCATTAAGTGTATTAACAATGAACTACATATGTAAAAACAAGACTACTAACTTAATGATTTCGAAACGAGACATTTATGTAACGATTATCGTTGTAACAACATTTAACTGTATATATATCATACTAAGATATATTAATATATCATAATATCATTATAATTTAATAATTTAACATCTATTTAGATATAATAAACAATGGGTTAACAACATTTAACAAGATCGTTAACCTAAAGGTTTCAAAACAACGTTTACATGTAACGACTAACGATGACTTAACGACTCAGTTAAAATGTATATACATGTAGTGTTTTAATATGTATTCTTACACTTTTGAAAGACTTCAAGACACTTATCAAAATACTTTAACTTAACAAAAATGCTTACAATTACATCCTCGTTCAGTTTCATCAACAATTCTACTCGTATGCACCCGTATTCGTACTCGTACAATACACAACTTTTAGATGTATGTACTATTGGTATTTAATAATTTAACATCTCTTTAGATATAATAAACAATGGGTTAACAACATTTAACAAGATCGTTAACCTAAAGGTTTCAAAACAACATTTACATGTAACGACTAACGACGACTTAACGACTCAGTTAAAATGTATATACATGTAGTGTTTTAATATGTATTCTTACACTTTTGAAAGACTTCAAGACACTTATCAAAATACTTTTACTTAACAAAAATGCTTACAATTACATCCTCGTTCAGTTTCATCAACAATTCTACTCGTATGCACCCGTATTCGTACTCGTACAATACACAGCTTTTAGATGTATGTACTATTGGTATATACACTCCAATGATCAGCTCTTAGCAGCCCATTTGAGTTACCTAACACATGTGGGAACCATCATTTGGCAACTAGCATGAAATATCTCATAAAATTACAAAAATATGAGTAATCATTCATGACTTATTTACAAGTAAACAAAATTACACATCCTTTATATCTAATCCATATACCAACGACCAAAAACACCTACAAACACTTTCATTCTTCAATTTTCTTCATCTAATTGATCTCTCTCACTTCAAGTTCTAAGTGTTCTTCATAAATTCTATAAGTTCTAGTTTCATAAAATCAAGAATATTTCCAAGTTTGCTAGCTTACTTCCAATCTTGTAAAGTGATCATCCAACCTCAAGAAATCTTTCTTATTTACAGTAAGATATCTTTCTAATACAAGGTAATACTCATATTCAAACTTTGATTTAATTTCTATAACTATAACAATCTTATTTCGAGTGAAAATATTACTTGAACTTGTTTTCGTGTCATGATTCTGCTTCAAGAACTTTCAAGCCATCCAAGGATCCTTTGAAGCTAGATCTATCTTTCGCATTTCCAGTAGGTTTACCTACTAAAATTAAGGTAGTAATGATGTTCATAACATCATTCGATTCATACATATAAAACTATCTTATTCGAAAATTTAAACTTGTAATCACTAGAACATAGTTTAGTTAATTCTAAACTTGTTTGCAAATAAAGTTAATCCTTCTAACTTGACTTTTAAAATCAACTAAACATATGTTCTATATCTATATGATATGCTAACTTAATGATTTAAAACCTGGAAACACGAAAAACACCGTGAAACCGGACATACGCCGTCGTAGTAACACCGCGAGCTATTTTGGGTTTGATAATTAAAAACTATGATAAACTTTGATTTAAAAGTTGTTCTTCTGGGAAAATGATTTTTCTTATGAACATGAAACTATATCCAAAAATCATGGTTAAACTCAAAGTGGAAGTATGTTTTTCAAAATGGTCATCAAGACGTCGTTCTTTCGACTGAAATGACTACCTCTTACAAAAATGACTTGTAAATTATATTTCCGACTATAAACCAATAATTTTTTTTAGATTCATAAAATAGAGTTCAATATGAAACCATAGCAATTTGATTCACTCAAAACGGATTTAAAACGAAGAAGTTATGGGTAAAACAAGATTGGATATTTTTTTGATTGTTGTAGCTACGGGAAATATTGTAACAATTCTATACAAATCATATCCTAGCTAACTTATATTGTATTATACATGTATTCTAATATATTATGTAATCTTGGGATACCATAGACACGAATACAATGTTTTGACATATCATATCGACCCATCTATATATATATTTCGGAACAACCATAGACACTCTATATGCAGTAATGTTGGAGTTAGCTATACAGGGTTGAGGTTGATTCCAAAATATTATATACTTTGAGTTGTGATCTAGCCTGAGGCTTGTATACACGAGGTCGTGGATTGATTCAAGATATTATATATTTCTTTATTTTCGTACATCTAACTGTGGACAACTAGTTGTAGGTTACTAACGAGGACAGCTGACTTAATAAAATTAAAATAGTAAAATGTACTAAAAATGTTGTAAATATATTTTGAACATACTTTGATATATATGTACATATTTGTTATAGGTTCGTGAATCGACCAGTGGCCAAGTCTTACTTTCCGACGAAGTAAATATGTGAAAGTGAGTTATAGTCTCACTTTTAAAATCTAATATTTTTGGGATGAGAATACATGCAGATTTTTAAATGTTTTACAAAATAGACACAAATACATGAAACTACTTTCTATGGTTGAACGATCGAAGCCGAATATGCCCCTTTTTACTTGTTAACCTAAGAATTAGTAAACCAGTCTACTAATTGACGCGAATCCTAAAGATAGATCTATTGGGCTCAACAAACCCCATCCGTTGTAGCGGATGCTTTAGTACTTCGAGTTTTTATATCATGTCCGATGGATGTCCTGGAATGATGGGGATATTCTTATATGCATCTTGTTAATGTCGGTTACCAGGTGTTCACCATATGAATGATTTTTATATCTATGTATGGGATGTATATTGAAATATGAAATCTTGTGGTCTATTATTATGATTTGATAATATATTGGTTAAACCTATAACTCACCAATATTTTTGTTGACATTTTAAGCATGTTTATTCTCAGGTGATCATTAAGAGCTTCCGCTGTTGCATACTAAAATAAGGACAAGATTTGGAGTCCATGCTTGTATGATATTATGTAAAAACTGCATTCAAGAAACTTATTTTTGATGTAATATATTCTTATTGTAAACCATTATGTAATGGTCGTGTGTAAATGGTATATTTTAGATTATCATTATTTGATAATCTACGTAATGCCTTTCAAACCTTTATCGATAAAATAAAGGTTATGGTTGTTTTAAAAATGAATGCAGTCTTTGAAAAACGTCTCATATAAAGGTCAAAACCTCGCGACGAAATCAATTAATATGGAACGTTTATAATCAATATGAACGGGACATTTCAGTTGGTATCCGAGCGTTGGTCTCAGAGAACCAGAAATTTACATTAGTGTGTCTTATCGAGTTTGTTAGGATACATAAGTGAGTCTGGACTTCGACCGTGTTTTCTTTAAAAACGATTGCTTAACACTTTTGTTGGAAACTATATATTATTAACATGTAAATATTATGTGATATATTAACCTCTTAATGTGTTTGATATTGTGTGATAGATGTCTACCACTAGTACAAATCCCATCGACTCACCTAATAATAATGAAGAGTCGAATATAATTTGGGAAGATTCACAAATTCCCGAAGAGGAACCGGAAGAAGAGGAACCGGAAGATGAGGAATCAGAAGAGGAGGAACCGGAAGAGGATGAACCGGAAGAAGAAGAAGTTCCGGAGGAAGAAATATTGATACCTACAATAAATCGATTAAATAAAAGAAAATTATCAACCAACGGACCAAAGTTAAAATTGGTCAATGGTGTTTCCGCCGAGGAAGCAAAATATTGGGAAGATTACCAATTTTTCGATGAATCGGATCCCGATGAGGATTCCGATGATGTTATAGAAATTACCTCGACCCAATTTAATAAAGCAAAAGAAAATAATAAGGGAAAAGGTATAAAAATAGAGAAACCTGATTCCAACCCCGATGAACTTTATATGTATCGGCAACGTCCGCATTTCCTAAATTGTAACAATAACCCAGGAACCTCTAAACCACCAGGTTTTTCTAAACCATTGTGGAAAACGACGGCTCGTATTAGAGGAACACCATATATCCCTAGAAAATTAGGAAAACGAACCAAGTCCGAAGAAGAAGAAACCAGTGATTCAGATTAGAGGGTTGTAATCATGTTGTGTATTATATGTATTGTAGTGTGCTTGTACTTTTATGTTCTATGTAAAAATTGCTTGTATTATTTAATAATTATCTTTTACGAATCTAATCCTTGTCTATTTTACAGTATAAAAACAAAATGGACGTTAAGGGTAGACAACCGAATATTTTAGAAGATCTACCAGAGGATATGATTGAGGAAATCTTGTCTAGAGTAGGTCAGAATTCATCAGCACATTTAGTTATGGCGAAATTAACTTGTCAAATATTTGAAAGACTTTCTAGAAATTCCTTAGTTTATAAAAGGCTTTCGTTTGATAGGTGGGGTATATCACATTGGGGAGACCGTAAGTTATGCCGTGTTTTCTTTAAAGCGTTAAATGCAGGGAACCCAAATGCAATTTTACGTTACGGGTTAAGAACCTATTTTGACTCAACATATCCCAATATAGGTTTTCGTGAGTTAGAAAGAGCTTCTAACATGCAACATAAAGAAGCATGTTATACTTACGGGTTAGTGATGTTCGCTTCTTACCAAAGTGAGAAAAGAAACATCGGATTAAAACTTTAAAATAAAACCTTTCCACAAGTGACGGATTCAGTAATTGGGGTGAGAAACAAGGTTTTTAGATTATTACGGGGTTGTTGGACATTACAAAACCCTCGTCCTTTTGACGACATTACAACATGCTGCCTAGCCAATGGTCATAACGGTTACTTTCCACAAGATCAAGGATGAGAAGTTGTCTTAGTAAAACCTAAATGCATGACTTGTTTCTGGACTTATGAATTACGTGTCTTTATTTCTTTTGCTGAACAACTTGCGTATTAACTAAAATTGCCTTCATAGCTGCCATCTAGCAAAGTTATTATGTGCTATATTTCATCCTATATGTTTATTAGCGGTATTGTAAGTTTGTAAAATATTGTATAAAGTTTGAACGCGAAATATTATTGTAATAAGTTTTTCATATAGAATCGTAGTAGTTGAATTGTATAATAGCTACTAAGTATGAACTTAACGGGTAGGTACTACCCGAAATAAAACTATAAAATGCTAATATGAAGAAAAAGCTTTTATAAATAAGTTCATATTATGCTATGAAATACTATTGACTACTCTTAAATTCTATATGATTAACTCAATTCTTTTGGCTATTTTTGAAGGAAATGGCACCGGCGACTCGTCAGAACTTGAACATGAGCGAGGAAGATTTCCATGTTTTCCTTGCTGCGAACATAGCCGCAGTGCAGACTGCGATGCAAAATAACAATAACTCTAGATCTAGCAGTGGAACTAATTCCTCAAGAAATCGTGTAGGATGCTCCTACAAAGAATTCACTGCCTGCAAACCTTTGGAATTTGATGGAAGCGAAGGACCAATTGGATTGAAACGGTGGACCGAAAAGGTCGAATCGGTGTTTTCCATAAGTAAGTGTACTGAAGAGGACAAAGTTAAGTACGCTACGCATACCTTCACAGGTACGGCGTTAACATGGTGGAATACCTATCTCGAGCAGGTAGGACAAGATGCTGCTTACGCACTACTATGGTCAGCATTCAAGCAATTGATGAACTAGCAGTATCGTCCCATAAATGAGGTCAATAAGCTCAAGGTAGAACTTAGAGGATTGCGAACACAAGGTTTCGATATCACCACGTACGAACGACGATTCACAGAATTGTGCCTATTGTGTCCCAGAACGTTCGAAGATGAAGAAGAGAAGATCGACGCATTTGTAAAAGGGTTACCAGAAAGAATTCAAGAAGATGTGAGTTCACACGAGCCCGCCTCCATACAAAAGGCAAGCCGAATGGCTCACAAATTAGTGAACCATATCGAAGGAAGGATTAAAGAGCAGGTGACCGAAGAGGCTAACATGAAACAAGTCAAGAGAAAGTGGGAAGAAACCAATGACAAGCGTCACCAATACAACAACAACAATCACAACCACAATCGCAATAACTATCCCAATAACCGCAACATCAATTGCAACAACAATTTCAACAAACGTCCCAACAACAACTACAATAACCGTCCCAACAACAATAACAACAACAACAACAACAACAACAACAACAGCAGCAACAATAACAATCCCAACAACAATCTCAATAACAACAATGGCAATAAAAACCAAAAACAGCCATGCCAAAGATGTGAAGAGCATTACCTGGGGTTCTGCACGACATTTTGAAATAGGTGTAAAAGAAATGGTCATAGCGCGAAGAAGTACAAAATCTACGGACCAATGCATAACAGAACTAAAGGAACAAATAATGTCGGAACCAATAACACCGCCATAGTTTGTTTTGGATGTGGAAAACCGGGCCACTTTAGTAGAAATTTCCCGAATCAGGGGAATACTAATGGGCAGGGCCGCGGAAGAGTTTTCAATATTAATACGGCAGAAGCGCAGGAAGACCCGGAGCTTGTTACGGGTACGTTTCTCATTGACAATAAATCTGCTTATGTTTTATTTGATTCGGGTGTGGATAGAAGCTATATGAGTAGAGATTTTTGTGATAAACTAAGTTGTTCACCGACGCCCTTGGATAATAAATTTTTACTCGAATTAGCAAACGGTAAATTAATTACAGCAGATAATATATGTCGGAATCGAGAAATTAAACTGGTTAGCGAAACATTTAAGATTGACTTGATACCAGTAGAGTTAGGGAGTTTTGATGTGATAATCGGTATGGACTAGTTGAAAGAAGTGAAAGCAGAGATCGTTTGTTACAATAATGCAATTCGCATTATACGAGAAAAAAGAAAACCCTTAATGGTGTACGGAGAAAAGAGCAAGGCGAAGTTAAATCTTATTAGTAACCTGAAGGCACAAAAACTAATAAGAAAAGGTTGCTATGCTGCGCTAGCACACGTCGAGAAAGTCAATTCCGAAGAAAAGAACATCAATGATGTTCCCGTCGCAAAAGAATTTCCCGATGTATTTTCGAAAGAATTACCGGGACTATCTCCACACCGATCCGTTGAATTTCAAATAGACCTTGTACCGGGAGCTGCACCAATAGCTCGTGCTCCATACAGACTCGTACCCAGCAAAATGAAGGAACTTCAGAGCCAATTACAAGAACTTTTAGAGCGTGGTTTCATTCGACCAAGCACATCACCATGGGGAGCTCCTGTTTTGTTTGTCAAGATAAAGGATGGTACATTTAGGTTATGTATCGACTACCGAGAGTTGAACAAACTTACCATCAAGAACCGCTACCCACTACCGAGAATCAACGACTTATTTGATCAGCTGCAAGGCTCATCAGTTTATTCTAAGATTGATTTACGTTCTGGGTATCATCAAATGCGGGTGAAGGAGGATGATATTCCAAAGACTGCTTTTAGGACGCGTTACGGTCATTACAAGTTTATGGTTATGTCGTTTGGGTTAACTAACGCACCAGCTGTGTTCATGGACCTCTTGAACCGAGTGTGTGGACCATACCTTGACAAGTTTGTCATTGTTTTCATCGATGACATACTTATTTACTCAAAGAATAACCAAGAGCACGAAGAACATTTGAGAAAAGTGCTAGAGTTGTTAAGGAAAGAAAAACTATATGCTAAGTTTTCAAAGTGTGCATTTTGATTGGAAGAAGTTCAATTCCTCGGTCGCATAGTGAACAAAGAAGGTATTCAGTTGGATCCAGCAAAGATTGAAACCGTTGAAAAAATGGGAAACCCCGAAAACTCCTAAGTATATACGCCAATTTTTAGGACTAGCTGGGTACTACAGAAGATTCATCCAAGATTTTTCCAGAATAGCAAAACCCTTGATTGCATTAACGCATAAAGAGAGGAAATTTGAATGGAAGGATGAACAAGAGAAAGCGTTTCAATTGTTAAAGAAAAAGTTAACTACGGCACCTATATTATCATTACCTGAAGGGAATGATGATTTTGTGATATATTGTGACGCTTCAAAGCAAGGTCTCGGTTGTGTATTAATGCAACGAACGAAGGTAATTGCTTATGCGTCTAGACAATTGAAGATTCACGAGCAGAATTATACGACGCATGATTTGGAATTAGGCGCGGTTGTTTTTGCATTAAAGACTTGGAGGAACTACTTATATGGGGTCAAAAGTATTATATATACTGACCACAAAAGTCTTCAACACATATTTAATCAAAAATAACTGAACATGAGGCAGCACAGGTGGATTGAATTATTGAATGATTACGACTTTTAGATTCGTTACCACCCGGGGAAGGCGAATGTGGTAGCCGAAGCTTTGAGCAGAAAGGACAGAGAACCCATTCGAGTAAAAGCTATGAATATAATGATTCACAATAACCTTACTACTCAAATAAAGGAGGCACAACAAGGAGTTTTAAAAGAGGAGAATTTAAAGAATTAAATACCCAAAGGATCGAAGAAGCATCTTAATATTCAGGAAGACGGAACCCGGTATAGGGCTGAAAGAATTTGGGTACCAAAATTTGGAGATATGAGAGAAATGGTACTTAGAGAAGCTCATAAAACCAGATACTCAATACACCCTGGAACGGGGAAGATGTATAAGGATCTCAAGAAACATTTTTAGTGGCCGGGTATGAAAGCCGATGTTGCTAAATACGTAGGAGAATGTTTAACGTGTTCTAAGGTCAAAGCGGACATCAGAAACCATCAGGTCTACTTCAACAACCCGAAATCCCGGAATGGAAATGGGAAAATATTACCATGGATTTCATCACTAAATTGCCAAGGACTGCAAGTGGTTTTGATACTATTTGGGTAATAGTTGATCGTCTCACCAAATCAGCACACTTCCTGCCAATAAGAGAAGATGACAAGATGGAGATGTTAGCACAACTGTATTTGAAGGAAGTCGTCTCCAGACATGGAATACCAATCTCTATTATCTCTGATAGGGATGGCAGATTTATTTCAAGATTCTGGCAGACATTACAGCAAGCATTAGGAACTCGTCTAGACATGAGTACTGCCTATCATCCACAAACTGATGGACAGAGCGAAAGGACGATACAAACGCTTGAAGACATGCTACGAGCATTTGTTATTGATTTCGGAATCAGTTGGGATCGACATCTACCGTTAGCAGAATTTTCCTACAACAACAGCTACCATTCAAGCATTGAGATGGCGGCGTTTGAAGCACTTTATGGTAGAAAGTGCAGGTCTCTGATTTGTTGGAGTGAAGTGGGGAATAGACAGATTACGGGTCTGGAGATAATACAAGAAACTACCGAGAAGATCATCAAAATTCAACAACGGTTGAAAACCGCCCAAAGTCGACAAAAGAGCTACACCGACATTAAAAGAAAAGATATAGAATTTGAAATTGGAGAGATGGTCATGCTTAAGGTTGCACCTTGGAAAGGCGTTGTTCGATTTGGTAAACGAGGGAAATTAAATCCAAGGTATATAGGACCATTCAAGATTATTGATCGTGTCGGACCAGTAGCTTACCGACTTGAGTTACCTCAACAACTCGCGGCTGTACATAACACTTTCCACGTCTCGAATTTGAAGAAATGTTTTTCTAAAGAAGATCTCACTATTCTGTTAGATGAAATCCAAATCAACGAAAAACTTCAATTCATCGAAGAACCCGTCGAAATAATGGATCGTGAGGTTAAAAGACTTAAACAAAACAAGATACCAATTATTAAGGTTCGATGGAATACTCGTAGAGGACCCGAGTTCACCTAGGAATGAGAAGATCAGATGAAGAAGAAATACCCGCACTTATTTCCAGAAGATATGTCAACACCTTCAACTGCTTAAAATTTTGGGACGAAATTTATTTAACGGGTAGGTACTGTAGTGACCCGAACTTTTTCATGTTTTTATATATTAAATGAAATTGTTATTTACATGATTAAGTATTTCCAACATGTTAAGCAATCAAACTTGTTAAGACTTGATTAATTGAAATAGGTTTCATATAGACAATTGACCACCCAAGTTGACCGGTGATTCACGAACGTTAAAACTTGTAAAAACTATATGATGACATATATATGATTATATATATAGTTAACATGATATTATGATAAGTAAGTATCTCATTAGGTATTTTAATAATGAGTTATATACATAAAATTGAGTTTATTGAATTAAGAAACTCGAAACGATATATATAATGATTATCGTTATAACAACATCTTACTAAATACATATGAATCATATTAAGATATTGATACAAGATGTTTAATCATGATAAATGATAAGTAAACATGTCATTAAGTGTATTAACAATGAACTACATATGTAAAAACAAGACTACTAACTTAATGATTTTGAAACGAGACATATATGTAATGATTATCGTTGTAACAACATTTAACTGTATATATATCATACTAAGATATATTAATATATCATAATATCATGATAATGTAATAATTTAACATCTCTTTAGATATAATAAACAATGGGTTAACAACATTTAACAAGATCGTTAACCTAAAGGTTTCAAAACAACATTTACATGTAAAGACTAACGATGACTTAACGACTCAGTTAAAATGTATATACATGTAGTGTTTTAATATGTATTCTTACATTTTTGAAAGACTTAAAGACACTTATCAAAATACTTCTACTTAACAAAAATGCTTACAATTACATCCTCGTTCAGTTTCATCAACAATTCTACTCGTATGCACCCGTATTCGTACTCGTACAATACACAGCTTTTAGATGTATGTACTATTGGTATATACACTCCAATTATAAGCTCTTAGCAGCCCATGTGAGTCACCTAACACATATGGGAATCATCATTTGGCAACTAGCATGAAATATCTCATAAAATTACAAAAATATGAGTAATCATTCATGATTTATTTACAAGTAAACAAAATTACACATCCTTTATATCTAATCCATATACCAACGACCAAAAACACCTACAAACACTTTCATTCTTCAATTTTATTCATCTAATTGATCTCTCTCAAGTTCTATCTTCAAGTTCTAAGTGTTCTTCATAAATTCTATAAGTTCTAGTTTCATAAAATCAAGAATATTTCCAAGTTTGCTAGCTTACTTCCAATCTTGTAAAGTGATAATCCAACCTCAAGAAATCTTTCTTATTTACAGTAAGATATCTTTCTAATACAAGGTAATACTCATATTCAAACTTTGATTCAATTTCTATAACTATAACAATCTTATTTCGAGTGGAAATCTTACTTGAACTTGTTTTCGTGTCATGATTCTGCTTCAAGAACTTTCAAGCCATCCAAGGATCCTTTGAAGCTAGATATATTTTTCTCATTTCCAGTAGGTTTATCCACAAAACTTGAGGTAGTAATGATGTTCATAACAGCATTCGATTCATACATATAAAACTATCTTATTCGAAGATTTAAACTTGTAATCACTAGAACATAGTTTAGTTAATTCTAAACTTGTTCGCAAATAAAGTTAATCCTTCTAACTTGACTTTTAAAATCAACTAAACACATATTATATATCTATATGATATGCTAACTTAATGATTTAAAATCTGGAAACACGAAAAACACCGTAAAACCGGACATACGCCGTCGTAGTAACACCGCGGGCTGTTTTGAGTTTGATAATTAAAAACTATGATAAACTTTGATTTAAAAGTTGTTCTTCTGGGAAAATGATTTTTCTTATGAACATGAAACTATATCCAAAAATCATGGTTAAACTCAAAGTGGAAGTATGTTTTTCAAAATGGTCATCAAGACGTCGTTCTTTCGACTGAAATGACTACCTCTTATAAAAATGACTTGTAACTTATATTTCTGACTATAAACCTATACTTTTTCTGTTTAGATTCATAAAATAGAGTTCAATATGAAACCATAGCAATTTGATTTACTCAAAACGGATTTAAAACGAAGAAGTTATGGGTAAAACAAGATTGGATATTTTTTTGAATGTTGTAGCTACGGGAAATATTGTAACAATTCTATACAAATCATATCCTAGCTAACTTATATTGTATTATACATGTATTCTAATATATTATGTAATCTTGGGATACCATAGACACGAATACAATGTTTTGACATATCATATCGACCCATCTATATATATATTTCGGAACAACCATAGACACTCTATATGCAGTAATGTTGGAGTTAGCTATACAGGGTTGAGGTTGATTCCAAAATATTATATACTTTGAGTTGTGATCTAGCCCGAGGCTTGTATACACAAGGTCGTGGATTGATTCGAGATATTATATATTGCTTTATTTCTGTACATCTAACTGTGGACAACTAGTTGTAGGTTACTAACGAGGACAACTGACTTAATAAACTTAAAACAGTAAAACATATTAAAAATGTTGTAAATATATTTTGAACATACTTTGATATATATGTACATATTTGTTATAGTTTCGTGAATCGACCAGTGGCCAAGTCTTACTTCCCGATGAAGTAAATCTGTGAAAGTGAGTTATAGTCCCACTTTTAAAATCTAATATTTTTTTGGATGAGAATACATGCAGCTTTTTAAATGTTTTACAAAATAGACACAAGTACATGAAACTACTTTCTATGGTTGAACGATCGAAGTCGAATATGCCCCTTTTTACTTGGTAACCTAAGAATTATTAAACCAGTCTACTAATTGATGTGAATCCTAAAGATAGATCTATTGGGCTCAACAAACCCCATCCGTTGTAGCGGATGCTTTAGTACTTCGAGTTTTTATATCATGTCCGATGGATGTCCCGGAATGATGGGGATATTCTTATATGCATCTTGTTAATGTCGGTTACCAGGTGTTCACCATATGAATCGTTTTATCTCTATGTATGGGATGTATATTGAAATATGAAATCTTGTGGTCTATTATTATGATTTGATCATATATAGGTTAAACCTATAACTCACCAATATTTTTGTTGACGTTTTAAGCATGTTTATTCTTAGGTGATTATTAAGAGCTTCCGCTTTTGCATACTAAAATAAGGACAAGATTTGGAGTCCATGCTTGTATGATATTATGTAAAAACTGCATTCAAGAAATTTATTTTTGATGTAATATATTCTTATTGTAAACCATTATGTAATGGTCGTGTGTAAACGGTATATTTTAGATTATCATTATTTGATAATCTACGTAATGTTTTTTAAACCTTTATCGATAATATATAGGTTATGGTTGTTTTAAAAATGAATACAATCTTTGAAAAACGTCTCATATAGAGGTCAAAACCTCGCGACGAAATCAATTAATATGGAACGTTTACAATCAATATGAACGGGACATTTCATCATCTTTACTATCACTCGAAAAAATCCAGAAAATGAGATTCCTTCCGAAAACCTGATGTTATAAACCTCTCAAGTATCATGACAAAGGTCTTGAAAAAGTTTACCGGCAAATAGTTTCTCAAGATGAAATCTCCAATATATATATATATATATATATATATATATATATATATATATATATATATATATATATATATATATATATATATATATATCAAAGTTCTAAAAAAAGGAGCAGAACTTATAAAAGAGAAACGTAGAAGAAAAACTTGACCGAAAATGATTATCAAATGAAGAAAAGTTCGGAAGTGCTTCTCAAAATTTCAGCACTCCTATCTATCCGAATAAAAGTCTGCCTAAAGACTGTATTACACTTTTTTATCACCCCTTAAAAACAACTTCACTACCACTCCAAAATTCTTTTCCATCATTGACAAATGACCAAGAAGCTAAGATTACTAACGTTCTTACATTAGTAGCAAGGATTTGAGTCTTTATCAAGCCTATGACGATGGGTGCAACATGACTGGCTATTAGTGAATTTATTTCTTAGATCTATAGGGAACCCTTGTGTAATTTGAGTGACCCGTAAAAGCTAGCCTATGTCATGTAACCTCCTCGCATGCTTGCAGAGATAGTTTCAATCATAACGTAGATGACTCACCTTATCTTTCACTCTTATAATAAAACGCAAACCGCTTAGGCTATTAGAAAAGAAACTCCGAAAAGATTTCTTAAGGTAAAATGAGAGTTTGCTTGAGGACAAGCAAAATCTAAGTGTGGGATATTTGATATCGGCTAAAATGTCACGTTTTTACCCCGGTATTAAGGCCCAAAAACAAGAAATATTCAAACTTTATCGGCAAAATACCCACTTCATCGGTTAGAATTGAAGAACAAGTAATTACGAAGATGGTGCAAAAAGAATCAAGAGATTCGGAGCTAAAACGAAGATTCTAGAGCAAAAACGGTAAAAGACAAGAAATCAAGTTACGATCCAGGGAATCAGAAAGCCAAATGGCTTGCCAAACGGCCTGCCAAACGGCCTGCCAAACGGCCTGCCTGGCTCACAAACGACCTGCCACATGCCCAAGATAAACGGCCCCTGCAAACGGCTTGATCTGGCAAACGGCCCCTGCAAACGGCCTGCCAAACGGCCTGCCAGCCGTTTGCAGGAAAAATGCATGCTTATTTAAAGGGTCTTTGTCATTCATTCCAACACACACTTCAATTCACTTATTTATCTCTCTTATAGAATATTAGTCATACTTTCAAGGTCTTCGACTCCATGCGGGAAACCTAGTACCCGGAGAAGAATACCGAAGATTGTATTAGGAGCGATCTGGAGTTTGAAGTTGTTACTTTTGTATTCGGAAACTCGTTTAATCTACTGGTACTTCTATCCCTTATCTTTATATAATGTCTTCTATCATTATGTTCTGTGATGTTGTTGCCATGATTAGCGAGTAGTTATCTTTAGTGTATGCTATGATGTAAGCAATTATAATGCCAAAATAATGGTTTGTGTATGTTGTTGAAATGCTTTCCAATTATGCTTTAAACTCAATCACTTTTCCAAGTAATAGAACGTAGTTATTAGCTCTATTATTGGAAAGTCGCGAATCCTAATTCAGAGTACCCTATCTGTGTCACCCCTTGGTAAGAGAAGTCTATCGGATACAACGTAAGATCGACTGAAGCACACTGGTTGTAGTAAGTCTACCAAGCTTTAGATTCCTACTGAGGACTCTTTCGTATTGAAGCATCTGACTAGACCCTTAGTACGTTGTCGGTCCCAGACCATGCTAGTGTAGTCACCAAGCATATAAACTTCGTACATGCATGCTAAAGCACAACGGTTGTTGTAAGCTGTATCTCTGCTAAGTAAGGCCATGGAACCCGGTCAGTGTTGACTAATACACTACACCATAACGCGGTCTCAAGCATTGCACTCCGCTTGAGGGATTCTTAGTTAATTAAGGAACTGTTTGTTTAAACACATAAAGGAATGTTAATATGTCACCCAACCGAGTTGCTCAATTGGATAAGCCGTCTGAACGTGTATGCCTGTAGTCAAACTGCACGGGCATCGGGGTAAGGGATGTTGCTGTCTATTCAGAATCTTCAAGCTTATCGCATTACCCAGTGACATGTCTTATGACAGGGGCGTTTAGGACCATTGTAATGAATACAAGGTCTCTGCCGATTCATGAGCCAGCATTCCATAATCTCGACAGAATAACTGATGAAATCATAGTATGCACTTGTTTTAACCTTGTCTGAATTACGATTTTTATTGCATTTACTTTATCTATCCAATAAACTAGAAAAACCCAAAATTAGGTAACTACTACTCCTTAATAACTATCTTAAGCTTTAATATAGGTTCGATTCTATTGATATCCTAAAAATACGACTCTAGGTCATACTTCCCTTACTCATAATAAGGGGTAGTACGATTTAGGCCCCACTAAATATAAATTTAAAACAGTATACACCCTCTTGGTGGTTGATTATGACATGTTGCGACCTAACGACACCGCACAAATAAAATCGCCCGTTTCGGCCATATCAGTTGGCTAAGGAGATTGGAGTTAAGAAACTTCAGGCTTACGTTGATTTGCAGCTAGTCGCCAACCAGATTAATGGCTCCTTCGATTGTTTGATAGCCATAAAGGTCGACAGTTTTTGATTCCTCGGTACAGAAATATAATTAAAAAAAATAAAAGTGATAGAGATGTTAAACTGATTTTGGAATCATCCTAGTGATTTTGATCGTGATTGGTACTGATTTTGGATTCTAATTACAGTATGATTGATACAAGAAATAGATTTGGACGTGTTTCCTTGATTTACTGTTTATAAATTAATTAATATTAATAATTATATAAATATATTAATAATAATAATATTGTTAATATTATTAGTAATATTAAAAATACTAATAATAATAATAATGGAAATAATAATCATAATATTACTAATCAAATTGATACTAATAATGATAAAAGTAAAAAAATAATAATATAAAGATAATAACTTTTAAATAATAGTTTTTAGTAACGATACTAATAATAATCATAATAATATTAAAATTATAATTTTTCTAACTATTTATAATCATAATGATATAACCAATTAAATATATAAATGTCATATTGATATAATATATTATAATAATAATATTCTGATATTAATATTAATATTAATATTAATAATAATAAGATTAATAATAATTACATGTAAACAAATTTTATATTATAATTTTTAATGACACAATACTAATAATAATAATTAATGTAATAATAATATAACAATTATAATTAAACTTGTAATTTCATTTGATATATAACTTTTACAATTTATTACTTATGTAATGTTTACTATTTAAAAATATATATATATAATTGAGTATTTACACACAATATATATATATATATATAAAAATATTTATACTTAGAATCATATATATTTATATAAATTCCTTTTAAGTTACATATAATAGTTAAACTTTTATATTTATTTTCTGGATTACATCCTAATAATTATTTTCAAAAATCATATACACTTATATATAGTTTTATCATTAATAATCACTTTATTACCTTATATTTTATTTTACATATTCAATTCTAAAGATTTATATTTTATAAATTTCAAATTATTATTTTTTACTTACATTCATTTATATATACATGTTTATTTACAAACAATTGTTCGTGAATCGTCGGGAGTAGTCAAAGGTATGAATTCATGTAAACTGTTTTCACAAATTTTGAGACTCAAATAAATAGACTTTGCTTATCGTGTCGAATCTATATAAAGATTAAGTTTAAATTTTGTTAGAAATTTCCGGGTCGTCACATTTGTCATTCATTCCAACACACACTTCAATTCACTTCTTTCTCTATCTTTTACAATATTAGTCATACTTTCAAGGTCTTCGACTCCGTGCGGGAAACCTAGTACCCGGAGAAGAACGCCGAAGATTGTATTTGGAGCGGTCTGGAGTTTGAAGTTGTCACTTTTGTATTCGGAAACTCGTTTATTCTACTGGTACTTCTATCCTATATCTTTATATAATGTGTTCTATCATTATGTTCTGTGATGTTGTTGCCATGATTAGCGAGTAGTTATCTTTAGTGTATGCTATGATGTAAGCAGTTATAATGCCAAAATAATGGTTTGTGTATGTTATTGAAATGCTTTCCGATTATGCTTTAAACTCAATCGCCTTTCCAACTAATGGAACGTAGTTATTGGCTCTGTTATTGGGAAGTCGCGAACCCTGATTCAGAGTACACTATCTGTGTCACCCCTTGGTAAGAGAAGTCAATCGGATACAATATAAGATCGACTGAAGCACACCGGTTGTAGTAAGTCTATCAAGCTTTGGATTCCGACTGAGGACTCTTTCATAGTGAAACATCTGACTAGACCCTTAGTACTTTGTCGGTCCTAGACCATGCTAGTGTAGTCACCAAGCATATAAACTTTGTATGTGCATGCTGAAGCACAGTGGTTGTTGTAAGCTGTACCTCTGCTAAGTAAGAGCATGGAACCTGGTCAGTGTTGACTAGTACACTTCACCATAACGCGGTCTCAAGCATTGCACTCCGCTTGAGGGATTCTTAGTTAATTAAGGAACTGTTTGTTTTAACACATAAAGGATTAGACCGTTAGGATAACCGAACGTGTTCATGGAAGTCAACCTGACTTGGCCATGGTGTTCTTTATGGTTGAACTCTTTTTAAGGGCCTAACTATCTTTTAAAACCAATCATTAACGAAAGCATTGAAACACATCACATCTCTCGGATATGGCAAACCCTGTATTCTATTATGCTTAAGAAAGTTTAGACCTTTGTGGAATGTTAATACGTCACCCAACCGAGTCGCTCAATTGGATGAGCCGTCTAAACGTGTATGCCTGTAGTCAGACTGCACAGGCGTCGGGGGTAAGGGACATTGCTGTCTATTCAGAATCTTCAAGCCTATCGCATTACCCAGTGACATGGCATTTAGGACCAGTGTAATGAATACAAGGTCTCTGCCTATTCATGAGCCCGCATTATATAATCTCGGCAGAATAATTGATGAAATCATAGTATGCACTTGTTTTAACCTTATCTGAATTACGAATTTTATTGTATTTACTTTATCTGTCCTATAAACTAGAAAAACTCAAAATTATGTAACCACTACTCCTTCATAACTATCTTAAGCTTTAATATAGGTTCGATTCTAATGATATCTTAAAAATACGACTCTAGGTCATACTTCCCTTACTCATAATAAGGAGTAGTACGATTTAGGCCCCGCTAAATATAAATTTAAAACAGTACCCACCCTCTTGGTGGTTGATTTTGACGTGTTGCTACCTAACAACACCGCACAAATAAAACCGTCCGTTTCGGCCATATCAAGAGGGAAGCTAGTTTTTGGCTCCGCTGTCGGGGAACTGGTATCAGACAATACTATACTGCTCTCTATCAAACTTATTCACAAGCGTTTAGTGGTGTGTAAGAAAGACAATTATACACGGACTTGGTTGTTGGATTTTCCGAACAGTCTCCAATTATATTGGGACCAAAAGGATCCTGCCTCTCCGTAGTCGACCTGGCCACTTGGTTTGTTGAATAGTTTGTGCGGAGCTCTGTTATCGAAATACCAGGGAATCAGTAGCCAGAACCAAAAACATATTCAACCTTAGGTTAGTTTGCTTATCTTAGACTAAATTAGATTACTTTAGACTACCTTAGATTAAGATTACCTTAGATTACATTAGAATTACCTTAGATTACCTTAGAAATTTAGTTTATCCGCTTAAAATTAAAAAACAAAAAGGCATACCCAGTGTATGACACAAACCCAATCTAGACCAAGGTCGTTGTTATTCGTACCTGATCCAGACGCAATAATCTCTAAAGCACGCAAGGAAGTACGAATTAGAAATCAAATGACGTTACGCGTTACTTTAGCAGAAAATACCAAACCCTCGATTGAAGGTCAAGGAGGACCAATCAGATTTCTAGAGATTCAAGGACACTCGTTCGAGTTAAAACATTACATCATCCAGCTCATCCAAAATAGCTGTTAGTTTCATGGATTACCGAATGGCGATCCAAATTATCACCTTGATAAATTCATATCTCTTTCGAACTCCTACAAACAGCCAGGGATATGACAACATATAGTCCAGCTATACTAGTTTTCCTATTCTCTCACTCATCATGCTCAAACATGGTTCGAAGGACTGGAAAAAGATTCCATCACGTCATGGACGGAGATGGCTACTAAATTCCTAACCAAATATTTCCCTCCTTCTAAACAAACCAAACTAACGAATGACATCATTAACTTAAAACAAAGTTATGATGAATCTCTTTACACTGCATGGGAGCCGCAACCCGCAACCCACTGAAGAATATCAAGTTGAGTACGAAAACCCTGACGGTTCAGTCTATTATGCTCAATACCCAGCTCGTCTACCAAATCCCGGATTCAATCAACAACCTAGGGTTAATCAATTTCAACGAAGGAACCTGCCTTTTCATTATCGTACCCACCTTCTCCAGCCCAACAATCTCAATTGTCCTACGATCAACCACTTCCACTCACTGGTTCACCAGTCAAGAAAAATTCCCCTACCACCCAGATTACAAAAGTAACTAACCCCACTCTCGGAGCTGATGACCAGTTGACTCAGTTCATTCAAGGACAACAACAGCTAAATCAGAGAACCGCAGCCAGACAAGATCAGACGGAGATACTAAGGAGAAATCAATTGGCTCTGCTCAAAAGTCTGGAGACGCAGCTCGGACAGTTATCACAACGCCTTGAAACCAGACCACAGGGAAGGTTACCCAGTAATACCATCTAAAATCCCTATATAGAGGAAGCTAAGAAAATGGATTCTGTAATCCCAGAGGAAGAACCACGGAGAAGGTCAGCTAGGCTCAAGAAAAAATCGACATATACTCAGAAGCTGACCCCTGCAACTCTAGTTCGTATACCCTATCCTGGAAGGCTACAAGAAGAACCATCCAAGCTTGATTCCTTCAAGCTTGATGGAAGATTCCTGGACACCATGTCCAAAGTCCCCAACCAGAGGAGATACATCCGAAGGCTTCTTTCTACAAAGGAGAGGATACCAGATTCTAACAAAATTCCACTAAATGATGAATGCTCAGCATTACTTAGAAACTCTCTACCGCCAAAGCTAGGAGACACGGGCCGATTCATTTTCCCATGTTCGATCTACCAATCTGGAACCATTCACGTGCTAATAGATTTAGGAGCAAGTATCAACCTAATCCCCTACTCTCTCTACAAGAGATTAGAGTTAGGAGACTTGTCACCAACTAAAATGATAATCCAACTTGTCAATCACACAATTCGATATCCTAAGGGCATAGTTGAGAACGTATTGGTTAAAGTCGATAAATTCTTGTATCCTATGGATTTCGTAGTAATGGACATTAAAGAAGACCTACACACACCAGTAGTGTTAGGAAGACCATCATGAATACGGCTAGGACTATCATTGATGTGTACAATCAAACCTTGATCTTGCATTCACATGGGGAGAGCGTTACCTTCAAAATTGACCGACCCACCGATATTTCTGGACAGGCAGAGATGTTTGTTATTTCCACCAGACGGATCACTTCTGACGACGAGTCTTCACCACCAGCCAATGATATCGAGATGGGTGTCGAATCACAGTCTGCAAACGACCCAGAAATGGAAGAAGAGGATCCCAATGAAGAAATAGAGGAAGAGGAGGAATCTAAAGAGGAAGAGGAAATGGAAGACGTAAAATAAACTGCGATAATACCCTCTCTAAGCATTAAGCATCATGAAGAATTAATGAGGCTTGAGACGGAAGATCAAAGTTTAATCATTCGTTTCAAGAAGAAGACTGACAAGGTTGAGGTTAAAGATATAGAAATAGACCCTTCATGTATCAAAGTGGAGAATCAGAATACTGAAGAAACCCGTTCATCAGACGAATCCTCAGAAGAACACTCTACCAATGATGACGAGGAAGAGCAACATGAAGACATTCTAGATCACTCACACTCTCCAACCGAACCAGATCTAGGGGAGCCGGACTCTTCTTCAGATCGGATTCCGGTCATATCTACACACGCAGACATGATAACCTTCATCAATGATACCGATGAATTTGAAGATATTCTCGAAGCCATCCGTAAATCAACAATTGATTTCGCGCTAAGCTTAACGGAATGAATTATGGCTATCCAAGAAGAATACAACCTCTATCTCCAAAGAGAAAACAATGATGTTGAAATCCTAGAAGAACGCATTCAAGACTTATCAACACTCTTCACGATCATATCTACCAAGAAGAAAGGCAACGAGAGCAAAATTCAGTGGTTCGCACTATTCTTGAGACAAGATTCTGTCGAGATTAGAAGATAATTTACTCTAAGGTTTACAACGCCTTTGCCAGATCTGCACTTCCGTTCTCAGCAAACCAACGAGCACTACTAACTCTCATCCAGAAGCACATGGATCTTTCCACCGGACGCCCGACTTATCACTCTGATTTGCAAATGATCGAGGATATTCACAGCTTTTTCGCTCTCTTGGAAAGAGATAATTTCGAAAGCACACTAGACATGCTAGTGATTTACGTAACAATTGATCACCACGATGATCTGATTATCAAAGAGTTATGAGACGTAGTTACAGAGGAAGTAAGGTGCAATAATCCGTTCTCTCATCTTGAACCAGACCGAGTCAACATTACCACCTACATTACAAAGCTGATAACATGTATCTTCCATGAATCCACAGATCCAAGTTTCACATTCAAAGTCGGATGTCAGGAGATATACTCAAAGACGGTGACGTTGATGCTCGGGTCAGGATTGCTGTTCACTTCTTTTCAGCTTCGCCTTTTAACTAATCTGTGCAAAGCTACAGACTCCTACTGTGGAGATCACCGTTTTGAAGATTTCGAGATACTAAAGATACAGTTTCTAACATTGTTTGAAGACCTCCGAAATGAGCATCCCATCAGAGAAATAATCACCACCAGGACTGCCTCTATGATTGACATACATGGGTCAACCAGTAGAGCCATGGATCATATTCTCATCGGACTTCAAGATTTATCACGAGCCAAAACTGCACACTACTTATCTTTCAGAAGATCTTCAAGAGAAGTACCAGATCTTCTACCACTATTGGTCCGACACTTTCTCAGGATTTACCCACCAAGGCTCACATTCCCTCGAGAAGACCAAGATTACAACCATCAGCGAGGAATGTTTGCTTTATAAGGCATCACTACGGTCGAGCCAATGACCTTAAACAAAAGCGCTTCTAGGGAGGTAACATGTGCAATAAAGTAGAGTAGAAGAATAAAGGATGACAAATGAGCCGATCAATAAAGGACGCAAGGATTGAAAGCCAGCCAGTATCGTCACAAGCAACATCTGCTAGGGGAACTTCTTTCTTCCCGCTAGTAGCTCAAAATTTAAATTATGCCACATCCTAGCTTATCACTAAGTGTGGGATCCCAACCCAATTAAAACACAAGACAAATACTCTCAAATCTTCAACTAAAACTCCTAAGTGTGGGATACACTAGGAACATTGAGGACAATATTCATCTAAGTGTGGGATGTTGGTATAATCTTTTTATGCTATATTAAAATAACCCATTACGAAGATCCCAAGTTCTTAAGCCAAAATTTCAAATTTTTTTTAACAAGAGAAAGCCTTTCCGAAAAAGTATTTTTGAAAACCTGAAACGTTTGTAACTAAAAGTAGGGCTTAAGTAGGGTGGAAATCTTGTTAGGTTGAACCAAATCTCTAATAGAGCATTGCATGACTAAGGTATTATCGACCTAAATTGATTATGGTGAGGCACCCAAATAAGACTAGCATTCATCTTTAATGCTTCACTGTTTTCCGTTGAGAGTGCCGATGTCTGTGCTCGAAATCAGAACTTGCTTTAGATCTACATTTCCAAAGCAGCGAAACGTGATTCAATTATAATCAGAAGAGCTAGCCATTTGTCAAAAATAAGCCTTTCGCACCTCCACTACTTCTACTTCACCACCATATTCACATCATATTTACTATCACTCGAAAAAATTCAGAAAATGAGATTCCTTCCGAAATCCTGATGTTATAAACCTCTCAAGTATCATGGCAAAGGTCTTGAAAAAGTTTACCGGCAAAAAGTTTCTCAAGATGAAATCTCCAATATATATATATATATATATATATATATATATATATATATATATATATATATATATATATATATATATATATATATATATATATATATATATATAGTGGTAGGATCAAGAGGGAAGTAACCATTCGGGGGGAAGCGGGGGGAAGCAAAATATTTTTTTTTTTCGTTTTTTGAAAAAACTTTGTTCACGAACATTATAGATGAGATGAAAATATGAACATTTAGTAGAGACACTTTGTGATAAATGTTTTTATTTTGGCGGGAAAACGCTCGAAGAAGTAATATATAACAATTATCGTGGTTTTCGAGCGTATTTTGAGGTTTTAGCTATTGGGGTTTAGATATTAGGGTTTAGATATTAGGGTTTATAGGGTTTAGATATTAGGGTTTAGAAATTTAGGGTTTAGGGTTTAGATTTAGGATTTAGATTGAGTTTTTAACACGAACGGTTTAGAGTTTAGGGTTTTGGGTTTAGGGTTTGGTGTTTTGGGTTTATGGAATAAACCCAAAACACCAAACCCTAAACCCTAAACTCTAAACCCTAAACCCTAAACCCTAAACCCTAAACTCTAAATCAGGCTGAATTTTACTTCACAAAACATGGAAAAAAACGTTCATATTCTTCACGAACAATATTATCTTGAATGTTATTTTTGTCGATCGTTTTTCCGCCTAAATAATAACATTCATCACCAAGTGTCTCTTCTAAATGTTCATATTTTCGTGTGATCTTGATGCCGGAAATTTTTTTCTTCAAAAAAAACGAATTTTTATTTTTATTTTGCTTCCCCCCGATTGGTTACTTCCCCATTGATCCTGCCCTATATATATATATATATATATATATATATATATATATATATATATATATATATATATATATATATATATATATATATATATATATATATATATATTTCAAAGTTCTAAAAAAGGAGCAGAACTTATAAAAGAGAAACACAGAAGAAAAACTTGACCGAAAATGATTATCAAATGAAGAAAAGTTCGGAAGTGCTTCTCAAAATTTCAGCACTCCTATCCATCCGAATAAAAGTCTGCCTAAAGACTGTATTACACTTTTTTCTCACCCCTCAAAAACATACCACTCCAAAATTCCTTTCCATTATTGACAAATGACCTAGAAGCTAAGATTATTACCGTTCTTACATTAGTAGCAAGGATTTGAGTCTTTATCAAGCCTATGACGATGGGTGCAACATGACTGGCTATTAGTGACTTTATTTCTTAGATCTATAGGGAACCCTAAACACTTGTGTGATTTGAGTGACCCGTGAAAGCTAGCCTATGTCATGTAACCTCCTCGCATGCTTGTAGAGATAGTTTCAATCATAACATAGATGACTCACCTTATCTTTCGCTCTAATAATAAAAGGCAAACCGCTTAGGCTATTAGAAAAGAAACTTTGAAAAGATTTCTTAAGGTAAAATGAGAGTTTGCTTGAGGACAAGCAAAATCTAAGTGTGGGATATTTGATATCGGCTAAAATGTCACGTTTTCACCCCGGTATTAAGGCCCAAAAACAAGAAAGATTCAAACTTTATCGGAAAAATACCCACTTCATCGGTTAGAATTGAAGAACAAGTAATTACGAAGACAGTGCAAAAAGAATCAAGAGAACCGGAGCTAAAACGAAGATTCTAGAGCGAAAACGTTATAAGACAAGAAATCAAGTTACGATCCAGGGAATCAGCAAGACAAACGGCTTGCCAAATGGCCTGCCAAATGGCCTGCCAAATGGCCTGCCTGGCTCACAAATGGCCTGCCACATGCCCAAGATAAAAGGTCTCTACAAACGGCTTGATCTGGCAAACGGCCCCTACAAACGGCCTACCAAACGGCCTGCCAGCCGTTTTCAGGAAAAATGCATGCTTATTTAAAGGGTCTTTGTCATTCATTCCAACACACACTTCAATTAACTTATTTATCTCTCTTATACAATATTAGTCATACTTTCAAGGTCTTCGACTCCGTGCGGGAAACCTAGTACCCGGAGAAGAACGCCGAAGATTGTGATGTTGTTGCCATGATTAGCGAGTAGTTATCTTTAGTGTATGCTATGATGTAAGCAGTTATAATGCCAAAATAATGGTTTATGTATGTTGTTGAAATGCTTTCCGATTATGCTTTAAACTCAATCACTTTTCCAAGTAATAGAACGTAGTTATTGGCTCTGTTATTGGGAAGTCGTGAATCCCGATTCAGAGTACACTATCTGTGTCACCCCTTGGTAAGAGAAGTCTATCGGATACAACGTAAGATCGAATGAAGCACACCGGTTGTAGTAAGTCTATCAAGCTTTGGATTCCTACTGAGGACTCTTTCGTATCGAAACATCTGAATAGACCCTTAGTACATTTTCGGTCCCAGACCATGCTAGTGTAGTCACCAAGCATATAAACTTCGTACGTGCATGCTAAAGCACAACTATTGTTGTAAGCTGTACCTCTGCTAAGTAAGGCCATGGAACCCGGTCAGTGTTGACTAGTACACTGCACCACAATGCGGTCTCAAGCATTGCACTCCGCTTGAGGGATTCTTAGTTAATTAAGGAACTGTTTGTTTAAACACATAAAGGATTGGACCTTTAGGATAACCGAACGTGTTCATGGAAGTCAACCTGACTTGGCCATGGTGTTCTTTATGGTTGAACTTTTTTTAAGGGCCTAACTATCTTTTAAAACCAATCATTAACGAAAGCATTGAAACACATCACGTCTCTCGGATATGGCAAACCCTGTATTCTATTATGCTTAAGAAAGTTTAGAACTTTGTGGAATGTTAATACGTCACCCAACCGAGTCGCTCAATTGGATGAGCCGTATGAATGTGTATGCCTGTAGTAAGACTGCACGGGCGTCAGGGTAAGGGACATTGCTGTCTATTCAGAATCTTCTAGCCTATCGCATTACCCAGTGACATGTCTTACGACAGGGGCGTTTAGGACCAGTGTAATGAATACAAGGTCTCTGCCTATTCATGAGCCAGCATTCCATAATCTCGACCGAATAACTGATGAAATCATAGTATTCACTTGTTTTAACCTTATCAGAATTACGAATTTTATTGCATTTACTTTATCTATCCAATAAACTAGAAAAACCCAAAATTAGGTAACCACTATTCCTTCATAACTATCTTAAGCTTTAATATAGGTTCGATTCTATTGATATCTTAAAAATACGACTCTAGGTCATACTTCCCTTACTCATAATAAGGAGTAGTACGATTTAGGCCCCGCTAAATATAAATTTAAAACAGTACCCACCCTCTTGGTGGTTGATTCTGACGTGTTGTGACCTAACGACATCGCACAAATAAAACCGTCCGTTTCGGCCATATCAGTTGGCTAAGGAGATTGGAGTTAAGAAACTCCAGGCTTACGTTGATTCGCAGCTAGTCACCAACCAGATTAATGGCTCCTTCGATACGCATGATGAAGGGATGCAAGCATATTTAGCTTTAACACGTTCGTTGATTGGTGAATTTGACGAGTTCCATATAAGCTAGATATCTAGAAGCTAAAACAAGCAAGCGGATGTGCTAAGAAAACTGGCTGCGCTGACATTCAATCATCTTGAGAAGAAAATATTGGTTGAGCAGATCTTCAAGAAATCCATTGAACCCAATAGACTAGCTGCTGTTGTAGAGGAGGATGAACATTGCTGGATGACCAACATAATTGAATTCCTGAAAACAGGTCTTGCTACTCGAAGATGATATGGAAGCCAAAAAGATAAGAGTTAAGGCTGCAATGTACGAATTGCGCGATGATGTACTCTACAAAAATCGTATCTTGGACCGAGTTTTCGCTATGTCGGACCAAAGCAAGCTAACAGAATCATAGACGAAGTCCACTCAGGAGCTTGCGATTTTCACTCTGGCTTCCAAGTGGTGGCAAAAACAATAAAAAGGTTAGGTTACTACTGGCCTGACATGTATAATGATGCAGCAGAAAGAATACGGGTATGCCAAGAATGTCAATTGTACGCTCTTATCAGTAAAGCTCCGCGCCACCCAATGATCCCCAAAACATCACCATGGCCGTTCTAAAAATGGGCTATCGATATAGTGGGACCGTTCCCCACTGAATTTGGTAGCGCTGACTACTTAGTTGTTGTAATAGACTTTTTCACCAAGTGGGTCGAAGCAAAGCCACTAAACAAAATCACAAGCAAGAAGATAAGAGATTTTTTTGGGAAAGTATTGTTTGCAGGTTCGGTATCCCAAACGAGATAGTAAGTGACAACGAGACACAATTCGAAGGAGAACCTTTCCGTGGTTGGTGCCGAGGGCTGAACATAAAACAAAGCTTCACGTCAGTCGCACACCCCCAAGCAAATGGGAAATGTGAAGTCACTAACAGAGACATTGTCCATGCGATCAAGGCAAGGTTAGGAAAATAACGAAGAGGATGTGAAGGGACCCGTTCATACCGATTATAAACGATTCACGATAGTTGATTTCATTGCGAGGTTTTAACCTCTATATGATACATTTTACAAACATTGCATTCGTTTTTAAAAGACAATCTTTCTTTACATCGAAAGTTGACGGCATGCATACCATTTCATAATATATCCAACTATAATTGACTTAATAATAATCTTGATGAACTCAACGACTCGAATGCAACGTCTTTTGAAATATGTCATGAATGACTCCAAGTAGTATCTCTAAAATGAGCAAATCCACAGCGGAAGATTTCTTTCATACCTGAGAATAAACATGCTTTAAAGTGTCAACCAAAAGGTTAGTGAGTTCATAAGTTTATCATAAACAATAAAATTCATCATTTTGATAGACCACAAGATTTAAATGCTGCATGGTACAAATGGGCCTGAATCCTATACCCACTTGTAATATTCATGCGATATCTTTTAAATACAGTACACCTTTCTCTTGTACGAAACCATTTTTCATAAATCTTAGTAACCGTACACATATCTCGTGTAAAAAATAACATACACATGACCTGTGTATAAAATCATTCTCGCGATACATAACATTCACTTTGCTTTCATCGCTTGGCTTGTTAACCGACCTTAACATATAATGCGCATCAATAATATCCCCAAAACAGAACATCTCGTCTGTATAATATATAAACCTCGAAGTACTAAACACCACGCCCACTAGCTCTTCCGTCTAGTGAACATTTTGGGTGGGGGTGTTAAACCCGGTAGCTACCTTTAGAATTTGCGTGAATTAGGGGCTATACCCGTTTCCTAATTCTTAGGTTACCAAGCTATAATAATCAAGGAGAAATATTCACATCAATTAGTGGCAATTATAACGTCCAACTAATTCAATAATAATCAACAGAACTCCTGTCTGTATAATAATTTATTCGACGAATGTTTTGCTTGTGTCTATCTCGTTAAACATTTATAAAAGCATCTCATGTATTCTCAGTCCAAAAATAAAGATTTCAAAGGCATTTAATAAAACAGCTGTAAAAACAGCGCATGTATTCTCAGTCTCAAAAATATAAAGAGTAAAAGGGAATCAAATGAACTCACAATACTGCATTTTGTAGTAAAAATACATATGACAACATTGAACAATGCAAGGTTGGCCTTGGATTCACGAACCAATATCATTCATATATTTATCAATATACATAGTTGTAATTGAACAATTATATATATAAATTTATTAGTTATATCATTTTTATATTAATAATATATATATGTTTCATATATTTATTTTGTATATAAAAATATTAAATTTTATTATGTTATATGTATTAAATATATTTTTATATATATTTATATATTATTTGTTTATTAAAACAGTACTTTAATAATACTAAGATAATTTTTGAAGTATTAATAGTGGTAATACTAATAAATATGATGATATTATTTATAATTCTATTAATAAGAATATTAATGATAATTTTTAATAATAAATCTCATAATATTGATTGTATCAGTAGTTTTTAATAAAATGAATAATTTAATAATAATGATACTGAATATATTAATTTTTGATATCATTACTTATTAATTGTTAATAATAATTTTAACAATCCTATTATTATTGATAATAAAAATACTTTTGTTAATAATAATAATGATAATCATAATCATAATAATGATACTTATACTAATAATAAGTATAATAATAATAATAATAATAATAATAATAATAATAATAATAATAATAATAATAATAATAATAATAATAATAACAATAACAATAATAATAATAATAATAATAATAATAATAATAATAATAATAATAATAATAATAATAATAATAATAATAATAGAACTTATAATAACAATAATAATAATAGAAATCTTATTATTAATATTCATACTACTTAATGATAATACTTATAATGATATTAATATTAGTAATAACAATAATAATAATAATCATAATCATAACTGTAACTAGGGTTATGATAATAATAATAATAATAATCAAAATATTCATAAGAATTAATAATAATAATAATAACAATTAAAATAATAATAACAATAATAATAATGATCATAATAACAATAATATTAATATTTATAATAATAATAATAATAATAATAATAATAATAATAATAATAATAATAATAATCATAATATATAAAATTAAGAAGTATACCCTCTTTAAGGAGTTTTTACAAAAAGAATGCACCAAACTGGAATCGAACCCGAGACCTCATGCTAACCCGAATCAACACCCAACCAACTGCTCCAACTCATTTTCCTGACTAAATACCTAACTTAAGTTTATTTATTCCTGTTTCATTCTGTTTCTATTTCCTCCTTCTTCACAGAACGCACTCGACCAAAATTCAATCCATAATCATATTAACAATTCAATTTGTGGTTTTAAAACGCTAAACCAAAGTAGAACCAAATTGTTTTGATCCATTAAACTAATTAAAATAGAAAAATATAAAAAAATAGCAGCAACAGACTTCAAAGTCACAGTTTAAACTCAATCATTAATTTCAAAATTTAGGGTATTATAGATTATCATTCCTGAATGAAAAAGGTTCACAATAGTTATTAGAAACTTTCTGAATCATCAATTAAACATAAAACATCAAAACAAGTTCGGATTTCATGATGAACAAAATCTTTGACTTTTTGAAATTCAACTTTGACTCCAAAATTGAAACTCGATAGAATGATTTGGACCTTTAAACTTTCCAGATAGTTTAAGTAGAAGATTACTAACAATACTGCATTTCAAATTTTTGAAATTCATTAATAAATCGAGCTGTTTGAAAATCAAAGCAAGAACAGGGCAGTCGGCCTTTCTTCTTCATTTTGCTACTAAATTCAATTAAATTAAAAACTGTAAAAGTTAACTGTAATTGATATCTGATAATGTAAGTCGACTAGTATCCCTTAATGAATGGAATTGATCGTGTTATATAGCAAATTGGGTCGACAATAATTTTTAAGCAGAAAACAAAATAAATAAATAAAAAAATAAAAGGTGAGATTGATGGCTAACTGATTTTGGAATGTATCTATGATCTCATTCGATATGTATCCAGATATGAGACAGAAACAAAAACTAAAAATCTTCGATGGTGATAGCATACAGAAATCGTACCAGTTTTTAATATATATATATATATATAACTAAATTAATATTAATAATTAATAAATATATTATTAATAGTATTAATAATTATTATATCAATAATAATAAATAATAATGATACCAAAATCATAAAAAAATGATAATAATTATATTATTAATTATAATAATAATAGATTATATTATTTTCTAATAAATATAACTATATTAATACTAATAATAATAATAAAAATAATAATAATATTGATAAAGAAAATAATAATAACAAATAATCATAATATCGTAAAATTATAATTTTACTACTAATTCTAATGACAAATTAAATGTATCAATTCTATATATTATATTAAATAATAGTATACTGATATTAATATTTATATTAATAATGAAAGTATATATAATAATATTAATATAACATTTGTTTTATCTTGTAATTAAATATATTAATATTACAATTTATTAATCATGTAATATTTAATAATTATATAATACATATATATATATATATATATATATATATATATATATATATATATATATATATATATATATATATATATATATATATATATATATATATATATATATATATATATATATATATATATATATTTACATATTTATTTACACACAATTGTTCGTGAATCGTCGGGAACAGTCTGCTGTTAAATAAATCCATGTAAACGGCTCAAAAATGTTGTGAACCAACATTACAGACTTTGCTTATCGTGTCAAAATCATTATAAGATTAAGTTTAAATTTGGTCAAAAATTTCCGGGTCATCACAGTACCTACCCATTAAAGAAATTTCGTCCCGAAATTTGATTGGGATCGTCATGGCTGACAATAAGTATATTTTCATGGCGCATACGAGTTGAAAATAGAGTTGTATCATCATTGAGTAATATGGATAAAACAACTCGATTATGTGAATAATACAAGTGAAGCTATCACAAAAGAGTGAAATGAGTAAATGTAGGTTCGTCTTAACCGATGACGTAGTCATAGTTGATTTTCAGGAGTTCAAGGGATTTTAGAGGAAATCTACGTAATAAGATTTGGTTCTTCGGTAATTAAGGAAATTAGGCTCCTCTTTGGTTAAATGCGATGATCTGTTTCGATTTCTCTGTCGAATATATTTCATTATAAATCCACCTTCTTCGTTTCCTTATTTTCATAGTTCATACCTTCTATTCCTTTTGTTTTCTCTTCTTGCTATTGAGTATCACAAGTAATGGTCCAGAATTTGTAGGTATGGAGTTTCGAATGAACATGACTAATGTTCTAAGAGAGAAGTTATAATAGCACGATTTTACTTGTCAAATTACCAGAATTCAAAGGAAAAGATAGGATTATCGAGAAAATATGTTCTTAATATATTCATAGATCAGATAGAATGTAAGAGTCATGTAACATGGCACATGATGACATTACAGTCTGTGAATCATTATGTTCCATTAGAAACTCAGCATGACTTACTGTAATATAATCACGTTGATCAAGTGTCATTATATTATATTAACTCATGCTTAAGTTCCCAACACTACTTCAAAAACATTCATATTTTAAGTTCAAATTTTTCAGAATTTAGAAACTAAACTAGTTTCCTTTCTGATGTAACACTGGTATTGCGAGAAGATAAATGATTTCAGATAAGAATAGTGATGAAAATATCTTCAGAAATATCGAGGATATTTATATTGAAAGATACGATGATTTCTTAGAATTTCTAATATCGAAGGATGATGAAGAAGGTTTGTAAGTAAGGGTTTAGAGTCAAAAGCAAGGTATTCATTAATGACTTCAGCTGATACTGAATCATTTGGATTTTTTGAAGGCAGGTTTAGTCTTTGTGATTTGTCTACAGCCTCCTTCATGGTTTGTTCAATCCGTACTCCAGTTCCAACTTTTATGAGCTTTGCCAACATACTATTCTTTATCATCAAACTATTGGCTGTTAAGGTTGTTTACAGTTTTTGTTGCTTCATTCAACTTTTCAAAATTCAGAGTATTGATTCGCAGACTGGGTACTTTTTAGAATTTCAGAATGGAAGGTCATTATTTTAAGAGATAAAGGTTATATGTATACATATAACTGTTATTGTAGACATGCTGCGAGATTTCAAAATACTGATTGCTAATTCCCGGTAATTGATGTGGTAATTCTCGTTATAAGATGTGGATGAGTATATGAATAGGTTTTAATGAAAAAATATATTGGTTCTTCGGAGAGACTTAAGCCAATGAGTAATGAAGTTGCTGGTAAATTTACTGCTAATGTGGTGAAATATAAACGGTTCTCCGGTAACGATAATGAAGGGTAATCTTTATAATAAAGTTTATTCGAATGAAAAATTGAAGCTGATTTGCTGGAGCTATGACAAAATTGGCTAATTTGAAAAAGAATTGCAATGTTATTTTCGGTAATAGCAATGCCAAAAGAGCTAGCACAGATACGTGTTAAACGTTTACTCAGGTTCCGAGTGTTTTTAGGTGCATAACTATATGCATCAATCTTTTCTTCCGTAGATGAATTGCGGTTGGTTCATCCTCTCGATTGAGGTGTTTTCAAGAATCATGAAAGGTTTGAACGCAGATTGTAATCGTCAAGATACAAATGAGGTTTAAGATGAAATCAAGTAGCAAACTTAAAGAAATGTTTAGTTTCATATGTTATAATCAATATTTTAATTCATTTTAATTATCCAATGTTAGTAGTTCACAGTTAATAGTCCACAGTTAGTAGTTCAATAATTCATATATAGTTTAATATACAATATTCGAATTAATTAATACGTGTCGTGACCCATTGTATACATGTCTCAGACTCGATCACAACTCAAAGTATATATATATTATTTGAGAATCAACCTCGACCCTTTATATGCTAACTCAAGCATTACCGCGATATAGAGTGAGTTACGGTTATTCCAAATAATATATATAGATGACGTCGATATGATATGTCAAAACATTGTATATGTGTCCCGACTATATTTAAAGTACGTAAAATAAATAACAAAAATTAAATGACGATAAATAAAATTACGAGAATTAAAATTGCGATAAATAAATGTAATAAGGAATTAACAATTAGCTAGGAACAGTTAGCTAGGATTTTGTTAGCGTGGATTCTTAACAAAATTTCTCATAGTTAATTTGTTTGTTTCTAACAAATTTTATTTTGTCAAATGTTTTCTTCATTATGCCACTTGTTGGATTTTGATAGGTCAAAATCCAAATATGAAATTGACTGAAAATGGTTATTCTGCGGTGAACTGATACGTATATCTGTGAATGTAAGTAGGATAGTAAATGACTGTTGAATCAGATTCGAAGAATGTACAGTGTAACTTGTTAATGTGAAATCTAAATATTCCTCGGGTATTACCTACCCGTTAAAATATTCTCATCATTAACAGTTTGTACAAAAGAACTTTCAATTACAATCTTTATGAAAATATATATACATATATATTTTCTTCAGATGTAATCATGGATTTAATGAGTTAATATGATATTAATCTCATTTGATTTTTGGTTGGAACTAGAATGAATAATCTCTAAAACTTTAGAGATTACATAATCGCCGCCTAATATTTCTTCAATGAATTTATAAATCAATACTTCATCGTTGATTTTTATTAGTACTCCCTGGTATCTATGGTGCGTACGACGTTGATGCTCGTGGGACAGATTGTGAAGTTGAGGTTTGCAGTGCGGATGTGGTTGTTAGTGGTATTAATGTTGATGTTGGTGGTGTTGTTGATGTTGTTTGTGATGCTTAAAAATTGTGCATCACATTCTCCAAAGTCACTACTCGAGCTCGAAGCTCGTTGACTTCTTCTATTACTCCGGGATGATTGGCGTTTGGAACAAGCGAATGAATAAGGTTCAGAATTTGGGATATCATAAAATCGTTGTGAGATATCCTGGCAATGAGGGTGAATATGGTGTTTCGGACAGGTTCGCCGGTAAGTACTTTAGGTTCTTCACCAAGAGGTGAATTTGGTTGGTGGAAAGGATCGCCTTCTTCTCATCTCCATTAATTAAGTCGACTACAAACCCATCTCCAATTCATCTAGAATAGATGATGGCTAATTGGTTGATCCATTCCGATCATACTGCTTTCGGAGCTCGATTGAAACTCCATATCAGAATCCGAGGGACTTGAACTAGTGGCGAGTTCCATTTCGTACGATTGAATAAAGGTTTTTCGATATGAAATGATTTCCGACTATCGGATGGTATTCTAATTACATAGAATATCTATATATATATATAGAACAAAAGATTTCGTAGATTACGGAGAAATTTACGGAATATGTCAGGCAAAGTTTACAGTAACAGATACGTTAAGATATGAATTAGTAAATACGCTAAGATATGAATTTTGTCTATACACTATTCATGCAATCAATGCAGTAAGATGTGTCTAGACTAACAGTGATAAGCAGATAATTTTCGACGCGAAATGATAAGCAAAACTTTTGACATGCAGACACAGTCAAAGTCCAGACCCACTAATGCATCTAAACAACTACCAGTTAGACACACTAATGCAAGACCGGGTTCGCTAAGACCAACACTCTGATACCAACTGAAGGGACCCGTTCATACCGATTATAAACGATTCACGATAGTTGATTTCATTGCGAGGTTTTGACCTCTATATGATACATTTTACAAACATTTCATTTGTTTTTAAAAGACAATATTTCTTTACATCAAAAGTTAATGGCATGCATACCATTTCATAATATATCCAACTATAATTGACTTAATAATAATCTTGATGAACTCAATGACTCGAATGCAACGTCTTTTGAAATATGTCATAAATGACTCCAAGTAGTATCTCTAAAATGAGCAAATGCACAGCGGAAGATTTCTTTCATACCTGAGAATAAACATGCTTTAAAGTGTCAATCAAAAGGTTGGTGAGTTCATAAGTTTATCATAAACAATAAAATTCATCATTTTTATAGACCACAAGATTTAAATGCTGCATGGTACAAATGGGCCTGAATCCTATACCCACCTGTAATGTACATGCGATATCTTTTAAATACAGTACACCTTTCTCGTGTACGAAACCATTTTTCATAAATCTTAGTAACCGTACAGATATCTCGTGTATAAAATAACATATACATAACCTGTGTATAAAATCATTCTATCGATACCTAACATTCACTCTGCTTTCATCGCTTGGCTTGGTAACCGACCTTAACATATAATGCGCATCAATAATATCCCCAAAACAGATTATCTCATCTGTATAATACATAAACCTCAAAGTACTAAACACCACGCCCACTAGCTCTTCCGTCTAGTGAACATTCTGGATGGAGGTGTTAAACCCGGTAGCTACCTTTAGGATTCGCGTGAATTAGGGACCATACCCGTTTCCTAATTCTTAGGTTACCAAGCTATAATAATCAAAGAGAAATATTCACATCAATTAGTGGCAATTATAATATCCAACTAATTCAATAATAATCAACAGAACTCCTGTCTGTATAATAATTCATTCGAGGAATGTTTTGCTTGTGTCTATCTCGTTAAACATTTATAAAAACATCTCATGTATTCTCAGTCTAAAAATATAGATTTTAAAGGTATTTAATAAAACAGTTATAAAAACAGCGCATGTATTCTCAGTCCCAAAAATATAAAGAGTAAAAGGGAATCAAATGAACTCACAATACTGTATTTTGTAGTAAAAATACATATGACGACATTGAACAATGCAAGGTTGGCCTTGGATTCACGAACCTATATCATTCGTATATTTATCAATATACATAGCTGTAATTGAACAATTATATATATAAATTTATTAGTTATATCATTTTTATATTAATAATATATATATGTTTCATATATTTATTTTGTATATAAAAATATTAAATTTTATTATGTTATATGTATTAAATATATTTTTATATATATTTATATATTATTTGTTTGTTAAAACAGTACTTTAATAATACTAAGATAATTTTTGAAGTATTAATAGTGGTAATACTAATAAATATGATGATATTATTTATAATTCTAGTAATAAGAATATTAATGATAATTTTTAATAATAAATCTCATAATATTGATTGTATTAGTAGTTTTTAATAAAATGAATAATTTAATAATAATGATACTGAAAATATTAATTTTTGATATCATTACTTATTACTTGTTAATAATAATTTTAACAATCCTATTATTATTGATAATAAAAATACTTTTGTTAATAATAATAATGATAATCATAATCATAATAATGATACTTATACTAATAATAAGGATAATAATAATAATAATAATAATAATAATAATAATAATAATAATAATAATAATAATAATAATAATAATAGAACTTATAATAATAATAATAATAATAATAATAATAATAATAATAATAATAATAATAATAATAATAATAATAATAATAATAATAGAAATCTTATTATTGATATTCATACTACTTAATGATAATACTTATAATGATATTAATATTAGTAATAACAATAATAATAATAATAATAATAATAATAATAATAATAATAATAATAATAATAATAATAATAATAATAATAATAATAATAATAATAATCATAACTGTAACTAGGGTTATGATAATAATAATAATAATAATAATAATAATAATAATAATAATAATAATAATAATAATAATAATAATCAAAATATTCATAACAATTAATAATAATAATAATAACAATTAAAATAATAATAACAATAATAATAATGATCATATAACAATAATATTAATATTTATAATAATAATAATAATAGATAAAAAATTAAGAAGTATACCCTCTTTAAGGAGTTTTTACAAAAAGAATACACCAAACTGGAATCGAACCCGAGACCTCACGCTAACCCAAGACCTCACGCTAACCCGAATCAACACCCAACCAACTTCTCCAACTCGTTTTCCTGACTAAATACCTAACTTAAGTTTATTTATTCCTGTTTTATTCTGTTTCTATTTCCTCATTCTTCACAGAACTCACTCGACCAAAATTCAATCCATAATCATATTAACAATTCAATTTGTGGTTTTAAAAAGCTAAACCAAAGTAGAACCAAATTGTTTTGATCGATTAAATTAATTAAAACAGCAAAATATAAAAAAATAGCAGCAACAGACTTCAAAGTCACGGTTTAAACTCAATCATCAATTTTAAAATTCAGGGTGTTATAGATTATGATTCCTGAATGAAAAAGGTTCACAATAGTTATTAGAAACTTTCTGAATCATCAATTAAACATAAAACATCAAAACAAGTTCGGATTTCACGATGAACAAAATCTTTGACTTTTTAAATTTCAACTTGACTCCAAAATTAAAACTCGATAGAATGATTTGGACCTTTAAACTTTCCAGATAGTTTAAGTAGAAGATTGCTAACAATACTGCATTTCAAATTTTTGAATTTCATTAATAAATAGAGCTGTTTGAAAATCAAAGCAAGAACAGGGCAGTCGGCCTTTGTTCTTCATTTTGCTACTAAATTCAATTAAATTAAAAACTGTAAAAGGTAACTGTAATTGATATATGATAATGTAAGTCGACTAGTATCCCTTAATGAATGGAATTGATCGTGTTATATAGCAAATTGGGTTGACAATAATTTTTAAGCAGAAAATGAAATAAATAAATAAAAAAATAAAAGGTGAGATCGATGGCTAAGTGATTTTGGAATGTATCTGTGATCTCATTCGATATGTATCCAAATAAGAGACAGAAACAAAAACTAAAATGCTTCGATGGTGATAGCATACAGAAATCGTACCAGTTTTTGTTATATATATATATATATATATATATATATATATATATATATATATATATATATATATATATATATATATATATATATATATATATATATTTGATAAAGTTTTGTTAATAATAATAACAATGATACTAATAAAAATGATAATTTTACTAAAAATGATGTTTTACTATTGGTATATACGAATAGTAAATACATCCAGAAGTTGTGTATAATATATATATATATATATATATATATATATATATATATATATATATATATATATATATATATATATATATATATAATTAAATTAATATTAATAATTAATAAATATATTATTAATAGTATTAATAATTATTATATCAATAATAATAAATAATAATGATAACAAAATCATAAAAAAATGATAATAATTATATTATTAATGATAATAATAATAGATTGTATTATTTTCTAATAAATATAACTATATTAATACTAATAATAATAATAATAATAATAATAATAATAATAATAATAATAATAATAATAATAATAATATTGATAAAGAAAATAATAATAAAAAATAATCATAATATCTTAAAATTATAATTTTACTACTAATTCTAATGACAAATTAAATGTATCAATTCTATATATTATATTAAATAATAGTATACTGATATTAATATTTATATTAATAATGAAAGTAAATATAATAATATTAATATAACATTTGTTTTATCTTGTAATTAAATAAATTAATATTACAATTTATTAATCATGTAATATTTAATAATTATATAATATATATATATATATATATATATATATATATATATATATATATATATATATATATATATATATATATATATATATATATATATATATATATATATATATACATATTTATTTACACATAATTGTTCGTGAATCGTCGGGAACAGTCTGAGGTTAAATAAATCCATGTAAACGGCTCAAAAATTTTGTGACCCAACATTACAGACTTTGCTTATCGTGTCGAAATCATTATAAGATTAAGTTTAAATTTGGTCGAAAATTTTTGGGTCATCACAGTACCTACCCGTTAAAGAAATTTCGTCCTAAAATTTGATTGGGATCATCATGGCTGATAATAAGTATGTTTTCATGACGCATACGAGTTGAAAATAGAGTTGTATCATCATTGAGTAATATGGATAAAACAACTCGATTATGTGAATAATACGAGTGAAGCTATCACAAAAGAGTGAAATGAGTAAATGTAGGTTCGTCTTAACCGATGACGTAGTCATAGTTGATTTTCCGGAGTTCAAGGGATTTTAGAGGAAATCTACGTAATAAGATTTGGTTCTTCGGTAATTAAGGAAATTAGGCTCCTCTTTGGTTAAATGCGATGATCTGTTTCGATTGCTCTGTCAGATATATTTCACTATAAATCCACCTTCTTCGTTTCCTTATTTTTATAGTTCATACCTTCTATTCCTTTTGTTTTCTCTTCTTGCTATTAAGTATCACAAGTAATGGTCCAAAATTCGTAAGTATGGAGTTTCGAATGAACATGACTAATGTTCTAAGAGAGAAATTGTAATAGCACGATTTGACTTGTCAAATTACCAGAATTCAAAGGAAAAGATAGGATTATCGAGAAAATATGTTCTTGATATATTCATAGATCAGATAGAATGTAAGAGTCGTGTAACCTGGCACGGAAGTTGTCTGTGCTGGTCCTGCCTATGTAAGGGATGTCTTCTCTAGCTCCCATGTGGCAGAAGCCTGTTTAGCGACAGACTAGCTTTATTTACCGGAGGGCAACAGACATTAGTTTGTCCTAGCCTCACCCGATCAGAACTAGAGATATGTAAGTCATGACTATAAATGAAAGGATTGGTCGCACTTGACCTCAATCCTAAGTGTTGGCGCACTTACAAGACTCTTGAACACGTGCGCCGAAGTGTCGTATCAATGTGTATATTGTGTGCATAACAATATACATAGAGATCAATACTAATAAGCCTTGAGTATAAAATCGGGTATATTCGCAAACCCACAACACTACACGCGAAACGCACACAAGCTCAATATCGAGCTATGAGCAAAATGACTGGTACAACTTTACGCGCACTAACCAATGACAATAATATGAAAGATGGTGAATGTGACGCCCCGTAAAAAATTAACGTGTACGGATCATCAACAACATGATCATTACAAGGTCAAACACTATATGCTGTTTTAAAATAAGTTTGCATTCATAAAAGGAGGTGACGTCTTAACCAACATCAAAAGTTTTACAAACGAAAGTATGCTTCTATGAATAGAAGCAATTAACATAAGTACGAGACCCAAAGGTTATTACAAATTCATTGTTTCAAAAGTAACATAGTTTGTGAATGCAAGGTAAACATTTCATGCAGAGATATCTCTAACAAAGGCAGCGGGAGTCTACACAGCAAGACTACTACAGCGGAAGCATCAAACCTCTAAGCACCTGAGAAAACATGCTTAAAAATGTCAACACGAATGTTGGTGAGCTATAGTTTAAATGTAACAGTAATGTAAGGTAGACCATGAGATTTTCGTGTTTCAAAACAGTATGAAAAGTATATGTTTAACCGTGGGCACTTGGTAACTAACTTAACGTGATATCACCCCCTATAAGTACACTTGGCGAGTGCGTAAGTTTACGAAGTATTAAACACCCGTTAAATGCTAGCGCGACTAGCCCGAGTGGGGATGTCAAACCCTATGGATCCATATCTAAGATTCGCGTTCACCGGTTCAAAAACCAACGACTAAATGTTACCGAGCTAAGGGGAAAGTTTATGCCGTTATATCACCCACACATATTTAAAGGTTAAGTACTTGTGCCTAGTATGTAAAACGAAAAAGCGCATGTATTCTCAGTTCCCAAAATAGTTAAAGTAAAAAGGGATGCTATAACTCATAGTGAAAAGTAGTTAAGTAGGTACGAGATAAGTAAGCAAGTAGTTGGTCCGAAAGGTCCTCAACCTAAGTCAAAAGTTACTAAGTCAGTAAATCGTTCCCAAAAGTTTAAAAGTATGTAAATTAGGTCTTAAGTATCATCATCATTCATCATCAATCAAAAAAGAGTAAAGTAAGTTTCAATCAAGAATAGAGATCGAACAAGGGCTGACTTCGTTCAGATGCTACGACCTCTATACAAATCTAAAAGATGCGTAGTCAGTGGCTATGGCTTTGTATGTGAGTCCTCCAACTAGTGACCAATTTTCAGAACCAAACTCGTCTTCGTTTGACCGTGACGATGGTTTAAGTGCGAGTAGGTCAGAAATTTCAGCACAACGTTACAAAGGTGTAGTGACTTTCGGAAGGCTGTAAATCCTAAACCGTAAATTGGATTATGATGAGTCCTAAATGAAAAGTCATCTACTCGAACCAAAAAAATCGGAAATAAACTTTTCCAGTAGCCCGGGTGACTGAACAGACCTCAAAAATAGTAAACAAAGTGCTCTGGTGGGTTCTTGGTGCTTGATGTTCATCACGGTTCTCATCCTTGATGCTTGTAGCTTCAAGTGTACAACTCGTTGATGTGTTTGAATCACCTTAACCAAGTTTTGACCATCATAACACTAGTGTATGTCTAAGATAAATAGCACAACTCATTTAAGGGTTGTAAGAAGGTTGATGAACCAAAGTTACATCAAGATCTTAGATCCGCCACATACATGAGTTCTAATAGTAATATTAAGCTATAAACTTGAATGTAAACTAAATAAAAAGATCTTAAGTTGTAGAACTTAGATCTTAGTTAGATCTTGAAGATCCTATAATAGAAAGTCTAGATCTAGTGTTCTTAAGTTAAATCCTAAGTTATAGAACTTGGATCTTCACTTTAATAAAACCATAAGTTATGAAACTTAGATTTTAATCTTGTAGAATGTATATATAAGCTTATAAGCTTTTGTTTTAGACAAAATTGGAATACCATAAGCTATAGAAACTTAGATCCAACATAAGTGTATAAAGTTATAACTAGAAAGTTTAACTTCCATATAACGGCCCGTCCTAATTCATCTGGACGAATACATTACATTTGGTTACATCGCGAGGTACTTGACCTCTATATGATACATTTTACAAACATTACATTCGCTTTTAAAAGACAAAATTTCTTCGCATCAAATGTTGACGGCATGCATACCATTTCATAATGTATTCAACTATAATTTACTTAATAATAATCTTGATGAACTCAACGACTCGAATGCAACGTATTTTGAAATATGTCATGAATGGCTCCAAGTAATATCCTTAAATTGAGAAAATGCACAGCGGAAGATTTCTTTCATACCTGAGAATTAACATGCTTTAAAGTGTCAACCAAAAGGTTGGTGAGTTCATTAGTTTATCATAAATGATCATTTTCATCATTTTAATAGACCACAAGAATTTCATTTCTAGTTCTCATAAATATACGTCCCATGCATAGAGACAAAAATCATTCATATGGATTGAACACCTGGTAACCGACATTAACAAGATGCATATAAGAATATCCCCTATCATTTCGGGAAATCCATCGGACATGATAAAAACAACATCGAAGTACTAAAGCATCCGCTCCAACGGATGGGGTTCCTTAGGCCCAATAGATCTATCTTTAGGATTTACGTCAATTAGTAGATCAGTTTACTAATTCTTAGGTTACCAAGCAAAAAGGGGCATATTCGGCTTCGATCATTTAACCATATAATGTAGTTTCGATTACTTGTGTCTATTTCGTAAAACATTTATAAAAATTGCGCATGTATTCTCAGCCCAAAAATATAAAGGGTAAAAAGGCAAATGAAACTCACATAATCTATTTTGTAGTAAAAATACATATGACGATATTGAACAAGTGTAGGGTTAACCTTGGATTCACGAACCTATATCATTTATATGTATATTAACACATATAATGGTAATCGAACAAATTTAGGTATTATTATTAATTGTTATTTTAGTAACTTGTACGTTTCAATTATAACTAAATTTACTATATATATTTTTATATACATTAAATAGATGATTAATATTTATTACAAACATATTAATATAGTTATTTTTTATGTAAATAATATATTTTTATATAGAAAATCTTTATTTGATATATTAATAATTAATAATACTAATAATAATAATGACAAAAATAATAATATTAGTGTTAGAAATAATAAAAATGATAATAAAAATAATAATGATAAAAATAATGATAATTCTAATAATAATAATAATAATAATAATAATAATAATAATAATAATAATAATAATAATAATAGTTCTAATAATAAATATGATAACTTTTATAAAAATAAATTAGTTTCAATAATAATACTTACTTACATTAAAAATGAAAATAATAATAATAATAATAATAATAATAATAATAATAATAATAATAATAATAATAATAATAATAATAATAATAATAATAATAATAATAATAATAATAAAAATAATAAAAAATAATAACAATAATAATAATAATAGAAATAATAATAATAAGAGTAATAATAATAACAAGTATACTACCTTTAATAGTTTCCCAAAAAAAAATGCCACAGACCGGTTTCAAACCCAAGACCTCTCGCTTAATAAACACCCACTAAACCATTCCTCTGCCCTTGCATATCTGTTTTACTTAACAACTTAAATCTCTATAACCAATTTATTCGACAGTTTTATTTTCTTTTCTTCTTCTAAAATCTAACAACATGAAAGGCCTAAATAAACTCTTGTAATCTGTGGCCCAACAGGCCCAATCGACAACCCATGTATAATCGGCCCAACATCCATATACATAACAGCCCAATACATGTTTTTAATGGCTACGGTATCACTCAAGTTTTTAAGTTCCCGGTTCACGGCTCGACAGAGAAAAGGAACTAAATTACGTACAACCAAAAGGCTCGTTACTGCTCTCGACATCATCATTATTCGTTTTCATCACAGAAACACGATCCTTACAGTCATCATCTCGATCATCATCATTCACCAACAGCGCAATCATCATTATTTGTACGCCCTTCATCAACCCGTTTTATTTCTTCATCAAACTTCATCCGATTTTTACCATCAGAACTATTCATCGTCTCTATCATCTTAGTGTGTGTTGGGTCAGGAAAAGGAAACAGTAATATTAGCAACCGTTAATGTTGTTCTTCGATGAAAAAATGAGGAAGTAACAGCTATAGCTACAGCTACACAACCGTAGCAGCAGCAGTGAGCAGGAACACGGTTAATTAAAGGGTTCAATATGGGTTTGTCGAGCAAAATTAGGTGTGAGAGAGGGAAATATAGATTGAGTATAATAATAACACAGAGGTAGCAGTAGAAGAAACAAGTAGCATATTTAAGTGGGTTTCGTTGGGAGATAAGGTTCGAACAGAAAAAGAAAACAGGAAGAAAAGATAAGTGCAGCCGTCTTCATCGTTCGTTTTCATTTAACATCCTATCGTGTATCGTTTATTATGATCATAATCCATTCATCATAATATCTTCATATCATCATCATTAACACTATTCATTATCTTCCTCATGTATTATCTTCGTTACCATCATCACAGCTTATAACATCATCTTCATCATTTAAAATTGAAACAGAAATCGAGTAGTAGTATGTTAGACTATGATGTTGTGGTTGTGATCATGGGTGTTGTAGGGTGGTCGGTGACGGGTTATGGTGACTAAACATGGTGTGGTCTCGGACTGAATTATAAGTAGGAAACATGTGAGTAGAGTTGGTGGTTTACGAAGGTTGAAAATGAGTGATGGTTTGATGAGAGTGGGGTTTAAACGGTTGACTGGAACCGAAATAGGAAGTGGGTTTCGTTGGTTTTTGAAACCAATATCAGTGAACAAGTAACCAGATTGACGATGGGCTAAAGGAATCATCTTGGTTGTCTGTGATGGTCCGGTTAAGGTGGTCTCCGGTGAGAGGTGGCGACGGATGGAGGTTGATGGTTGATGTTTTATGAGAATGGTGATCCTATATCTAACTCCTCATTCTCTCTACATAATATACAGAGATATAGAATATATATATATATATATATATATATATATATATATATATATATATATATATATATATATATATATATATATATATAAGATTTTAGATATAGATATCTAATAAAATAATAAATATAATAATAATAATATATTATATTATAATTCCTCACTCAATCAATGAATGCGAGAAACAGAAACGAATAGTAAAGCAGCCATATAATTTGGTTGTTTCTATCGACAGTTTTCACGGGGTGTGTCCATTGCTAAACAGTTACGGATAATTTAATTCAGAAAAATCACATATTTTAAAATTAAGTCCATTTATTTATTTTAGTCATTACCTGTTTGAAACCTGATAAAAAAGACTCGATAATTATTTCTTTTCTGTTCCAATTTATATGTACGGAGTACAAAAACTTAGATTGAAAAGGTAAAAAAAAATATTTATCAAAACTACTATCTTTTTAATCAAATTTTGGAATAACTTTTGTTTTAAAACTTCATATATATATATATATATACATATATATATATATATATATATATATATATATATATATATATATATATATATATATATATATATATATATATTAGACCTATTTTAAAATAATTAAATGTCAACCGAAAGTTATAGACATTTACCATTTAAGCTCAAAATTAATTATATTTAATATACACTATGTATATATATAAACAGTTTTAAATAACAAAATTTACTACGCACATAAATATATATTAAATAATTAAATTAAATATTACAAAATATATATTTACAAGAAATATATATATATATATATATATATATATATATATATATATATATATATATATATATATAATAGCTTTTTATTACAATGTATTTTATTGTACATATTTATTTGTAACAATAAATGTATATAATAGTTTATTAATGTTCATGTTATTATATATATTATACATATATTTATATATACACATATTTATATATATCCACATATTTACAAGTAATGGTTTGTGAATCATCGAGAGCAGTCGAAGGTCAAATGAATATATGAACATCGTTTCAAAATTTTCTAGACTCAACATTACATACTTTGCTTATCGTATCGAAATCATATAAAGATTAAGTTTAAAATTTAGTCAGAAATTCCCGGGTCGTCACAGTACCTACCCGTTAAAGAAATTTCGTCCCGAAATTTGAGTGAGGTGGTCATGGTTAACAATAAAAATGTTTTCATGACGAATATGAGTTGATAAATAGAGTTTTATCATCATTGAGTAATATGGATAAAATGATTCAATTAATAGAAGCGTATGAATGAAGCTATCACACAAGATCGAGATGAAGAAATGGAGATTTTCCATAACTTTTGACGTAGTTGCGATTGAATTCCGGAATTCAAGGGATTTAAAGAAAATCTTCAAAATCTGAGAGATTTGATTCTTCGGCGAATAAGGAGATTAAGATCTCTATAATTAAATACGGTGATATGCCTTGATTACTCTATCTGATATTTCCATTATAAATCAAACTCCTCCGTTCCATTATTCTCACCATTCCTATACTTTCTTTCTTAGTTCATACATCCAAAAGATTGTGAAAATGCTTAGTCCCGTTCTAATCCTTGATATTTTCCTAATTATCATTCATGTCATCCTTCTTTTCAATCTTCCACCAGAAGAATCTGTTTACTTCTACTATTACCTTGGGATGATACTATTCTTAATTATACCGTGTCTTTATATTGCTATTCCTATTAATATCCACGGTTTGTAATTTCTGTGTTGTTATTGAGCTTTATATTTTCTCTTATATTTTGGAGCTCTTTGCCTTTTTATTATCCTCCCGACCTCTAGTAAAGCGAGTAACGGTCCAGAATTCGTAAGTATGGAATTTCGGATAAACATCATGTTCTAAATAAGAAAAAAAAGTATTAGCACGATTTGAAAAAAAAGTATTAGCACGATTTGATTTGTCAAATTACCAGAATCACTGAGAATAGAACTATCAAGAATATATTTTCTTGATATGTTTAGAAGTTAAGCAGAATGAAAGAGTTATGTAACATGGCACATGATGTCATTATGATCTGTGAATCTTCACGTTCCATTAGAAACTCAGCATGACTTACTATAATATAATCACATTGATCAAGTGTCATTATATTATACTGACTCATGCATCAGTTCCCAACATTACTTCAATAACATTCATATTTTAAGATCGAAAGTTTACAGAATATAGAAACTGTATGATGTAGCACTGATAGCACGAAGAGATTAATGATTTCAGATAAGAATAGTTATGAAAATATCTTCAGAAATATGGAGGATATTTATAATGAAAGATATAATGATATCTTGGAATTTCTAATATCAAAGGATGGTGAAGAAAATTTGTCCGCAAGAGTTTGGAGTCAGAAGCAAGGTATTCGCTAAAGATTTCATCAGAAACAGAATCATCAGAATTCTTAATGTACAAGTTTAGTCCTTGTGATTTGTTTAGAGACTCCTTCGTAGTTTGCTCAATCAGTTTTTTTTCAGTTTCAAACTTTTTCTGAGCTTTGCCAACATACAATTCTTTATCATCAACTTTTGGCTGTTGAGGTCGTTTACAGTTTTTGTTGCTTCATTCAACTTTTTAAAATTCAGAGTATTAATTCGCAGACTGGGTGCTTTTCAGAATTTCAGAATGGAAGATCATAGTTCTAAGAGATAAATGTTATATGGATACATATAACTGTTGATGTGGAAACGTTGCGAGACTCACAATACAGATTTGCTGATTCCCGGTAATTGGTATGGTAATTCTTGTTACAAGATGCGGATGAGTACATGATGAGACTTCAATAGATAAATATAGTGATTTGTCGAAGAGATTTAAGCCAAGGAGCAACAAGGTTGCTGGTACGTCTGCTGGTAATATGATGGAATATAAAAGGTTCCCCGGTAATAATAAAAGAGCACGCATATATATCAAGGTTATAATAAGGTTGTTTAGAACGAAAAGTCGAAGCTGACTTGCTGGAGCTGTGACAAAATTTGCTACTTTGAAAGGAATTACCAAGTTATTTTGGGTAATAATAACACTTAAAGGAATTAGCACAGATACGTGTTAAACGTTTACTCAGGTTCCGAGTGTTTTCAGGTGCATAACTATATGCCTCAATCTTTTCTTCCGTAGATGAAGTGTGGTTGGTTCATTCTTTCGATTGAGGGGTTTTCAAGAATCATGAAAGGTTTGAATGCAGATTGTAATCGTTAAGATACAAATGAGGTTTAAGATGAAATCAAGTGGCAAACTTGAAGAAATGTTTAGTTTCATATGTTATAATCAATATTTTAATTCATTTTAATTGTCCAATGTTATTAGTTGATAATGCTAAAAACGAACATATATTTCATAGCATTATTCCTCAAGAAAGACAAGCTTTTAGTTGCAATTGTTCTATTTACAAGTGATATTCGTTTAAATAATAAAAGGTGAAGACAAAAGACAGATTCGACGATTTGAAGACGCAAACGACCAAAAAGCTCAAAAGAACAAAAGACAATCAAAAAGGTTCCAATTATTGATAAGAAACGTCTCAAAATCACAAGAGTACAAGATTCAAAACGCAAAGTACAAGATATTAAATTGTACGCGAGGACGTTCGAAAATCCGGAACCGGGACCAGAGTCAATTCTTAACGCTCGACGCAACGGACTAAAAATTACAATTTAACTATATATATAAATATAATATAATATATAATTAATTATATTAATTATATATATATTATATATATATATTTAAAACCGTCGGCAGCAGGAAACTCCAAGGGTGTAAACTGAAAATACCTCTCCGCGACTCGCGGAGTTTTAAGGGTATTTGGCCGCGAGTCGCGGAGCCCCAAATTTCACTTCTGGCTATAAAGCCAACCGAATTCTGATCGAATTTATCATCCTTTTTCTCTTCCTCTTCAACGTAAATATATTTATATTTATAATTTATATTTTAATTTTAATTATAATTCTAATAATAAGGGTATGTTAGCGAATGTTGTAAGGGTGTAAGTCGAAATTCTGTCCGTGTAACGCTACGCTATTTTTAATCATTGTAAGTTATGTTCAACCTTTTTATATTAATGTCTCGTAGCTAAGTTATTATTATGCTTATTTAAAACGAAGTAATCATGATGTTGGGCTAATTACTAAAATTGGGTAATTGGGCTTTGTACCATAATTGGGGTTTGGACAAAAGAACGACACTTGTGGAAACTAGACTATGGGCTATTAATGGGCTTTATATTTGTTTAACTAAATGAAAATTTGTTAATGTTAATATAAAGATTTACAATTGGGCGTCCCTATAAATTACCATATACACTCGATCGGACACGATGGGCGGGGTATTTATATGTACGAATAATCGTTCATTTAACCGGACACGGGAATGGATTAATAGCCACTAGAATAATTAAAACAGGGGTGAAATTACATTCAAGGGTAATTGGTGTAATTGTTAACAAAGTAGTAAAACCTTGGTTTACACGCAGTCGATAACCTGGTGTATTCATTAAACAAAGTATTAAAACCTTGTTACAATTCGAATCCCCAATTAGTTGGAATATTTATCTTCGGGTATAATAATAATTTGACAAGGACACTTGCAATTTATATTTATGACTGATGGACTGTTATGGACAAAAACCAGACGGACATATTGAATAATCCAGGACAAAGGACAATTAACCCATGGGCATAAAACTAAAATCAACACGTCAAACATCATGATTACGGAAGTTTAAATAAGCATAATTCTTTTATTTCATATTTAATTTCCTTTATTTTATATTTAATTGCACTTCTAATTATCGCACTTTTATTTATTGTTATTTTATTTAATCGCACTTTTAATTATCGTACTTTTAATTATCGCAATTTAATTTTATCGCATTTTTATTATTCGCAATTTCATTATCGTTATTTACTTTACGCTTTAATTTAAAGTCTTGTATTTATTTTATATTTTACATTAGGTTTTAACTGCGACTAAAAGTTTTAAAATCGACAAACCGGTCATTAAACGGTAAAAACCCCCCTTTATAATAATAATATTACTTATATATATATTTGTATTTTTATAAAAGTAAACTAATATAGCGTTGAGCTTTGTTTAAAGATTTCCCTGTGGAACGAACCGGACTTACTAAAAACTACACTACTGTACGATTAGGTACACTGCCTATAAGTGTTGTAGCAAGGTTTAAGTATATCCATTCTATAAATAAATAAATATCTTGTGTAAAATTGTATCGTATTTAATAGTATTTTCTGCTAAAATTTAATAGTATTTTATACCCCTCTGCTTTGAATTCAAGTATTTTTGGCGCCGCTGCCGGGGAACATCTTAAAAGCCGGAAGCGCAACGCTAATATATAAAAAAAAAAAAAAAGATTTTTAGTTACTTTTATTAAAAATTCGTTTTTGTAAAAATACGTTTTAAATATTTGAAAATATAAAAAGAAAAAAAAAAAATAAGCATTTTTAAGATTTTGTTAAATATTTAAGTTTTATAAGTTTCTTTATCTCTATTTTAATTTATAAAAATATAAGTTTTAATTTTAATATCTTTTATTTAATTAAAAAACAGAAAACAAAATAAAAAAAAAAAAAAAAGAAAAAAAACGCGTAAAAACAAAACCTGTCAACTGAATTCCTGAACCCCGCGACTCGCGGGGTTTTCCTCTTTATTTGCCGCGACTCGCGGAGGTCTTCTGACACACGGACAAAACCCTAAAGTTGCATTAATTACGGAGTTTTAATTTATTATTATTATTATTTAACTTAATTATTATTATTATTATTATTAATTTTAGTTTTATTTTTACTTTTTACTTTATATATGTATTTTGTTTAATTAGTTTTTATTAAATTGTAAAATTAATAGTTTAGTAAAATAAATAATATAAAATAATATTTTTATAAAAATTGTACTTTTTACAATTTTTTGTATATTTTTATATTTTGTACCTTTTTAATCGTTGTAGCGTAACTTTTGTATTTTTAGCTCATATTTAATTTTTAAACTTAGTTTTTGCTATAGTTATTTTTACTCCTAGATTTTTAGGCTTTGCCGTAGAATTCATTAAGTGCTTTTTCTTTAGACTAAGATTTAGGTGCTTTAGAATTTTGCGACGCCTTTTTAAGTTTTAGTTTCTTTTTAAGTTATTTCCATTTGGGATTTAGTTTTTCCTGTAAGCTTTAATATTTTTAGACACCTTTTACTATGTATCAATTATCATTCCAATTAGTAATTTCAATTTGCGATTATAATTTTAAGTTAGTTGTAGTAATAAGGTTAAATTAGTTAAGTATTTTTAAGTTTTTATAAGTTTCTTTTATTTTTCCGTCACCTTTTATTTTTCAACCATATTTTTTTTTTCTTTTTCGACCTTTTTCGACGAACTCTCTTTTTCTCTCTTATTTCTCGCTATTCTAGTTTTTAGGACTTAGAATTTTATTCTACTTCTTATCTAAATTTCTTAAAATTACGAAAATTTATTTTAAGTGGTTAAATTGATAGACATCAAAATTTTCTGGTTCGTAGTAATAGTTGGATTTGTACGTGGACCGGGTTATTGGAGCCAAACAGTCCTCAATTATATTGAGACCAAACGAATCCTGCCCCTCTGCTGCATCTTTTGGCTATTCGAAACGTGGGCAAAATCAGAAAAGTCTATTAATTGGATAACTTATTATAATTTTTCTTTCCTTTTTAAAAACTAATAGGATATTCAGTGAATGCACCGAGCAAGACGTTCATCACCTTTTGTACGTTCACCACCTGTAACTAGATCAAGACATCGTTTAACAAATATAACCGCCGTTGATTTTTCTTTAGAATCGTCATCCAGTCGACCAAGTACTTCAGTTCAAATTTCCGATAATCCAGTTTTTGAAACAGACCTCACAATTGAGAATCCAGAAAATATTCAGGAACGGTTCATAGATCCTGAACCATTAAACTTTCCTCCGGAACCACCAATCATTCAAACAGAGATTGTTGAGGAACGAACTATTAAATCAGAATCATCTAGTGATACCGAGTCAACAAATTCAATTATGGAGAATCTGGAACCTTTAAGTATGGAAGACCGAATGAGAGCTAAACGCACTGGCCAAGGTCACGCAATTACTCATCCAGACATTAATGCGCCAGATTATGAAATCAAAGGACAAATTCTACACATGGTGACTAATCAATGCCAATTTAGTGGTGCGCCGAAGGAAGATCCAAATGAACATCTACGTACCTTTAATAGGATCTGCACACTATTTAAAATACGAGAAGTGGAGGATGAACAGATATATCTCATGTTATTTCCCTGGACTTTAAAGGGAGAAGCCAAAGATTGGTTGGAATCGTTACCTGAAGGGGCGATCGATACATGGGACGTTTTAATTGACAAATTTCTTAAACAATTCTTTCCTGCATCTAAAGCCGTAAGACTTCAAGCAGAAATTGTTACGTTCACACAGAAGCCAAATGAAACTCTATATGAGGCGTGGACAAGATATGGAAAGTTATTAAGAGGATGTCCGCAACATGGTTTAGACACCTGTCAAATAGTACAAATATTTTACCGAGGATGCGACATCACTACAAGAAAAGACATAGATATAGCAGGTGGTGGTTCTATTATGAAGAAAACCGAAACTGATGCTTACAAAATTATTGATAATACTGCTTCCCACTCGCATGAGTGGCACCAAGAAAAAGATATCATTAGATCATCTAAAGCAGCTAGAGCCGATTCTAGCCATGACTTAGATTCCATTTCCGCAAAGATAGATGCTTTCGAAAGACGAATGGAAAAGATGACTAAAGATATTCACTCAATACGAATTAGTTGTGAGCAGTGTGGAGGACCACATTTGACAAAAGATTGTCTCAGTATTGAATTAACAATGGAACAAAGAGAGAATATTTCATACATAAACCAAAGGCCTGGAAATAATTATCAGAATAATTATCAACCGCCAAGACCGATTTACAATCAAAACCAGAATTATAACCGAAATATTCCATACAATAACCAACAAGGTCCTAGCAATCAACAAGTATCCAATAATACTTACAATCAGCAAAGACCGAATTTTCAAAACAAACCACCACAACAAACCGATGATAAAAAGCCGAATTTAGAAGATATGATGACAAAGCTAGTTGAAACTCAAACGCAGTTTTTCACATCTCAAAAACAAACCAATGAACAAAATGCTCAAGCATTTAGAAATCAACAAGCTTCTATTCAAAATCTGGAACAAGAAGTAAGTAACCTAGCAAGGTTAATAGGTGAAAGAAAACCGGGAAGTCTACCTAGCGATACAAACGCTAACCCCCGGAATGAAACAGCTAAAGCTATTACCACAAGAAGTGGTACAACACTTAAACCACCTGAAATACCTGTAACTTCTGATGAAACTATTCCTACTCCACAAGAACCACAACCTGATCAAGATAAGGAAAAAGAACCGGTAGTTGAAAAGGTTAATGAAGATAACACAGTTAAGGATAAACCTTATGTTAAACCATACCAACCACCACTTCCTTATCCGAGTAAAATGAAGAAAGAAAAACTTGAAGCCGAGCAATCCAAATTCTTGGATATGTTTAAACAGATAAATGTAAATCTTCCTTTCATTGATGTGATTTCAGGAATGCCAAGATATGCTAAATTCTTGAAAGATCTAATCACGAATAGAAAGAAAATGGAAGAACTCTCGGCTGTTACTATGAATGCTAATTGTTCAGCAGTGCTGTTGAATAAGATACCAGAAAAACTATCTGATCCAGGAAGTTTCACAATTCCATGTTTTCTGGGTAGTCTTAGTTCAATAGAAGCATTGGCAGACTTAGGTGCTAGTATAAATCTAATGCCGTATTCACTATACGCTAAACTAGACCTTGGAGAATTAAAACCAACAAGAATAAGCATACAACTAGCCGATAGATCAATAAAATATCCTAGAGGGATAATGGAGAACATGCTAGTTAAAGTTGGTACTTTAGTATTTCCAGTAGATTTTGTTGTTTTGGACATGGAAGAAGATTCTCAAGTTCCTCTCATATTAGGAAGACCATTTTTAAACACGGCTAAAGCAATGATAGACGTGTTCGGTAAGAAACTGACCCTAAGTATAGAGGATGAGAGTGTTACCTTTTCAGTGGATAGAGCAATGCAACAACCACAATCTGCAGATGATACATGTTATTATATTCAAACTATAGATGCACATGCAGAATTATTAGAAGAATTTCCAGAATTACAAGGAACAGGAGAATGTTCTTTAGGAGAAGGAAATGAACCAATTGATGAAGCTGAAATGTTAGCTACACTTATAGCTAATGGATATGAACCAACAACAGAAGAAATTCAAATGCTAAAAGAAGAAGACAGATATCGATATAAATCATCGATAGAAGAACCTCCGAAATTAGAGTTAAAGCCACTTCCAAACCATTTGGAATACGCTTATTTACATGGTGAATCTGAATTACCTGTAATAATATCGTCTTCTCTTACTGAAAATGAGAAATCACAACTCATTTCTGTGTTGAAAGCTCATAAACCAGCCATTGCATGGAAGATTCATGATATTAAAGGAATAAGTCCTTCGTATTGCACACATAAAATCCTTATGGAAGAAGGTCATAAAACGTATGTGCAACGCCAACGAAGACTAAATCCTAATATGCAAGATGTAGTTAAGAAAGAGATTATTAAACTGCTAGATGCAGGTTTGATATATCCAATTTCTGATAGTCCATGGGTAAGCCCAGTTCAATGCGTGCCTAAGAAGGGTGGCATGACTGTCATTACAAATGAGAAAAATGAGCTTATTCCTACTAGGACTGTAACAGGATGGCGTGTATGTATTGATTATAGAAAATTAAATGACGCCACCAGAAAAGATCACTTTCCCTTACCTTTTATAGATCAAATGTTGGAAAGATTAGCCGGAAATAGTTACTATTGTTTTCTAGATGGATTTTCCGGATATTTTCAAATTCCAATAGCACCCGAAGATCAAGAGAAAACCACATTCACGTGCCCTTATGGTACTTTTGCTTACAAACGCATGCCATTTGGACTTTGTAACGCCCCTGCAACCTTTCAAAGGTGCATGATGGCGATTTTTCACGACATGATAGAAGAATGCATGGAAGTATTCATGGATGACTTTTCAGTCTTCGGTGATACATTTAAATCATGTCTAGTTAATCTGGAACGAATGCTAATTAGATGCGAAAAATCAAATCTAGTACTTAATTGGGAGAAATGCCATTTCATGGTTAAAGAAGGCATCGTTCTTGGACATAAAATTTCAAAAGAAGGAATTGAAGTGGATAGAGCTAAAGTAGATGTAATTGCTAAACTTCCACATCCCACCAATGTTAGAGGAGTTAGGAGTTTTCTAGGGCATGCCGGTTTTTACCGACGTTTCATAAAAGATTTTTCTAAAATTGCCACTCCTATGAATAAACTCCTAGAAAAGGATGCGCCATTCATCTTTTCAGATGAATGTATCAAATCTTTTAATATTCTTAAAGAAAAACTCACTAATGCACCAATCATGATAACACCAAATTGGAATCTACCATTTGAACTAATGTGCGATGCAAGTGATTTTGCAATGGGAGCCGTTTTAGGACAAAGGATTGAAAAACGATTTCAACCTATATATTATGCTAGTAAGACATTACAAGGAGCACAAACGAACTATACAACTACTGAAAAAGAACTCCTTGCTATTGTCTTTGCTTTTGACAAATTTCGATCATATCTCGTTCTAGCAAAAACGGTGGTCTATACCGACCATTCTGCTCTTAGATACCTATTTTCAAAACAAGATGCTAAACCAAGATTAATCCGTTGGATCTTACTCTTACAAGAGTTTGATATTGAAATCCGAGATAAAAAAGGAGCAGAAAATCTCGCCGCTGATCATCTTTCTCGTCTTGAAAATCCTGAATTAGAAGTTCTGAATGAATCGGCCATACAAGACAACTTTCCTGATGAATATCTATTGAAGATAGATTATAAAGAAATCCCATGGTTTGCAGACTATGCAAACTACTTAGTTTGTGGATTCCTTGAAAAAGGATTATCGTACCAAAGACGAAAGAAATTCTTCAGTGATATAAAACACTATTTCTGGGAAGATCCACATCTGTTTAAAAGTTGTCCCGATGGAATAATACGCCGATGTGTATTTGGAAATGAAGCTAGTAAAATTTTAAACCATTGTCACACAGGACCAACAGGAGGGCATTATGGGCCTCAACTAACAGCAAGAAAAGTTTATGAAGCTGGATTCTATTGGCCTACAATTTACAAAGACGCACACCTTCTTTGCAAATCCTGTGATGCATGTCAAAGGGCCGGAAAAATAAGTCAACGTGATGAAATGCCACAAAATGTCATCCAAGTATGTGAAGTATTTGACATTTGGGGTATTGACTTTATGGGTCCATTTCCAAAATCTCATAATAATCTATATATACTCGTAGCCATTGATTATGTATCTAAATGGGCGGAAGCACAAGCTCTCCCAACTAACGATGCACGAGTTGTAGTCAACTTCTTAAAACGTCTTTTTGCAAGGTTTGGAACACCGAAAGCTTTAATAAGTGATCGGGGTACTCATTTCTGTAATAATCAACTTGAGAAAGTTCTTAAAAGATATGGAGTAACTCATAAAATCTCCACCGCATATCATCCACAAACAAGTGGACAAGTTGAAAATACAAACCGAGCTTTAAAACGTATTCTTGAGAAAACCGTAGGATCAAATCCAAAGGAATGGTCCATTAAATTGGAGGATGCACTCTGGGCTTTTAGAACAGCCTACAAAACTCCAATTGGAACCACACCTTTTAGACTTGTTTATGGAAAAGCATGTCATCTTCCAGTAGAAATTGAACACAAAGCATTTTGGGCTTTGAAGACATGTAATCTTGATTTACATGAAGCCGGACGTCTACGATTAAGTCAACTAAACGAATTAGAAGAATTAAGACATGAAGCATACGAAAATTCGTTAATCTATAAAGAAAGAACGAAGAAATGGCATGATAAAAGAATCAGAAGTTCAAAAGAATTCAAAGAAGGAGACAGAGTTCTTCTTTTCAATTCACGATTCAAGCTATTTCCTGGAAAATTGAAATCAAGATGGTCTGGACCATTCATAGTCAAAAGAGTTTTCCCATACGGAACGATAGAATTAATAAATTCAAATGGGATTGAATTTAAAGTTAATGGTCACAGAGTTAAACATTACATACATGGTCCGATGGAAGTCGACAACGAAGTTAATCACAATTTCGACACCACAGCTAACTAAGTGTGGGGAGAATCAAGTCTGTAAAGGATAATATGTATTTCTATTAGAGTTAGATTGTCTGTTTTCGTGTAGTTCTCGAAAATGGAACACGTATGGTCTTTCCCTAGCAGACCCTAAAGAACTAGTCTTCTCCCCCATTCTGAATTTTTATTTTTTTTAGGTTTTTACGAAATGAAGACTGCCTGTGAACTAAACCATGGTCTAATGCTACACGCTTTGATCACTAAACGTAATAATGACATACTCCCGAGTGAAATAGTATCAGTAATCAGAGAAAGAATGGACGGAGTTAGAAAAGGATCCAGATGCGAAGATAATAAGTTACAATTTGGTAAAGGAAAATCAAAATCCGCAGCGAAAAGAAGAGCACGACACCTAGAAAAATGTCACAAATGCGGAAAATGGTCACATGGAGGTAAATGTTCAAATAATCAAACCTATTCAAATACCGAATTTGTTACTTTATGCAGAGACGGACCGTTCATATGTTTAGAAGAAAAGACAATGAATGCTCGAGGTTACGCCTATGCAGCCATGGAAAACCAATTAAACCGACTATCTTATGAATATAATAGATCATATAACTAAGAAATCTATTTCACAGGTATGTCTGTACAGTTTTTATTTTTATTTTTATTTTTAACCTTTTGATAATAAACGCTAATTTGTTCGCTAAAAAGTATTAAATTGGTATTAAATAAAATTAGGTTTGGCGACCGAAATTATTGATATTGTTCAAAAATTTATTACATCACTGCGAAATTTAACGTTTATTCTTAAGGTATAAATATCTTTAATCAATCAACCCAAAATATTTCAAAAATTCGTCATGAGTTAAATTAGGTCTTGGAACCGAAATTACTTTACCGAAAAGAGGGGCGCATATTTTTGATAATATTTGATTGATTAAAGTGGGATAAAAAGACAAAAAGATTTTTAATTTTATTTTTACCATGTTTTTAAAATTAATATTTAAATCTTAAATTAATATTGTAAACTTTGTAAAAACAATATATTTAAAATTGTAAATATTTGAAAAATTAATATAAGTTTGGTATGAATTTATGAATTTTTAAATTAAGTTTGGTGTGAATTTTTAATTTTTAAAATATGAAATTTTAATTTTATGCATTTCAAATTTTAAGTTTGGTGTGAATTTTTAATTTTTAATATTAATTTTGAATTTTATATTTATGTTGTGTGAATTTAAAAATAAAAATTTACTTTATCTCATTAAGTTAAGAATATGATTTTTAAAATTCGTCGTAAGTTGAAGACTAGGTCTCTGAACCGAAATTGCTTTACCCGAGGAAGGGACGAGAACTTTTATTATCATTATTTTTAATCTTATTAAATTAAAGTATGCCAAAAACATTAAAAAACCCAAAAATCTTAGCTTTTAAAACAACCGCTACAAAAAAGACAAATTTTAAAATTTTGTCGAGGGACGGACTAGGACATCGATCCGAAACGACCTCGTCCTAAATAACAAGGGAAACAAAAGTTTAAAATTAATTTCTTAATTGTGTTATAAGTTAAAGATTATAAAAAAAAAAAAAAAAAAAAAAAAAAAAAAAAAAGGGTAAACTCCGCGACTCGCGGAGTTTGCAGTGTAAACCTCCGCGACTCGCGGAGGGTCCAAAACCCAGAAAAAAAATAAAACAGCTGCTCGATCAATTTACCTCCCCCACACAAAAACAACCCGAACAAACTGCAAAAAAGAACCCGAAAATACAACCAAAAACACTCCAAAAATCTCAATTTTTAACCGTTAATCTTCAAATTTTTCACTACAATCATGTTGAGGAGGATCTTATCTAAGAATTACTCAAGAAAACAGGTACAATTACACCCCAAATCACCTTTAAATCCGAATTTTAGTGTGTTCTTGAGCATATTTTCATAATTTGAATTTTGTTAATATTTAGTGTAATTAGTGTTAAATTGTTAGTATATTATGCATGTATAACCTAGATTGATGCTTGTTAACATGATTTGAAGCCAAAAACTTCAAAATCTTTAGAATCTAGGGTTTGTGTTCTTGAGCAATTTGGGGCTTTTTGATATAAACAGGTTATGGCCGATTTTTGTCATGAATTGTTGCTAAATTGAGTAGTGTAACATGTCTAGGTAGTTAAATGATCCAAACTTTGAGCCTAAACATGATTTTGAGAATTAAAGTGGACTTTTTCAAGTCCAAAATTCATGAACTTGATTTTTGAAAGATAATGCCATTTGAGACTTGTTTATTTGCTAGTAATGATTATTTTGACATGTTATTTGAGTTGAATGCTTATGAACTTGGCGAAAATTTTCGTATATGCTTATTTGAAAAAGTGTAGATTTGATAAAAATGTGAAAATAAGTTTAAGTTTGATATAAATTGATAATGTCATTGTAATTATTTTGATTGATGATTTTGCTGACACTAATGCATATTTGGATGCACAAAATTTGTGTTTGATGTGTTTTGCAGAATGAAAGGGGTGAATCTTCATCCCAAGCCCGCCATGCTCCTGCTGAGAACTTGGAACAACAGGAGGTAGATAACTACTACAAGCAGGATGTACCTCATCCAGTCATGACCTTTTCAGATATGCACTTGGAACAGTTGCACCCGAACCTGCGATTTGACAGACTTTGGATAGATTATCCAAAATATCAACGGGGTTTGCATACTCTTCATTCCAAGGTTGTTGAGGTACCGAGGGTCATAGAATGGGGACCCTTGGAAGCTGTAGAATTGGCCGGGCCAATTAGGGAATTACTGGTACAGAGGTATGGTAATTATTATTTTAATGACTGGATATGTTTATTCACCATACGCAGACCTGTATATAAAGTATGGTGTGAAGAGTTGTTATGTAGTATAGAGTTGAATGATCGGGTAGCTAGTTTAACCGATCGTTCTTTTATTAGATTTTTGTTAGGCGGTTCGATGCGCCACATGTCTTTACTGGACATGGCTCAGGCTTTACGTATATATACGCCTGAGGAATTAGCATCTGCCGATTGTAGAGGATTGATACTAAACGGTAGGAAAATAGATGAAAATTTTGATACACACGGTGTGTGGAGTCAAATGACAAGCCATCACCGTTTTAAAGGGGGAAACTACTCTTATTTGGATATAGATAGAGCCGAATTAAGAGTAATACATAGGTTTTTAGCTAATTCGATTACACAAAGGGGTAAAAACAAAGAAAAGGTAAATGAACAAGATTTGTTTTACCATATGTGTATTCGAGACCCACACAGCGCTGTAAGTATACCATATTGTGTGGGTTATTATTTATCAGCTATGGTTCGAGGGATGCGTCCACATAGCATAATAGGAGGTGGTATTTTTATTACTTTGATTGGTGAATATCTCGGTGTGGATATAAGTCGGGGGGGATTATTAGAAGAAGAGCCGGAACCCCGCGACACTATAGGTTTAAATGTATACCATGGTGCGAAAGTGTTGAAGCGGCGAAATAACGCCGCAGTACGATACAATGGTAGACATCCACAGGTAGAGAGAAACCAGGAACAAGGTAATGTAGGAGGGGGGAATGAGATGCATAGGTTTATAGCTTCTCAGGAATATGAAAATGCTAGACAGAGAGCATTTGAAGATTGGCAAGTTCATCAGAACCAGATCATAGCGCATTGCCAACATATAGGTAGAAACTATGTTCCTACACCAAAACCCGTCTTCCCTCCTTGGTCGATAGAGATGCAGCCACCATATCCTACGTATGACCCTGCCGAAGCATTCTATAGCACGTATGGGTATGCCTGGAACCCCTATTGGTACCAATATCATCCTTAGTTTACTTATTTTGTTTTTATTTTGTAATTTGTAATTATTGATATGTTTAATACTTTTGTTAAATATTGTAATCATTTTTATAATTATCTAACTTTTATTCTTAGATTTTAATAATTTTTGAATGTGGGGTAATAAACCAAACTTCAAAAATATGTATATATGTTTGCAGTTTATCTTATGTACACAACAGGGTAAAACAACGCATTTTCAAAGACTGGCATTAAGTTCAGCAAAAGCAACTAATTTTGACGACAAGATGCAAAATATATGTGAAATAACAACAAGACGGAATGCACCATTTATCATTCAGCAAACAAACGCCAATATATTTGGAAACTTTGGTAAAAATTTAATCATTTTCACACAAATCACCCTCAATAATTTAAATTGTTACTGATTTCTTGCAAATGAGGGCATTGCAAGATCTTAAGTGTGGGAAGGGGTTAAATTCTTTCGGATTTTAAAAATTTTTATATTAAACACTTGGTTACCATTAAAAATACTAGTAAAGCAGTAGTTGTATTAGAATCTAGTGCTCTCTGATAAAAAAGAACAGCCCTAGTCTTATATACTGACTACCCAATTCTAGTAAAATTTTTCAAAATTTTCAATTAAATGAATTCAAAATCATGTTTATACATATTTATGAACGATAAAACTAGGTTTCAAACACCGAAATTATTGTTACCTCGGAAAGGACATAAATTGAAAAACAAACTAAAATGTTAAAATTCATTTAAAATGGAATAGAGGACGATAAAAAGAAAAATAAAAAGCCAAGTGTGGGAAAATTTACCAAGATATTTTTAACATATGCCACATATATTTGTAACAAATAACTGAAAATACTTTTGCTTTGGACTAAACTAAACTGTTTTACCCAATGAAAGAAAAGAAGAGATGGATCTACACGATGAATCAATTCCATCATTAAAAGGAAGTAAAGTCTTCCGAAAAAGACACGCGCTTCTTGATTTAGGTCATGAAGTTGTCGTCCAGACCAGCTGTAGGTTGACGAAAAATCTAGAAAAGTCATCACTAAAATCAGCAGGAAATCCACGGACCTCAGCATTAAACAGGGTCGCCAAGTGGTCAGATTTATCCTAACCATGAGAAGGATTTATCTCATACAATGGGGAGGCACCATGCAAATTAGCTGGATAAGACTAATGAATCAGATCCCCAGAAAGGATAATCTCCTTAAAGATTAAAAATCAGCTTTTAAGACTGATATCACTCAATCCTTGAGATTGACCTTAAAGATTGAGAATTACAAACTCATGGAATTCAATGATATCTAAACTCGAGCTTGAACGAGAAAATATTTTGATCAAAAATACAAACCGATTTGTTTTCTGAAAACCCTATTTTCAATGCGTTCATTACCATTGAACGTAAAATCCTAGGAATTTGCCTGGAATTCATTAGGTCACCTGAACTAAATCGGGTGTCAACCGTAAGAACGGTGGTTGCATAGCATGGTCAAAGACAGGACCTTGTGCCAGACCGACAAATTATAAGGGTGAGCTTTACTATTGCTCCTACCAAGGATAGTAATTGCGTCCGACACGTTATAGACCATAATCAAAAGCATGTCACGGGACATTGCCTTAAACAGTTGCTTGTTCAACGCTTTCCTTTACAACCGGACGGTAGTTTGCCGAAAGGTAATATACGGAACAAGTAAACTGGACGTGTTGCTTTCCAAATACAAGGTTAGCAAGTGGGTGACACAAAACCGCAAGTTTTGAGCTAAAATTTTCAAATCTGAAACCCACCAAACCCACAAAAATATTTTGCAAACACCGGTAAAGGGTTATTCCGGAAAACTTATCTAGGGTAAAAACTAGATTTAATTTTCAAAAGATCAAATGTTTTCATAAAGATCCAATTTCCTTAATGGATCTAAATTTTTATAGTCATGTGGGACTGTAAACCATATCGTTACTACCATTGTTTATACCGCCGTATAGAAATCACTGATGTACAAAGTGTGAAGAATAAAGAAGTGATTCTAGTATTTCAAGACAATATTGCTTGAGGACAAGCAACGCTCAAGTGTGGGAATATTTGATAATGCTAAAAACGAACATATATTTCATAGCATTATTCCTCAAGAAAGACAAGCTTTTAGTTGCAATTGTTCTATTTACAAGTGATATTCGTTTAAATAATAAAAGGTGAAGACAAAAGACAGATTCGACGATTTGAAGACGCAAACGACCAAAAAGCTCAAAAGAACAAAAGACAATCAAAAAGGTTCCAATTATTGATAAGAAACGTCTCAAAATCACAAGAGTACAAGATTCAAAACGCAAAGTACAAGATATTAAATTGTACGCGAGGACGTTCGAAAATCCGGAACCGGGACCAGAGTCAATTCTTAACGCTCGACGCAACGGACTAAAAATTACAATTTAACTATATATATAAATATAATATAATATATAATTAATTATATTAATTATATATATATTATATATATATATTTAAAACCGTCGGCAGCAGGAAACTCCAAGGGTGTAAACTGAAAATACCTCTCCGCGACTCGCGGAGTTTTAAGGGTATTTGGCCGCGAGTCGCGGAGCCCCAAATTTCACTTCTGGCTATAAAGCCAACCGAATTCTGATCGAATTTATCATCCTTTTTCTCTTCCTCTTCAACGTAAATATATTTATATTTATAATTTATATTTTAATTTTAATTATAATTCTAATAATAAGGGTATGTTAGCGAATGTTGTAAGGGTGTAAGTCGAAATTCTGTCCGTGTAACGCTACGCTATTTTTAATCATTGTAAGTTATGTTCAACCTTTTTATATTAATGTCTCGTAGCTAAGTTATTATTATGCTTATTTAAAACGAAGTAATCATGATGTTGGGCTAATTACTAAAATTGGGTAATTGGGCTTTGTACCATAATTGGGGTTTGGACAAAAGAACGACACTTGTGGAAACTAGACTATGGGCTATTAATGGGCTTTATATTTGTTTAACTAAATGAAAATTTGTTAATGTTAATATAAAGATTTACAATTGGGCGTCCCTATAAATTACCATATACACTCGATCGGACACGATGGGCGGGGTATTTATATGTACGAATAATCGTTCATTTAACCGGACACGGGAATGGATTAATAGCCACTAGAATAATTAAAACAGGGGTGAAATTACATTCAAGGGTAATTGGTGTAATTGTTAACAAAGTAGTAAAACCTTGGTTTACACGCAGTCGATAACCTGGTGTATTCATTAAACAAAGTATTAAAACCTTGTTACAATTCGAATCCCCAATTAGTTGGAATATTTATCTTCGGGTATAATAATAATTTGACAAGGACACTTGCAATTTATATTTATGACTGATGGACTGTTATGGACAAAAACCAGACGGACATATTGAATAATCCAGGACAAAGGACAATTAACCCATGGGCATAAAACTAAAATCAACACGTCAAACATCATGATTACGGAAGTTTAAATAAGCATAATTCTTTTATTTCATATTTAATTTCCTTTATTTTATATTTAATTGCACTTCTAATTATCGCACTTTTATTTATTGTTATTTTATTTAATCGCACTTTTAATTATCGTACTTTTAATTATCGCAATTTAATTTTATCGCATTTTTATTATTCGCAATTTCATTATCGTTATTTACTTTACGCTTTAATTTAAAGTCTTGTATTTATTTTATATTTTACATTAGGTTTTAACTGCGACTAAAAGTTTTAAAATCGACAAACCGGTCATTAAACGGTAAAAACCCCCCTTTATAATAATAATATTACTTATATATATATTTGTATTTTTATAAAAGTAAACTAATATAGCGTTGAGCTTTGTTTAAAGATTTCCCTGTGGAACGAACCGGACTTACTAAAAACTACACTACTGTACGATTAGGTACACTGCCTATAAGTGTTGTAGCAAGGTTTAAGTATATCCATTCTATAAATAAATAAATATCTTGTGTAAAATTGTATCGTATTTAATAGTATTTTCTGCTAAAATTTAATAGTATTTTATACCCCTCTGCTTTGACATCATTAGTCCACAGTCGATAGTCCACAGTTAACAGTCGAATAATTCATATATAGTTTATAATATTCGAATTAATTAACACGTATCGTGACCCGTGTACATGTCTCAGACTTGATCACAACTCAAAGTATATATATTATTATAGAATCAACCTCAACCCTGTATAGCGAACTCTAGCGTTACAACATATAGAGTGTCTATGGTGATTCCAAATAATATATATAGATGCGTCGATATGATATGTCAAAACCTTGTATACGTGTCCCAATATTTAAAGTGCATAAAATAAATAACAGAAATTAAATGACGATAAATAAAATTGCGATAAATAAAATGTAATCAGTTAGCTAGGAACAGTTAGCATGGATTCTTAACAAAAATTTTCTCATAGTTAATTTGTTTGTTTCTAACAAATTTTATTTTGTCCAATGTTTTCTTCATTATGCCACTTGTTGGATTCTGATAAGTCAAAATTCGAATATGAAATTGAATGAAAATGGTTATTCTGTGGTGAACGGATACGTATATCTTGTGAATGTAAGTAGAATAGTAAATGACTATTGAATCAGATTCGAAGAATGTACAGTGTAACTTTTTAATGTGAAATCTAAATATTTCTCGGGTATTACCTACCCGTTAAAATATTTTCACTATTAACAGTTTGTACAAAAGAATTTTCAATTACAATCTTTGTGAAAACATATATACATATATATTTTCTTCAGATGTAACCATGGATTTAATGAGTCAATATGATATTAAACTCATTTGATTTACCGTTAGAACAATAATATATAATCTCTAAAACATTAGAGATTATATAATTGCCATGTCGAACGAAGATAAATGAGGTAGAATGATACCTAGAACGAAGATCATACTCGAAGTACATATGGTGATATTAAGGCATGGATTGTTGATGGTACTGGTGTTGTTATTGATGGTACTGTTGGTGCCGGTGATGATGCTGAAGCGGGTAAATTTTGCACCATATTCTCCAAATTGATTACTCAAGCACGAAGTTCGCTGACTTCTTCTATTATTCCGGGATGATTGTCGGTCAGAACGAGCGGATGAATAAGGTTTAGAATTTTAGATAGAATATAATCATGGCGAGATATTCGGGTAATGAGGGAGAAAATAGTATTACGAACAGGTTCGCCGGTAAGTGCTTCAGGTTCCTTGCCAAGAGGGGAATGTGGTGGATGGAAGGGATTGCCTCCTTCGCGTCTCTATTGATTAAGTCGACTACGAACCCATCAGATGAATTGGGGATGACTGATTTGGTTGATTCATTCTGGTGACGCTGCTTTCGGAGCTCGAGTGAAACTCCATATCAGAATAGCTGTCGGAATCCGAGGAATTCGAACTGGTTGAGGGATTCATCTCGTACGATTAGATGAAGGATTTTTGATAAGAAATAGATTATAGGATGTAGATTAGTACCCTACAATACATAATTTACATATGCATATATAATACTAAAATCCCATAAGTTACGGAGGAATCTACGGAAGCTGTCAGGCAAAGGTAGATACGCTAAGATATGAATTTATCTATACACTGTCTATGCAATAAAGGCAGTAAGACGTGTCTAGACCATAAGGATGATAAAAAAATAATTTTCGACACGAAATGATAAGCAAAACTTTTGACATGCAGACACGGTCGAAGTCCAGACCCACTAATGCATCTAAAAAACTATCAGTTAGACACACTAATGCAAGACCTGGTTCGCTAAGACCACCGATTTGATACCACCTGTAACGACCCATCCTAATCCATCTAGATGAATACATTACATTTGGTTACATCACGAGGTACATGACCTCTATATGATACATTTTACAAACATTACATTCGTTTTTAAAAGACAAACTTTCTTCACATCAAATGTTGACAGCATGCATACCATTTCATAATGTATTCAACTATAATTGACTTAATAATAATCTTGATGAACTCAACGACTCAAATGCAACGTCTTTTGAAATATGTCATGAATGACACCAAGTAATATCCTTAAATTGAGCAAATGCACAGCGGAAGATTTCTTTCATACCTGAGAATAAACATGCTTTAAAGTGTCAACCAAAAGGTTGGTGAGTTCATTAGTTTATCATAAACGATCATTTTCATCATTTTAATAGACCACAAGAATTTCATTTCCAGTTCTCATAAATATACGTCCCATGCATAGAGACAAAAATCATTCATATGGATTGAACACCTGGTAACCGACATTAACAAGATGCATATAAGAATATCCCCTATCA